>NC_059221.1:29429898-30029898 GCF_020615455.1 Coregonus clupeaformis | reverse complement strand
CCAGGCGGTGGTCCTGCCGGTCGCCTGTACGTTCCTCTCTCTGTTCGGGGCCGCGTCTTGCAGTGGGGTCATGAGTCGCCCTTGACATGCCATCCAGGCAGTGCTCGCACACTGGAGTTCCTCCGACGGCGGTTTTGGTGGCCGTCCATCAAGAAGGACGTGCAGGTCTATGTTGAGGCCTGCCCTGTGTGCAACCAGGGAAAGTCGACACGCCAGCGACCCCAGGGACTGCTCCATCCCTTACCTGTTCCTCGAAGGCCATGGTCACACCTTTCTCTGGACTTTGTTACGGGACTTCCCCTCTATCCCAGGGCAACACCGTCATCCTAGTGGTGGTAGACCGGTTCTCTAAGGCTGCCCGGTTTATTCCCCTGCCCAAGCTGCCCTCGGCTAAGGAGACTGCTGAGCTCCTCATGAACCATGTCTTCCGGATATTTGGTATTCCCCTGGACGTGGTCTCTGACCGAGGTCCCCAATTCTCGTCCCGGTTTTGGGGGGCCTTCTGCAGGCTTGTTGGGGCCACAGCCAGCCTATCGTCGGGGTTCCATCCAGAGTCTAATGGCCAAACGGAACGGATTAATCAGGATCTGGAGACCACCCTGCGGTGTATGGCGGCCAGTAATCCCACGTCTTGGGCCACCTATATCATTTGGGCTGAATATGCCCACAACACCCTCCAGTCCTCAGCCACCGGATTGTCCCCCTTCGAATGCCAGTTCGGTTACAACCCTCCATTGTTTCCAGAGGAGGAGGCGCAAGTTGGTGTTCCCTCGGCCCAGCGCTTTGTCCAACGCTGTAGGCGGACCTGGAAGAAGGCCAGGCGTGCCCTCCTTCGGACCTCCCAGAGATACCAAAGTCAGGCTAATCGCCACCGCCCGGACGGCCCTAGTTTCCGAGCTGGTCAGAGAGTTTGGTTGGCCACAAAGAACCTGCCCCTCCGGGTCGAATCCAGGAAGCTTTCCCAGAGATACATCGGGCCTTTCCGCATTGCTAGAAAGGTTAACCCTGTGTCGTATCGTTTGGTTCTCCCTCGCTCCCTTAGAGTTAACCCCACTTTCCATGTTTCACTCCTTAAACCTGTCTTGTCTTCTCCCCTTTGCCCCCCCCACGCAGACCCCCGCCACCTCCCAGGATCATTGACGGCCAGCCAGCCTACACAGTCCGCCGGATACTGGACTCCCGGAGGGTCCAGAACTCTCTGCAGTATCTGGTGGACTGGGAGGGCTACGGGCCGGAGGAGCGCTCCTGGGTTCCAGCCAGGGACATCCTGGACCCAGGTTTGATCCGAGATTTTCGCACCCTGGGGCCAGGGTGTTCTGGAAGGAACGTCAGGAGTCGTTCCTAGAGGAGGGGGTCCTGTCAGCTTCCTGCCTCCTGTTTGTCTCCGGGCCTCTAGAGGTCATCTGTGTTCCCCCTCTGCCTTAGTTCTTCCTCGTGTGTGTCAGCTTCCTGCCTCCTGTTTGTCTCCGGGCCTCTAGAGGTCATCTGTGTTCCCCTCTGCCTTAGTTCTTCCTCATGTGTCCTAATTAGCTTGATCCAGGTCACCTGTGCCTTGTTTCCCCCTTGTGTATTTTAGCTGTGTGTTTTCCCCTTGTTTCTCACTTGGTTATTGCGTCCTGACTATGTGTCTCCTGCTTTGTCCCACCGTGTCTGTCCTAGTAAGTTGTTCAAAGTTATCTTTAGTTTGTTTTTCTCCCCTCGTGGAGTTGTTTTGTTTTGCCTCCTGTTTTGGAACATTAAATCTACTTGCCTGGAGTATTGCCTTGGGTGTTTCATTTGGGTCCTACAACACCTCCTCTGTGGCTAAGGGGTAGTACCCCCAGCTCTCCACATCTGAGACCGGAGTTTCTAGCCCGGTTTGTGACAGCTTTGGGGCTGTTTTTCTGCAAAGGGACCAGGACGACTGATCCGTGTAAAGGAAAGAATGAATGGGGCCATGTATCGTGAGATTTTGAGTGAAAACCTCCTTCCATCAGCAAGGGCATTGAAGATGAAACGTGGCTGGGTCTTTCAGCATGACAATGATCCCAAACACACCGCCCGGGCAACGAAGGAGTGGCTTCGTAAGAAGCATTTCAAGGTCCTGGAGTGGCCTAGCCAGTCTCCAGATCTCAACCCCATAGAAAATCTTTGGAGGGAGTTGAAAGTCTGTGTTGCCCAGCGCCAGCCCCAAAACATCACTGCTCTAGAGGAGATCTGCATGGAGGAATGGGCCAAAATACCAGCAACAGTGTGTGAAAACCTTGTGAAGACTTACAGAAAACGTTTGACCTGTGTCATTGCCAACAAAGGGTATATAACAATGTATTGAGAAACTTTTGTTATTGACCAAATACTTATTTTCCACCATAATTTGCAAATAAATTCATTAAAAATCCTACAATGTGATTTTCTGGATTTTTTTTTCCTCATTTTGTCTGTCATAGTTGATGTGTACCTATGATGAAAATTACAGTCCTCTCTCATCTTTTTAAGTGGGAGAACTTGCACAATTGGTGGCTGACTAAATAATTTTTCCCCCCACTGTATGTCCTTTGGTCTGGTTAGTCCAAATTTGAGATTTTGGGTTCCTACCGCCATCTTTGTGAGACGCAGAGTACGTGAACGGATGATCTCTGCATGTGTGGTTCCTACCGTGAAGCATGGAGGAGAAGGTGTGATGATGCTTTGCTGGTGACACGGTCAGTGAATTATTTAGAATTCAAGGCACACTTAACCAGCATGGCTACCACAGCATTCTGCAGCGATCTGCCTTCCCATCTGGTTTGCGCTTAGTGCGACTATCATTTGTTTTTCAACAAGACTGACCCAAAACACACCTCCAGGCTGTGTAAGGGCTATTTGACCAAGGAGAGTGATGGAGTGCTGCATCAGATGACCTGGCCTCCACAATCACCCGACCTCAACCCAATTGAGATGGTCTGGGATGAGTTGGACCGCAGAATGAAGGAAAAGCAGCCAACAAGTGCTCAGCATATGTGGGAACTCCTTCAAGACTGTTGGAAAAGCATTCCTCATGAAGCTGGTTTAGAGAATGCCAAGAGTGTGCAAAGCTGTCATCAAGGCAAAGGGTGGCTACTTTGAAGAATCTGTTTAACACTTTTTTGGTTACTACCAGGGACGGCCTGTTCAATAGGGCGATATGGGCGACGCACTGCCAAACGGGAAAAGGAAGGGATTTTTTTTCTAATCAATTATATCACGGCAACAGTAGTTATCAGTGTTCACGTCTGATCTGCCAGCCACTAAATGTCAAATCAGGCTAAAGTCGTGCTTCAAATGGCCCCGCCCGTTTTTGGGGCGATTTCAGTCAAGTTGAAAATCGCCCAGAAGTCTCTCATAGCCTGTCATGTAAAATCTATTTTTTTCAAATTTCAAAGCTTTCAATACATTCTCTATGGGTGTCTGTGGGCTTGCACTTACGCGCTTTCGTCATACGTGACGTAACCATGAACGTAACTAAGACAATAGCGGCTAGCAGCGTCTCTGTTGCGACCTGCAGTGTGGCGTTATTTTATGTTTTTAATTTGTAGACTTAGTTTACAAACATTCTGCCAACCATGGATTTCCAGTGGTTGGTTTTGGACTGATCTTGTTGATCGTGTACATACCCGCTACGAACTGACTAAATAATGAAAACGCTGCTGGCAGCGGAATCCCAATACAGCTGGGAGACTTGGCTGGATGACAGAGTCCCGGACAGAGAAGTGGAGCCGGCCGGCTTCACCCTGGTCAGAGCGGACCGCGATCCTGGTAAGAGAGCGACTCTGTACCCCGACATTGAACTGCTTTCTGTGTCATTGCGACCTTACTATCTGCCCCGTGAGTTCCCCCAATTGTTTGTTACCGTTGTGTACTGTTGATAATCACAAGTTTACTGGAGAACTGAGACCAAGTAGAGACTTTGGACAGGGTGGATATGGTATAATAAAGGCAGTTTATTCAGAGGTAAAGATATCTGGAATCGCGTGCACGGACTCGTTCGTCAAACTCTTAGGGAGAAGAGAGCCCCGAAAACATTGTGTGCAGACATTTTATACAATAAATGATGTAGGTTGAATCTAGTAGTTCTGATCTTCTGATTGGTCCTGATGAGTTGGGCGAGGTCCCCTCCACTGTTGCATTGGCTCTGAGTCGGGTTCTCTGTCTTCAAATGTTCAGCCTAAAGAGAGGGGATTTTTGTGTGTGTGTGTGTGTGTGTTTAACAGTGATGATGTGTGTGTGTGTGTGTGTTATCAGTGATGATGTGTGTGTGTGTGTGTGTGTGTGTGTGTGTCCTCAGAGCAAGAACTCGTGAGTTGGAAGAACTGAGAGACCTATGGCGTGGGTGTTGTCCTTGGCCACCTGCTGACAAGGCTGACAAGATAGGACTCTTTTGTCCATTGTTATAGGATAGGAACAGCATTGATTGAAAACAAACGCCCAACACAAAATGGGTCATGCACAAGATTTTAGTCAGACCAAGCTATAACATTATATATTTACTACGACAGTACATTCAACCAAAAGCTAATATAACAAAGGCATCAGAGATTATTTATAATCTGTCACAGAAACTGGAATCCATCTCCCCAGATCAGTCAATAAATGCTTCTGGTATTGACTTATACGCTGCCCCTGTCTTCATGTTGTTGCTGGACATATCTTTTTTAAAATGTGTGTAGGTCACCTAAATCATCAGAAAAATTGCCCCTCCTGAGAATTTTTTCAGGAGCCGCCACTGGTTACTACATGATTCCATATGTGTTATTTCATAGTTTTAATGTCTTCACTATTATTCTACAATGTAGAAAATGGTAAAGATTAAGAAAAACCTTTGAATGAGTAGGTGTCCAAACTTTTGACTGGAACTGTATGTATATATATATATATATATATATATATATATATATATATATATATATATATATATATATATATATATATATATATAAAGTGTCCTCAAATGTAGTTAAGACCATGGGTGTTAGACAGACTAGTCTAGAATATTAACTATTAATGTTGGATAGTGAGACGTTGAGTGAGTGACCAAAATGCGGGTTGTGCGGAGTTTGGCTATTAAAAAATAAATAAAAAAATAATCGTCACTAGTTACCACAGGCACAAAGTCACATTTTTGGCTAAACCCCGCGTATTTCTACAATTTATCTTCTTAAAATCTGATTTTAAACCTAACCATAACCACACTGTTAACCGTATACCTAACCCTAACCTTAAATTAAGACCAAAAAGCAAATTTCTGATTTCATAAATGTTTACGATATAGGCCTAGTCAAATTTTACTCGGTGGCTGGGGTAACTAATGACAACCAAGGCCTATGATCATGTAATTGGGAACTCATGAAATTGCTACAAAAAAAATCACACCCTCTTCAGCAATAATTCATGCGTTTTCTATTTAATGTGAATGAAGCTTGCTAGTCTAAAAGACTCAGGCGAGACAACTGCCCTGGCATTAATGTCAGTCAGTTGCAGACTCACTAATTTACAGTGGCAGGACCAGCTACACGTCACAAAATAGTGACTATAAAATATTTCTGAGCATTGCTTAAAACATTGAAACACTGAGGCAATCATGGAAATAACCAATTAGGCTACGAAATTCTAATTTCATGTTGATTATAAAATCCCTAAGAGCCTGAGACCGACCGCCCTCAACATCCGCAGCTATCAATTCAATGCTTTGGTGCGGGCTGGACACAGTGCCTGAGACGTTTACTCTGGAACATGTGAAGATTTGGAAAGTAGAGAGAGCCTCCAACAAATTCTGAAGGTAAGTATATTTTTTACATATTTTCCAGGAGGCTGTCCATTGTAGCTGCAAATGTTTTTGCTTTACAGACTATAAGAGCATATATGTTTTACAAGCTACAGATTGTGACATATATGTTACTGTGATTGTCTCATTATTTCAAATCATAGACGCGCATGTCTATCGGTAGCATATGCATGCCCAGCGAAATAGAATTCCGTGTCCTTTTAAGAAAATAAAAATCAATAGCCTATAAACTAAACAATATCAATTAGACAAAATAAATACAGTTGGTCATATGAGCACATTTGGGCACTAATGCATGCGCCGTCTCCAAGTAACCCCACCCAAACAGGTTGAGTGAGAAACACGCCTTGTTTGGAAATTCTGGAGGGCATGAATTTAAGTAAAACAAATCTAAATTTTTGTGTGCTCGTGTGTGCCTGCGTTCGTGCGGTCGTGGTTATTGCAACAAGTTGGCTTTCTAAGAACAAAGGATGGAAGTGAAATTAAATTAGGAATATCCTTGACTGTTGTGCCTTCATAATTACATACTGTATGTGACTGTTTTGTATGTCACTCAAATGTAACATTAAAGGCTTCACGTCAAAGGCTATCAGTAAGTAAGCAACTTGAGGTGTTTCCAGGTCTGTTCTATTTGTGCATATTGTGTTGCTGGTTTTAATGGTTCTGTTCAGGAGTCCCAGCCCTCCGACATGTCTTTGCCCTAGAACATGCTGCCCCTGCCAGGCAGCTGTTGAGTGGTATGTGTTGTGACTGCTACTTTAGTCCAAAACCCTTCTGCAATCATGCCAAGACGCCTAACTAACTGCTTTTTTTGGGTAGCGGAAGGAAAGGGGGCCAGGGGTTAATGTTACCTATGGATTATTTTGAGTAGCTGGATGGTATATAAACTGGCAGTTGGGGGGGGTTAAGTAATTAACCACAGGAGGACCAAAACATGTCATACCTGCTCTGTCAGTGTTATGGATATCAGTACAGTGGGGGGGAGATGATTGGCGACAAAATCTAGATCATAAAATGGGATCATATTTTTGTATGTGTTGGAGTGGGTGCAGTATGTCCACCCAGTCCTACTGGCACCATGGTCGGTAGGAGAGTGTATTTGTTTGGGGTATCATAGTGATGGGACAGTGTGTTGAGAAGTGTTGTTGACGGTTCTCTCCCCCTCTCTCGTGCTCTCTCTCAAAACAGTATGGCATGGATCCAAGCTTGGAAAACTATTTCTGGATCCAGCTATGGGAAAATAAGCAAGTCCATAATCACTCACCAATAGACAGCTTTATGAAAAACAAAACCGTTGACTCTGAGATTTATGTAATCAGTCAGAGTAAAAGTAAAGAATCCTTTCCATCAAATACTCTACCTACCATATGTCATATTAGACTTTTCACTGTGGTCCATACATTAGTTGAGGTTGGCCTACACACAGTATGTTGTTGATATGTATAACAGAACTGTTTTAGTTTGATCAAAGTCAAATTTCCAAGCAGTTATATGTTTTAAAAAAGTTCAATGACATTACCGACGCCTAATGATGTAAGTTCAAAGTTTACTTCCCTCTAAAACCCTGGGCCTTTGTGTAGGTGTAGGCTAACAATGGCTTATTTTTAACCTGTGGCTGTTGGGAGAGGGGGGTGGAAGTGCCAGGACAACAGAGGAAGAGAGGCCTCCTCATACTTCATCCTTCCTGGGATTCGTAGAGGCTCTCCGCAGCCCCTTTGTAATACAAATAAACAGGCTTCTCCTCAGTGAGCTATGACAGCCTGACCTACAGTAAGCAAAAGAGAGGGGGAAATGATGTGTAGAGGTCATCTCTAAGCTCAACTACCACCATCATGTGGCAAGAAACAACAAATTGGCACCAGAGAGCCACCTTTAGAATATGCCCCTAAAGCAGGGTTTGTTTTTTGTTTTTGCCCTAGCACTACACAGCTGATTCAAATAACCAACTCATCATTAAGCTTTGATTATTTGAAATAGCTGTGTACTGCTAGGGCAAAACCAAAACGTGCACCCGGGGGGTACAGAAAGATGCATTGCTCTCAGGGGTCATGGGGTCTTCAGAAAGGAGCTTGGAAATCCAAATAATTTTCATAAAACATGGACTGCATGATTAGCATCTCTTCCAGTCAAATGGGTTAAAGATGCTTCTAACGCGTGGGTGGAGATTTTAAAGTAAACAAAAATAAATAAAGGAAACAGCAAACCACCCCGGGACATGTTGGTGCTGGTTGGTCAATGCTTACTTACAGATCCTTTTCCAACAATGCAGAGTTAAAGATAAAGATAAAAAAGATAAAATAGGAATAGTGACTGTGTGTGTGGCGTCAGTATGCATGTGTGCGTATGTTATGTGTGTGTGTTGGGGTGTCAGTGTAAGTATGTGTGAGTGTGTGGGTAGAGTCCAGTGTGTGTGCATAGTCAGTGCAAATAAAGGGTCAATGCAGATGGTCCGGGTAGCCATTTGATTAGCTATTTAGCAGCCTTGTTTAGCAGTCTTATGGCTTGGGGGTAGAAGCTGTTCAGGGTCCTGTTGGTTCCAGACTTGGTGCACTGGTACCACTTGCCGTGCTGTAGCAGAGAGAACAGTCTATGGCTTGGGTGGCTGGAGTCTTTGACAATTTTTTTGGCCTTCCTCTGACACCGCCTGGTATATACGTCCTGGATGGCAGGAAGCTTGGCCCCAGTGGTGTACTGGGCCTTACCACCCTCTGTAGCGCCTTGCGGTCGGGTGCCTTGCAGTTGCCATACCAAGCTGTGATGCAGCCAGTCAAGATGCTCTAAAATGGTGCAGCTTTAGAACTTTGAGGATCTGAAGACCCATGCCAAATCTTTGCAGCCTCCTGAGGGAGAAGAGGCGCTGTTGTGCCCTCTTCACCACTGTGTAGGTGCGTGGACCATGTTAATTCCTTAGTGATGTGGACACAGAGGAACTTGAAGCCTTCGACCCACTCCACTACAGCCCCATCGTTTCCTGTTGTCCACAATCAGCTCCTTTGTCTTGCTGATGTCGTCAGCAAACCTGATGATGGTGTTGGAGTCGTGCACTGCCACACAATCGTGGGTGAACACGGAGTACAGGAGGGGACTAATCACACACCCCTGAGGGGTCCCATGTTGATGGTCAGCATGGCGGATATGTTGTTGCCTACACTCACCGCCTGGGGGCGGCCCGTCAGGAAGTCCAGGATCCAGTAGCAGGAATATGTTCAGTCCCAGGGTCCTGAGCTTGGAGGGAACTATGGTGTTGAATGCTGAGCAGCAGTCAATGAACAGGATTCTTACATAGGTATTCCTTTTGTCCAGGTGGGTGAGGGCAGTGTGGAGTGCAATAGAGATTGCGTAATCTGTGGATCTGTTGGGGCGGTATGCAAATTGGAGTGGGTCCAGGGTGTCTGGGATGATGGTGTTGTGAGCCATGACCAGCCATTCAAAGCATTTCATGGCTATAGATGTGAGTGCTACGGGACGATAGTCATTTAGGCAGGTTACCTTGGTGTTCTTGGGCACAGGGACTATGGTGGTCTGCTTGAAACAAGTTGGTATTATTCAAGATGTTCAATATGGTTCAAGACACACTGTAGTCACATCTGTATTTTTCCAGTGGCAGGACTCTTTGGTAGAAAATGATGTAAGGGTGAACTTAAAAAAGGTTTGTCCGAACCTACCCATACACTGTAATGGCACATGGATAAAGAGGTTAGCAAAGAGTGCTTCAGTGCTACATGTAACCCAAGAGGATAATCAAAACAAGTTAAAGTACTTTGATTTGATGGTCCTATATCAAAGCTTAGAATAACTGAGTCAACCTTAAAAGACTTGGACTGGAATGACAACTTCATGAATTTCCTTGGGTGGTTATGATGAGCCTCCTGAGTGGTTTTCAAGGGACAGTTTCTAGCAGTAATTACAGTTTTATATAGTCATACCTTGAAACTGTTTGTCCTGGTCTGCAAACCAGTGAATAAATACATCTAAATAGTGTAAATCTTTTATTTTTGCTTAAACTACCGGTAGTTATTATAAGTACCAATTAGATCTTGAATTATTTGAATTACCTGGGATGCTGGTAGACCAATGTATCACGGCTCAGGAGAAGACCCAGATGCAGACAGTTTCGAAGTAACAAAAGTTTATTACAAAAACAGGGGGGCAGGCAAATGACCGGTCAATGGCAGACAGACATCAGTAATCCAGAACAGAGTCCAAAAGGTACAGAACGGCAGGCAGGCTCAGGGCAGGCAGAATGGTCAAAACCGGGAAAACTGGAAATCAGGAACTAGGGAAAAACAGGAATACGGGAAAACCACTGGTAGGCTTGACAAGACGAACTGCCAACAGACAAACAGAGAACACAGGTATAAATACCCTGGGGATAATGGGGAAGATGGGCGACACCTGGAAGGGGGTGGAGACAAACACAAAGACAGGTGAAACAGATCGGGGTGTGACACAATGATATGAATTCCTTAAAGCTAGAATCCTTAATTGAAACAATAAGAAAGCCGTCACCTCAAATTCATAGACATACTGACCATCCATGAGATAAATTGAGATAAGGGATTTTAGAAACACTTAAAATTAGGGCTGTGTTTCATGTAGGCTTACCCTGGCGTGACGTTTTGATAACCATGTAAATCTCTCTCGGACAAAGTGTCTTTTATCAATATATTTGGCTCTATTTACTCTCAGATTTGAAAACGCTAATGAGAGTCAAAGTACACATCATGCAAGACTACAAATCCCTGCAAACTCCTGCATGTCATCTCTAGCTGACACCTTTGCTAACAGGTATTGTGTCAATTTAAAACTTGGACAAGACAGTTCACACAATTGTCGATTTTAAAGAAATGTTGCCAATTTATTAATTACTAAATGTAGCTAACATTCGATAGTTAATCCAGAGATTCTTACCTTTTCCAGATTATCATGGCATTTGTAATTCTTTATGATAGCGACATTAGCAGCTAATTAGCATTACATTTTTTGCGGGGGTAAATACAGATTAATATATTGATAAAAGTCACATTGTCTTAGAGAGATTTACACGGTTATCAAAACATCACGCCAGGGTAAGCCTACACGAAACACAGCCCTTATTTTAAGTGTTTCTAAAATTCCCTATGGGAAAAATGAATGGTGGAAAAACGATTGGAATAATTTCCTTGTTTGACCGCTAGGTTTTATGGGTATTATGACTCATACTGTGGTACTCTATTGGTGGTCACTGAGCCTATATTTGGTCAGGTTCTAGCTCTGTTTTGTATCTCTGACAGAGTAGAGATATTCTGCCAATTTGTAATCTCTTTTTAGGGCCAAATAGCAATTTAGTTTATTCTTTGTTTTTGTTTCATTTTCCCAATATGTCAAATAGGAGGTTTTAATTTCTGTAACAATCGGATTGATTTCCCTGTGTGCATCTCTCTCTCTCTTTCGCTCTCTCTCTAGGGCTCGTGTGCAGGTGTGTCATATTATATGACACCTACCATTTTTATATAGTGAATCAAGTCTGATGAATTGATATCATCAAGATGTAATATCCTGCTCATTACTACTCAGTTCAGGATAACAACCAGACTGTTATTACAGTTCTCTTTTCAGATTGTTTTCCTTGGCATAGGAGGCAAATAGCAGTTTTACAGCCTGAAAGGGAATGGGTGTTTGATTGTGAAAGGGTGTTGTATAGTGTTGAATGAGAACACTACTGAGCGCTTGTGACACCAGTGTCCACCCTGGGACTTTGGTCAGGTGACAAGCCATTGAAGAGATATAGGACCCTATATATAGACCACACCAGCACACTGGCTGATGGAGAATGGTGTGGTATTTCCAGCCTTATCCATAGAAGATTTGGTTTTACCTTCCAACATAAATTGATGTCAAATTGATACATTTATGAGGTAAAACTATAGACATTGACAATGTTTAGCAGTTATCAAACTATATACGTTAACTAGGCACTACATAATTTTGGTTAATCAGTTTTGAGCAGTTTGATTAAGTGATAGTTAATTATATTGTTAACAAATGACCAAAAAATCATATCATTACTACTACTCAGTGTGTTTGTTTTCCTTGGCATAGGAGGCAAATAGTCGTTTTACAGACTGAAAGGGAATGGGAACGTTGTTTGTTTTTGATTGTGAAAGGGTGTTGGATGAGAACACTACTGAACACGTGTGACACCTGTCTCCCTCCTGGGACTTTGATCAGGTGACAAGCCATTGAAGAGAGAGGACCCTATATATAGACTAAACCAGTGTATTGAGTTTCTGGGTCAACCGTGTGCCTCTGTGGATTGTCCTGCCATAGGGGTCAGCCATGGGGCTCGTGTTCTGCCTCTGTACCAGGTCTTACCCTCTATCTCTCTGTATTCCTCTTTCTCTCTTTTATCTCTCTATCCCACACTCAGGGTCACAGACAAAAGGTCAAAGACAATTTACAAGAGATCTAGAGCAAAGCCGCAGTAAGATGCTGTGGTTTCCTCCTTAGATTGTGATACACACCCATCTCTGTGTGACCATTGACAGTTATGACATTTCCAAAGAACCCGGGGTTAGGAGGGAGAGCGAGAGTGAGAGAGAGGTGAGATTGGGGAAGTGTGTTTGACTCATCCTCCCTTACTAACCATCTTCCCCCAAAGCTCCAAAGCATTCCATATTCTATCCTCTCTCTCTTTTCCTCCAGTCTTTCTCTCCCTTTGCTAATGTTTTACACTCATCATTTTTTCATAACTCACTAAACATATGTTTTCATATGTCTCGTACTACTCAGAGATCAATACTTCTATGCTCCTGTTCCAGCTGGAATTTGACTGTGCTTTATAATTCAAAAGGTTTCTCTTGCTGGGTTAGTGAATTCACATTTTGTAGGAAGTGTGGAGTTCATGAGGGACAAGCTTTGTATACTTTTACAGCACATTTCAGCGATCATCAAATAAACATCCTCGTCTTTCTTGGTATTGTAAATATGCATGTTACCTGACCATGAACGCAACGACTGCGGTGCTGTGACCTGTTGTGAGTGGACATCCTGTTCTGAGACACTTGTACACACTGCAATGCGTGTTCAGTCAGCACAAACACATAAACAAATGTGTATTTTTGTTGTCTCCTCATATAGTATGGTCAATTACTGTTGAGTGGTCCATTCAAAGGGAGCTATTGCTGCAAATCATTTCCACCATGAACCAGACCATAGAAGTATATCCCACAGTTAGAAATACAGCCACTCCCCTCTACTATTTCCATGCTTGTGATTCCTCTCTCCATAGTTCACCTATGCTCACTGGCAACACCCCTCTTTGTCCCATAAAGAACCATGTGGAGGATCTCAGCGCTATGGCTTCTGGTGTTACTACTGGCCGCTGAGGTGAGAGATACTCTTGAATATGTGTGTGTGTGTTTTTTTGTCAGATTAGAAACTATAAAAGGGGCTGTTAAACATATCCAATAGGTGTGCCACTGTGAAGATGTGGGGACCATGCTGGCATCCGAGGAGGTGCCTAACATCCCTTTGTCGACCACCGTGACCCGCAGCCAGATCCTCTCAGCTCAGTTTGAGTGCTACCTGAAGATCATCCATGACCCATCACGCAATGAAGATGGTGAGGAACTACACACACATACAATATAGCAGAGTGGAGGAGTGGTATAGGTCAGAAGAAAAATAGGGAGAAGGGAAGTGACTACCCTCAGGTCTGAAAGGAGGGAAATGGTCTTTGTCTCCAAGCTGCCCCTGTATCTCGAACTCACTAAATCATGGCTTTTGAAATGCTATTTTGCACTCTATTTCTGTACATACATCTTGGACAACCTTCATTGTATTGTTCACTAGGACTGTTTTTTAAAGTGATCTTTGTTTGCACATGTAGCCGTTTCTCTCAGCTTTAATGCATTTATACTATTTTCAATGTAGTATATCATTAATTTTGAAGATACATGTTAAACATTTAACAGGTGTTTGCTTTTTTAAATTTGTTTTTAATTTCTCTGCTTTTGCAAGACATTCACAGGAAATAAGAGACTTGTTTTCAGTTTGTCTTAAATGCCTCAACACTGTATTTTATAGTGAAAGATTTGTCCCTAGGTTTTTTGAAGTTCTTTGATCACTAATATCACTAACAGATGTCACTCTATCTTCATATTATGTCCATGATATAATAAACAGTTCAGAGAGAACAAAGGCAATGAACCTAAACATTTGAAACATGAAACAGTTGCATTACTATAATACACTGTAAACAGCTGCTCTTCTGTTGTCGCCCCCTGCAGGCATATTCTGTAACCGCACGTGGGATGGCTGGCTGTGTTGGGATGACTCTGCTCCTGGCACGGCCATGCAGCTCTGCCCTGAGTACTTTCAGGACTTTGACCCCTCAGGTAAACCAGCCAGCCAGCCACACATCTCATTAACAATCACAATTCAACTGACTTGATCTTTACTAATGATGCCTTACCTGAAGTGTTTTATGTGTCCATTCAAACAGAGAAAGCGACTAAAGTGTGCAACTCGGATGGACAGTGGTTTCGTCACCCTGAGAGCAACCGTATTTGGTCCAATTACACCCAGTGTCAGATGTACACTAAGGACAAACTGACGGTATACTTCTAAGCCAACTGGTTAAGTAATTTTGACAGTGGCTAAGACATTGTTATTAGAGTCAATTTAGTGATTGTTTTTAAGTTCAACATCTCTCTATTGTGTTCATTTAGTTAAAACCTCTTCAACTCTGAGCGGTTGTTTTGGGCCCATGTAGCTTAAGTGCTACCCACTCTGTCAATTCCGGTCAGAAAATAGAAAGTGACATATCTTTCGAAAGCTACAGCACTTGTATTTTTGGAAATCTAGCTCAATTCTTACTGCTGGCGATGTCATAAGAATCCCCCCACATAGGCCATAAATCATGTGCTATGGTCATATTCATAGAGTATGCAATTTAGGTCAAGAAACCAAAAGTGCAGAAATGTTGTATGAATGGAAAGGGTACACCCTGGTGCTCATCGTAATGCAATGCATTTCTTTTCCATCCACATTTAATATATGTCATGACCTTGAATGCATCCTCCATATTCGCTGTTGATCTATCTCACTTGTTTCCAATGGGAAAAATGAATGGGAAAATAACTTTGAAGTTCCTTCACCTGTCTGTGTGTTAAGAAAAAAGATAACTCTGGGGTAATTTTAAGATGTCAGGCTTGAAAATCCGTTCAGCCATTTTCACACAGTGAGGTACTACCCAAACCAGATCAAACCAGACGCCTCTAGTTTCAAGTGGCCAAGTCACATCATGGGATCTTCTAGTGGAGGACCTGGGAATCTGACATGAGATCTGATTACATCAGTGAAAAGGTTATGACTTCAGCTTTCTCCTTCAGAAATTATTCATACCCGTTGTGTTACAGCCTGAATTCAAAATGGATTAAATTGTTGTTGTTTTTCTCACCCATCAACACACAATACCCCATAATAACAAAGTGAAAACATGTTTTTAGAAATGTTTGCAAATATATTTAAAATGAAATACAGAAATATCTCACTAACATAAGTATTCAGACCCCTGAGTCAATACATGTTAGAATCACCTTTGGCAGTGATTACAGCTGTGAGTCTTTCTGGTTAAGTCTAAGAGCTTTGCACACCTGAATTGCACAATATTTGCACATTATTCTTTAAAAAGTTATTCAAGCTCTGTCAAGTTGGTTGTTCATCATGGCTAGACAGCCATTTTCAAGTCTTGCCATAGATTTTCAAGCCGATTTTAGTCAAAACCGTAACTAGGCCACAGGAACATTCAATATCCTCTTGGTAAGCAACTCCAGTGTATATTTGGCCTTGTGACTTAGGTTATTGTCCTGCTGAAAGGTACATTTGTCTCCCAGTGTGTGTTGGAAAGCAGACTGAACCAGGTTTTCCTCTAGGATTTTGCCTGTGCTTAGCTCTATTCCATTTATTTTCATACTAGAAAACTCCCTAGCCCTTGCCTATGACAAGCATACCCATAACATGATGCAGCCACAACCATGCTTGAAAATATCAAGAGTGGTACTCAGTGATTTTTTTGTGTTGGATTTGCCCCCAAACATCACGCTTTGTATTCAGGACATTAAGTGAATTTCTTTGCCACATTTTTTGCTGTTTTACTTGAGTGCCTTATTGCAAACAGGATGCATTTTTTGAATATTTTTATTCTGTACAGGCTTCCTTCTTTTCACTCTTTTCATTTAGGTTAGTATTGTGGAGTAACTACAATGTTGTTGATCTATCCTCAGTTTTCTCCTATCACAGCCATTAAACTCTGGAACTGTTTTAAAGTCACCATTGGCCTCATGGTGAAATCCCTGAGCTGTTTCCTTCCTCTCCAGCAACTGAGTTAGGAAGGACACTTGTATCTTTGTAGTGACTGGATGTATTGAAACACCATCCAAAGTGTAACTAAAAACTTCACAATGCTCAAAGGGATATTCAATGCCTGCTTTTTTATTTTTACCCATCTACCAATTAGTGCCCTTCTTTACGAGGCATTGAAAAACCTCCCTGGTCTTTGTGGTTGAATCTGTTTTTGAAATTCACTGCTCGGCTGAGGGACCTTACAGATAATTGTATGTGTGGGGTACAGTGATGAGTTAGTCATTCAAAAGTGCATGCAACTTATTATGTGATTTGTTAAGCACATTTTTACTCCTGAATGTATTTAGGCTTGCCATAACAAAGGGGTTGAATACTTATTGACTCAAGACATTTCAGCTTTTCATTTGTAATTCATTTGTAAAAATAACAACAAAAAAATCCACTTTGACATTAATCGGGTATTGTGTGTAGGCCAGTGACACAAAATCTCAATTTAATCAATTTTAAATTCAGGTTGTAACACAACAAAATGTGGAAAAAGTCAAGGGGTGTGAATACCTTCTGAAGGCACTGTATGCATATCATTCCTGTAAGAAAAAAATGAAGGCATGGCTTTTAAACTGTCTGTCTTACTATAGGAATTTGCGCATGTGTCAGCATTAGGTAAAAGATATGACCCCAAAAAATATGGTAAAAAACGTATCCTTTTGGAATGGTAATTGGTGACATATTTTATTTCAAACCTAGACTTTAAAATCACTTATTTCCCAACATGGGAACAATTTGGGAACGTTGTTGATGTACACCTGTATCAGAATCCCACGGTTCTTACAGTACAAGTCAAAAGTTTGGGCACCTACTCATTCAAGGGTTTTTATTTATTTGTACTATTTTCTACATTGTAGAATAATAGCGAAGACATCAAAACTATGAAATAACACATATGGAATCATGTAGTAACCAAAAAAAGTGTTAAACAAATGCCAAGAGTGTGCAAAGCTGTCATCAAGGCAAAGGATGGCTACTTTGAAGAATCTCAAATATAAAATATATTTTGATTTATTTAACACTTTTTTTGGTTACTACATGATTCCATATGTGTTATTTCATAGTTTTGATGTCTTCACTATTATTCTACAATGTAGAAAATAGTAAAAATAAAGTAAAACCCTGGAATGAGTAGGTGTGTCCAAACTTTTGACTGGTACTGTTACAATACTAGGCATGTGTTTCTAGGACTTTATGAAATCTAAATGTATCTAATGAAGGGAGTTTACATGTTATGTGTCGCTCAGAAAATGCCACCAGAGGGTGTCCGAGTTTAACAGGTTAAAGGGAATTAATGCTTCCTCTTGCTTCTCCTTTCCCAGTTTGCGTTTAGCTTGTACTACTTAGCCATTGTGGGACATGGATTGTCTGTGGTATCTCTCATCATCTCACTCTGCATCTTCTCCTACTTCAAGTGAGTCATGCATTGTGTCCTCTATGGACCCACAAGGTTGAGACTGTGCTCTGAATGTCACTATAGTGTACCTTTTCACTTTACATCCTCTAATCAAAGTGATTCTGTTTGTATTGCTCTTCCTACACCCAGAGCCCTCTATTCTAAACAGAGGTCTTTGGTTGTTCCCTACATTGCCAACATTAATTCACATTGTCAAATGAAAGACTGAGCTTTCCTATGACCCTATACGAGCCAGTGTAGATACAGTCACACACTTGTTTGTTTCCTAAGTGTGTCTGTCTGTTCTAATCCTCCCATTAGGAGTCTGAGCTGCCAGAGGATCTCCCTCCATAAGAACATGTTCCTGTCCTTTATCTTCAACTCCATCTGCACCGTCATCTGGCTCTCTGCTGTAGCCAACAACCAGCAGCTGGGGGCCAGCAACCCTGTAAGTACTGTGCACCTCTGCCATCAGGATGAATAGCTACTGGTTGAACTCAGTTGGTGAACATTTGAGGTTCTACACTCCACAATGTGTGGAAATGAGAGCCAGTGACAACTTAAGAAGGTTAGCATTTTATGTGCGCAAAAAACAACCCCTGTCCTGAGGGTTCTCCCTGTGTTGTTCTCTGTCAGATTGGATGCAAGATCCTGACAGTTCTGAACCAGTATACGTTTGGCTCCAACTACTTCTGGATGCTGTGTGAGGGGATCTACCTGCACACTCTCATCATCGTGGCTGTGTTTGTGGGAGAGCAGCAGCTGTGCTGGTATTATGTCCTGGGTTGGGGTGAGTGACTGACTGTGCATCTTTATTTTTCACTGTTGTTCAAATTGCTGTTTCCTGCGCCGCTGTCTGATATTCATTGTTGTTTGACCATCCTTTTCCCCTAGCACATAATTACATTTACATTTTAGTCATTTATCAGACATCAGGGGCGCCGTGAGAGTTATGAGAAATGCCTTTTTTTGGGGGGGTTGTCAGGAGCACTGTGAGAGTTATCTAAAATACTCTTCAAAGAGGTAGGGTTTCAGACGTTTTTGAAAGATGGGCAGGTTCTCCGCTGTCCTGACTTTAGGGGGAAGCTTGTTCCACCATTGGGCTGCCAGGACAGTGAATAGCTTTGACTGGGCTGAGTGGGAGCTGCCTTCCCATCGGGGTGGGAGGGCTAAGAGACCAGAGGTGGCGGAACGATTGGGATGTAGTGTTTGAACATAGCCTGAAGGTAATAATGTGCAATGAGTCTTCTTTGCTTTCATATCTCTATATCACATTGAGTGAATGGATTGGTATCAAACACATGGAAACCACATGTTTGATAGACCATTTATTCAGTTCCAGCCATTACTATGAGCCCGTTCTCCCCAATTAAGGTGCCACCAGCCGCCTGTGCTTTATATCAGTTGTTCTCAAACCTCTCCTCGGGGACCCCCAGTCGATCCATGTATTTGATATATTCCTGAGCTAGCACACCTGATTCAACTTGTCAACTAATCAATCCCTTGAATAGGTGAATCAGGTGAGCTAGTTCAGAGCTACAACAAAATGATGAAATGTCTGGGGGTCCCTGCAGGAGAGCTCTATATTATTTATAATGTCATATCTATGAAGGCCTTATGGAAGCTCTTGACAGTCATGGACTCCTCTGTCTCTCTCCCAGGCTTCCCCATCATTCCTGCCATCACACATGCTGTGGCCCGTGGGTTCTTCTATGATGACAGGTAATGTGTCACAACTCCCTCTAAATACAGTACAGCGCATATTAGTGGCAGAGATTGACATTCTGCGCTGTATACTGCATTAGAACATTATGTCAGTTACTGATATCCCAGTTAAACTCAATCCGATTTTTCTGTCTCAGTTGAGCTCAGATGTGTTTCTTTGTCTCCCAGATGCTGGATCAGTTCCGACACACACCTGCTCTACATCATCCATGGGCCTGTTCATGCTGCCCTACTGGTGAGTCTGCAATACAAAAACAAACGTAAAACATTTATCGGAAATAGCAACCAAAGTGTGTTCTCAAACAGAATATTTATGCTTTTAATCTAGTATTGGGTTTGAATTGCAAGTAGCCAATTGCTCATGGAAAACAATCGATCACTGAATGCAATCACTCAATTTAAATCACTCTATTCCTCCCCTTCCTCTTTTACTCTGTCTCTCCAGGTGAACCTGTTCTTCCTGCTCAACATAGTGCGTGTGTTGATCACCAAGCTGCAGGTGACCCACAGTGCAGAGTCCAATGCCTATATGAAGGCTGTGAGAGCCACTCTCATCCTGATCCCTCTGCTGGGAGCCCAGTTCATCCTGGTTCCCTGGAGGCCAGAGGGACGTAAAGCCAGGGCCATCTACGAGTTCATCATGAACATCTTCGCACATTTCCAGGTATGGATTGGATGGTGCTGCTCACAGTTCCATTCTATACAAACCTAAATCAATGTTTGGTAGCATAGACATAGACAGTGCCTTACAAATGAATATAATAACTGTAGCCTACCTACAGTATGAATCATGCATTCAAAACATTGGTATAACCTTTCCACACTCAATATTCACTGAATTACCATTCTTTATAGGGACTCCTGGTCGCAATTATATTCTGCTTTTGCAATGCTGAGGTAAGTGCCAGCATCTTACATAGATGATTATTAAGCTCAGTATACCTATTACTATTTACCTTTCTATTTAATAATAGAATAGTTATCATTCAGGAATTCTTATATATTTGTTTGCCAGTATTTACTGAGAATGTTCAAGCTAGCATTTCTGTTGCTCTTAAACCACTCAGTCTTTGGTTCCAAAGGTACAGGCATGTCTTAGGAGGAAATGGGCACAGACTAAGCTGGTGTGGAAATGGACAGATTCCTACTCCCACACCAACTCCTCTGTGACCGAGACGAGACGTGCTACAGTTAGCCTGGAGCTCACCGCTCCTGAGGAGAACACCATCATTAAGCCAGGTGGTAGTGTGCACTACCAAGCCAATGGACAGAGTAACGGCAAGCGCTGCACCAATGGGGAGATGGACATGCCCAGGATCCTGGAGACCACTGACATCTGATAGCACTGCACTGTCACTTCCCATAGGCATCATCACATGATGCTGTCACAAACAGGCTCACTAAACTCACAGCATGGCCACAGACAATTGGTCAGTGCAGAAAACGGGGGCCATGACCTTTTGTGTCACTGTAAATGTTGGATCACACACACGTGGTAAAAATATACACACAAATGTGTACAAGATACACATGCAAGCACAAACACAACACAGACGAAAACACATAAACAGACACCTGATAATGAATGAGCAGCTTACAGGGTCCAGTTGAAACCTTGCAGACAAGTATTCGCCACCAGATGTATATACATTTCACTGTAGCTTCTCATTGTTGCTCATGTTGGCCTTAGGCACAAGACATTATGCAACAAATCCAGTGATAAAATGACCCAATAAAGAGGGCTATCGCTGGCAATGTTTGATCTTGGCCTTCAACGCTGATCAGGGTCTGATGTAATCAATTCTTGTTGGCCTATTGGAAAGTTTGTACAGAATAGAAGCATTCATATATTTAGATTTAGTTTTTCTCACTCTGACACTGCCTAGGCTATATTGTAAAGATTTGGATCCGTCTTTTTTATGTCACTTTAATGATGTGGAACTTATTTAAATGTGTGTTACATAAGCTTACCTTTTTAGAAACATGAAATGACTGCTTAACTTGGCATAGTTCTGACTGCTGAATGTTGAGTTCTCAGAGGCAAGTAAGATGACAGTGTATAAGGCATATAACACAATGAGGAAAAGTGTGGCTGTGTGCTTTGAAACTTAAACAGGAGAACCTATGATTCAGGATGCCCTATGTCTGACACAACACTTTTTATCCAGTGTTGCTTTCTTACGCTTTAACAAATCTTATTTATTGAGTTGCTATACATACTCTTTGAAGAATCAAAGAGGATACATGTATTATACCACTGAGCTGCAGTTGAACTATGCATACTCTGTATTTGTGTAGTGGGGAGAATTTACAATGCAGTGTATGAAAAACATTCCACTTTAACTTCCAAATAAATGACTATGTTATCTGTTTAAGTCAAAAAATTTTAATGTTAATAAATGTTTATATCATTTAGTTTTGTGCTCGGGTTTTCTTGTCCATTGAATTATGGTTTTGGGGATATTTTCTATAACGTAGGTCTGACTCGCTCAGAATGTATTCAAAGAAATAAACCACCAGGAGTGAAAAGCTTTTGTTAAAAACAGACTCTCTCATACACTTTAGTTAAACTTGCAAGTCGAATGGGGATATTTCTTGCAAACCATAAAGATTACTATTAAAAAGGGGCTTGTGTTTTTTCCAGACTCTTTTTATCTTAGGTGGATGAGGGCCTGTGTCAATCCTGTCTTGCTAGAAATGAAAGTTACTTTTTATGGGCTGATGATGTTACTGCTCTGTGGCTTAGTTTAGGTAGATGTTTTTATTGTTGAGAGAAGCCTACAGTAAATACTTGATCACATGAACCTAACAAATAATGCTGGTCTAAATTGGATGTAATGACAATTCCCTATGATACGCCATTGGTACAGGTTGAGAGCAGTTCATGAGGCATCCACATATAATGTAGGTAATTGGCTTTCCAGACGTAGGTCTTTAGTTGGGTGATGTTGCCATTCATTGCAGATATTGAAGACAAAGGATCGGACCCTTTTTTTCAATTTTCGCCTAATATGACATACCCAAATCTAACTGCCTGTAGCTCAGGACCTGAAGCAAGGATATGCTTATTCTTGATACCATTTGAAAGGAAACACTTTGAATTTTGTGGAAATGTGTAATTAATTGATATAGAAATTAATTATATATACAGGTTAAAAGTAATGATGTAGTGTCTAAACAGTTTATGACTTTGCTGACATTTGCAAATGGTGTGTTAGAGGAAGTTGACTCAGCTTGCGGAAGCATCTGGAGAGCATTACTATAGGGGCACCCTAAATCAGAGGAAGTCTGTTATGTGGCGTCCTGGGATTGGTTTATGGGGAATCTACCCATATCATGTTACATAGGTTACAGATTATAAATACCATGGTTGAAACAAAGGACGGGGAGAAACAACATATTAGAGATTGGGTCAGTTGTTCTCCAGATGTCTGCAGGAGTCTGTAAATTGACGCTGAAATCTTTGATGTAATAAACTATTATAATTAAGGACAGTGTCAGCGGATTTCTTGTCATCACAACATCGTTATCTCGACACTACAATTACTAAATGTTCCACCCTTAAATATAGTTGTGAAATGTTCTTGTTTTAAGTATGATTAGTACTTTCTTAGTAGTGACTAATTATTACACTCTGAAACTGTGTGAGATGTGTTAGAATCTACTACCTGGTAATGTGTGAGTGTAGGACCAGTAAAGATTATGACATTGTGCTACTATTTAGCAATGTGAGTAAGAGTTAGGCCAGACAACAAAGGACAAGGAGAACTGTCTACAGGCAACTGAGAAACCAAGATAACTGAGGAATTTAGGGAGGAGAGAGACTATGATAAGAAAATGTATGTGTGTAAATGTGTATATGTGTGTGCATATGTGTGTGTATGCATGTGTGTGTGTGTGAATGTATGTGTGTGTGTGTATGTGTGTATGTGTGTGTGAACTGATGGTCAGGAGAGCAATTATAAAGTGGAAAACTACAGCCTGCCTACAGAGAGGAGGGATTTTTGTATGACGTATGAGTATAAAAGATGGACTCTGAAATTGTGATGGCAGAATTCTCAATGAATAAACATCTCTGACTATGCAGACCGGGACTCTGTCCGTTTCTTGATTTTGGGAGACGCACAGAGACACTGAAATAGTTTGTTAAATAATTCACATAACAGCTTGGTCCTTCGAGAGCCGGAATCCAATACCTGCCTCTGTCATTCCAGGTAACTCTGAAAACCGTCGACGGGCGAATGATACATTCGTAAATAGAAAGTCCTGCCCTTTGACATTAAGAGTTAAGACAGGCCAAAGGACACCTGATTAATGACAGAGACGGTGACGGAATCCAAACCTACATTGAATCTCGGCTGCAAGGATAAGGTCAGTAGTCTTTATTCATTACTTGGTGAAATTGATTTGAGAACTTGCTAAAATATTGACTGAGGGTAAAGTCATAATTTAAAGTAGCAAATTGATCAATGAGTAGCCATTTTAAGGTAGCCAATTTAAGGTTGTAGACAATTTAAGGTTGGTGGGTCCGTAACAACTCAGGGTAATAGGCCAATTACCAAAAGAAACTACCCGGTGTTGAAATAGAAGGAACTATTAAAAGTACACCTATGGGATGTAACCTGTAAGAGATTATAGAACAGTCAACAAATAATCCGGGTTAAACAAATACAAAAAGTACACCAGAAGGAATTAAAATAGCATGTGTGAGAAATAGAATATTAGTAAAGTCAAAAGTCACAAACAACTGTAGATTTTGCCGTAACTCTATCCGTTTCAAGAAACTGGAGCCTTACAAACTCCGGGTTACCGATAGTGTTAACCAATAATCATGTAAGGTTGTATAAGTGTGAGACCTAATATTTGCTCAAAAGTCACATCTATTAATAATTCCAGGTGGTTGTATAGAAAAGAGGGAGAACCCATTCCTGTTGTATGGGACTGTCAGGAATTATCAAGATTACATTGTGGGGATAAATTCCTCCGTAGAGTAGGAGATAATTCTGGGGGACTAGTCAACCTGTTGTATGGGACTGTCAGGAATTATCAAGATTACATTGTGGGGATAAATTCCTCCGTAGAGTAGGAGATAATTCTGGGGGACTAGTCAACCTGTTGTATGGGACTGTCAGGAATTATCAAGATTACATTGTGGGGATAAATTCCTCCGTAGAGTAGGAGATAATTCTGGGGGACTAGTCAACCTGTTGTACCTATACAGGAAGGGGTGATTCCAGGTGTGGTGTGAAACTGTTTTGAATCACTTGTTATATAGAAGAGGTGGCTAAGGGATTTTTAACAGTACCAACCATGGGAGGCAAATCCTCACAAGAGGTCCCAGAATTTACAGGGACCAAAATAGGTTGTGTGAGGAAGTAAGTAATCATAATTTACTATTTTGAGGAAGAAACATATAAGTTAATTAAAGATCGAATAAATCATTAAAAGCTAAATTGTAAAATTATTTAATACCTAACAACTCAGTTAAAGTGACAAAAACAATTATTAGAGAGTTGGAAGTAATCTAAATTCAAATAAAGGTGAGATTCAGGAATTTGGTAAAAGCCATAAAGTAATTGTTCAAAGTTTTGGGTATAGGACGATCAAAGAGTCCTGCCAATATGGGAAGCAAACCCTCCAAGGAGGTCCCGGGGTCAACCGGAGATGAGAGATTTATGGAATCCAGGGATAGAAGAAATCTCCATTATGTAACCAGGTGGAGGGAGAGGTATGGTTTTGAGGGACGTCTGGACGCAGATAAACTCAAATCCATGCTTAAACAGATACATAAGGTGTGTAAAGGAGAAAGAAGCAGTGAGAGAGAGAGAGAGGTCTAAGACAGAACCCACAGCCCCCCCTGTAGAAAGGTCTAGATCAAGACTATACACCTCCCTGGCAGATCAGGCCTGGAGGAATAAATCCAGACGATGAGGTGGTAGTGGTGAGGGGAAGGGTGCCACACAGGCTGCCATTTTGGAGTTTCCACCCCCTTACCAGAACAAAGGGGAAGCTGAGGGAGCACAGAGGGGGGTTGAGGATAAGGCAAAGGAAGATAGTACAGTTGAGGTTCTAACAACATTTTTGGAACAACAGCAGCAACCCAATTGGTCATTGCAGAAATTAGAAAGAGAGAGAGAGACGGAAAGAGAAGGCTAAGAAAGTAACTAGAGTACTAGGGTACAATAGGGGGGTCAAGGGACCGAAGGGTGGAAGACCAGGTCCCTGAGGAGACTTGAACCCCACGACAAAAGTCCAGTTAGGAGCTAAGCTCAGGAGGGAGTCAGTATGAGTCAGGAGATGAGAGAGTAGGATGGGGCTAATACCCACTGATAGCCTTACCTAATCTATTGGCGGGGAATGAAAGGGGCCCCAGCAACTTTAGATGTATACAGGCCATGAACACAGAGGACGTGGCCAGAGCGGTAGAAAGAATGACCCACCCCAAAACAGGAATAGTAAGGATTGGGCTGCCGTTAGAGGGCAGTGGGTTTCAGGGGATGCCCAGAGGGCACTTTTGCCATGGGCCGATCACAGAGAGTATGTAGGGAAAATAACTGTATTGTGTAATAGCCTCAGAGAACATTACCATCGTCATGCAGACTTCTCTAAAGTACATAAGTGTAAACAAGAGGATAGTGAGACTGTCAGCCAGTACTTAGAGAGGGTTAAAGATGTGTTTAACGCAAACAGTGGCATACCCGAGCCAGACCAGAGACAGGGGAGTGATACGCCCTACCATCAGCAATTAAAAATATAGCGTTCCTCAGTGGAATGAGACCAGAGATAAGCAGGACCATTAAAAATACTTTGATAGGGTGGAGAAAAGCACAGCAACACATATTAAGGTTTAAAAAGTATGCAGTTTACCAAGAGCAGATTGGTAGAGAGAAAGAGGAGTAATAGAGACCTTAAGGGAGTGCCAACTCTCGGGGAGATAGTGAGGCCAGAACAAAGGAGCAGTGTCCTGGAAATCACAGTCTGTTTTTTTTTGTTTTTTTTTGTTCTGCTGGGAGTATATTTGATGATGGGGTTTTGTGTTGAATGAGAGGCTAGAGACTTCATAAAATAATAATTGGAATAATAATGATATATTAACTTGCTCACCCAAACGTAGACATACATCATGGGTGAGACATAACTAATATAATATTGTACAAAGCCAATTTAGGGTTTCCATTAAGGAACGTCAATCACTACATTGGATATTAATACTATGGAGATAAATTCAATATATGCTGGTCAACTACGGCATGTGTTTGGTGTTATTTGTAGCCTACTTAGAAAGGACAGTTACCTATATCTGCTGTATTCTAAACAATGACAGATTGGGGGTTTCATAAGAGGTGGCTATAATTTTAGTCGATAACAGAGGTAATTCGATTTGAGAAATGTTGAAAAGTAATGTTAGATGGAAAGTCAGCAATAGAGGATAGAGATTGTACAGGGTTTCCTGTGTAAAAAAATAAGTAATAGAAATTGGGTGATGAGAAATGTTGAATTGCATTGTTTAAGCAAGAATGGCATTAAATTCATGCTTTCTAGTTATGTGTATGCAAATACAGTGGGGAAAAAAAGTATTTAGTCAGCCACCAATTGTGCAAGTTCTCCCACTTAAAAAGATGAGAGAGGCCTGTAATTTTCATCATAGGTACACGTCAACTATGACAGACAAATTGAGATTTTTTTTTCTCCAGAAAATCACATTGTAGGATTTTTTATGAATTTATTTGCAAATTATGGTGGAAAATAAGAATTTGGTCACCTACAAACAAGCAAGATTTCTGGCTCTCACAGACCTGTAACTTCTTCTTTAAGAGGCTCCTCTGTCCTCCACTCGTTACCTGTATTAATGGCACCTGTTTTAACTTGTTATCAGTATAAAAGACACCTGTCCACAACCTCAAACAGTCACACTCCAAACTCCACTATGGCCAAGACCAAAGAGCTGTCAAAGGACACCAGAAACAAAATTGTACATACAAGACCACTGATAATCTCCCTCGATCTGGGGCTCCACGCAAGATCTCACCCCGTGGGGTCAAAATGATCACAAGAACGGTGAGCAAAAATCCCAGAACCACACAGGGGGACCTAGTGAATGACCTGCAGAGAGCTGGGACCAAAGTAACAAAGCCTACCATCAGTAACACACTACGCCGCCAGGGACTCAAATCCTGCAGTGCCAGACGTGTCCCCCTGCTTAAGCCAGTACATGTCCAGGCCCGTCTGAAGTTTGCTAGAGTGCATTTGGATGATCCAGAAGAGGATTGGGAGAATGTCATATGGTCAGATGAAACCAAAATATAACTTTTTGGTAAAAACTCAACTCGTCGTGTTTGGAGGACAAAGAATGCTGAGTTGCATCCAAAGAACACCATACCTACTGTGAAGCATGGGGGTGGAAACATCATGCTTTGGGGCTGTTTTTCTGCAAAGGGACCAGGACGACTGATCTGTGTAAAGGAAAGAATGAATGGGGCCAAGTATCGTGAGATTTTGAGTGAAAACCTCCTTCCATCAGCAAGGGCATTGAAGATGAAACGTGGCTGGGTCTTTCAGCATGACAATGATCCCAAACACACCGCCCGGGCAACGAAGGAGTGGCTTCGTAAGAAGCATTTCAAGGTCCTGGAGTGGCCTAGCCAGTCTCCAGATCTCAACCCCATAGAAAATCTTTGGAGGGAGTTGAAAGTCCGTGTTGCCCAGCGACAGCCCCAAAACATCACTGCTCTAGAGGAGATCTGCATGGAGGAATGGGCCAAAATACCAGCAACAGTGTGTGAAAACCTTGTGAAGACTTACAGAAAACGTTTGACCTGTGTCATTGCCAACAAAGGGTATATAACAAAGTATTGAGAAACTTTTGTTATTGACCAAATACTTATTTTCCACCATAATTTGCACATAAATTCATTAAAAATCCTACAATGTGATTTTCAGGACTTTTTTTCCTCATTTTGTCTGTCATAGTTGACGTGTACCTATCATGAAAATTACAGGCCTCTCTCATCTTGTTAAGTGAGAGAACTTGCACAATTGGTGGCTGACTAAATACTTTTTTTTCCCACTGTATGTTATTCATTTTTGGTGGTGTGTGGATAGAATTGACTAATGCCAGGATTTAGTAAACGAAGCAGAGAGATGTAGTGAGAGCAGTGGAAGGGATACTCCACCCTAAGACGGGGGTACACCAGTTTAGAAGAGATATGGAAGGGCTGACCGCCAGCTTTAAGCTGAATACAGGGGAACTAGAGAGGGCAGTCAGACAGATAGTGTTAAAGGACTGGGCGACAGTGAGAGGAAACTGGGTTCCCGGAGATGGGAATGCGCCGGTTCTAGAGTGGGCAGAAGGAGGGGCTTATGGAGATAAATTGGCACAACTCTGTGATAATCTGAGAGAATATTATCACAGACATGCCGACTTCTCCAAAATCCATGAGTGTAAACAGGGAGACAGTGAGACTATTAGTCAATACATAGGAGAGAAGAGAGGTTACGGTAGCAAAGACAGACAAGAAGGTAACGGTAATAGTGGAGACAGGAGTGAGTGGAAGTGTTACAATTGTGACAAAACTGGACATTTTGCTAGAGAATGTGAGGAACCGTGTAGTTACTGTGCAGTAACTTTTTCTGTTTTGACTGAGTTTAGGGTATACATGATTTCTTATGAGAATACATGTCATGAGGACTTAATGAACACTTGGGATAAGTAACATTTATGAAATATTTAGAATGATGGTAATGTTTAGTATACTATGGGATGGAACAGTTCGTTGAATGATTTCAATTGCCTCTGAACTCTGTTTTGACTTTCTGGTGTTAATTGATTATCCACACTGGTAAATTATAAAGGCATGAGAGGAGGACTTTAAGATAGTTTATTTTACCAAGTTGAGGGTAATTTATAGTACTGTGAAAAGTGTGAAGAAATTTATTATTTGGTAATAATATATATGATTCGAACCATAAAATAACAGAAGAGAGAGAGAGCTTTCCCTGAATGAGGGAAACCTGTTGCTAGTAAATTGTACTAATCTTGGATTACTTTTACGGGATAGAAGTATGTTGAGGTATTATCAAATGTTGTCAGCAGGGTTAAAACACTTCTCTGGTCCCAGTCAGCTGTCAAAAGAGGACGTTTCGATAGATAGAGATCTACTTACATAGAGCTACAGTAGGGCCCCAATTAAGGAAGTTCACAGATGGGTGAAGCAAGGCGCAGTAAATAAGGAAGGAATATGGGTCAAAGACAGCTTACCAATTCTCCCGAAATTACAGTTTAGATATGCTGCAATATTGACACACGGGCAGAGCCATGTGTCAACGGGAGGGATGGATGTTAGAGCAGGTTAGGAAACACTTTGTGGCCTATGGTATAACTAATTACTAAATATATATATATATATATATATATATATATATATTTTTCTTTATATATTTTTTTAAGTGTTTGGAAGACCTTACAAAATGCCACAGTTGGCAGGACCAGAACAGGCAGACATAGAACTAGAGAATACACTAGCAGAACACATGAGAAAATTGTTCGTTAACCGTATGTCTAAGAATTTGTGTCCTACAGGAGAATTAAAGGAGAAGGTGATTCATAGTATATAACCTGGAGACTGGGTGTGGATCCAATCGTTGAGGAAAAAGGATTGAAAGCAGTCACGCTGGGAGGGACCATACCAAGTCCTATTGGTAACTGCCTTCGCTATAAGAATAGCTGAGAGAGCCACTTGGGTCCACGTTACCCACTGCAAAAAGGTAGGCCCACATACCAACACCGTTGAACACACACAGAGTTAAAGAGAAGAACTGAACCACTAAGGTTCGGGGGTAAACTCTGTTAACGAAGAAACCTACCCCGACCTTTCATCACTGTGGGGTGTTTATAGAGGTGTGGGTATGGGGAAGTACCAGGCAGGTGGGTCAGGGACAGGATTGGGATGGCGGTTTTGGGGATTTTGGGGGACTCTGAGCTGCATCATCATGTTAACCATATTATGGATTAATCCAGGTCAACCTAAACAGGGCAATGATGCAGTGATTCGATCTCGTAGAAATACTGAAACCAAGAAAGACTATTGGGGGAATGATTATTTTAATAGTTAAAGTCAGTTTAGGACAAGATGGGGGATTCAAGATACCATTCGACTTCTCCCATGAAGAGATAGGAGGTTTTGGAGGATTTGGTAAGAAGGGGGCGTGTACAAGAAAGTTAGGTCCTAGAAGGTATGGTAAATACATTTTCACTGGGGAACGCTCATGTCCTTGGGCAAGGGTGTTTAAACATACCTGGGGAACATACTATGAGAATGGAATGGACGCAGTACACCGATGGGGAATTAAACAAACCCATGATAAATGTAAAACGGAACTGGTGATAACGGTAAAGTCAATTATGCAAGATGACATAGCAAGGAACTATTGGGCCTGTGTTGATGATTTCGGGGCAGATATATGTTTGAGGCTCATTTTTCAGGAGAGAAATGAATCTTCCACCTCCGAGACAGATCAGCAAGTAGATCCAACGTTATCACCAGAGGTACCAAAAAAACTAGACTAATACCCCTTGGAAGGCCCTCAGAAGGAATCCTAAATAGCAATAAACCACCAAGGGTAGAATATTTCCTCTTGCAGGAAATGAACCAAGGAGAAGTAGAAGGAATTTCAAATGAGAAGTTCTGGGTAAGGTGGATGAACTACACAGCTAGGGCGTTGGGTCAAACTAATTGTTATGCCTGTTCAACAGGTAGGCCAACCCTTGTAACTGCACCTATGCCTCAGACCATGTTCTCTTGTGTGATAGATTTGGGATCAAACCAAACCTCACCTAATTGTTCTGATATTAAAATAACCACTCTTAAAAAGGATAATACTAAGGCACCCCAATTCACCATGAACCCCAGAGATTATCAATGTTATAGACACCAAAGTAATGCGAATCACAGATCAAATTGGAGAAGGGTTTACAACAACGTTTTTCTGGTGGGTTACAATTGATAAAAATGTTGACTGGATTAATTACATCTACAAAGGTTTGTTAATTAGACAAGGGATGCAGTGAAAAGAATCTCAGGCCAACTATCCGCCACCTCACTCATGACCTGCAGAATAGTTTGGTTCTCGAAATGCTTTTAGCAGAGAAGGGCGGATTTGCAAGATGGTGGAAGGTCATTGTTGTATGTTTATCCCCAACAATACAGCCCCAGATGGTACAGTAATTAGAGCACTGGCAGGTCTCACTGCATTAAGTAAAGAATGGGCTGAGAACTGGGGGGTGAACACATCAATGACTGGTTGGTTTGATAACATGTTTGGTAAATGGAAAACTATTGTTGTAACTATTTTAGGCGCGGCAATCGCATCTATGGGTATGCTTGTTCTTTGTGGATGTTGTCTTATTCCCTGTGTCCGAGAGTTGGTGAGCAAGGCGTTGGAGAATGCAGTATCACAGCAGATGGTGAGATACGGCCCAATCCCGGACTCCGACCAACCGAATGAAGTATATATATAGTTTGAGACTGGATGTTTTCCTAGAACTATAAATCTCTAGTTTGAAAGTAATTGAAATGATTTTCTGTGTATTAAAGTGTGGATAATTTAGTCAAAGGGTGGATTGATATAGAAATTAATTATATATACAGGTTAAAAGTAAATGACTAAATGTTCCACCCTTAAATATAGTTGTGAAATGTTCTTGTTTTAAGTATGATTAGTACTTTCTTAGTAGTGACTAATTATTACACTCTGAAACTGTGTGAGATGTGTTAGAATCTACTACCTGGTAATGTTTGAGTGTAGGACCAGTAAAGATTATGACATTGTGCTACTATTTAGCAATGTGAGTAAGAGTTAGGCCAGACAACAAAGGACAAGGAGAACTGTCTACAGGCAACTGAGAAACCAAGATAACTGAGGAATTTAGGAAGGAGAGGGACTATGATAAGAAAATGTATGTGTGTAAATGTGTATATGTGTGTGCATATGTGTGTGTATGCATGTGTGTGTGTGTGTGAATGTATGTGTGTGTGTGTGTGTGTGTGTGTGTGTATGTGTGTATGTGAACTGATGGTCAGGAGAGCAATTATAAAGTGGAAAACTACAGCCTGCCTACAGAGAGGAGGGATTTTTGTATGACGTATGAGTATAAAAGATGGACTCTGAAATTGTGAAGGCAGAATTATCAATGAATAAATCTCTGACTATGCAGACCGGGACTCTGTCCGTTTCTTGATTTTGGGAGACGCACAGAGACACTAAAATAGTTTGTTAAATAATTCACATAACATTAATGTAGGAGAATATAACACATTAGATCTGGTAAAAGATAATACAAACAAAAAAACAAGTATTTTCTATTTATTTTTTTGTTCCATCATCTTTGAAATGCAAGAGAAAGGCCACAATATAATATTGCAGTTTAGGCGCAATTTCGATTTTGGCCACTAGATGGCAGCAGTGTCTGTACAAAGTTTCAGAATGATCCAGTGAAGCATTGCAATACTGGACTATTTTGTAGCAAGTCTGCCCAAATGTGCCAAATTGGTCAATTGATATACAGTGAGGGAAAAAAGTATTTGATTTTGTACGTTTGCCCACTGACAAAGACATGATCAGTCTATAATTATAATGGTAGGTTTATTTGAACAGTGAGAGACAGAATAACAAAAAAATTCAGAAAAACTTATGTCAAAAATGTTATAAATTGATTTGCATTTTAATGAGGGAAGTAAGTATTTGACCCCTCTGCAAAACATGACTTAGTACTTGGTGGCAAAACCCTTCTTGGCAATCACAGAGGTCAGACGTTTCTTGTAGTTGGCCACCAGGTTTGCACACATCTCAGGAGGGATTTTGTTCCACTCCTCTTTGCAGAGCTTCTCGAAGTCATTAAGGTTTCGAGGCTGACGTTTGGCAACTCGAACCTTCAGCTCCCTCCACAGATTTTCTATGGGATTAAGGTCTGGAGACTGGCTAGGCCACTCCAGGACCTTAATGTGCTTCTTCTTGAGCCACTCCTTTGTTGCCTTGGCCGTGTGTTTTGGGTCAATGTCATGCTGGAATACCCATCCACGACCCATTTTCAATGCCCTGGCTGAGGGGAGGAGGTTCTCATCCAAGATTTGACAGTACATGGCCCCATCCATCGTCCCTTTGATGTGGTGAAGTTGTCCTGTCCCCTTAGCAGAAAAACACCCCCAAAGCATAATGTTTCCACCTCCATGTTTGACGGTGGGGATGGTGTTCTTGGGGTCATAGGCAGCATTCCTCCTCCTCCAAATACGGCGAGTTGAGTTGATGCCAAAGAGCTCGATTTTGGTCTCATCTGACCACAACACTTTCACCCAGTTCTCCTCTGAATGATTCAGATGTTCATTGGCAAACTTCAGACGGGCCTGTATATGTGCTTTCTTGAGCAGGGGGACCTTGCGGGCACTGCAGGATTTCAGTCCTTCACGGCGTAGTGTGTTACCAATTGTTTTCTTGGTGACTATGGTCCCAGCTGTCTTGAGATCATTGACAAGATCCTCCCGTGTAGTTCTGGGCTGATTCCTCACCATTCTCATGATCATTGCAACTCCACGAGGTGAGATCTTGCATGGAGCCCCAGGCCGAGGGAGATTGACAGTTATTTTGTGTTTCTTCCATTTGCGAATAATCGCACCAACTGTTGTCACCTTCTCACCAAGCTGCTTGGCGATGGTCTTGTAGCCCATTCCAGCCTTGTGTAGGTCTACAATTTTGTCCCTGACATCCTTGGAGAGCTCTTTGGTCTTGGCCATGGTGGAGAGTTTGGAATCTGATTGATTGATTGCTTCTGTGGACAGGTGTCTTTTATACAGGTAACAAGCTGACATTAGGAGCAGCTTGTTACCTGTATAAAAGACACCTGGGAGCCAGAAATCTTTCTGATTGAGAGGGGGTCAAATACTTATTTCCCTCATTAAAATGCAAATCAATTTATAACATTTTTGACATGCGTTTTTCTGGATTTTGTTGTTGTTATTCTGTCTCTCACTGTTCAAATAAACCTACCATTAAAATTATAGACTGATCATTTCTTTGTCAGTGGGCAAACGTACAAAATCAGCAGGGGATCTAATATTTTTTTCCCTCACTGTAGACAACATACAAAAATTATATGGTAATACCAAATGTAAGTTAACACACTCCCAGGGATGTCATACATGATGGATCATTAGCGTATACACTAACTTTCACACATCTAGATGGCAGGGCGGGGTGGGTGTGGAGCCAGAGACAGCAGGGGTTCAAACTGTAGAACCCAGTTCCAACATTTGAATATAAAAATTGATTTTATCAAACAAAACTATGCTACATTTTATCTCTGGGACCCTTAGGATGACAAATTTCACTGTAATGTCTACACCTGTCGTATTTGCGCATGTGGCAAATAAAATGTTATTTGTTTTGAAATCAAAGCAAGATTACTGAACATTATTTACCTTCAGAGGTGAATGTATCAAACCAGTTGCCATGATACGTTTTTTGTTGTTGTGCACTCCTCAAACAATAGCATGGTATTTCTTCACTGTAATAGCTACTGTAAATTGGACAGTGCAGTTAGATTAATGACAATTTAAGCTTTCTGCCCATATAAGATATGTCTATGTCCTAGAAAGTTTGCTGTTACTTACAACAGTCATGCTAATCATATTAGCGCACGTTAGCTCAACCGTCCCGTTAACATAATAAACAATTGCATAATAAGGCCTACTGTACAACGTGAAAAGGTGCACTCCATAATAATTTTCCTGTGAGACGGCAAGGAACCGTATGCTCTCTCACCTGTGGTAACACTTCCTGGTCACTTGGCACCTGCACATGTGATCATTGACCCATAACCCCAGGTGAGCACTGTTTTCTCTACAGGACTGGGGTTACCTTCTTTGAAAGAAAAGTTAGTTCTTATGCAGGAATGGGGTTGCAACGGGAGGGTATATTACTGGTAACTTTAGAAGTTTACCAGTAAACTACCAGAATTGTGTAACTTTCAAGGATTTTATGGAATTTTCATCACATGACATCTAGTGGCCTTTTTGGGTACTCAGATTACCACAGGCGTCTGTAATTATCTCTGGCACTCTGTGTGGCCTTATGTGTCCCACTATTGTTTGTGGGGATATGCTCTGATGAAGGTCGATTGACCAAAAGCTTAGCCTTAAATTAGCATCTGACTGGAAGTGTGATGAGACTTTTTCCCCCCTGTTTCTCCAGTTTAGCATTTTGCCTCCAGCACCTTCGCTAATTGGTTTTGAGTGTACGGTAGATTCTGCCTATATACAATAATCAAATCAAATAATTTGAAAAATATATAGAATGTCAAAGCTGTAAAACATTATCCTAAATATAACACTTCAATTTAGCAAATACCATTGGTTTAATATGATGATTTCAGCATGAAAAATCCTTTATATTTTTATGCACTTTTATTTATTTTACTATGTCAATATGTCTTGTAAATGTTTTGGCACCAAACTGGTGGCAGTTTAGAAAAAAGTCAATAGTTGGATAAGTTGCAGAGTTAATTGAAAATAATGCCATTGTTGATTAGATGCTTTTTTCATTAATTAGGCTATTTTCTCCTGATCCATATGGTTTAGTAGAAACGAATAGATAATATGGACACATGGATAATATGGACACAGATACAGTATATAAAAAAAGTAATACTTTATATTCATATTTTTGTAATTCCCAAAATTATCATACATTGCCATGGATTATCTGTTATTTACCAAAATGACTGAAAATTCCTCTAACTTTGGTGAATTACTGATTACTTATTCTACATTGTGGCTAGATGGAGAATTAAAGGTAGACTCAGCTGAATGACATAGGCAAAGATATTTATAAACTAAACCAAGATAGTTCATCTGTGTTGTTTTCAATGGGAGCAAATGAAGCATAGTGGGCATAACAAGCAAGGAGGTGGGCAGAGCTAAGCACGAGCTAGCGAGATCCTATTGGCGTTAGGGAATGCCTTCTCTGTAAAGTGTGTGTGAGCACTCAATTCACCCTTGCACTCCTTGTAAACACAATTTTTTTGAAACCCTGGCAAAATGGTCAAGTCTACAAAATTTAGTGCACTCTGTTCATAACAGATTATAGTTTTGGTAAGAGAAAACTGTATTGAGATCGGGCTTTTCTTCAAACAGAAAATCAGCAGAATGTCTGCCCGGTTCCATCTCACTCCATACTATCACATGGCCGGCCACTGGGCTTCCTATCCTTGCCATATTTGGTGGGGAGTGGAAATTCCAACCGGATGCTTCAGATTTATAGAACTTCACCACTGTTTTGGTCCTGTACCTACAGTTGAAGTCGGAAGTTTACATACACTTATGTTGTAGTGATTAAAACTCATTTTTCAACCACTCCACACATTTCTTGTTAACAAACTATAGCTTTGGCAAGTCGGTTAGGACATCTACTTTGTGCATGACACGTAATTTTTCCAACAATTGTTTACAGACAGATTATTTCACTTATAATTCACTGTATCACAATTCCAGTGGGTCAGAAGTTTACATACACTAAGTAGACTGTACCTTTAAACAGCTTGGAAAATTCCAGAAAATGATGTCATGGCTTTACAAGCTTCTGATAGGCAAATTTACATAATTTGAGTCAATTGGAGGTGTACCTGTGGATGTATTCCAAGGCCTACCTTCAAACTCAGTGCCTCTTTGCTTGACATCATGGGAAAATCTAAAGAAATCAGCCAAGACCTCAGAAAAAAAATTGTATACCTCCACAAGTCTGGTTCATCCTTGAGAGCAATTTCCAAATGCCTGAAGGTACCACGTTCATCTGTACAAACAATAGTATGCAAGTATAAACACCATGGGACCACGCAGCCATCATACCGCTCAGGAAGGAGACGCGTTCTGTCTCCTAGAGATGAACATACATTGGTGCGAAAAGTGCAAATCAATCCCAGAACGACAGCAAAGGACCTTGTGAAGATGCTGGAGGAAACAGGTACAAAAGTATCTATATCCACAGTAAAACGAGTCCTATATCGACATAACCTGAAAGGCCGCTCAGCAAGGAAGAAGCCACTGCTCCAAAACCGCCATAAAAAATCCAGACTACGGTTTGCAACTGCACATGGGGACAAAGATCGTACTTTTTGGAGAAATGTCCTCTGGTCTGATGAAACAAAAATAGAACTGTTTGGCCATAATGACCATCGTTATGTTTGGAGGGAAAACGGGGTTGCTTGCAAGCCGAAGAACACCATCCCAACCGTGAAGCACGGGGGTCGCAGCATCATGCTGTGGGGGTGCTTTGCTGCAGGAGGGACTCGTGCACATCACAAAATAGATAGCATCATGAGGAAGGAAAATTATGTGGATATATTGAAGCAACATCTCAAGACATCAGTCAGGAAGTTAAAGCTTGGTCACAAATACCTCTTCCAAATGGACAATGTTCCCAAGCATACTTCCAAAGTTCTGGCAAAATGGCTTAAGGACAACAAAGTCAAGGTATTGGAGTGGCCATCACAAAGCCCTGACCTCAATCCTATAGACAACTTGTGGGTAGAACTGAAAAAGCGTGTGCGAGCAAGGAGGCCTACAAACCTGACTCAGTTACACCAGCTCTGTCAGGAGGAATGGGCCAAAATTCACCCAACTTATTGTGGGAAGCTTTAAAGGCAATGCTACCAAATACTAATTGAGTGTATGTAAACTTCTGTCCCACTGGGAATGTAATGAAAGAAATAAAAGCTGAAAGAAATAATTATCTCTACAATTATTCTGACATTTCACATTCTTAAAATAACGTGGTGATCCAAAACTGACCTAAGACAGGGAATTTTTACTAGGATTAAATGTCAGGAATTGTGAAAAACTGCGTTTAAATGTATTTGGCTAAGGTGTATGTAAACTTCTAACTTCAACTGTACCACGCTCTAACAGTGTGAAGTGAACCCATGCACATGCGCAGATACTGTGTGTGACTGTGTGGGAGCGAAGTCTTGCATCTTGCTCATCGCAATGGACTTGTTCGATATTGCAGCTGACAGTGCAGGCAACTACCGACTGACTGATCTACAAATCACCTTGCATCATAAATAATGACTAATTATTATTTGTAGATCAGTCAGTCAGTCACAATTCACCCATGATACATAACGGTTTTGATGCTCTCGAACATGGCCATTATCTGTGGTGCTGCTCGTAGCAACTTCATTTAGCTGAGTCTACCTTTAATGTAGCAGCTGGTTAGGAGAATGGTCCTATCAGGTATCCTTGGGATGTCCCAACTCAGACACTACCCCATTGAAGTTCAAATGTAAAATGGTTTAGGGTAACGGTAGGGGTTAAGGTTAGGGTTTAGGGTAGTGGCATCCCAAGGATCATGGATAGCACTAACCTTAGGAGAATTAAAGTAGCAGGTTAGGATAATTAGGAAAAGGGTTTAGTTTAGCTTAAATGCTGTACTCAATATAGCCACAACAGTAGAAGCCATCAGTGCAGAGAAACCATCAGTATCACCACACCGGTAGTTTTGCAAACCTATGCAGGAATTAGTTAATGCCTTTTGATTCACATTCACGGTGTTAGCTTTTAGACTTTTCACACGGTGATATCAGCACTGAAAAGGACAAGGTCCTACCGAGATTTGAACTCGGATCGCTGGATTCAAAGTCCAGAGTGCTAACCATTACACCATAGGACCGGATGAAAAAGGTTGGAAAGGATTTGGCTTAATAAAGGATGATCACAGCAATCTGTTATTTTCTGTATTAAGTAAACTACTGAACTGCTTGACATTTTAATTCACCAGAAAAGTATTACCTCTCGAAGTACAAACAACGATGTACAGTAGCTCAATAGCTACGGTTAGCTATATCACAGAGTTTCTAAATCGCGAGACTTCCGGGAACGTTTACGAAACAGACCAACCAGACCAGGCCTGGGTTTGGGGTTTGAGAAGTCAATGAGAGAAGTGAAATATTATTCCTTAGTTGTTCATTTTCTCGAAATCTAAAGGTACGACCTAGATTCGAGCTAATGTATTATGTAGTTGAACATGTTATTACTCCAACCTCATGAAAGTGACAAACTGACATGTTTTCATTTTCGTCAAAAACTACTTTATATCGAAGGAGTGCCTTTGATTTGACGAACTGCACATTCGCAGTTCGGCGCGAGACGACCGTTAGAGATATTAGAGGAGATAAGAATCCCAGCGGGAACTGAATACTCCCGAGTCGATATAGACCCCTTTATATGTTTACAAACATCGCAGCACGAGGGCGATTGCCGCAAATCGGTGGCAGAACAAGGGGGGGTTCTTATAGAACACCAGCAAAAAAAGCCTCTATTTACATGTTGCTTATGAGTGCATTTCACACTATTTTGGATTATAATTGGATTTTAAGGCTCGTATGAATGCCCTGCTTAATATAATGTTTGTGTCATCATTACAAATAAACTGCTTTATACTTAAAAAAAACTTCAACTTCAAACAGTAGAATGTCTCTTTGGCTAGCTTTGCTACAGCCTATCTCAACGAGTGTTAGCATTCTAGCTAACAACTACTGCATCCAAAAGAGCTATTTTGCAAAGATCACAACAAAATATAATCTTAGAGACTGTTCAAGCGAGAGTAAAAGCATCATTGTAAGCGTATGAGAACCCCAAAAAGTTATTTTGTTTAGAAGTAATAACGTAAATCTAGGCTATGTTGAATGAGCGCAGATGGTTATGGCTTTCTTACTGCCGCCAAGAGTTGCGCGCATCTGTGCATGAAATCAGTATGTTGGGTACTGGAAAAGTGTCTATCGCGTAATAATAAGGAATTCCCCTCGACCACGCCTACAAATTGGGGAAAACAGACATTCTTTCCAATTGACCCCCATTGTAAAAGAGCCAACTTCCTTGTAGATTTGTTGTTGTACAGAAATAACAAAACATGCTGAAAAGCTGCTTTGTTGTTCAATGTACATGTAAACAGGTAAAAAAAATCCTGATGTCCGGTTCGCAATGCTCCCATGTTGGGAAATTGAGGCTATGATAAGAGCCCTGTGACGTGGAAGAGTGGGAAATGTGGGGTGTCCAAGTAGGGCTACACTTAGCTATGTGTGTGGAAAACATTTAATCACAGGTAAGACATTTAACTTGTTTAGTATAGTCCGTTTGTAACTGCACTCAATACTTGTAGCTGTATAGTCCCGTTAGTTTGTGTTGTTGGTCTTGGCTAGCTTAAAGTGGAACTGACAGCGTTTTAACTACTTTGCAGATACGAAACAAACAGACAATCATACATGCCACAGTCCTAGCTAGGCTACTAAAATGCTGCAGTCTGGCTTCGGTTTTTAAAGCATGACAATGAATAACCAAAAAAACAAAACCTCCAACAAAACACAATGCAAAGAAGAAACATGTAGGCCTATTACAGCAACATTTGAGCAGTAGCCTAGGCTGGCTACACAAACTAGAAGACAATTTGAGTGCACCATTCAGCAACACTGCATTCAACCACACCAGTGATCCATGCAGTGTAAAAAAAAGGAAAAATATGTTTTAAGTTTAAACAACCTATAGCTATGTTTTTGTTATTTGGAGTTATTAAATACTTTTTGATTAGGGTCGCAGCATATTATGCACATCCATGCGATGCGCACTGCAGAGAACACAGGAATAATAATTAAATTATCAGTGAAGAATTGTAATGTTTGTTTGTGTCAATTAATTCCATAAGGGATGGGTTGCCAACTGGCGATTTGACACAAATAAAATGTAATTAATTCGTTCCAAATATTATTTTACGCTTTAAAAAAATATATATATATGTAAAAATGCTATATATAGCATCCTATGTACATACAGTAAGTGGACATTATAAAGGGACATCTTTTTTCTAATAAAACAATAGCCAGTTTGGGTCACAGTTGGGTCACAGTTTTTTGTAAAAACAAACAGTGGCGTGTATGCAAATATCATGGTACAGCTATATGGACAGTCAATCGCTGTGGTATTTTTTATTGGTAAATGTACAAACATATATAATGATATATAGATTTGAAACTTATTTCACCACATACCATAATGGGATACAAGTATAGCCAGTTATAATTGCTTAGCAGATAATAACAAAAGAAGAACAATATTTACATGGCTCCAAGAGAAGGAATATAATATATATTGTTTACAGGAAACGCATTCAACAATTTTAGATGAAGTTGCGTGGAAAAAGCAATGGGGGGCAAATATACTTCTCCCATGGGCAAAGAAACTCAAAAGGGTTGATGATATTAATTAACAGTAATTTCGATCCGAATGTGCAAATTGTCCAAACAGATACGCAAGGTAGATGGATTATTTTAAATATGTTATTGGACCATAAACAGGTATGGCTCATTAACCTTTACGGACCAAATAATGATGATCCACACTTCTTTGACAATATATATAATGCATTCTCAACTCTGCAAGCAATTCAAGACTCTATTATTATGGTGGGAGATTATAATCCCGTTTTAAATAGCTCAATGGACTGTAAAGGAAATCACACTACAAACAATCACCCTCATGCTCTTAAGGAAATCGTGAATGTCATGGATACATTAGAACTAGTAGATATATGAAGGCTTAAATATCCTGATCTAGTGAGATATACATGGCGGAGACTCAATCAAGCTAGTCATCTTGACTTCTTTCTTATGTCATTCTCGTTGGCACCAAAATATTTAAAAAGTGTTGATAGGGGACAGAATGCGGTCGGACCATCATATAATTGACATATACATTACTCTTACTGAATTTCCACGTGGGCGAGGATTTTGGAAAATGTAATCAAAGCCTATTGGATGATAACTTGTTTTTAACTAGGACAGAGGAATTTATAACAGATTTTTTCCGACATAACATAGGTACAGCAAATCCCCTTATTGTATGGGACACCTTTAAATGTGCCTTTAGAGGCCATGCAATTCAGTACTCATCTCGAAAACAAAAGCAATTTAGGTCAAAAGAGTCCACACTAACAAAATAAATAGAAGGTCTAACAGAACAGATAGATAGCAATCAAAACTGTATCATAGAGGCTCAGAATAAATTAGAGGAAAAAGAAAAAGAAATTGAGAAACTTATTCAAGAAAGATCAAGTGTAATATATTATAAAAATAAAGCAAACTGGATGGAATATGGGGAAAAATGCACCAAATTCTTTTAAAATCTTCAACATAGGAATGCTACCAAAAATAATTTATTGAAACTGATTACAAATGACGGAGTCACCCATGATTCACCAAATTATATTTTGAAGGAGGAAACAAAGTACTTTAAGCATATGTTTTCATTTCAGTCGCCTCCATCTCCTCTAAATCAAGCTAATTGTAGAGATTTTTTTCTATTGACAATGTGAAATTAACAGCCATACAGAAAGACTAATGTGAAGGTGAAATTACAGAGGAGGAACTTCAGGATGCAATTAAAGACTTTAAGTCCAGGAAAACTCCAGGGTTGGATGGCATACCAGTCGAGGTATACCAAACCTTTTTTGATATACTCAGAGGACCATTATTAGCATGTTTTAACCACTCCTGTGTAAATGGTAGATTATCAGACACTCAAGAAGAAGGTCTGATTTCATTATTACTGAAAACAGGATACAAGTGGAAAATAAAGATCCAGTCCATTTAAAACATTGGAGGCCCCTTACACTTCAGTGTTGTGATGCAAAAATTCTAGCAAAATGCATAGCGTATAGAATAAAAAAAGGTCTTGTCGGACATTATTCATTCTAATCAGACAGGTTTTTTACATGGGCGACACATTGGAGATAATATAAGGCAAGTACTGGAAACAATAGAACACTATGAAAAATCTGGGAAACCAGGCCTACTATTCATAGCAAACTTCGAAAAAGCATTTGATAAAGTACGACTGGGGTTTATATATAAATGCCTGGAGCATTTCAATTTTGGACATCTCTTAAAAATTGGGTTAAAATCATGTATAGTAACCCTAGGTGTAAAATAGTAAATAATGGCTATTTCTCAGAAAGTTTTAAACTGTCAAGATGAGTGAAACAAGGTTGTCCACTATCGGCATACAGTGAGGGAAAAAAGTATTTGATCCCCTGCTGATTTTGTATGTTTGCCCACTGACAAAGAAATGATCAGTCTATAATTTTAATGGTAGGTTTATTTGAACAGTGAGAGACAGAATAACAACAAATAAATCCAGAAAAACGCATGTCAAAAATGTTATACATTTATTTGCATTTTAATGTGGGAAATAAGTATTTGACCCCCTCTCAATCAGAAAGATTTCTGGTTCCCAGGTGTCTTTTATACAGGTAACGAGCTGAGATTAGGAGCACACTCTTAAAGGGAGTGCTCCTAATCTCAGTTTGTTACCTGTATAAAAGACCTGTCCACAGAAGCAATCAATCAATCAGATTCCAAACTCTCCACCATGGCCAAGACCAAAGAGCTCTCCAAGGATGTCAGGGACAAGATTGTAGACCTACACAAGGCTGGAATGGGCTACAAGACCATCGCCAAGCAGCTTGGTGAGAAGGTGACAACAGTTGGTGCGATTATTCGCAAATGGAAGAAACACAAAATAACTGTCAATCTCCCTCGGCCTGGGGCTCCATGCAAGATCTCACCTCGTGGAGTTGCAATGATCATGAGAACGGTGAGGAATCAGCCCAGAACTACACGGAAGGATCTTGTCAATGATCTCAAGGCAGCTGTGACCATAGTCACCAAGAAAACAATTGGTAACACACTATGTCGTGAATGACTGAAATCCTGCAGCGCCCGCAAGGTCCCCCTGCTCAAGAAAGCACATACAGTGGGGGAAAAAAGTATTTAGTCAGCCACCAATTGTGCAAGTTCTCCCACTTAAAAAGATGAGAGGCCTGTAATTTTCTTCATAGGTACACGTCAACTATGACAGACAAATTGAGAATTTTTTTTCCTGAAAATCACATTGTAGGATTTTTTATGAATTTATTTGCAAATTATGGTGGAAAATAAGTATTTGGTCACCTACAAACAAGCAAGATTTCTGGCTCTCACAGACCTGTAACTTCTTCTTTAAGAGGCTCCTCTGTCCTCCACTCGTTACCTGTATTAATGGCACCTGTTTGAACTTGTTATCAGTATAAAAGACACCTGTCCACAACCTCAAACAGTCACACTCCAAACTCCACTATGGCCAAGACCAAAGAGCTGTCAAAGGACACCAGAAACAAAATTGTAGACCTGCACCAGGCTGGGAAGACTGAATCTGCAATAGGTAAGCAGCTTGGTTTGAAGAAATCAACTGTGGGAGCAATTATTAGGAAATGGAAGACATACAAGACCACTGATAATCTCCCTCGATCTGGGGCTCCACGCAAGATCTCACCCCGTGGGGTCAAAATGATCACAAGAACGGTGAGCAAAAATCCCAGAACCACACGGGGACCTAGTGAATGACCTGCAGAGAGCTGGGACCAAAGTAACAAAGCCTACCATCAGTAACACACTACGCCGCCAGGGACTCAAATCCTGCAGTGCCAGACGTGTCCCCCCTGCTTAAGCCAGTACATGTCCAGGCCCGTCTGAAGTTTGCTAGAGTGCATTTGGATGATCCAGAAGAGGATTGGGAGAATGTCATATGGTCAGATGAAACCAAAATATAACTTTTTGGTAAAAACTCAACTCGTCGTGTTTGGAGGACAAAGAATGCTGAGTTGCATCCAAAGAACACCATACCTACTGTGAAGCATGGGGGTGGAAACATCATGCTTTGAGGCTGTTTTTCTGCAAAGGGACCAGGACGACTGATCCGTGTAAAGGAAAGAATGAATGGGGCCATGTATCGTGAGATTTTGAGTGAAAACCTCCTTCCATCAGCAAGGGCATTGAAGATGAAATGTGGCTGGGTCTTTCAGCATGACAATGATCCCAAACACACCGCCCGGGCAACGAAGGAGTGAAGCATTTCAAGGTCCTGGAGTGGCCTAGCCAGTCTCCAGATCTCAACCCCATAGAAAATCTTTGGAGGGAGTTGAAAGTCTGTGTTGCCCAGCGACAGCCCCAAAACATCACTGCTCTAGAGGAGATCTGCATGGAGGAATGGGCCAAAATACCAGCAACAGTGTGTGAAAACCTTGTGAAGACTTACAGAAAACGTTTGACCTGTGTCATTGCCAACAAAGGGTATATAACAAAGTATTGAGAAACTTTTGTTATTGACCAAATACTTATTTTCCACCATAATTAGCAAATAAATTCATAAAAAATCCGACAATGTGATTTTCAGGAATTTTTTTCTCATTTTGTCTGTCATAGTTGACGTGTACCTATGATGAAAATTACAGGCCTCTCTCATATTTTTAAGTGGGAGAACTTGCACAATTGGTGGCTGACTAAATACTTTTTTCCCCCACTGTATACATGCCCGTCTGAAGTTTGCCAATGAACATCTGAATGATTCAGAGGAGAACTGGGTGAAGGTGTTGTGGTCAGATGAGACCAAAATGGAGCTCTTTGGCATCAACTCAACTCGCCGTGTTTGGAGGAGGAGGAATGCTGCCTATGACCCCAAGAACACCATCCCCACCGTCAAACATGGAGGTGGAAACATTATGCTTTGGGGGTGTTTTTCTGCTAAGGGGACAGGACAACTTCACCGCATCAAAGGGACGATGGACGGGGCCATGTACCGTCAAATCTTGGGTGAGAACCTCCTTCCCTCAGCCAGGGCATTGAAAATGGGTCGTGGATGGGTATTCCAGTATGACAATGACCCAAAACACACAACCAAGGCAACAAAGGAGTGGCTCAAGAAGAAGCACATTAAGGTCCTGGAGTGGCCTAGCCAGTCTCCAGACCTTAATCCCATAGAAAATCTGTGGAGGGAGCTGAAGGTTCAAGTTGCCAAACGTCAGCCTCAAAACCTTAATGACTTGGAGAAGATCTGCAAAGAGGAGTGGGACAAAATCCCTCCTGAGATGTGTGCAAACCTGGTGGCCAACTACAAGAAACATCTGACCTCTGTGATTGCCAACAAGGGTTTTGCCACCAAGTACTAAGTCATGCAAGTCAATAAACCTACCAATAAAATTATAGACTGATCATTTCTTTGTCAGTGGGCAAACGTACAAAATCAGCAAGGGATCAAATACTTTTTTTCCCCTCACTGTAAATAACATGAGCATGTCTACTTCTGCTAAGCTTCCCAGTAAAGCAATGAAAGCAATCAAGCATCCCAGAAAAGTGCTAAAATTAGCCCACGTTAACCTCTTAAGGATCTGATCCTTTTTTCAATTTTCGCCTAAAATGACATACCCAAATCTAACTGCCTGTAGCTCAGGACCTGAAGCAAGGATATGCATATTCTTGATACCATTTGAAAGGAAACATTTTGAAGTTTTTGGAAATGTGAAATTAATGTAGGAGAATATAACACATTAGATCTGGTAAAAGATAAAACAAACAAAAAAACATGTGTTTTCTATTTTCTTTTTGGTTCCATCATCTTTGAAATGCAAAGGCCACAATATAATATTGCAGTTTAGGCGCAATTTAGAATTTGGCCACTAGATGGCAGCAGTGTCTGTGCAAAGATTGATCCAGTGAAGCATTGCAATACTGGACTATTTCGTATCAAGTCTGCCCAAATGTCCGAATTGGTCAATTGATACGTTTTCAAGTACATAACTATAGAGAACATACAAAAATGATATGGTAATACAAAATGTAAGTTTACACACTCCCAGGAATGTCATACATGATGGATCATTAGCGTATACACTAACTTTCACACATCTAGATGGCTGAGTGGGGTGGGTTTGGAGCCAGAGACAGCAAGGGTTCGAACTGTAGAACCCAGTTCCTACATTTGAATATAAGATGCCAAGAGTGTGCAAAGCTGTCATGATTCCATGTGTGTTATTTCATAGTTTTGATGTCTTCACTATTATTCTACAATGTAAAAAATAGTAAAAATAAAGAAAAACCCTTGAATGAGTAGATGTGTCCAAACTTTTGACTGGTACTGTATAACTGCCTTAATGTTGCTGGAACCCAGGAAGAGTAGCTGCTGCCTTGGCATCAGCTAATGGGGATCCTTAATAAATACAAGTACAAATCCTGCTGCTTCGCATGGAGAAGCTCCTGGGCTTGTCAGACACTGTCCTGGACTGGTTCAGGTCCTATTTCACTGATCGCTACCTGTTTGTAGCCATCAGTCCTAGTAGGCCAGACACAGTTGTGTACCGACAGGGGATCCCTCAAGGCTCGGTCTTGGGGCCACTAATGTTTTGTATCTACATGCTGCCACTGGGAAACATCTTGAGGAAACATAGACTGGGCTTTCACTTTTATGCTGATGACACTCAGGTGTACATCTCCACAAATACTGACACTGCCATTGCCACTGCACTCCTGGTCACCTGCCTGCAGGACATCAAAGCGTGGATGCAGTTGAGTTTCCTGCAGTTAAACTGCAAAAAGACAGAGGTCGTCCTGATTGGCACTCGCACCATCATAAACAACGTCAGCAGCTACAGCCTCAATATTAATGGTGTCAAGGTTCTCCCCTCCAGTGAGGTTCGCAACCTGGGTGTGATATTTGACAGTCAGCTCTCGTTTGATGCCCACGTCAAGAGTGTGGCCAAAGGTTACGACCTATACTATCACAACCTGCAGCTAAACGACTCATCCACACCTTTATTTCATCCCGTCTAAACTATTGTAACGCCCTTTTTGTTGGCGCATCTGCCAAGTGTCTAAACAGGCTACATTATGTCCAGAACTTTGCTTTACGTATCCTTACCCAGACCACCCCCCGCGAGCACATCACTCCAGTGCTGTTAAACCTCCACTGGCTCCCCATATGCTCACGCATCGACTACAAAATCCTGGTTCACACCTACCAAGCTATCCACAACTCTGGACACAAGTCCTGTACCTGTCTGACCTCTTTCTACCCCCCTGCCCCACACGCACCCTTCGCTCCTCTAGGTCCGTCTCCCTTCAGCAGCCCCACAGCAGACAAAAAACTATGGGTGACAGGGCTTTCAGTTGCACGGCTTCGGAAGGCACTTCCAGACACTATTAGGGCTGCAGAGTCTCTGTGCTACTTTAAGGCAAAGCTCAAGACCGTGCTGTTCAGAAAAGCTTTCAAGGACCTCTGCTAATTCTATTCTCCTGTCCACCGGATCGGACGACACCTGTATATAGCTTTAATTGTTGTCTGTGTTCCATGTTCTGTGTTTTGGATTGTTTTTATTATTTTATATATTTTTTGGGCGCCTTGGGTGTGAGAAAAGCGCTTTATAAATTAAATGAATTATTGTTATTATTATAAAAATAGGCCTGTTCGCCTGTTTCTATAATAAATCAAAAATATCATACCATGAGGCCAGTGCACTGGGTGCATGCCAATCATCATGGATAATTAACAATGGTTTCTGCAGGCGTATTTAACCAGTGCAATAGCATAAATACTGTAAACCCAAAGCTCCATGTTTGAAGTGAGGTGTGAATGTGATTGAATCCATTATTCATCATCCCTATTCCCTCTCAAGGAAATGTGCACACATAAGTGCCATTGCTCCTTTATTTGGCAAGCATTGCCATAGACAATGTAAATATTATATCAGCTTTGAAACAAATGTTAGCAATGGGAGAGAACAGAACTCAAACAGAAAACATCTTAAGTGTTTCCCTTATGGATTTACCTTAAGAAAGAATTTCCCCTTACATAAGGTAATTGTTTAAGGGCATGGAATAGAGCCCCACAAATGTTTTAAGTAAGGGTATACTTAAGGGGTTTTATGGTAGTTTGAAGGCATGTATGCAGGCATAAAGAGTCTCTGGTTACCATGGAGACCTGATTCATTGACTGAACATCTCATCAAAGAGATCACATTTATTTTGGGAGAATTCAAAATATAACTTCTACATTCACGACAGGAGAAACAAATTGATTCAGAAGATAATAAAACACGTTTATTTTAGTTACTTGTTTTTATTATAGCATATCAAGCTAACTTATAGAGAAGGTAGGTAGCTAGCTAGCCAGCTAGCTTTGTAGCCATGGATTGTGCACAATTATGTATATATTGATTGTGCACCTTCTATTGTTTAGCTTAAGTAACAGTTAGCTAGCTAGCTGGTTGATGTTTTCCTTTTGCAAAAAGGGCAGAAGAAAGCAACATTCACCGCCACAAATGCTGTATACATTGACATCCATACTGAATGAAGCACATAAGGGACCTCACTTAATTTAAGGGGGAAATTCACCTTAAAATGTTTTGTGTAACTGACATAAAGTTAAGGAAACTTAAAGGAAAAAGATAAGGGGAAAATGTACTTAAGATGTTTTATGCAACCAGGCCCTGGGCATTATGAATGTATGTATACTTCTCTACATAATGAGGCTGGCGTTATATGTAGTAAGTAGCTCGTTTGAAAATAATATCTAGCAGCTTGTTTTCATGTTTTGCTCTACTCAATCTTACAGCATACACTGTAGAACAGTTACTGCCACCAGAGAGCGCTAGAGCATTACAGATCTGCTCTCAGCTTCCATACATAGCATGCTCTTGTCATCATGACAGGAATGATTGTCCACCTTCCCATACAGTACTACTTTGGGGCTTCTGCTGCTACAGGGGATCTAACCATGACATCATCAGTATGAAGATGTACCAGCTGATGTTCCCTATGTCATGTGTCATAGTAGAAAACTGACAGTTTTGTCCATTTAGAGGGTTAAAATAGCATAATCTTGTCACTATATCCACATAAATTAGAAGAGGAACATGTTTTCCTATGGAAAACTGTGACGCAGACTGCCAGATGAGCACGGCTCTAAAGTGGACTAAGGATACAAATGACCTTGATGGACGAGGGCCAGAGGCTTACTAGTACCCCGTCATGAAAATCCTCTTATAGGAACAGCACCCGATAGCATGCGACTGCGCGTGTCCATACCACCCAAACACATTTGACCTCTTCTACCTCATTTGACCCAGGTCAACCACATGGAAGTAGCAACATGTGACCGGAAATCAATTACTATATGTTTCTGTCAATTTGAATCTTTACTCGGGACTTCTACAGTCTTCATAACTTCTTGGTCTTTACTATCTCCTGTGCATCAGGAATAACTTTTTAGATGGAACATATTAACATGTAAAATATATCAAAATTGAGGATGTAAACTTGAGGAATGACGCCGTTTACCTGGGACAATCCTTAATCCAGACTATCCCATTTAAATTTAAACACTGATGTGTTAATCTCTTCTTTTTTTTCCTTCTTTTTTTTTGGGGTGCCTCCTACTAGACACTTTGCTCCCTCAACGTGATCAAGACAAAAGGAGATGATTGTGGACTACAGGGAAAAAAAGAGGACTGAGCACGCCCCCATTCTCATCGACGGGGCTGTAGTGGAACAGGTTGAGAGCTCCTTGGTGTCCACATCACCAACAAACTATTATGGTCCAAACACACCAAGACAGTCGTGAAGAGGGCACGACAAAGCCTATTCCCCCTCAGGAGACTGAAAAGATTTGGCATGGCTACTCAGATCCTCAAAAAGTTCTACAGCTGCACCATCGAGAGCATCCTGACTGGTTGCATCACCGCCTGGTATGGCAACTGCTCGGCCTCCGACCGCAAGGCACTACAGAGGGTAGTGCGTACGGCCCAGTACATCACTGGAGCCAAGCTTCCTGCCATCCAGGACCTCTATACCAAGCTGTGTCAGAGGAAGGCCCTAATAATTGTCAAAGACTCCAGCCACCCTAGTCATAGACTGTTCTCTCTGCTACCGCACGGCAAGCGTTACCGGAGCACCAAGTCTAGGTCCAAAAGGCTACTCAACAGCTTCTACCCCCAAGCCATAAGACTCCTGAACAGCTAATCATGGCTACCCTGACTATTTGCATTGTCCCTTCCACCCCACCCCATCTTTTACGCTGCTGCTACTCTGTTTATTATCTATGCATAGTCACTTTAACTCTACCCACATGTACATATTACCTTGACTAACCGGTGCCCCCGCACATTGACTCTGTACCGGTACCCCCTGTATATACAGTGGGGAAAAATAGTATTTAGTCAGCCACCAATTGTGCAAGTGAGGCCTGTAATTTTCATCATAGGTACACGTCAACTATGACAGACAAAATTAGAAAAGAAAATCCAGAAAATCACATTGTAGGATTTTTAATGAATTTATTTGCAAATTATGGTGGAAAATAAGTATTTGGTCAATAACAAAAGTTTCTCAATACTTTGTTATATACCCTTTGTTGGCAATGATACAGGTCAAACGTTTTCTGTAAGTCTTCACAAGGTTTTCACACACTGTTGCTGGTATTTTGGCCCATTCCTCCATGCAGATCTCCTCTAGAGCAGTGATGTTTTGGGGCTGTCGCTGGGCAACACGGACTTTCAACTCCCTCCAAAGATTTTCTATGGGGTTGAGATCTGGAGACTGGCTAGGCCACTCCAGGACCTTGAAATGCTTCTTACGAAGCCACTCCTTCGTTACCCTGGGGGTGTGTTTGGGATCATTGTCATGCTGAAAGACCCAGCCACGTTTCATCTTCAATGCCCTTGCTGATGGAAGGAGGTTTTCACTCAAAATCTCACGATACATGGCCCCATTCATTCTTTCCTTTACACGGATCAGTCGTCCTGGTCCCTTTGCAGAAAAACAGCCCCAAAGCATGATGTTTCCACCCCCATGCTTCACAGTAGGTATGGTGTTCTTTGGATGCAACTCAGCATTCTTTGTCATTCACTAGGTCCCCCCGTGTGGTTCTGGGATTTTTGCTCACCGTTCTTGTGATCATTTTGACCCCACGGGGTGAGATCTTGCATGGAGCCCCAGATCGAGGGAGATTATCAGTGGTCTTGTATGTCTTCCATTTCCTAATAATTGCTCCCACAGTTGATTTCTTCAAACCAAGCTGCTTACCTATTGCAGATTCAGTCTTCCCAGCCTGGTGCAGGTCTACAATTTTGTTTCTGGTGTCCTTTGACAGCTCTTTGGTCTTGGCCATAGTGGAGTTTGGAGTGTGACTGTTTGAGGTTGTGGACAGGTGTCTTTTATACTGATAACAAGTTCAAACAGGTGCCATTAATACAGGTAACGAGTGGAGGACAGAGGAGCCTCTTAAAGAAGAGGTTACAGGTCTGTGAGAGCCAGAAATGTTGCTTGTTTGTAGGTGACCAAATACTTATTTTCCACCATAATTTGCAAATAAATTCATTAAAAATCCTACAATGTGATTTTCTGGATTTTCTTTTCTCAATTTGTCTGTCATAGTTGACGTGTACCTATGATGAAAATTACAGGCCTCTCTCATCTTTTTAAGTGGGAGAACTTGCACAATTGGTGGCTGACTAAATACTTTTTTTTCCCCACTGTAGCCTCCCTACTTATATTTATTTTACTGCTGCTCTTTAATTATTATTATTTGTAAATACTTAACACTTTTTTTCTTAACTGCATTGTTGGTTAAGGGCTTGTAAGTAAGCATTTCACTGTTTCACCTGTTGTATTCGGCGCAAATACAATTTCACATAGTCACCAGGATGCTGGACATGTAGCCTATGTTAAGTGTGTATTGGTACTGTCCACTCTCATCATTTGATTAACCAGAACAGAGCTGTCCTGACCTGCCCTCACAGCCGACCCCTCGGAATCCCAGGGCTGTCTCTTACAAATCCCTCAGACTCAAAATAAGACAATCAGACAAGGGCAAACCAATTCCACAATGGACTATAAGCAGACGACATAGAAAGACAGTTTTAACATGTGCAGGATGAATGGCTTTCTATCAGAAAACTTCAGGTCTAAGGTATACATGTATTTGTAGTGAAGAGTTTATCTATTGAATGTACTTAGACATACACTTACTGTTCATTAATCACGTCAGTAAACTTCCAGCGACTAGAAAGAAATAACAATTTCACACCCAAGTAAAAAAAAATTATGTTGTCATATGTAAAGGATACACATGGTATACACAGTCCAAATAAATACTTACTTGCAGGTTCCTCCTCAACAATGCAACAACAATAAGAAATAATAAAATATATGAATACGAACATAAAGTAAATGGCTCAGTAGAATAGATTAAACATTTTAGCTTAAGTATAATACAGGAAGGTACAATTTATTGTACAATATTTACACGTGTATCAGGGAAGGGGGGATTGGGGGGCAAGTGTTTAAATTGTGCAGTATTAGCAATAGTAAATAAGAGTCTGGTAGCAGCAGTTGTGATGTGTGTGTGTAGCATGAATGCATTTTTGTGTCAGTGTGTGTGTGTGTGTGTGTGTGTGTGTGTGTGTGTGTGTGTGTGTGTGTGTGTGTGTGTCGTGTGAGAGAGTGAGTGAGTGGAATAGCCAAAGGCCACCTGGGGGAGGAAATGGGGAGGGAAAAGGGAGAGCTAATCTGCAGAGTCTGTTACATAAGACCTAGTACTTGGGCACTGGAAATTATACCAGAACTCTGGTAGGTAGCAGTCACAAGGCGGCAACATCCAAAGGGACAAGATGGCGTATTGAATAGAAATCGGTACAAAACACCTCAAGATAAAAACATAATATTCAAAATCAGTAAGTTAGACTAAATATTAGCATTTCATATATTCACAGTTAATATAATTCAATCTGGATAATAACAGAAATAAGATCATAAGGCTAGAGAAATATATCGACAAATATTACTACAACAAGCAACACCCAAACATGACTGAAGACAAGCGTGGAGAGCCGATCCCCAAAAGGAAACGCGACTCATCGACTGATACAGATGATATATGCTTTTCACCACTGGGTATGGTAAGTGTGGAAAGCGACCTGTTGAAGTCGATAAATGACAAATTGGGCATATTAAAATTGGTCAGTAAAGACGTAAAAGAGTTGAAAGAGAATCTTCAAATGAGTGACGAAAAAGCTTTGGTAATGGAGAAAGAAACCAAAGAAATAAAAGTGACAGTCTCTAAAATGGAAACGGACGTTAGGGAATTAAAAAAGGAGAACAATCTTCTGAGAGAAGCCTTACTAGACATCCAAACTAGATCGATGAGGGAAAATCTAGTACTTACGGGTATTCAGGAAAAGGAGGGAGAAATAACAGAGAATATTATGAAGGACTTCCTGCATACAGCGCTACAAATCCCACTCGAGGCTGTCGATAAAATCCAACTCGAACATGTACATCGTTTCGGAAAAAGAGGACAGAAATATGAGCGCCCAATCGTTGCCAAATTTGCTTTTTTTAAGGATAAAGCTATGGTGAAAAGCCTGGGAAAAAGACTTGCTGGCACGAAAATAGGCATGAATGATCAGTTCCCGAAGGAGATTGTAGAAAGGCGCAAAGTTCTGTATCCAATCTTCAAGGAAAACAGATTAAAAGGGAAACGTGTTGCACTAGTGGTGGATAAATTATATATTGACAACCAAATGTTCAGAGACACAAAGACTACTCCATGGCTATTCTAAACGTTGTAATAGAGGAGTCAAATATTGGAGCACCTGATACTAGCAATGATAGGGATTGTAATATTAAATAACATTTATAGTAAGTATAGTATTTTATAAATGGATAAAACGATATAACAAGCAGAATAATACATCTTTAAATACAAATAATTAGAACATGGCTTTTTTGGCGGGAGGTTGTTGTTTTGGCGGATGGTTGTTGTGGTTGGTCCTGTGTTCTCACTGGCGTCCTTTCCCCCTTGCGGCAGATGTGGATGCGGGTGCGTTTGCACGCTCGGCCCATTTCTTCCGCAGTCAACCATGTGGTGTGCATTTTTGTGTTTGAAAAGGTGCGGCGTTAAGTGAGTGAGAGGGGAAATGGTTGCATATCCCAGAGCCGACCGGGGTCTATGAGCAGGGGTAGTGAGAGAGAGAGCTTTCAATTTTGTGTAGATGAGGGATATACATTTTTAAATATAGTATACATCTAATCTAATTATTCATTGTCCTATCATGATGGAAAGATCTCTAACCCTATAACCTGGACACCCACCTGAGCGACCCATACACCAAAGAGAAGTTCCCATCTATTTTATGGACCTGCTGTGAATATGCAGCCTAAACAGAGAAATAAATGCGGTCAGAGACCTACTTGAGCAGCACCGCCCCCTCAAGATTCTGAGCCTGCCTGGCAGGGTTGGTCCTACAAAGCCAGAGCCCCCTGATGGGAGAGCATAATATACAAGGAAATTCTCAAAGCTGCTAATGAGAACCTTGACGACCCTTTACGTAGCCGGTGGGGATTCCGGTGGGTTATGCCCACCCAGGTAGTGGCAGTGCTGGCAACACTGGCTGCAGTAACCCATGGGGAGGGGGGTCACACTCGGACAATCAGAGAGGGGGTTTATCATTGTGGCCCAGGTGGCACAAAATAATCAAAGGTCTGACCGCATGGAGATGCTTGGGAAAATGGTTACAACAGGGGATCAGAGTGTTTGTGTCTCAGGTGAAGAGGGTGGATCTGATCTCCATCACCTAGGACTTGACATAGATTAAGTAGATTAATCAAATCTCACATTGTTATCAATTTCTGCTCAATCTGCATGCTTTCTCAATCAGCTTTAACTGTATGTGCACTCGTAGATCAAGTTATTTCTCGAGTTGGGCTCTGGGATATAACAGCCGTTGAGTATCGGATTTTATGGTGGATTGTGGAGGAGGGGGGTTGAGTGTGTTGGAGTATGTGAGTATGTGCGTGTGTGCTTGTCTGGCATCTGTTGTGGGGGTGGGGATGTTGGGGGGTATGGGATGGACCGCAGGAATTATTTGCTAGGATAATAATTGCTTGTCAATTAATTAAATGTAATACAATGGCAATCCGGGTTATATGTTAGAATCCTATGCGTGAACTGCCGACATTATTACGCATATTAATTGATAATGATGGAAAATAGGATATGCATAATAAAAAATAAAAAATAGTTATATATACAGTGGGGAAAAAAAGTATTTAGTCAGCCACCAATTGTGTAAGTTCTCCCACTTAAAAAGATGAGAGAGGCCTTTAATTTTCATCATAGGTACACGTCAACTATGACAGACAAAATAAGAAAAAAAAATCCAGAAAATCACATTGTAGGATTTTTTATGAATTTATTTGCAAATTATGGTGGAAAATAAGTATTTGGTCAATAACAAAAGTTTCTCAATACTTTGTTATATACCCTTTGTTGGCAATGACACAGGTCAAACGTTTTCTGTAAGTCTTCACAAGGTTTTCACACACTATTTTGGCCCATTCCTCCATGCAGATCTCCTCTAGAGCAGTGATGTTTTGGGGCTGGCGCTGGGCAACACGGACTTTCAACTCCCTCAAAGATTTTCTATGGGGTTGAGATCTGGAGACTGGCTAGGCCACTCCAGGACCTTGAAATGCTTCTTACGAAGCCACTCCTTTGTTGCCCGGGCAGTGTGTTTGGGATCATTGTCATGCTGAAAGACCCAGCCACGTTTCATCTTCAATGCCCTTGCTGATGGAAGGAGGTTTTCACTCAAAATCTCACGATACATGGCCCCATTCATTCTTTCCTTTACACGGATCAGTCGTCCTGGTCCCTTTGCAGAAAAACAGCCCCAAAGCATGATGTTTACACCCCCATGCTTCACAGTAGGTATGGTGTTCTTTGGATGCAACTCAGCATTCTTTGTCCTCCAAACATGACGAGTTGAGTTTTTACCAAAAAGTTATATTTTGGTTTCATCTGACCATATGACATTCTCCCAATCCTCTTCTGGATCATCCAAATGCACTCTAGCAAACTTCAGACGGGCCTGGACATGTACTGGCTTAAGCAGGGGGACACGTCTGGAACTGCAGGATTTGAGTCCCTGGCGGCGTAGTGTGTTACTGATGGTAGGCTTTGTTACTTTGGTCCCAGCTCTCTGCAGGTCATTCACTAGGTCCCCCTGTGGTTCTGGGATTTTTGCTCACCGTTCTTGTGATAATTTTGACCCCACGGGGTGAGATCTTGCGTGGAGCCCCAGATCGAGGGAGATTATCAGTGGACTTGTATGTCTTCCATTTCCTAATAATTGCTCCCACAGTTGATTTCTTCAAACCAAGCTGCTCACCTATTGCAGATTCAGTCTTCCCAGCCTGGTGCAGGTCTACAATTTTGTTTCTGGTGTCCTTTGACAGCTCTTTGGTCTTGGCCATAGTGGAGTTTGGAGTGTGACTGTTTGAGGTTGTGGACAGGTGTCTTTTATACTGATAACAAGTTCAAACAGGTGCTATTAATACAGGTAACAAGTGGAGGACAGAGGAGCCTCTTAAAGAAGAAGTTACAGGTCTGTGAGAGCCAGAAATCTTGCTTGTTTGTAGGTGACCAAATACTTATTTTCCACCATAATTTGCAAATAAATTCATAAAAATCCTACAGTGTGATTTTCTGGATTTTTTTTTCTTAATTTGTCTGTCATAGTTGACGTGTACCTATGATGAAAATTACAGGCCTCTCTCATCTTTTTAAGTGGGAGAACTTGCACAATTGGTGGCTGACTAAATACTTTTTTTCCCCCACTGTATATATATATATATATATATATATATATATATATATATATATATATAGAGGTGAAAGCATTGGAAATGCTTTTGGCGGTTAATCTGCTTCTGTTTTGTGGGTGGCACTGTGTGCTGTTTTCGATGGATGGGTTCTGGCCTCACGGGGCCTTAGGGATACGGAGGGACGTGGGTGGGATGCTGATCACTGGGGTGACGGCTCAACTTGGGATGGGGAGGGGCTTTAGCGGGGGAATTAGTGGAGAACAATTGAAGGGTTACTCCGTAGCAATGCAAATATCACGGTACAGCTATATGGACACTCAATCATTACGCTATTTTTTATTGGTAAATTTACAAACATATATAATGATAAATAGACTTGAAACTTGTATCTCATTATGGTGTATGGTGAAATAAGTATAGCCAGTTATAATTGTAATGGCTTAGCTGATAATAACAAAAGAAGAACAATATTTACATGGCTCAAAGAGAAGGAATATAATATCTATTGTATACAGGAAACTCATTCAACAATTCGAGATGAAGTAGCGTGGAAAAAAGAATGGGGGGGGGGGAAATATACTTCTCCCATGGGCAAAGAAATTCAAAAGGGGTGATGATATTAATTAATAGTAATTTCGATCCGAATGTGCAAATTGTCCAAATAGATACGCAAGGTAGATGGATTATTTTAAATATGGTATTGGACCATAAACAGATATGGCTCATTAACCTTTACGGACCAAATAATGATGATCCACAATTATTTGACAATATATATAATAAATTATCAAGCCTGCAAGCAACTCCAAGACAATATTATTATGGTGGGGGATTATAATACTGTTTTAAATAGCTCAATGGACCGAAAAGGAAATCACACCACAAACAATCACCCACATGCTCTTAAGGAAATTGTGAATGTCATGGATACATTAGAACTAGTAGATATATGGAGGCTTAAATATGCTGATCTAGTGAGATATACATGGCGGAGACTGAATCAAGCTAGTCGTCTTGACTTCTTTCTTATCTCATTCTCGTTGGCACCAAAAGTAAAAAAAGTGTTGATAGGGGACAGAATACGGTCGGACCATCATATAATAGGCATATACATTACTCTGACCGAATTTCCATGTGGGCGAGGATATTGGAAATTTAATCAAAGCCTATTGGATGATAATTTATTTATAATTAGAACAAAGGAATTTATAACTGACTTTTTCCAACATAACATAGGTACAGCGAATCCCCTTATTGTATGGGACACCTTTAAATGTGCCTTTAGAGGCCATGCAATTCAGTACTCATCTCGAAAACAAAAGCAATTTAGGTCAAAAGAGTTTATACTAAGAAAGGAAATAGAAAGTCTAACAGAACAGATAGATGGCAATAAAAACTGTAACATAGAGGCTCAGAATAAATTAGAGGAAAAACAAAAAGAAATGGAAAAACTTATTCAAGAAAGATCAAGTGTAATATATTATAAAAATAAAGCAAACTGGATGGAATATGGGGAAAAATGCACAAAATTCTTTTTTAATCTTCAACATAGGAATGCTACCAAAAAGAACTTAATGAAACTGGTTACAATTGACGGAGTCACCCATAATTCACCAAATGATATTTTGAAGGAAGAAACAAAGTACTTTAAGCATATGTTTTCTTTTCAGTCGCCTCCATCTCCTCTAACTGAAGCTAATTGTAGAGATTTTTTTTTCTATTGATAATGTCAAATTAACAGCCACACAGAAATACTCATGTGAAGGTGAAATTACAGAGGAGGAACTTTGGATGCAATTAAAGACTTTAAGTCCGGGAAAACTCCAGGGTTGGATGGCATACCAATCGAGGTATACCAAACCTTTTTTGATATACTAAGAGGACCGTTAATAGCATGTTTTAACCACTCCTATGTAAATGGTAGATTATCTGACACTCAAGAAGAAGGTCTGATCTCATTATTACTGAAACAGGATACAAGTGGAAAATATAAAGATCCAGTCCATTTACAAAATTGGAGGCCCCTTACACTTCAGTGTTGTGATGCAAAAATCCTAGCAAAATGTATAGCGCATAGAATTAAAAAGGTATTGTCGGATATTATTCATTCTAATCAAACAGGTTTTTTACATGGAAGATACATTGGAGATAATATAAGGCAAGTATTGGAAACAATAGAACACTATGGAAAATATGGGAAACCAGGCCTGCTATTCATAGCAGACTTCGAAAAAGGCATTTGATAAAGTTCGACTGGGGTTTATATATAAATGCCTGGAGCATTTCAATTTTGGAGAATCTCTTATAAAATGGGTCAAAATCATGTATAGTAACCCTAGGTGTAAAATAGTAAATAATGGCTATTTCTCAGAAAGTTTTAAACTGTCAAGAGGAGTGAAACAAGGTTGTCCACTATCGGCATATCTATTTATTGTGGCCATCGAGATGTTAGCTATTAAAATCAGATCCAATAATAATATCAGAGGATTAGAAATACAGGGCTTAAAAACAAAGGTGTCATTGTACGCAGATGATTCATGTTTTCTTTTAGATCCACAACTAGAATCCCTCCACAGCCTCATAGAGGATCTAGATACATTTTCTAACCTCTCTGGATTAAAACCAAATTATGACAAATGTACTATATTACGTATTGGATCACTAAAAATACAATTTTTACATTACCATGTAGTTTACCAATAAAATGGTCTGATGGTGATGTGGATATACTGGAATACATATCCCAAAGGAAATAAATGATCTCACTTCAATAAATTTTAATAGAAAGTTAGCAAAAATAGATAAGATCTTACTACCATGGAAAGGAAAATACCTGTCAATTTGTGGAAAAATCACCCTGATTAACTCTTTAGTATTATCCCAGTTTACCTATTTGCTTATGGTCTTGCCTACGCCTAGCAAACAGTTTTTTAAATTATATGAGAAAAAAAATATTCAATTTTATTTGGAACGGCAAGCCAGACAAAATTAAAAGAGCATATTTATATAATGAATATGAATTCGGAGGACAGAAATTATTAAATATTAAAGCATTAGACCTATCACTAAAATCTTCAGTCATCCAAAAGTTATACTTAAATCCGAACTGGTTCTCAAGCAAATTAGTAAGATTGTCTCACCCACTGTTCAAGAAAGGCCTTTTTCCCTTTATTCAGATTGCAACCTCTCACTTTCAGTTATTTGAAAATGAAATAATCTCCCAAATGTCACTATTTCTAAAACAAGCCATAGAAAGTTGGTTGCAATTTCAATTTAATCCTCCAGAAACGACAGAACAAATAATGCAACAAATATTGTGGTTAAATTCAAATATACTAATTGACAAAAAAACTTTATTTTTTGACAGAATGTTTAAAAAAGGTATAATCTTCGTAAATGATATCATCGGTAGGACTGGTGGAGTTATGTCGCACATGCAGCTAACAAAAACATATGGAAATGTCTGCTCTACCCAAAATTACAACCAAATAATTGCAGCCTTACCGCAAAAGTGGAAGAGGAAAGTTGAAGGGGGGAGAAAGTAAGGAACTTGTCTGTCGGCCTTGCATTAAAGAACATAATTGGTTAAGGAAAACTGTGATAAATAAAAAAGTATATCAGTTTCACTTAAGGACCAAAGGATTGACAGCCGTCCCATATAGATTGCAAAATAGTTGGGAAGAGATCTTTGACGTACCGATCCCATGGCATAGTGTTTATGAACTGACACGCAAAACGACACCGGATTCAAAAATTAGAATCTTTCAATTTAAATTATTATATAAAATTCTTGCTACCAATAGAATGTTATTTATATGGGGGATACAATCTTCCCAGCTCTGCAGATTTTGCTGTGAAGAGACAGAATCATTAGATCATTTGTAGCTTGTTTTTGGACACAGGTCCAGGAATGGCTAAAGGATTGCAATATTTACCTGGAACTAACCTTGCAGATAGCATTACTGGGTGATCTGAAAAGTCATAGTCAATCAATAATATAATAATACTTTTAGCAAAAATGTTTATTTTTAATTCACAACCTGTAGAAGCAATGAGAATAGAAAGGTTCAGAACTTTTGTAAAACATCACAGTACGGTTGAAATATATATGGCAAATAGAAATCCTATATGGATGGTGTTAAGAGATAGATGGGAGGTATTGAATAGAGTTGAAGGATGGGACTAATAACAAATAACAACAAATAATAACAAAGATAGCTAATAATGTAAGCATACTGTGTCCATAATAAGTATTGTGACGTCACGAGAGGCTACACAGCTTTCAGCGGGATTGCTCAAGTAGTGCAAGGAGACAAGGTTCCAACAAAACAAGGATTTTATTATAGGTCTTGGGAAATTAACGAAAATATAACAAAATTCTGTTCTCTTGTGGCTCTTTAAGGGTTAACAGTTCAGGGATGTCTCTTCCACATCCAAAATCATAATTCTCACTCGCTCAGATAACTTTTCCCCAGCCTTACTGTAGTCCACGTTGCAGCTAGTGGCCAACCCAGCAAAAAGTCCTTCCAAATGTCTCTCACGTATTTCCACAGGTGCATATATCCAAAGGTGAGTATTTCCCAAAGGTAAGTATCTCCAAATCCTTATATTCCTCATGGAAGTGGACGTGCAGCACTCTTGTCCTCCAGAGAGCCCAGGTTGGAGACTGTGTCTCTTCCCTTCCCAAACCTTCAGCTCATCAGCTCCTCATTTGTTTCAGCTGCGTGGGAAGATTGGCCATAGAGGGGTGGAGTTCCCGACCATACCAGCAGATGGAGCCATAGCTGTCTGGGTTTGCAGCCACCTCAGGGGGATGTACCGTCCCTCCAGGACACAGCCTCTCGTGACATCACAGTATATAGGTTGTATGTTGGGAGCTTTTGGGAAAGAGCACAGTTAGAAAGATATGGCATTTAGAAGCAAACCGGATGGACATCATGAAAATGATCGGAGAGGTTGAGAGTAGAAGTAGTTCAGGAGCAAAAAAATAATAATAATAATATATATATACAGTGGGGAGAACAAGTATTTGATACACTGCCGATTTTGCAGGTTTTCCAACTTACAAAGCATGTAGAGGTCTGTCATTTTTATCATAGGTACACTTAAACTGTGAGAGACGGAATCTAAAACAAAAATCCAGAAAATCACATTGTATGATTTTTATGTAATTAATTTGCATTTTGTTGCATGATATAAGTATTTGATACATCAGAAAAGCAGAACTTAATATTTGGTACAGAAACCTTTGTTTGCAATTACAGAGATCATACGTTTCCTGTAGGTCTTGACCAGGTTTGCACACACTGCAGCAGGGATTTTGGCCCACTCCTCCATACAGACCTTCTCCAGATCCTTCAGGTTTTGGGGCTGTCGCTGGGCAATATGGACTTTCAGCTCCCTCCAAAGATGTTCTATTGGGTTCAGGTCTGGAGACTGGCTAGGCCACTCCAGGACCTTGAGATGCTTCTTACGGAGCCACTCCTTAGTTGCCCTGGCTGTGTGTTTCGGGTCATTGTCATGCTGGAAGACCCAGCCAAGACCCATCTTCAATGCTCTTACTGAGGAAAGGAGGTTGTTGGCCAAGATCTCGCGATACATGGCCCCATCCATCCTCCCCTCAATACGGTGCAGTCGTCCTGTCCCTTTGCAGAAAAGCATCCCCAAAGAATGATGTTTCCACCTCCATTCTTCACAGTTGGGATGGTGTTCTTGGGGTTGTACTCATCCTTCTTCTTCCTCCAAACACGGCGAGTGGAGTTTAGACCAAAAAGCTCAATTTTTTTTTTCATCAGACCACATGACCATCTCCCATTCCTCCTCTGGATCATCCAGATAGTCATTGGCAAACTTCAGACGGGCCTGGACATGCGCTGGCTTGAGCAGGGGGACCTTGCGTGCGCTGCAGGATTTTAATCCATGACGGCGTAGTGTGTTACTAATGGTTTTCTTTGAGACTGTGGTCCCAGCTCTCTTCAGGTCATTGACCAGGTCCTGCTGTGTTGTTCTGGGCTGATACCTCACCTTCATTGATGCCCCACGAGGTGAGATCTTGATTGGAGCCCCAGACCGAGGGTGATTGACCGTCATCTTGAACTTCTTCCATTTTTTAATAATTGCGCCAACAGTTTTTACCTTCTCACCAATCTGCTTGCCTATTGTCCTGTAGCCCATCCCAGCCTTGTGCAGGTCTACAATTTTATCCCTTATGTCCTTACACAGCTCTCTGGTCTTGGCTATTGTGGAGAGGTTGGAGTCTGTTTGATTGAGTGTGTGGACAGGTGTCTTTTATACAGGTAACGAGTTCAAACAGGTGCAGTTAATACAGGTAATGAGTGGAGAACAGGAGGGCTTCTTAAAGAAAAACTAAAAGGTCTGTGAGAGCCGGAATTCTTACTGGTTGGTAGGTGATTAAATACTTATGTCACGCAACAAAATGCAAATTAATTACATAAAAATCATACAATGTGATTTTCTGGATTTTTGTTTTAGATTCCGTCTCTCACAGTTTAAGTGTACCTATGATAAAAATTACAGACCTCTACATGCTTTGTAAGTTGGAAAACCTGCAAAATCGGCAGTGTATCAAATACTTGTTCTCCCCACTGTGTATATATATATATATATATATATATATATATATATATAGAATTATTGTAAAATTAACTCTGTCCATAAGGTGTAGATAGTAAGTATAGACCGGAAGTAGAGGCCTGGGCGTTGTTGTTCACTAATTTACTCCAAGTAGGGAAAGGATGGTGGGGTTGAAAAGTAATAAAGGGGAATATACACTGCTCAAAAAAATAAAGGGAACACTATAATAACACATCCTAGATCTGAATAAATGAAATAATCTTATTAAATACTTTTTTCTTTACATAGTTGAATGTGCTGACAACAAAATCACACAAAAATTATCAATGGAAATCAAATTTATCAAACCATGGAGGTCTGGATTTGGAGTCACCCTCAAAATTAAAGTGGAAAACCACACTACAGGCTGATCCAACTTTGATGTAATGTCCTTAAAACAAGTCAAAATGAGGCTCAGTAGTGTGTGTGGCCTCCACGTGCCTGTATGACCTCCCTACAACGCCTGGGCATGCTCCTGATGAGGTGGCGGATGGTCTCCTGAGGGATCTCCTCCCAGACCTGGACTAAAGCATCCGTCAACTCCTGGACAGTCTGTGGTGCAACGTGGCGTTGGTGGATGGAGCGAGACATGATGTCCCAGATGTGCTCAATTGGATTCAGGTCTGGGGAACGGGCGGGCCAGTCCATAGCATCAATGCCTTCCTCTTGCAGGAACTGCTGACACACTCCAGCCACATGAGGTCTAGCATTGTCTTGCATTAGGAGGAACCCAGGGCCAACCGCACCAGCATATGGTCTCACAAGGGGTCTGAGGATCTCATCTCGGTACCTAATGGCAGTCAGGCTACCTCTGGCGAGCACATGGAGGGCTGTGCGGCCCCCCAAAGAAATGCCACCCCACACCATGACTGACCCACCGCCAAACCGGTCATGCTGGAGGATGTTGCAGGCAGCAGAACATTCTCCACGGCGTCTCCAGACTCTGTCACGTCTGTCACATGTGCTCAGTGTGAACCTGCTTTCATCTGTGAAGAGCACAGGGCGCCAGTGGCGAATTTGCCAATCTTGGTGTTCTCTGGCAAATGCCAAACGTCCTGCACGGTGTTGGGCTGTAAGCACAACCCCCACCTGTGGACGTCGGGCCCTCATACCACCCTCATGGAGTCTGTTTCTGACCGTTTGAGCAGACACATGCACATTTGTGGCCTGCTGGAGGTCATTTTGAAGGGCTCTGGCAGTTCTCCTCCTGCTCCTCCTTGCACAAAGGCTGAGGTAGCAGTCCTGCTGCTTGGTTGTTGCCCTCCTACGGCCTCCTCCACGTCTCCTGATGTACTGGCCTGTCTCCTGGTAGCGCATCCATGCTCTGGACACTACGCTGACAGACACAGCAAACCTTCTTGCCACAGCTCGCATTGATGTGCCATCCTGGATGAGCTGCACTACCTGAGCCACTTGTGTGGGTTGTAGACTCCGTCTCATGCTACCACTAGAGTGAAAGCACCGCCACCATTCAAAAGTGACCAAAACATCAGCCAGGAAGCATAGGAACTGAGAAGTGGTCTGTGGTCACCACCTGCAAACCAGTCCTTTATTGGGGGTGTCTTGCTAATTGCCTATAATTTCCACCTGTTGTCTATTCCATTTGTACAATAGCATGTGACATTTATTGTCAATCAGTGTTGCTTCCTAAGTGGACAGTTTGATTTCACAGAAGTGTGATTGACTTGGAGTTACATTGTGTTGTTTAAGTGTTCCCTTTAATTTTTTGAGCAGTGTATATATAAAAAATAAAATAAAAACATGGGGGATTGGAAGTGATGCAGACAATTACATTGATAGAAGATACAATCTATCTGCAATATTAAGCTGATCCATTCCCCCCGAATAAAAAAAAAAAAAAAAAAAAATAAACATCCAAAGGGCCCCCTGTGACACAAATAGCAATGAGCGACACACAGTTAGTCAAACATTTACTCATCCCAGGCAATAAGCTAATAGCTTTGCCTGGAGAGTTTCATACAATTATTATATATACACACTAGATGACAACACCGTGCCTCCATCTTGGCACTCCCCCACCATTGTAAAATATTATTTGGAAGAAATGCATTTCTTAATGTCTATATTAGTTTTTGCCACATTTTATTCTATTACAGACACGTTATTGCATACTTTTAAATTATATTATGTGAGCCAAACATTAAAATAAAAAATGAAAAGATATATAAAAACATGTTCCTTAAAGTATAATTTTTAGAGATTACTAATCCCCACTACAACAACAACAAAAATACATGTAATTTTGTCCTTGAAACATTTGAAACATTTCATTGAAATACTGTAGAATTCCAGTCATTCCTATGGAGGACTGGAGTGCCAATATGGCCGACTGGCGGTTTCAAAGCCTCTCAATGGCCAGTACATAGAATAACCAATCCAGGGTTTATTCAGTGAGGGAAAAAAGTATTTGATCCCCTGCTGATTTTGTACGTTTGCCCACTGACAAAGACATGATCAGTCTATAATTTTAATGGTAGGTTTATTTGAACAGTGAGAGACAGAATAACAAAACAAAACATCCAGAGAAACGCATGTCAAAAATGTTAAATTGATTTGCATTATTAATGAGGGAAATAAGTATTTGACCCCTCTGCAAAACATGACTTAGTACTTGGTGGCAAAACCCTTGTTGGCAATCACAGAGGTCAGACGTTTCTTGTAGTTGGCCACCAGGTTTGCACACATCTCAGGAGGGATTTTGTCCCACTCCTCTTTGCAGATCTTCTCCAAGTCATTAAGGTTTCGAGGCTGACGTTTGGCAACTTGAACCTTCAGCTCCCTCCACAGATGTTCTATGGGATTAAGGTCTGGAGACTGTCTAGGCCACTCCAGGACCTTAATGTGCTTCTTCTTGAGCCACTCCTTTGTTGCCTTGGTCGTGTGTAATGGGTCATTGTCATGCTGGAATACCCATCCACGACCCATTTTCAATGACCTGGCTAAGGGAAGGAGGTTTTCACCCAAGATTTGATGGTACATGGCCCCGTCTATCGTCCCTTTGATGCGGTGAAGTTGTCCTGTCCCCTTAGCAGAAAAACACCCCCAAAGCATAATGTTTCCACCTCCATGTTTGACGGTGGGGATGGTGTTCTTGGGGTCATAGGCAGCATTCCTCCTCCTCCAAACACGGCGAGTTGAGTTGATGCCAAAGAGCTCGATTTTGGTCTCATCTGACCACAACACTTTCACCCAGTTCTCCTCTGAATCATTCAGATGTTCATTGGCAAACTTCAGACGGGCCTGTATATGTGCTTTCTTGAGCAGGGAGACCTTGCGGGCGCTGCAGGATTTCAGTCCTTCACGGCGTAGTGTGTTACCAATTGTTTTCTTGGTGACTATGGTCCCAGCTGCCTTGAGATCATTGACAAGATCCTCCTGTGTAGTTCTGGGCTGATTCCTCACCGTTCTCATGATCATTGCAACTCCCCGAGGTGAGATCTTGCATGGAGCCCCAGGCCGAGGGAGATTGACAGTTATTTTGTGTTTCTTCCATTTGCGAATAATCGCACCAACTGTTGTCACCTTCTCACCAAGCTGCTTGGCGATGGTCTTGTAGCCCATTCCAGCCTTGTGTAGGTCTACAATCTTGTCCCTGACATCCTTGGAGAGCTCTTTGGTCTTGGCCATGGTGGAGAGTTTGGAATCTGATTGATTGATTGCTTCTGTGGACAGGTGTCTTTTATACAGGTAACAAGCTGAGATTAGGAGCACTCCCTTTAAGAGTGTGCTCCTAATCTCAGCTCGTTACCTGTATAAAAGACACCTGGGAGCCAGAAACCTTTCTGATTGAGAGGGGGTCAAATACTTATTTCCCTCATTAAAATGCAAATAAACCTACCATTAAAATTATAGACTGATCATTTCTTTGTCAGTGGGCAAACGTACAAAATCAGCAGGGGATCAAATACTTTTTTCCCCTCACTGTATACATCATTGTTTTCACAAGGCCTGTTTGCTCATTTTACGAACCGCAATTTAAAGATTGAATGAGCCGACATTGCATCACTGGTTTGGCAGAGGCCATCTCTCTCTACTGCACTGTAAACAACAGGGTAAAGTAAATAAGACAGCAGAGTGCCCATTATGTTAGTCTTGTGTTTGATCAAATTGTGATGGGAGCCCTCTTGTTTTGCCTCTCCGTCGCATCTTTCCCTGGTACTTTTAAAGGGCAGTGTCAGAGGGGTTTGGCAGGGAAGTGTGTAATTTTCTAAGTATAACCCTGGCTAAGGTGGTAGATGGACATGGGTTGCCAGTTTATGTTAGCTTTTTTAAATTGGATCCAAACACTCAAATGGACAACCCAAAGTCCTCCTGTAGCAGCTAAACTCTTCCTTCCCACCTCGGTCTATTTTCTCTCTATGAAGGAAGTCTCAGGAGAAAAAAAGACATTTGAAGCTGACCACAGTGTTGGGAGGTGTAGGTGATCTCTGAGGGTCCAGCAGAGGAACGCCTCATCATATGTCAGCCCTGAGGAGAACATGGCTCACTATACCATATAATCTCATGTGCATAAATCAAGCAGTTCAAAGAGCCGGCCATCTACAATAATAAACATAATGTCCTGCATCTAACTGTGATACCATCTATGTGTTATTTCACCTGAAGCCTGGCTAACTACTGTTTAAACAAATGTTCTGTTCAACTGAGCCATATCAAACCATCCATTCAGGACATATTCAGATGTTCCATGATCACAGTTATGAGAGGCTATGGTGCCATGGTAACCAGAGACCATTTTTCTCAGCTGTTGGAGTGTTTCTGAAAGTGCAGCTGACAGTGTAATGATAACCCACTCTGTTTCACAAATCTCACACTTTATTATAAGGGATAAAGTTAGAGGTCTTTGGTTTACTAAACATTTGAACATGTACAGAATTTGCACCTGTTGTTTTGAGAAGGAAATAAAATGCATAGCTGCGGTTTGAGTTACGGGGGTGCCCAGGCGGGCAGGGCAATCCCATAACAAAATCAGGACACCCCCATGAGATATGCCCATTTCTTTCCACACGCCCATTACTCTCCGTGGCATAGACATTTACATTTTAGTCATTTAGCAGACGCTCTTATCCAGAGCGACTTACAGGAGAAATTAGGGTTAAGTGCCTTGCTCAAGGGCACATCGACAGATTTTTCACCTAGTCAGCTCGGGGATTAGAACCAGCGACCTTTCGGTTACTGGCACAACGCTCTTAACCACTAAGCTACCTGCCGCATAGGCCAAACGAAATACAGATATCAAAGTCGGTCCAGTCCAAAGTTTTCCAGACACCGTCAAGACTCAAGGTGCAACAAATATCCTACATAAAATACATTTAACAAGTCTCAATTAACATTTAAACATAATATCTTATTTTGATTTCACTTTTTCTTTAATCTTTTACTCAAGAATGTATGTTTTTCCCTATGGAAAACAGCTAGTGCAAAATTACTGCCAACGTGCTGCCAACGTATGTCAATATGAACATATGCAAACATACAGTAAATCGACCTCCACACAAGTAATCATGACTATCACAAAAAGTTAAATTTTCTGTAGTCATCAAATCAAAACAGCAGAGTACATTATAAACAGTAGAGTCCAGTGGTGTAAAGTACTTAAGTAGTACTTTCAAGTATTTTTATGTTTTAAGAAATTTATTTTTTTGACAACTTTTACTGCACTACATTCCTATAGAAAATAATGTACTTTTTACTCTATACATTTGCCCTGACACCCAAAATAAATGTTTTAATGCTTAGCACAACAGGAAAATGTTCCAATTCACACACTTATCAAGAGAACATTCATGGTCATCCCTACTGTCTCTGATCTGGCAGACTCACTAAACACAAATGCTTTGTTTGTAAATGATGTCTGAGTGTGCCCCTGCCTAGCCGTAAATAAAATAAAAACAAAACAATCATGCAGTCTTGTTTGCTTAATATAGAGATTTTGAAATTACACTTTTACTTTTGATGCTTAAGTATATTTTAGTGATTACATTTACTTTTAATACTTAAGTATATTTAAAACCAAATACTTTTAGACTTTTACTCAAGTAGTATTTTACTGAGTGACTCACTTTTATTTGAGTAATTTTCTATTAAGGTATCTTTACTTTTACTCAAGTATGACAATTGGATACTTTTTCCACCACTGTCTTTGATTGACATGTTTTCATTTGTGTCTCTTTCCTTTCCTTGCTCTCTTTTGTTCTCTTCCCTCTATATTTTTTCCAGGGATGATCACATTCCAGCCTGGTCTCACACACTAGACATAACATAGTAAATGTAAATCCGGGACACTGAAATTAGTATGATACAGTATGTTACGTTTGGTATGGTTACAGAAGACAGAAGGTTTCTTAAGGCAAAAACAAGGGTGGTTGGTCAGGGTGGAAGGATGGGCGTATAATGTGAATGTCTAGCAACCCAAAGGTTGAGCGTTCCAAACTCATCATGGCCAACTTTGCAACTACTTAGCATGTTAGCTAACCCTTCCCTAATTCTAACCTTAACTCCTTCCCTAACCTTAACCCTAACCCCTAGCCTAACTAAAGTTAGCCACCTAGCTAACATTAGCATTAGCTACCTAGCTAATATTAGCCACAACGAATTGAAATTCGTAACATATAAGTAATGAAAATTCGTAACATATTGTACGAATTGAAATTAGTAACATATCATTCGAATTGCAATTCGCAACATATTATGTGAAATGGATGATGGACATTGTCGTAGTAAATATATAATGTTATAGCTTGGTCTGACTAAAATCTTGTGCATGACCCATCTTGTGTTGGGCCTTTGTATTTAATACAATGCACAAGAGACTTCTATCTTGTCAGCCTTATCAGCAGGTGGCTATGGACAACACCCACGCCATAGGTCTCTCAGTTCTTCCAACTCACGAGTTCTTGCTCTGAGGACACACACACACACACCCACACACACACACACACACACATCATCACTGATAAACACACACACACACACACACACACACACACACACACACACACACACACACACACACACACACACACACCCACTGATAAACACACACACACACACACCACTGTTAAACACACACAAACACACACACACACAAAAACCCCCTTCTCTTAGGCTGAACATCTGAAGACAGAGAACCCGACTCAGAGCCAATGCAACAGTGACACTAGCCTGGAGGTGACCTCGCCCAACTCATCAGGACCAATCAGAAGATCAGAACTACTAGAATCAACCTACTTCATTTTATTGTATAAAATGTCAGCACACAATGTTTAGGGGCTCTCGCTCAGATATCTCCCTACGAGATTGACGAACGGGTCCGTGCACGCTATTTACAGATATCTTTACCTCTGAATAAACTGCCTTATATTATACAATTATCCACCTTGTCCGAAAGTCTCTACTTGGTCTCCGTTCTCCAGTAAACTTGTGATCATCAACAAAATTGGTAGCAGAGGATGGTTTTCTAACTCTGAATTCGGTCCATAAAAGTTGATAGAGACAGGAGACAAGTAAGAGACGGATCAGAAAGTACGGGTGACCTGTTCGCAGGAGCAGCCGGGGAATCCAGCTCGCCTCAGGAAACTGATCTAAACGGACGTCAATACAAAGGTAAGCAGAACCTGTTAAAGCAAAATCTGCATATTGTATTGTAGGATAAACCAAATTAAGATCAGTAGTACTGAGCGTGAGTATGGATTACCGTTAAATTTATAACATATCTATTATGACTCAAAAGGCATATATGTAAAGATATCTGAATTCTTTAGGTTTTTACTGTTGAAATGTGACTCTAGGTGAGGAGTCTAGTTACAGAGGTTGTGGTTCACGAGAGAAGGACCCTTTTATTTTTACTGTTGATATCTGAAATCTTAGGTTTTTACTGTTGAAATGTGACTCTAAGAGAAGAAGTCTAGTTACAGTGGTTCACAAGAGAAGGACCGACTTTTATTTTCTGTTGAATTGTGGCTTTCTAGTGAGGAGCCTATTTACAGAGGTTTGGTTCACAAGAGATGGACCCTTTTATTTGATCCACAAGAGAAGGATCTGGTGACTTGATAAAAAGATTCAGATAGTCGGGTTGAGTTAATTCCGTGAGAATCCAAGTCCAGAAAAGGTTCTCCCGACTAGACGCCAGTTGAATGGTTTAAACGACTGGGAGTCTCCTTGAGGAGAATCAATAAAATAAAATAAAAATACAAGTTCAGATAGTCGGGCAATGGTTGGCTTGGCACTCAACTAGATGTACTGTGAGGAACTCAAACTGAATTCGTGTGTTGATGTTGATATGTAAATGCTAAATGTAAATGTTGAAAGTGTTAACCTGAATGTTGTGTAAGATTGGCCGTTTCATGAGACTAACTAGTTGATAACTTTTAAGAGGACCACCGAGTCCTATTTTGCCTGTTATGCAGCCGCTGCGCTAAAAAGCTGACTTGTACTTTTTTCCCTCTTGTGGTGTTGGTATTTCCTTAGTTCCTAAAATTAAATTGATAATTATTTTGGAAGCGCTCGAGTTGGTTAATATATTGTTCCAAAAGGGCGATTCTGATACCTTTTGGGAAAATATATAATAACTCGAATACCTGAAAAACAATAATAACTTTTGCAAAATAATTCCCAAAATTAAATAGATAATTATTTTAGGAGCGCTCGAGTTTGCTAATATATTCTTCCAAAAGGGCGATTCTGATACCTTTTGGGAAAATATATAATAACTCGAATACCTGAAAAACAATAATAACTTTTGCAAATAATTTCTAAAATTAAATTGATAATTATTTTAGGAGCGCTCGAGTTTGCTAATATATTCTTCCAAAAGGGCGATTCTGATACCTTTTGGGAAAATATATAATAACTCGAATACCTGAAAAACAATAATAACTTTTGCAAATAATTCCTAGAATTAGATTGATAATTATTTTAGGAGCGCTTGAGTTTGTTAATATATTCTTCCAAAAGGGCGATTCTGATACCTTTTGGGAAAATATATAATAGCTCGAGTACCTGAAAGACAATAATAACTTTTGCAAAATAATTCCTGGGATTAAATTGATGATTGTTTTGGGAGCGCTCTGGTTTGTTAATATATTGTTCCAAAAGGGCGATTCTGATACCTTTTGGGAAAATATATAATAATTCGAATAATTGAAAAACAATAATACCTTTTGCAAAATAATTCCTAATAATAAAGTATTGAACATTTTTTGTGTACGAGGGTGGGACATCAGAGATAAGTCTCAGTCAGCGCCAAGAATACATTGCTGGATTCGGCCAGTGACGGGCTAAGTGCACCAAGATAGTCTAAAAACTGTATAACCATGGCAACCACTACCGTCCCAAAACTCAAATTTAATGAATATCTAGATCAAAAAATACAGGATAGAGCGGGAGGGAAAGAACAGTATAAGACAGTAAAGAAAGTGTGGGAGGGAGTGAAACTCAAATGGACACAGGCAGGTTACTTTAGCGGGGGTGCCCCAGCCACATGCTGCCCTACCAGCATATAACCACCCACAACAAGACCCAAACCAACAGCCTAACCAGCAGCCAGCTCCTACCTTCCAGGGCATGTCAGACGAATATCCTCCCTGGCCCTGAAGCTGCCCACCACCACAGAACGGGAATGGGGGTCAGCATTTTCCACTCCACACCGAACCAACTGTCATGTGTGAAGTGGAGGGAGTTACCCACCAATTTTTGGTAGATACAGGATGTACGTACTCTGCCATAAGATCTCGTCAACCACTCTCTTCGGAATCAATACAGGTGGTGGGGGTATCAGGAACACCCGAAGCACAAAACAAGACCATACCATTGCTCTTCCAATGGGGCCCTTCCAATTTGAAGCATCAATTCCTATATTGTCCCAACTGTCCAATCAACCTATTAGGAAGGGACCTATTGTGCAAACTGAAATGTTCAATCTACCTTACCGAAAAGGGTGTGGAGGTTTCCATTGATCCCATTACCTCCACACCAGTTCATCCAGTTAGGGTGCTGATGCTACCCATCATCCCAACCCCAGTGCTCTCCCTGACCCAAGAAATATACTGGTTGAAGTGCATCGAATCCGGCCAAGGAACCCCTGAGGTTCAATTCAAGTTCAACCAGCTGAGACAACTCATTTACACATTTCACCCATACAAGACTCCTCAAGCTGAAATCCACTGTACACTTAATGTGACTGACAATGATGTCAACCCATATACCGATGACTGGGATGAAAACATGATGCACCTGACACCAACAATCAGATGTTGTACCATAGTGTGTGGACAAGAAGGAGTGGCTGCTCCGGTTATCCTACCTTCCCATTTGAAATCCTGGTACCTACTGGGCGAAGAATCTGCTCCCCATGTTACACTGGCAGTTGGACACGGTTTTGAGGCAAGGAGCCTTGGGCCTATGATCAGAAGAGCATCCAAACTCCAGTGGGAACCCACCCAAACTCCAGGAATAACCAAAGCCACCACTGAGAACATGTGGAGGTTTATGACAGTTGACACAGAGGAACATTGCCTTCCTGAACGTTTGACTCTCCCAAGACACCATGGTAAACCTTACACAGACCACCCCTCATCACAAGCACTGCTTTCCACCGTTGATGAAGGCATATGGACACACACCCCATTTGATGTTGGACAACTACAGGTGGCACCAGTCACCATCACCTTACTCAACCCTGATCAAATTCCTATCTACCAAACACAGTACCGTCTGAAACCTGAACAGACCATGGGGATCAAACCAACCATAGATGGGTTGTTGGGAGCTCGTGTCATATATCGCACTGTGTCTCCATGGAACACACCAATCTTACCAGTCTTGAAAACAGGAGGCGAACCATACCGGATGGTACAAGACTTCCGAGCAGTGAACGACGTCACTGCACCCATTGACCTACCTGTCCCTGACCCTCACATTACACTGAGTAATCTCTCACCAAAACACCAATACTTCACCGTTGTGGATCTGGCTAATGCCTTCTTCAGCATTCCACTGGATGAGGCTTCACAGCCTCTCTTTGCCTTCACATATGAACATCAACAGTATACGTATTCGGTTCTTCCACAGGGTTACAGGTGTTCTCCCGGAATCTTCAATCATATCCTAAAGACACACCTGGCCGAATTGAAAATCCCTGAAGGAGTGATACTCATCCAATATGTAGATGACCTTTTGCTGGGGGCTCCCACATCTGATCTCTGTCTACAAATGACAAAAACCCTACTTGACTTCTTGGCTGTCAAAGGCTACAAGGTCAAAATGAGCAAAGTCCAGTCCTGTCGCAGAACTGTCCTTTTCCTTGGCAGAGAAATCTCAGGAGAAGGTGCTGGTCTCTCGAAATCCCACCGAGATTCCATACTCCATCATCCACGTCCCATCACAGTGTCAGGCATGTTGTCCTTCCTGGGGTTGACAGGGTACAGCCGTACCCACATCCCTGACTACACATCCAGGACTGAACCACTGAGAGAAATAGTGAGAGAAGCAGGACCAAGAAACTTACACTCCTCACTTACCTGGACACCTGAAGCATCAACAGCATTTGCTCTCCTAAAAACCGATCTCTCGGTGGCAGCAGCTCTGACAGCACCCGACTACAAAAACAAATTTCATCTTGATGTTTCTGAAAAGGAGGGGTTCACTTCTTCCATCCTTTTTCAGAAACAAGAGGGGGAGAGAAGAGTACTGATGTATCATTCCTCTAAGTTGGACCATATTGAAGCAGGTCAGACAACATGTTCCAGGTACGTGGCTGCAGTGGCAAAAGCTATTGAAAAAACCGCCCACCTGGTAATGTGCCACAAATTGGAAATCCATACGCACCATGGGGTTGCAGCATATCTGATGAGCAAGGAATTCACGTTCAGCGCTGAAAGAAAGAACAAATCCAGAATAAATGCACCCAATCACACATTACTTTTGTCAACACCGACAAAAACATGGCAGACGCACTCAATGCAGAAGAAGGGTTGGCACACTCCTGCGAAGAGAGGGCGGCACAGGAACTGAAACTGCGACCAGACTTGGGAAACGAACCCCTTACCAATCCTGATCTATGGTTGTACACCGATGGATGCTGCTATAGAGGAGAAGAAGGGAACATAGCAGCATATGCAGTGGTACAGCAGCTTCCAGACGGGTCACACGTGACCCTGGAATCAGACATCATCCCACAACCTGCCTCAGCCCAACTAGCCGAGATCATTGGTTTGACTCAAGCCCTGGAAAAGGCTGAAGGAAAGACTGTGAACATCTACACTGACTCAGCATATGCTCATGGAGCAGTCCATACAGATGGACCACAATGGGTCAGACGTAACTTCACCACAACAGGAAACCTTCCGATCAAACACAAGGCACAAATGGAGAGACTGATAAAAGCAGTCTCACTACCTGAGCAGGTGGCCATCATGAAGTGCAAAGGACATCAGCAACTCAAGAACAAAGTCAGCGAGGGAAATGACGCAGCTGACAAAGCAGCCAAGAAAGCTGGGGGCTACACTCCAAGACAGATGGTGCTGCAGACTCAACCAGCTAGAACAGAACTCACAGACCAACACATAAAGGAACATCAATTCACAGCGGGCCCGTATGAGCACTCGGTATGGGGACAGAATGGAGCCACCAAAGGACCTGATGAACTTTGGAGATGCCATGACGGCAGGTTGGTGGCCCCAGCTAATCTCTGTCCCGAGCTGATACGTGAGGCTCATGGGCCCACCCATGAAGGGAAACTCAAAACTTTACAGAAGGTTTCCCATATTTGGTGGCACCCACACATTAAGGACATGACAGACTTGTTTTGTGATGAGTGCAGCATTTGTGGCAGCCACAACCCAAAGAAACCTTTCCAAACACCCATGGGTTCATACCCAGTACCTAATGCATGTTTTCAGGACATTAGCATAGATTACACTGACATGGGGGCTGATAATGTAACTAATGGGAAAAGGTACTTATTGGTAATGGTAGATCGATTCTCCAAATGGGTTGAGGCAATACCAACAGCACGTGAGGATGCCAGGTCGGTCATTAAGTGGCTGCAGACTGAACTCATACCAAGGTATGGGGTTCCAAGACAAATCCGATCCGACAACGGGTCCCATTTCAGTAACCAACACCTGAGACAGGTGGAGGAGAGGTTCGGCATTGTGCACAAGTTTGGGTCTGTGTACCGGCCGCAATCTCAGGGCCTCGTGGAACGTGCCAATCAAACTTTGAAGGCTAAGATAGCCAAGGTATGTGCAGGTTCAAAGTTGACGTGGGTTGAAGCTCTGCCCCTGGCGTTGATGGCCATGAGAGCCTCTCCAGGAGCAGGCACCCATCTCTCTCCACATGAGATTATGACTGGTAGAGTCATGCCTGGTCCACCAAGGAGGGAGGTCATATGCCCGCCCTTGATGTACAACAAATTGTAATGTCTGATTATGTGAGAAAACTAACGGAACTCTCTGCAGCTCTCTCCAAACAGATTCACAAGGTCCAAGAGGGGAGCTGACGGGAGATCCGGCGCCGCTGAAGGTAAAGGTTGGTGACTGGGTGAGGGTTAAGGTCCACAAGAGAAAGTGGCAAGAACCCAGGTGGACTGGACCGTACGAAGTGAAGGAGGTTACTTCACACTCAGTCCAGGTCAAAGGTAAATTGGGCGCACCTTGGCACCACCTTACACATTGCACACCAGCACCAACTCCTTCCAGAACTTTGACTGAGGTCAGGGCTGACTTGAGCGCCCTAAATTCGGCACCAAATACAGAGGCTCCTAGTCTGTGAGAATGTGGAGGAGACTCTCATTAACAGAGACTGGAGGGCTTCGCCCTGGGAGGAGACATAGACCTCCCTGGGAGAGACTGGGTATCTCTGGTCCCTTGTTTGTTATTTTCATTATAGTCACTGGAGTTTCCATGGGAACTTTCACATGGCTAATACAGCAACTAGCACATCCATCTACTAATATCACTAGTCCTAATAATATCACATCTCACGCCACCGTCAGAACAAACACCCATACCTTACGAAAACGACATGTTTTAAATAGCGACCAAAACTGTACTACCAACCAAATTAGAAATACCACCCTATGTATCCCTATAAATACTACCACCACTGTCACCGTCCCTTGGGGAATGTTGGAAAGTACTGGGCAGAATGAAAACAGGAAGTTATGGCAAGTCCAATATCATTGGTACATGACATTGGGGGTTTGGATAAATGGTCCTGGAAAAACCTAGTCGCCGAGACAGGTCCTGATTGGTCAAGTTATTCAACAGGACGGAACGTCTTATTATGGCGAAAGGGACTTACATTGGCCAAAGAACAAAATGGCCTGAAGTTAATTATCCCACCAGGCCAGAGGGAGGGCTGCCAATATTTCATATTGGCTCCATATATGGACACCGGTCCATATAGTCGAAATAGGGCTCCATTTTATATTTACTATTTTAAATGGAACTTGATTGTTTGTTTTGTATCAACACCCGACCCTTCCACTTCTACAATTAAGGACGATAGAAAAAACATTGTGAAACCCACAGGTAGAGGTAGATGGGGACCAATTACCATGGTTACCACTCCACCTACTTTGGATGATGCAATCTTGACCGCTACAGGTGTCTCCGGCCTTTCTAACAACTGGCTTTTGTTGACTGAGGAAGCGGCAAGGGTGACTCATCAGAGTTGTGTGGTTTGTATGGGGGCACGGCCATTGCTTCGCATTATCCCTGCCGCCATTACGCCAGAATGCTTCCTGTCTGTCATGAAACATGACAACCCTTCCGCCAATTGTACACTATGGGACGTAGTTCATCCCTTGGTTACTAAAGCAACTAAGAAACCAATTTTTTTCCTATCAGGTGGCTAGAGCTAACTTTACCTGTGTTAATCTCACGAAAGGTCTACCATTGTTGGGTATGGTACCTGTTGGATGGTGTCGGTTTATCTATACGCCTAATGCTGAGTTTAAACCTGTTTCCAGGGCTGATGTCTGGTGGTGGTGTGGAGGCGTTCGTCTGTTTGATGGACTGCCTGGAAATGCCACAGGCACCTGTGCACTAGTCTCTCTTTTGCTACCAATTTCTGTGTATCCAACAGGTGTTCAGGAGCTGGTGACCCATGTGTCTGACTTAATTCCTACCAGGACCAGGCGCGCTGTGGGCCCTACTCATGGGGACCCAACCTACATTGATGCAATTGGGGTCCCTAGGGGGTACCAGATGAGTATAAATTGATTGACCAAGTAGCCGCAGGTTTTGAATCTTCATTTTGCTGGTGGTGCACGATTAATAAAAATGTTGACAGAATCAATTATGTCCATTTTAATGTTCAAAAAATTAGGCAATTGGACACAACAAGGTTTTGAGGCGGTGCATGGCCAGTTGGCTGCGACCTCTCTCATGGCTTTCCAAAATCGTATTGCTGTCGACATGCTCCTGGCTGAAAAAGGAGGAGTATGTGCTATGTTTGGTGAACAATGTTGTACCTTTATTCCCAACAATACAGCCACAGATGGCAGCTTGACTGTCGCCCTGGAAGGGTTACGAACTCTTAATGGCAAAATGAAGAGCCACTCAGGGGTGGATACTTCAATGTGGGACTCTTGGATGGATGCGTTTGGTAAATATAAAACGCTAGTTTCTTCTATACTTGTATCCATCTCTGTTTTTGCTGCAATTCTAGTGCTTTGTGGATGCTGTTGCATTCCATGCATACGGACGCTGACAACCAGGATTATAACCACCGCTATTGATCCACATCCTGCAGATAACGGTCAGATGTTTCCTTTGCTTGCTATTGACGATGCTGACCAAGGATATCTGGATGATGAATAGCATTTAAGCTTTTGTCACGTCTCTTGTGAGACGTGAAGAGGGGAATGTAAAACTTTATCTTCTGATAAAGTTTTCCCTATTTTGCCAATTGCAGCATTTAAGCTTTTTGTCACGTCTCTTGTGAGACGTGAAGAGGGGGAATGTAAAACTTTATCTTCTGATAAAGTTTTCCCTATTTTGCCAATTGCACTATTAAGCTTGTGTCACGTCTCTTGTGAGACGTGAAGAGGGGGAATCAAAACTTTATCTTCTGATAAAGTTTTCCCTATTTTGCCAATTACACTGTTAGCTTGTGTCACGTCTTAAGTTTTCCTTCTTTACTGTTACTTGGTCACGTCTCTGGGGAGACGTGAAGAGAGGGATTTGTCGTAGTAAATATATAATGTTATAGCTTGGTCTGACTAAAATCTTGTGCATGACCCATCTTGTGTTGGGCCTTTGTATTTAATACAATGCACAAGAGACTTCTATCTTGTCAGCCTTATCAGCAGGTGGCTATGGACAACACCCACGCCATAGGTCTCTCAGTTCTTCCAACTCACGAGTTCTTGCTCTGAGGACACACACACACACACACACACACACACACACACACACACACATCATCACTGATAAACACACACACACACACACACACACACACACACACACACACACCACTGATAAACACACACACACACACACACCACTGTTAAACACACACAAACACACACACACACAAAAACCCCCTTCTCTTAGGCTGAACATCTGAAGACAGAGAACCCGACTCAGAGCCAATGCAACAGTGACACTAGCCTGGAGGTGACCTCGCCCAACTCATCAGGACCAATCAGAAGATCAGAACTACTAGAATCAACCTACTTCATTTTATTGTATAAAATGTCAGCACACAATGTTTAGGGGCTCTCGCTCAGATATCTCCCTACGAGATTGACGAACGGGTCCGTGCACGCTATTTACAGATATCTTTACCTCTGAATAAACTGCCTTATATTATACAATTATCCACCTTGTCCGAAAGTCTCTACTTGGTCTCCGTTCTCCAGTAAACTTGTGATCATCAACAACATCCACAAATTAATACATACCATACGAAATGTAACATATTATACTAACAGGAGTGTCTCGAATTTACATACAGAATAATACGAAATGCTATGAGATCAGGTTGCAGCAGCGTGCAGTCAAAAGAAATTGAAATGAAATGAAAACGTGATGAAATTAGTCTGTTTTCAACAAATGAAGTGATTTAGATGATTTTTTTTTTTACCAAACAAGAGAAATCAAACGTGCAATCACTATTGTGGGAATTAACAAAATCATTTTGGAACAAAAGTGTCCTGTTATCACCAGACTGTCCATTAAAAAAATACTGTGAAGTTGCTGTGTTTATAACAAGGCTTGTAGCGTAACAGTTAGTGTCACTGCCTTTGGAACTGAAGGTCCTGGGTTTGCCTCTCGGAGGAAACATTTTGACCATTCTCTTTAGTGTATAGTTTTGACACAGTGCTTATTTGCATTGCTTAGGTGGCTCTTAAAAGAGCCTTTGGGTTCGTGGAGTGGCAGGCAAGTGACAGTGAGTATGGTGGTGTGTACTACTGTGTGCGTCTTGCTAGAACAGAGGAGAGACCAGCTCTCAGACTCTCAAGGAAGAAAAAGGTCGTTGCCCTCATCCGTGAGATGCACGCCATCCGGACAGTACTGCCCAGGGACAAAGTGCTTTATGGCAGAGTGGCAGATTGTGGGCATGCGCCTGTCACGGAGAAATGCAAGCTGGCCCATGTGGAACTGACAAACGACTTATGCCATTTCAAATGCACGCAGTACACATGGTACTTTGCACACTATCAATACTTAAAATGTATGTTCTGTTTCAAATCTGAGTACTCCCACCTGTTTTCATATTTATACTTGTATTTATAAATGAGGACTTGTGCTCTTTTACTGGAGTTGGACAGCTGTATACTGCATTACGTAGGACATTTGTAGCTGAAGTTTAGTATTCAAGGATTTAGAGCACTTATCCAATTTCAGATGCGTAAATATGTTTAAAAAAATTAAACAGTTTTGTACTTGTCTAATGACTATTTTACAGGTGTTTCTCAGCAGTTTTTCATTTGTTGTAGTGCTTGTATCAGGAGTTAGTAGGCCTCCTGTAGCTCAGCTGGTAGAGCATGGTGCTTGCAACGCCAGGGTTGTGGGTTCGATTCCCACGGGGGGCCAGTATGGAAAATGTATGCACTCACTAACTGTAAGTCGCTCTGGATAAGAGTGTCTGCTAAACGACTAAAATGTTATCAAAATTACTCTTGACGATCCACAGTTATGAAGTATTTTCTGTTCATGCCCAGTGCTACCACACCGGATTCTAGCTGTTCATCGAGACCATGAATAGTAGAATCAGGTGTGGTAGAACTGGGCTTGAACAAAAAAACCTGCATCAAGAGCAATTGTGGCCATCCGAGAATTGTATTTACAAAGTTGACTAGATCTGAATGTACATTTGGTTGTAAACTGTATATTTAAACAATATGGCCAGAGGAGGTGTGGTATATGGCCAATATACAACGGCTAAGGGCTGTTCTTAAGCACGATGCAACGCGGAGTCCCTGGACACAGCCCTTAGCCGTGGTATATTGGCCATATATCACAAACCCTGAGGTGCCTTACTGCTATTATAAACTGGTTACCAACGTAATTAGAGCAGTAAAAATAAATGTTTTGTCATACCCGTGGTATATGGTCTGATATACCATGGCTGTCAGCCAATCAGCATTCTGGGCTCGAACCACCCAGCTTATAATTAGTGGTAACTCACTTTTGTTTACAGGTAATGTAGTACTAGGCCTTTCTTCAGTAAACAACTGTCAGGTACATTTTCATTTAAATTGTTAATGGGTACATGAAATTATGTACAGTGCATTCGGCAAGTGTTCAGACCTCTTGACTATTCCACATTTTGTTATGTTATAGCCTTATTCTAAAATGGATTAAATAAAAAAAATCCTCATCAATCTAACTGGAAACAGAAGATGCTCTACAGGAATGACAGAGTCCATCAAAATCATCTTGGCTCCTGGACTCTGTCCACGCATTTCAAGGCTGCGTTGAAACAATGACTTATCAATGACCCAAAACCAGCTCAGTTAATCCCTACCATTGTGATAATGAGTCGCCATAATGCTGCAACAAATGTACATTATCCTAGGGGCGTTGGCAGACACAATGTAAGTAACTTAATTTATGTCCTCCTAATTGCCCTGAATACCTCTGTTGATCCTACAGCTATTGTATGCAGTAATCATGAGCCAATGAACCATAGTTACACTGTTAGCACTGAGGCGGTGTGCCCTAGTAGGAAGACCACGTTGTGCAGCTCACCCTGCACTATCAGCTCCAATATAAATAACATGAGCAAGTCTACTTCTGATAAGCATCCCAGTAAAGCATTAAAAACAATCAAGCAACCCAGAAAAGTGCTAAAAATGGCCCATTTTAACATATGCAGCCTGAGAAACAAGGTCTTGCTTGTAACAGATTACATTCATATTCTGACTCTCTCTGAAACTCACTTAGATAATACCTTTAATGATACAGTGGTAGCAATACATGGTTATAACATCTACCGAAAAGACAGAAATGCCAACGGGGGTGGTGTTTTGTTCTATATTCAGAACCACATTCCTGTAAAGCTTAGAGACGATCTCATGTTAAATACTGTTGAAGTAATACGGCTACAGGTTCACCTGCCTCACCTAAAGCCCATTCTGGTGGGAAGCTGCTATATACCACCAAGTGCTAACAGTCAGTATCAGGATAATATGTGTGAAATGCATGATAATGTATGTGATATCAACAGAGAAGTATATTTTCTGGGTGATTTAAATATTGACTGGCTCTCATCAAGCTGCCCACTCAAGAAAAAACTTCAAACTGTAACCAATGCCTGCAACCTGGTTCAGGTTGTCAGTCAACCTACCAGGTATTTAACAACAGCGCAGGAATGAAATCATCAACATGTATTGATCATATCTTTACAAATGCTGCAGAAATTTGCTTTAAAGCTGTATCCAAATCCATAGGATGTAGAGATCACAATATAGTAGCCATATCTAGGAAAACCAAAGTTCCAAAGGCTGGGCCTAATATAGTGTATAAGAGATCATACAATAAGTTTTATAGTGATTCTTATGTTGTTTTACATTTACATTACATTTTAGTCATTTAGCAGACGCTCTTATCCAGAGCGACTTACAGTTAGTGAATAATAATAAATAAAAAAAATTATACTGGCCCCCCGTGGGAATTGAACCCACAACCCTGGCGTTGCAAACGCCATGCTCTATCAACTGAGCTACATCCCTGCCGGCCATTCCCTCCCCTACCCTGGACGACACTGGGCCAATTGTGCGCCGCCCATGAGTCTCCTGGTCGCGGCCGGCTGCGACAGAGCCTGGATTCGAACCAGGATCTCTAGTGGCACAGTTAGCACTGCGATGCAGTGCCTTAGATCACTGCGCCACTCAGGAGACATGTAAATAATATTTGTTGGTCTGTGGTGTGTAATGAGGAGCAACCACACGCTGCACTTTACACATTTATGAAATTGCTTATTCCAGTTACTAATAAGCACGCACCCATTAAGAAAATGACTGTAAAAACTGTTGAATCAAAAAATGGTATGGTTGAGAGGGATGAGGCAAACGGTATGGCAAATAAGTCTGGCAGCCCAACTGATTGGCAAACGTACTGCAAATTTAGAAATCATGTGACTAAACTAAATAAAGAGAAACTATACTATGAAACAAAAATAAATGATATAAAGAATGATAGTAAAACGCTTTGGAACACCTTAAATGAAATTTTGGGGAAAAAGGCAAACTCGGCACCAACATTCATTGAATCAGATGGCTCATTCATCACAAAACCCACTGATATTGCCAACTACTTTAATTACTTCTTCATTGGCAAGATAAGCAAACTTAGGTATGAAATGCCAGTAACAAACGCTGACACTACACAAATTATGAAAGACACAAATTTTACTTTTGAATTCCGTAAAGTCAGTTTGGAAAAGGTGAAATGTTGTTGTTGTTGTCTATCAACAATGACAAGCCACCGGGGTCTGACAATCTGGATGGAAAATTACTGAGGATAATAGCGGACGATATTGCCATTCTTATTTGCCACAACTTCAATTTAAGTCTACTAGAAAGTATGTGCCCTCAGGCCTGTAGGGAAGCTAAAGTCATTCCGCTACCCAAGAATAGTAAAGCCCCCCTTTACTGGCTGAAATAGCCGACCAATCAGCCTGTTACCAACCCTAAGTAAACTTCTGAAAATAATTGGGTTTGACCAGATACAATGCTATTTCACAGTAAACAAACTGACAACAGACTTTCAGCACGCTTATAGGGAAGGAGTCTCAACAAGCACAGCACTTACACAAATGACTGATGATTGGCTGAGAGAAATTGATAAAATGATTGTGGAGGCTGTCTTGTTAGACTTCAGTGCAGCTTTTTACATTATTGATCATAGTCTGCTGCTGGAAACTTGTGTTATGGCTTTACACCCCCGGCTATATTGTGGATAAAGAGTTACCTGTCTAACAGAACACAGAGGGTGTTCTTTAATGGAAGCCTCTCAAACATAATCCAGGTAGAATCAGGAATTCCCCAGGGTAGCTGTTTAGGCCCCTTACTTTTTTCCATTTTTACAAACGACATGCCACTGGCTTTGAGAAAAGCCAGTGTGTCTACAGTGGCTTGCGAAAGTATCCACCCCCCTTGGCATTTTTCCTATTTTGTTGCCTTACAACCTGGAATTAAAATGGATTTTTTTGGGTGTTTGTATCGTTTCATTTACACAACATGACACCACTTTGAAGATGCAAAATATTATTTATTGTGAAACAAGAAATAAGACAAAAAAACAGAAAACTTGAGCGTGCATAACTATACACCTTATGAAACAACGGGGACTGTGAAGAGACACACACAAAAGGTACAGACACATGCATATGCACATATTGTGATATTGTTGTATGGTGGTATTAAAGATTTTGTATTGGAGATACAGTGGGGGAAAAAAGTATTTAGTCAGCCACCAATTGTGCATGTTCTCCCACTTAAAAAGATGAGAGGCCTGTAATTTTCATCATAGGTACACGTCAACTATGACAGACAAATTGAGAAAAGAAAATCCAGAAAATCACATTGTAGGATTTTTAATGAATTTATTTGCAAATTATGGTGGAAAATAAGTATTTGGTCACCTACAAACAAGCAACATTTCTGGCTCTCACAGACCTGTAACTTCTTCTTTAAGAGGCTCCTCTGTCCTCCACTCGTTACCTGTATTAATGGCACCTTGTTATCAGTATAAAAGACAACTGTCCACAACCTCAAACAGTCACACTCCAAACTCCACTATGGCCAAGACCAAAGAGCTGTCAAAGGACACCAGAAACAAAATTGTAGACCTGCACCAGGCTGGGAAGACTGAATCTGCAATAGGTAAGCAGCTTGGTTTGAAGAAATCAACTGTGGGAGCAATTATTAGGAAATGGAAGACATACAAGACCACTGATAATCTCCCTCGATCTGGGGCTCCACGCAAGATCTCACCCCGTGGGGTCAAAATGATCACAAGAACGGTGAGCAAAAATCCCAGAACCACACGAGGGGACCTAGTGAATGACCTGCAGAGAGCAGGGACCAAAGTAACAAAGCCTACCATCAGTAACACACTACGCCGCCAGGGACTCAAATCCTGCAGTGCCAGACGTGTCCCCCTGCTTAAGCCAGTACATGTCCAGGCCCGTCTGAAGTTTGCTAGAGTGCATTTTGATGATCCAGAAGAGGATTGGGAGAATGTCATATGGTCAGATGAAACCAAAATATAACTTTTTGGTAAAAACTCAACTTGTCGTGTTTGGAGGACAAAGAATGCTGAGTTGCATCCAAAGAACACCATACCTACTGTGAAGCATGGGGGTGGAAACATCATTTGGGGCTGTTTTTCTGCAAAGGGACCAGGACGACTGATCCGTGTAAAGGAAAGAATGAATGGGGCCATGTATCGTGAGATTTTGAGTGAAAACCTCCTTCCATCAGCAAGGGCATTGAAGATGAAACGTGGCTGGGTCTTTCAGCATGACAATGATCCCAAACACACTGCCCGGGCAACGAAGGAGTGGCTTCGTAAGAAGCATTTTAAGGTCCTGGAGAGGCCTAGCCAGTCTCCAGATCTCAACCCCATAGAAAATCTTTGGAGGGAGTTGAAAGTCCGTGTTGCCCAGCGACAGCCCCAAAACATCACTGCTCTAGAGGAGATCTGCATGGAGGAATGGGCCAAAATACCAGCAACAGTGTGTGAAAACCTTGTGAAGACTTACAGAAAACGTTTGACCTGTGTCATTGCCAACAAAGGGTATATAACAAAGTATTGAGAAACTTTTGTTATTGACCAAATACTTATTTTCCACCATAATTTGCAAATAAATTCATTAAAAATCGTACAATGTGATTTTCTGGAGAAAAAAATTCTCATTTTGTCTCTCATAGTTGACGTGTACCTATGATGAAAATTACAGGCCTCTCTCATCTTTTTAAGTGGGAGAACTTACACAATTGGTGGCTGACTAAATACTTTTTTCCCCCACTGTATGTAGTGGTATAATAATGTTATCTGATGTAATGTTTTATCTTTTGTTTAATATGTAATGTAAGTGCTTTAATATGTTTGGACCCCAGGAGGAGTATGGGGATCCCTAATAAATACAAATACCCCATAATGGCAAAGTGAAAACAGGTTTTTAGAAACAGAAATACCTTATTTACATAAGTATTCAGACCCTTTACTACTCTGAGCTACTGTGTCCAACAAACCACCACCTGTTGTTATGTTGGGTACCTTCTGACCGAAAAGGTTATTATTATTATAATTACTTTATGACGTATTGCTAAAATAAAAGGTTTAAGGAAATACAGGCATCCACCACATTACTACAAGACAAAACAGCTCAATCAAGCCTGATGGTCTTGTAAGTATAAAAGCAAAGCTTTCTTTCATTGAATAAAAGAAAGCATGAACAATTAGCATAATGTCTTACTGTGGTGTGTGAAGAATCCAATAGACTCCTTTCTGTGTTTGCAAATATTGCCGCACGAGGGCGATGTGTGCAAGTTGGTGGCAGAACATGGGGGAGTTCTTATAGAATGCCAGCAAAAAAAGCCTCTATTTACACGTTGCTTATGAGTGCATTTCACACTACTTTTTGATTATAATTGGATTTTAAGGCTCGTATGAATGTTCTGCTTAATATAATGTTTGTGTCATCATTGCAAATCAACTGCATTATACTTGTTTGTCTGACGGGTGTATCAATGTATGTAGGAGTGTGCGGTGGTGCCTGGGTCAGGGGTGTGTCCACTGTGTAAACACTTCAACTGAGGAACAGGAGACACTCTCTCCCTCTGAAATTTCACCCCATGCTCACACCCCCTCCATACACAAGGCATCCCTCTCTCCCGAATGCAGACTCCACTGGAACGCATAGCCACATTTCCTCTGGATTCATCTCCATCGGTGGAAATTCCCATTTGTCCAGTGCTCTTGATGGCTCTTAAAATCCTAATAGTTCACCTAATTTCAGTTTGTGACAAAACAAGCGGTGTAGCAAATCATTGTACCATCTAAACCGCTGTGAAATATATTTTCAATAACCAAAAATATTGTATTTTCAGCTGTTGGAAGCTGGTGTACAAAACTGAAAGTAAAAGATACAAAAACTAACCTTAACGGGAAGCATAGAAATAGCACACATACAGTGGGGGAAAAAAGTATTTAGTCAGCCACCAATTGTGCAAGTTCTCCCACTTAAGAAGATGAGAGAGGCCTGTAATTTTCATCATAGGTACACGTCAACTATGACAGACAAATTGAGAAAAGAAAATCCAGAAAATCACATTGTAGGATTTTTAATGAATTTATTTGCAAATTATGGTGGAAAATAAGTATTTGGTCACCTACAAACAAGCAAGATTTCTGGCTCTCACAGACCTGTAACCTCTTCTTTAAGAGGCTCCTCTGTCCTCCACTCGTTACCTGTATTAATGGCACCTGTTTGAACTTGTTATCAGTATAAAAGACACCTGTCCACAACCTCAAACAGTCACACTCCAAACTCCACTATGGCCAAGACCAAAGAGCTGTCAAAGGACACCAGAAACAAAATTGTAGACCTGCACCAGGCTGGGAAGACTGAATCTGCAATAGGTAAGCAGCTTGGTTTGAAGAAATCAACTGTGGGAGCAATTATTAGGAAATGGAAGACATACAAGACCACTGATAATCTGAGCAAAAATCCCAGAACCACACGGGGGGACCTAGTGAATGACCTGCAGAGAGCTGGGACCAAAGTAACAAAGCCTACCATCAGTAACACACTACGCCGCCAGGGACTCAAATCCTGCAGTGCCAGACGTGTCCCCCTGCTTAAGCCAGTACATGTCCAGGCCCGTCTGAAGATTGCTAGAGTGCATTTGGATGATCCAGAAGAGGATTGGGAGAATGTCATATGGTCAGATGAAACCAAAATATAACTTTTTGGTAAAAACTCAACTCGTCGTGTTTGGAGGACAAAGAATGCTGAGTTGCATCCAAAGAACACCATACCTACTGTGAAGCATGGGGGTGGAAACATCATGCTTTGGGGCTGTTTTTCTGCAAAGGGACCAGGACGACTGATCCGTGTAAAGGAAAGAATGAATGGGGCCATGTATCGTGAGATTTTGAGTGAAAACCTCCTTCCATCAGCAAGGGCATTGAAGATGAAACGTGGCTGGGTCTTTCAGCATGACAATGATCCCAAACACACCGCCCGGGTAACGAAGGAGTGGCTTCGTAAGAAGCATTTCAAGGTCCTGGAGTGGCCTAGCCAGTCTCCAGATCTCAACCCCATAGAAAATCTTTGGAGGGAGTTGAAAGTCCGTGTTGCCCAGCGACAGCCCCAAAACATCACTGCTCTAGAGGAGATCTGCATGGAGGAATGGGCCAAAATACCAGCAACAGTGTGTGAAAACCTTGTGAAGACTTACAGAAAACGTTTGACCTGTGTCATTGCCAACAAAGGGTATATAATGAGTAACTTTTGTTATTGACCAAATACTTATTTTCCACCATAATTTGCAAATAAATTCATTAAAAATCCTACAATGTTATTTTCTGGAATTGTTTTTCTCATTTTGTCTGTCATAGTTGACGTGTACCTATGATGAAAATTACAGGCCTCTCTCATCTTTTTAAGTGGGAGAACTTGCACAATTGGTGGCTGACTAAATACTTTTTTTCCCCACTGTATACAATTCATAACCATAAACACTTTATATTTTTGTATCCAAATTGTGAATGTCTCGATAGAATCATTACATTTACATTTTAGTCATTTAGCAGACGCTCTTATCCAGAGCGACTTACAGTTAGTTAGTTTTAATTTTTTTATACTGGCCCCCCATGGGAATCGAACCCACAACCCTGGCGTTGCAAACGCCATGCTCTATCAACTGAGCTACATCCCTGCCGGCCATTCCCTCCCCTACCCTGGACGACGCTGGGCCAATTGTGCACCGCCCATGAGTCTCCCGGTCGCGGCCGGCTGCGACAGAGCCTGGATTCGAACCAGGATCTCTAGTGGCACAGTTAGCACTGCGATGCAGTGCCTTAGACCACTGCTCCACTCAGGTCGCTGTAGAAATTCAACAACATTCTCTATGTCCCTTTTCAGTCATCATCAGAAATCCAAAAAGACACATCATTCCAAACTTCACAAATGCCAAATAGTTTACCTCGTCTTAACTGGTTGTCTCTGATGTCAGGACACACCCCTATGGCGCAGAGGCAATTTTAATATGTAAATCCTGGTGGGGCAAACTTAACCTTTTTGCTTTTTAGATGCATACCAGCAAAGCCACTACCCAACACTAAACAATACATGAATTGCACTATAACGGTGACAAACGGTGCCCACAAACTGTTAGGGACTACATAAAGCTGTTCCAACAGCAGAGCTTTCTTTTCAGCACCATGGAATGAATCCTTACCACTGCTACACCTGGCTATCAGCGGAGCCTTGTCTGGCAGCGAAACAGTTCATTCAACCTCATTTACTGCCTTTTTTAAAAACATATCTGATATGACTGACTTGCTTAAACAAATGTGGTTATTACTGACTCCTTGTGGATTTGTGTAAGTCTAAGAACCAAATTCTCCTTCAATAATAAATAACGCCAAAATGAGTTTTGACTTTTGAACCTCACACAAAGATTATTACATTTATGTTCTGTTAATTCATAATGTTTGTTCTTATATCATTAACACTTAGCTCTAAGTATAAGCAAATGCAAGCAAACGAGCTGCGACAAGGAAGGCCTATTCGTTCAGCACTTTCAAAATGGACACCGACAGAAATTCAGATAGATGTTAGTTCAGATAAATTCAGCAAGATGTTGAGGCCTTAACTTTACTCTTCTTTAAGTCATCACACAGAGAGAGAGATGGAGGGAGAGAGAGAGAGACTCGGCTAGCCTACCATTTGAAGTATTTTATTAGGCCTATGTTGTCTAAAAAAGAAGGAAAATAAAATCATGAGGATCCATTTCTAAATACAATATACCGACGGACAGACAGTGCATTGCGCAAACAAAACAACCCTCGCAAAATATCAACTGGAATTACATGTGTCTATTACTGAACTTTTTGTTGAAAACAAATATTTGAATGGGAAGAGACCTTCACTGGCAAACATGGTTTCAGACCCAACAACATTATATAGTATCTCCTCCTCATCAGGAAAAGCACATGAGCTAATTATAATACACAAAGTAAGCAAAACAATTAAATCATTCCAACATTGCGTAAAATGATTAATAAGATTCTAATGAGATAGACCTATATAACCAATAGGCATATAACAATTGAGATGTATAAACTATGGTATAAGGGAACGATGAGCAGATAAGAGGCAATCCGTAACTTCGATTAAGACATTAATGAGCGAGCTAAGATGGATGTAGTCAACATAACTATTTGTTCAGCACTTTTGAAATGTACAGCGACAGAATTCAGAACATGGGCCGTTCTTACAGTATTCTCCCTGTACACCAAGTCAGAACTGTAGGATAAATAAAGGGGGAATATAAGCAGACAATGAAAGCTCTTACAATATTAGATGATTACATTTCTCTAAAACAGGCTATAGGCTACATGTGTGCCACCAAGTCAGAACAGCAGGCTAAGTTCTGAGGGGGAAAGGGACCAAATTATTAGGGTGAGGCACATGGGATACTAACAGCTTACTACACAACATACACTTAGTATTACTTTCTTAGCTACAGTATACATATCTCCCTGGCATATTACATAATTTATGCAGCAGCATACAATACATTTTTGGACTCACCGTTGTTGTGCTGTGTTCATTTGAACAGGATGGTGGCGTGGCGGTCCTTGTCATCAAACTGTCATCAAAGTCTGGCATTCTCTGGATTTATGTTGCCTTCAAGACAACTTGGAACTCTGAAAAAAACAAGTTCGGTGATCTTCAGGTTGGAGCTCTAGAAAGAGGCCAGTTCCCGACTTGGAATTCCAAGTTGGATGACCGTTCAAAATGTATTTTCCCCAGTCGGAGCTCGTTTTTTCCTAAGTTCCCAGTTGTCTTGAACTCACTGAAGTCTCCCATTTCCAAATTTCCCATTTCCAAGTTTCCAGTTGTTTTGAACGCGGCAGAAGTCATGCTGGATTGACAGCATGGCCAATGTATTCAACTTTTTCTGGCCCATGGTGTTACGTGTGAATGTTTATCCTTTTAAGCTTGGAAAAGAGACCCTTTCAGACAGATGTTTTAAATCCTTGAACCCAAACTTGGACCACACGCTTTGCCCCACCTGCCCTGAATGACGGGTCGCCACTGCTATGGCGTCATCTTCAATGAATTTAGAGATACTTTTGAGGAGATGGGAAACTCCATTGGAATCGTATTAATGCCCATTGTGTACGTTGCCCATAGTGCTGAGCGATTAGTGCTTTTGATGTCTGTTCAGTTTCGGTTCGACTATGAAAAATTATCACGTTTTTTGAATTTTATTTTTAGAACATTGAATACATTATGAAATATATCTTTTTAATGGTAATTCCAAAGCCAAAAATAGTGGTGTTCAATTGCCAAAACATTGAAAATATTCCACTGTCTCTGTCAGGTCCACAATGGGTAGACATCAATACAAAAAAAGAAATTACTATCAAATAATAAAATATTTCAGTTGTGTATATTACTTAGTTTTTATATGATGACTTTATTATTTTTTATTCCGTAAAGTCATCTCATCTCTGTTCAGGCAGTAGCAGTCTGCCAGCCAAACCTAACGTTATCTATGTGCTCCCCATACTGTACTGTCTTTAGTCATCCTATTTATACTGAACAAAAATATAAATGCAACCAACAACTTCAAAGATTTTACTGAGTTACAGTTCATATAAGGAAATCAGTCAATTATAATAATAAATAATCATATGCCATTTAGCAGACGCTTTTATCCAAAGCGACAGTCAGGTGTGCATAAATTTTTACGTATGGGTGGTCCCGGGGATCGAACCCACTACCCTGGCATTACAAGCGCCATGCTCTACCAATTGAGCTACAGAGGACCACAATTGAAATAAATTCATTAGACCCTAATCTATGGATTTCACATGACTGGGAATACAGATATGCATCTGTTGGTCACAGACGCCTTTAAAAAAAAGTAGGGGTGGGGATTAGAATACCAGTCAGCATCTGGTGTGAACACCATTTGCCTCATGCAGTACATCTCCTTCACATAGAGTTGATCAGGCTGTTGATTGTGGCCTGTGGAATGTTGTCCCACTCTTCAGATTGCTGTGCGAAGTTGTTGGATATTGGCGGGAACTGGAACACGCTGTCGTACACGTCAATCCAGAGCATCCCAAACATGCTCAATGGGTGACATGTCTGGTGAGTATGCAGGCCATGGAAGAACTGGGACATTTTCAGCTTCCAGGAATTGTGTATAGATCCTTGCTACATGGGGTCGTGCATTATCATGATGAAACATGAGGTGATGGCGGCGTCACGGTATCTCTGTGCATTCAAATTGCCATCGATAAAAGGCAATTGTGTTCATTGTAGCTTATGGGATCTTTTATTTCAGCTCATGAAACATGGGACCAAAACTTTACGTGTTGCGTCTATATTTCTGTTCAGTGTAGTTAGCCTGCCTAAGTAGCCTATGCTGCAGAGCTGTCTGACGAAATAATTGTAATAGTTCTTCAAAGTAGATAAGGCAAACTTTAATGAACGGTCTCTGTTCCGCTTGTCGTTATGTTGTGTACATTCCCCTCTCAAGCAGTCTGTGTGTATCTAACCTAACGTAGCAGGCGTAAATGTGTATCCGTCCAGAGATCTGTATATAATGACAAGATACTCATGTCACCACCCTAACAATGTGAGTCTGCCCAAAGGCGGGAAGGCAGGCGACAAGTTTAGGTCCAAAATAAGCCCATAGAAATGATTTGGGCTTATTTTGGACAGATTTTGGCGAGAGTGAAACCTCTTGCTTTGCCGCTTCCTCTCTGATCCATCTCCATCCGAAAAGGAAAAAACTGGCGCAATGGATTATGGGATTGTAGTTAATTACCACGTTTATGAGTGGAACTATACTAAACAAAAATATAAACGCAACATGTAAAGTGTTGGTCCAATGTTTCATGAGCTGAAATAACAGATCCCAGAAATGTTCTATACGCACAAAAAACGTATTTTGTGCACAAATTTGTTTACATCCCTGTTAGTGAGTTGTTCTCCTTTGCCAAGATAATCCATCCACCTGACAGGTGTGACATATCAAGAAGTTGATTAAACAGCATGATCATTACACAGGTGCACCTTGTGCTGGGGACAACAAAAGGCCACTCTAAAATGAGCAGTTTTGTCACACAACAAAATGCCACAGATGTCTCAAGTTTTGAGGGAGCGTACAATTGGCATGCTGACTACAGGAATGTCCACCAGAACTGTTGCCAGAAAATGGAATGTTCATTTTTCTACCATAAGCCGCCTCCAACTTTGTTTTTTTAGAATTTGGCAGTATGTCCAACCGGCCTCACAAACGCAGACCACGCCAGCCCAGGACCTCCACATCCGGCTTCTTTTCCTGTGGGATCGTCTGAGACCAGCCACCCGGACAGCTGATGAAACTGAGGAGTATTTATGTCTGTAATAAAGCCCTTTTTTGCGGAAAAAATCTTTCTGAAGATCTTGGCCTGGCTCCCCAATGGGTGGGCCTATGCCCTCCCATGGCTGCTCCCCTGCCCAGTCATGTTAAATCCATAGATTAGGGCCTAATGAATGTATTTAAATTGATTTATTTCCTTATATGAACTGTAACTCAGTAAAATCGTTTAAATTGTTGGATGATGTGTTTATATTTTTGTTCAGTTTTGGTTTCATATTTGCTTAATGTAAACTACAACTCCCTTCACCCCAGCTTCCCACATAGTTCTCCACATGATTTCTGTCGTGAATGTTTTGCATTCTCTCTAGAGAAACGTCACGTTGAGCTCACAAAAAACCCGAACTAAATGGAATTCAAGTAATTGAACAGATGTTGGTCAATTAGTTGTTTAGTAACAGAAAAAACCTAAATGTCTGTTAATTGCTCAGCACTGGTTGCCCATGCGTTGTCAACAGGGTTGCCAAGTCTAGCTTAAATTTGGAGGCCAATAACCTCTGAAAACCAGCCCACAAGGTCTGAACACTAGAAAGGAGTTGGCACATTATCCATGAAACCCTTTTCCCATAAATTATCGAGCGAATTAAGAGGAATATCGACGTCATTTTTAACAACATAGGCAAAGAAGCAAAATTCTTGCGAGTTTAAGAATATGTTGCAGGAGAAAATATAAATCACTCTTATTTTCCATTAATGGATGTCGATTTAACTTGTTTTGACGGCTATGATTAAGCAATAAGGCCCGAGGAGGTGTTTTATATAGCCAATATACCACGGCTAAGTGCTGTTCTTAGGAAATTGCCCTTAGCCGTGGCTAATAACAGCCCTTAGGGGTTTGTGGTATATGGCCAATATACCACGACTGAGGTGCCTTATTGCTATTACAAATTGGTTAACAACGCAATTAGAATAGTAAAAAGTAATTTGTCATTCCCGTGGTACACAGTCTGATATACCATGGCTTTCCACCAATCAGCATTCAGGGCTCAAACCACCAAGTTTATAATTGTAAATAAATCCTGTTTGCGCATGTGCATAATTATATATAAATGAACAAACTAAATAGCCTACCTACAACTGGTAAAAAGTTGTCACTAACAAATGTATTTATAAAGACCTTTTTACATTTGCAGATTTCATAAAGTGCTATACAGAAACACAGCCTAAAACCCAAACAGACAGCAATGTACTGCAACTGCTGCTCTGTCTCCGTAACTCAGCTGACTCTGCTGCAGCACTCCCTCAACCAGTGCTCTAAACGTACACACACACTCCCAACGATTCACTCACCTACTCACTGCCTGAGTCAGCAGCAGCAGGTCACAGTGAAAATACATTTAAGAGAAATGCCAAGGCGGCCGCGGTGCAATTTCGAAGTAGCCCAAAAACCCGCAACCAAAATACTTTCACTCGCGACAACGTTTTCAATGTAGCCCAATTGTCAGAAAACAGCTAACATGGCAACCCTGGTCGTCAATGGGCCGCGCGCTGCATTTTGTACGATTCTGGGACAAGGGGCGCGCTCAAAGGAGTGAATGAGGGTCATTTGGGCGCAAGCTCAAAAAACCAACATTAGCATGAATTTCGTGAACAAGAAGTACAACATCACAAATCTTTTCAGAGATGTGAGATAATTAACTTGTTCTCTGTAATATCGTATAGCTTTGGAATCGTGACATTACGTACTTTCGAGGAAAATAGGCAGATGTCTCGGCTCATGCCGCGTTCAGATGGTAGTCGAAACTAGGAAAGTCGTTAATTTCCGACATGCTGATTCGTACAACGCAGCACGTGTACAACAACAACCAGTTAACAAGTCGGACATTTCCGAGTTTCTTAGTTCCGACATGCTCCTTAGGGTAGGTTTTGCGTGACGATTAGTTTAGCAACCTTGTGACGCACCATGACAACCGGAACGCGATTGGTCGACAGTCTGCAGGGTGGCGCGTTATACGCATTGAATTAGGATAGGAATTAGAATAGTTATACGTTCCTCCATTCATTGCCCAATGGGATTCCCCTCTCCTCCTTTCTCTAACATCTCTGGTTCTATTCGACCAGAAAAGGGAGCCTGTCATGCTCCTGTCCAATTAAAAGAAGATACTATTCTTACAAGTTAGTTATGATTGGTTGCTCGCGGTGATATATCTATAGATATGCATTTTCTGCTAAACTATGGGGCGGGACAAAGCAGAAGTGTTTATTCACGTCTGTTCAGGGATAGATTAAAGATGTGCCTCTTCGTACTGATTGATTAACGTGAGTTGTTTTGCGAATGAGCTTTCCATTTGGTCTTTATAACATGCACGTTTCAAATACATTTGATAATGAGGCGCTGACTGAGCAATGTGTTTTTGTTGCGTTTGAGACTGAAATTATTGGCTCGCGCAACGCTGTACGCTTTAACAGCGCGGCTAGCTCGCTTGCAAATTTTGACAAAACAATGTAGATAGTTAACTGTTATTTTAGTGCGATCAATTTGGTTACGTTAAATGGTGTATAGCATTGTAATATAGCTACTTTACAAGCTACTTAGCTAATATGGTTATTGCTAGAATATCACAGAGTAGCTAACTTTTGTTATGCACATAAATAGATGTTGCTTTGATTTATCGTCTCCTAGCCGATTGCCGTTAGCTTTGTGTAATCCATTGCCATTTCTTTCACAGTTAAACACCAGAAAAGTTTCCATTGAACGAAGAATACGTTCACCAGCTACCAAACCTTTAGAGAATTATTGACCTGCTAACAGTCCCGATACCCAACAAAGTAAAGGGTGATATGCCACATCAGGTAAGACATTTGCTTTGAAGCTAGCTAACGGTTAGTTACGCAACTCAATTCATTCACTCAGAGACTGCAAGCCAGCCACAGCTAGCTTTGGAGCTAGTACCTTGGGAGCTCTTGAAAACACTTGTCCGTATGTAGGGTTTGCAGTTGTTAGATTCACCCACGGTTGGCTGCGTGTGAAATTCTTCTTCGTGTGGCTTTCTGGCAGACTAGACGCTATTTTTTTTCTTCTGTGGGTTTTATGGCCGACTACAATCCAAAACGGTTTATTACCTCCACCAACTGGACGGGGTTGATAAAACCAAGACTTCTCGGGCTTCTTATTTTTAATAAAACCCATACGTGATAGGGAAAATCAACTTAATCCACCCAAAATAAAACAATAAAAAACCACATTGACAAAACACCAAAACTCTGTTCTTCCTTCCTTTAAATCTCCATATCTCCCTTCTCAGGCTCTATGAGCTGAGAGGGTGGTACGGCTTGTGACAATACTCCATGCAACTCCTCCACCAAGAAGTCTTTAAGTCCCAGGAACCGTTCCACTGTATCCACAATGATATCTATTTTCCTGGACTTTCTCTCCACCTTGGCAGTGCCATTAATCACCATATCTCCATGTCCCCTGTAGCTCAGTTGGTAGAGCATGGCGCTTGCAACACCCGGGTTGTGGGTTCGTTTCCCACGGGGGGCCAGTATGAAAATGTATGCACTCACTAACTGTAAGTCGCTCTGGATAAGAGCGTCTGCTAAATGACTAAAATTTAAATGTAAATATCTGTAAAAGCCACACACCTTCTTAACCTTGAACATATCTGGGTCCTGCTGTTGAACGGCAACCCCTGCAGCCTTCAGTGAAGGCTTATCCACCACCATGGACTCTTCAGGAGCACCATTCGAACCCTCAACCATTTTAACAGGTGCTGCATATGAAATGCTCTGGACAGCCCTGACTTTGGCCACCTCATTCTCTTTCACCCTTGTTGGGTATTCCAAAGCCGAGGCTTCATGGTTCCCACCACGATTGCAACATGTCACATATTCATCACTTTTAACGTGTAATTATTCCAGGGGATGTGTAATTATTCATACCCCTTGACTTATTCCACATTTTGTTGTTATAGCCTGAATTCAACTGATAAAATATTTTTCTCACCCATCTACACACAATACCCTATAACGACAAAGTGAAAACATGTTTTTAGACATTTTTGCAAATTGATTGAAAATGAAATACAGAAATGTCTCATTTCACACCCCTGAGTCAATACATTTTAGACTTTCGCTTGGCAGCGATTACAGCTGTGCGTCTTTCTGGGGGAGTCTAAGAACTTTGCAGACCTAGATTGTACAATATTTGCCCATTTAATTATTTTCAAAACTGTAACTCTGCCACTCAGGAACATTAATTGTCTTATTGGTAAGCAACTCCAGTGTAGATTTGGGTTTTAAGTTATTGTCCTGCTGAAAGGTAAGTTAATCTCCCAGTGTCTGGTGGAACGCAGACTAAACCAGGTATTCCTCTAGGATTTAGCCTGTGCTTAGCTCCATTCAGTTAATTGTATGGCCTGTAAAACTCCCCAGTCCTTAACAATTACAAGCATACCCATAACATGATGCAGACACCCACCACTGTGCTTGAAAATATGGAGAGTGGTAGTCAGTAATGTATTGGATTTGCCCCAAACATAACACTGTATTCAGGACAAAAAGTGAATTGCTTTGCCATATTTCTTATTATTACTTTAGTGCCTTGTTGCAAACATGATGAATGTACAGGCTTGCTTCTTTTTAATTCTGTCAATTAAGGTTAGTATTGTGGAGTAACTACAATGTTGTTGATCCATCCTCAGTTTTCTCCTATCACAGCCATTAAACTCTGTAACTGTTTTTAAAAGTCACCATTTGCCTCATGGTGAAATCCCTCAGCGTTTTCCTTCCTCGCCGGCAAATGAGTTAGGAAGTACGCCTGTATCTTTGTAGTGTATCGATACACCATCCAAACTGTAATTAATAACTTCATCACACTCAAAGGGATATTCAATGTCTGTTTGTTTTTTTACCCATCTACAAATAGGTGCCCTTCTTTGCGAGGCATGGGAAAACCTCGCTGGTCTTTGTGGTTGAATCTGTTCGAAATTCACTGCTTGACTGAGGAACCTTACAGATATTTGCATGTGTAGGGTACAGAGATGAGGCAGTCATTCCAAAATCATGTTAAACAATATTATTGCACACAGAGTGAGTGCATGCAACTTAATTATGTGACTTTTTAAGCACATTTTTAGTCCTGAACTTATTTAGGCTTGCCATAACAAAGGGTTTGAATACTTATTGACTCTAGACATTTCAGCTTTTCATCTTTAATTAATTTGTCAATTTTGAAAAACATAATTCCACGTTGACATTATGTGATCATCCTTGATGTTTCTACAACTTGATTGGAGTCCATCTGTGGTAAATTCAATTGATTGGACATTATTTGGAAAGGCACACACCTGTCTATATAAGTTCCCACAGCTGACGGTGCATGTCAGAGTAAAAACCAAGCCATGAGGTCGAAGGAATTGTCTGTAGAACTCCGAGACAGGATTGTGTCGAGGCACAGATCTGGGAAAGGGTACCAAAAAATGTCTGCAGCATTGAACGTCCCCAAGAACACAGTGGCGTCCATCATTCTTAAATGGAAGAAGATTAGAACCACCAATACTCTTCCTAGAGCCGACCGCCTGACTAAACTGAGCAATCGGGGGTGAAGGGCCTTGGTCAGGGAGGTGACCAAGAACCCGATGGTCACTCTGACAGAGCTCCAGAGTTCCTCTGTGGAGATGGGAGAACCTTCCAGAAGGGCAACCATCTCTGCAGCACTCCACCAATCAGGCCTTTATGGTAGAGTGGCCAGACGGAAGCCACTCCTCAGTAAAAGGCACATGACAGCCCGCTTGGAGTTTGCCAAAAGGCACCTAAAGGACTCTCAGACCATGAGAAACAAGATTCTCTGGTCTGATGAAACCAAGACTGAATTCTTTGGCCTGAATGCCAAGCGTCACGTCTGGAGGAAACCTGGCACCATCCCTACGGTGAAGCATGGTGGTGGCAGCATCATGCTGTGGGGATGTTTTTCAGCGGCAGGGGCTGGGAGACTAGTCAGGATCGAGGGAAAGATGACCGGAGCAAAGTACAGAGAGGTCCTTGATGAAAACCTGCTCAGGACCTCGGACTGGGGCGAAGGTTCACCTTCCAACAGGACAACAACCCTAAGCACATAGCCAAGACAACGCAGTGTGGCTTCGGGACAAGTCTCTGAATGTCCTTGAGTGGCCCAGCCAGAGCCTGGACTTGAACCCGAAAAAACCCCATCTCAGCCCACAACGCTTATCACATCAACTAGCTACTAGTGATGGGCATTCCGAGTCTTTTCTGTGAGCTGGATCATTTGGCGCCGTTCACCTAAAATGGCCATTCATTTGGCTCCCAAACAGCTCGTTGCTCAGTAATGCTTAGAAATTGACCTAAAACCATGAAAAAACTACATCTGTCTAATTTTAAAGCCTAAAATGTTGCCAACCATTATGTCAGATTGTGAAATGTGAGTTCAAATACATTTTTACCTGACCAAATTATTAGATAGCCTGCAAAAAAAAATGAAGACTGAATTAGGCTCTCTGCTCACTATATTGTTCCTCCATTGAGGAATGACCATCTTCAGAGACTGTTTTTATAATTTATCTGCAGATAATCGATGTCTGGAGCTTAAAAAGCAATAGTTAAAGTATGCAAATCAGGGAGCCAAATGAAGGGCTCTTTCGTCTATGCGATTTGGTTCCCGAAGTTCACCAAAAAGAGCAGTTCGTTCGCAAACGACCCATCACTACTGGCTACACACGGAGTAATAGAAAAATGGCCACAACACACAGACCGAAAGGGGCAATATTGCTGGAAATGAATTGGCAGATGGTGTTAGCCACTATTGGCTTAAAAAGCCAAACCTAACCAGGGGTGGGACAATGTCAATTTTTCGTTGGTTAGATAGTAGCAGGGAGCTTGCGGTGTCTGATCCTTGTGAGATTTGTTTGACTGTTTGAAATTTGCATGTACTTTCAGAATTGTTTGGCGAAATACTCCTAGGTGGTCTGCGAGCTACTGTTTGAGACCCATTTTCTAGTGTGTTGGGGGTCAAAATGAAACTTTGGTTCTGGTGTTATACTTTGTATTCCATGTTTTATAGAGAAGCTTCTCAGGAACACATAACACTATTTCATGAGGATGGGACTTACATTATTTTATTTTGTTGGGTAAAATAACTATGGTACTTGTAGTTAAATAATTATACATATTTCTAATTTCCTCTTTCTTCAAGTGCTGGATTTTCACTCACACAGGCCAATTCATCATTCAGTCTGATCTTAACTCCAACCCTCCGATATCCACAGATTAACCCATCTTTCCCAGTATAAGGCCATTTTGCTATTTCCTTTTACAATTCATCCCTCCATTTTAGTATGATGTTCTACGAGGATCCTGACCCTCCCTATTTGTAACACTTCTACCAGTATTGCCCTAAAAATAAATACTTTACCCAAGAGTATAATGATATTATGCCGTAACAACCATTCCTGGACCTGACTTCAAACGTGAGTCACTGATGGACAATACCAGTAAAGATGTTCTATTGATTCTGTTACCTCGTGGCAGAGTCTCTGCACAAGGCTGACCGTTCAATGGCCCATATATTGAGCATTATTTTTGTAATATGTATTCCATCTTATAGAGAAGCTTGTCAGGAACACATAACACTTTATTTCATGAGGATAGGACTTACCATTGCTGAGATCTTATTTCCAAGTGATCGGAAAAGGTAAAAAAGGTTGTGTACAGGTCAATGATAATCCCTTGTCAATAAGGCACCAAATCACCTGTCTGGAATCTTAAATTCGACACGTTTTGTCCAATATCTTAAGATCGGGTGGACATGTTATGACATTTTCAGAGCTGATGTAGAACACGGAGCGTGATGATTCAATTAAAAGTAGATTCATATGCTAATTTGTCTATGGAATAAAAAAAGACAGCATGTTAAAACCATTCATTTAAGGAAGGTGGCCATATTGTTAACATACACTACCGGTCAAAAGTTTTAGAACACCTACTCATTCAAGAGTTTTTCTTTATTTTTACTATTTTCTACATTGTAGAATAATAGTGAAGACATCAAAACTATGAAATAACACATATGGAACCATGTAGTAACCGGAAAAATGTTAAACAAATCAAAATATATTTGAGATTTCAGATTCTTCAAATAGCCACCCTTTGCCTTGATGACAGCTTTGCAAACTGAAGAGATTAAGTCAGAACATCATTGAAAATATTATTATTATTATTATTATTATAATCTTGTTTTTATTTATAAATCCTTAGCCCTTCTCTGAAGGCGTAGAAGGCCCATTGTTCCCCACTGTGTTTGGGTTAGAGTGGCTCTATTTTCCCTCAGCATGCATTTTTGCACCGTTTCCAGCAAATAATTAACCTAGGCTCAGAAGTGTGAATGGCCTTCTAGCCAGCTGCACAGCAAGATTTAGCTGTTTTTATCTATTGTAGGGCAGTAGCCACTGAATTCTGGTAGTTTTCACTTGAAAAAATAAAACCAATCACAAAATGTCCCACTGGCACAATACAGCTAATGCAGCGCAGCCTCTCACCTCAGTTGCCTCAAGCACTCCCACACAGCTAGCAAGCTAGCACTCGTCATGGAATGGGGGTGGCGGAACATGAATTTGGACCAATCCCCGACAACCCATACATCAAAACGTAGCTACGAAGCTTTACTTTGTAACCTGCTGTTTTTTTGTGTGTGTCTCTAACCACATTTATATCCACAGTTTTTATGCGAGTAAAGTCCTACCGTATATGTATAAAAAAAATCACAACAGCTGTGATGGAAACAGTTTAGGTACAATTTTATAAATGCAGACAGAATTTGTTTGTTCGACATGGTGGGGTCTTTTTGTGTCTGTGAAATTTATTATGTGAGAAATGGTGGTGGAAACACCTTTTTTATGCACAAATATTTATATAATAACCATCATATCGAAGTAAACATGGAGTCATACGATATGGTGTGTGGTCCAAATATAATATCTGTCTTATCCATAATAATCTCCTAATGTAGGCTAGCCTACCCGCACAGTCTACCCGCACTGTATCTACCAGCTGTTCGCTAGAGCGCACATGCCAAGACCAGAGTAGGCACATTTGCTACTTAACAGTTTTTGTGACAAAATAATCAGAGTTGAAAATGCGATGGAAACATATTGAACTTCTACTACTTCGGTACATTATAGGGCTGGGCGATATGGCCAAAATCTCATATCACAGTATTTTTCACATTTTTGAAGGTATTTTATGTTTTTGAATAATATAAAGTAGTGTGTGTGACCCTAGGGTGGCAACACACAGTGGTGGAAAAAGTACCCAATTGTCATACTTGAGTAAAAGTAAACATACAGTGGGGGAAAAAAGTATTTAGTCAGCCACCAATTGTGCAAGTTCTCCCACTTAAAAAGATGAGAGAGGCCTGTCATTTTCATTATAGGTACACGTCAACTATGACAGACAAATTGAGAATTTTTTTTCCAGAAAATCACATTGTAGGATTTGTAATGAATTTATTTGCAAATTATGGTGGAAAATAAGTATTTGGTCAATAACAAAAGAACCACACGGGGGGACCTAGTGAATGACCTGCAGAGAGCTGGGACCAAAGTAACAAAGCCTACCATCAGTAACACACTACTCCGCCAGGGACTCAAATCCTGCATTGCCAGACGTGTCCCCCTGCTTAAGCCAGTACATGTCCAGGCCTGTCTGAAGTTTGGGAGAATGTCATATGGTCAGATGAAACCAAAATAGAACTTTTTGGTAAAAACTCAACTCATCGTGTTTGGAGGACAAAGAATGCTGAGTTGCATCCAAAGAACACCATACCTACTGTGAAGCATGGGGGTGGAAACTTCATGCTTTGGGGCTGTTTTTCTGCAAAGGGACCAGGACGACTGATCTGTGTAAAGGAAAGAATGAATGGGGCCATGTATCGTGAGATTTTGAGTGAAAACCTCCTTCCATCAGCAAGGGCATTGAAGATGAAACGTGGCTGGGTCTTTCAGCATGACAATGATCCCAAACACACCTCCCGGGCAACGAAGGAGTGGCTTCGTAAGAAGCATTTCAAGGTCCTGGAGTGGCCTAGCCAGTCTCCAGATCTCAACCCCATAGAAAATCTTTGGAGGGAGTTGAAAGTCCGTGTTGCCCAGCGACAGCCCCAAAACATCACTGCTCTAGAGGAGATCTGCATGGAGGAATGGGACAAAATACCAGCAACAGTGTGTGAAAACCTTGTGAAGACTTACAGAAAACGTTTGACCTGTGTCATTGCCAACAAGGGGTATATAACAAAGTATTGAGAAACTTTTGTTATTGACCAAATACTTATTTTCCACCATAATTTGCAAATAAATTCATAAAAAATCCTACAATGTGGTTTTCTGGAATTTTTTTTCTCATTTTGTCTGTCATAGTTGACATGTACCTATGATGAAAATTACAGGCCTCTCTCATCTTTTTAAGTGGGAGAACTTTCACAATTGGTGGCTGACTAAATACTTTTTTTCCCCACTGTACCTTAAAAGAAAATGACTCAAGTAAAAGTGAAAGTCACCCAGTAAAATACTACTTGAGTAAAAGTCTAAAAGTATTTGGTTTTAAATATACTTAAGTATTAAAAGTAAATGTAATCACTAAAATATACTTAAGTATCAAAAGTACAAGTGTAAATCGTTTCAAATTCCTTATATTAATCAAACCAGACGGCACAATTATTTTAAGTTTATTTACGGATAGCCAGGGGCACACTTCAACACTCAGACATAATTTACAAATGAAGCATTTGTGTTTAGTGAGTCAGTCAGATCAGATGCAGTAGGGATGACCAGGGATGTTCTCTTGATAAGTGTGTGAATTAGACAATTTTCCTGTCCTGCTAAGCATTCAAAATGTAACGAGTACTTTTGGGTGTCAGGGAAAATGTAAGGATTAAAAAGTAAATTATTTTATTTAGGAATGTAGTGGAGTAAAAGTAAGTCGTCAAAAATATAAATAGTAAAGTACAGATACCCAAAAAAACTACTTAAGTCGTACTTGAAAGTAGTTTTACTTATGTACTTTACACCACTGGCAACACAGACATTCTTAGTGATTTCAATTGGTCTTTCTCCATTCTGATTGTTTTATACTGTTCAATTGAACTTCAACCCAAAATTATTTTCTGCATTTCCTGCACTCATTTGAGATAATTTCCACACTGCCATGCAGGGCTGCACGATATTGCCAAAACATCTAGGCCTTGTTTTTAACCAAATGTTGCAATTGCGATTTGACTTGCGATTTAGATTTAGATTTAGATTTAGATCAAGAATTGGGTGAACTGTTGGAATCATGGAAATAGAATGATTATCATAATTCTATAGTTAGAATATAATAGTGGTCACTTTGAATAAAGTGTTTTATGACATGACAACAAATGAAAATGCCAGGGAGGAGTTATTGTGAAAGGGTAGGAACCAAAGTGTTTCCGAGGAGACCCTATAATCTTTGGTACTTAGCTACTTCATGTAGCTAACATATTCATGCTTTGCTTAATCCTCTTCGGTTTAGAAGATACTGGCTGCGTTCCAAACACGTAAAAGACACACCCTCCTCCACTTACCCTTGCCTTATGCCCTTGGGGGAATCCCCGCGGCCATATTTGCCGTCAGTCCAAACAATTAGCCAAGCAAGGAAAGTTGGCAACGTAAGCCCCTCAGCCCTAATTTGTGATCGAGTGTACAATTCTGTTCACTCCGGGGCCTGAAACGCCCCATAATTCAATTTGCGATGATTGTACATCCACTAAGAAAAGTCTACCAAAACGTTAAACCAACATCAATATGGAGAAGTTAACATACAAGTGTAAGTAAAAATGAATGTAAAGAAGTTAGAAATTGGGCTACTAATGCACATGATGGCACAAACACGTCTCGTAAAAGTAATGATGTTTTTGTTTTGTAAGCTTTTGGAAACGTTAGCTAGCGCATACAACTTTCCCTGACATCACACTTATACATTATCATTTTCGAATGACCTGATATCGTCGGATGGCTACTTTTCGATGTCTGCGGATGCGTTGCCTTCTAGCCAAGATACGAAATGCAATCATAATTGACTATTGCACATATAAACCACACACAACTGCTACCGGTGGTTCCATGATGACTGAAAACACAACCGTGGGACGAACGAGTGACACATTTCCGGGAAAGGGCGGTCCATTTATAATTAATAAATTCTTCCCTTGCCCTGCAAGTGTCAACTCATCATACGTCATCAGAAGTGTCCACTTAATTTGAGGGATGAGGGGAGAGGGTGTGTCTATTTTTACGTGTTTGGAATGCAGCTACTGTTGCATAAACAACATACTGATTTAGGCCTACACCATCACTGGTATCAGGCTGTATAGCTAGCTATGTTTGCTCTGACTCAGTACATTTATTAGCTAGCTAGTGATTAGCATTAGCGGCTAACACGATTTAATGACAATAGCTGTTTGCAGATGTAAGAAACAAACTAATAGTATAATTTGAACACTTGTGGATTTATATTAAGACGCAAAGTGGAAACACCATCGATGTCATCAACATTGCTGCATGTGGTGCATTGACCATGCAGACTGAACGCAAGTGCGTAGTGGTCGAGCAACAACAAATGCGCTCCTTGAGTGACGGGGCGGGGCTAGGTCTGTGTTGAAAGCGGGTGGGGGGGATGGTTGACTTTTTTTTTTTTTTTTTACATTTCAGCCCAAGGATGAAACACCCTCAGGACTTTCCAATACTTCTTAGCAATACAATGTTACATCGATCTTACTCTGTTAGGTTAATGAATACCTTCCGCCAAGAGCAAATGTGAACACACCGATTTCGCGGGTTTCACAAAAAGGGCTGTCCCACAGAGTTGAACGTTCTTAGCACAGCACTTGCTTTACATTTGGGCTCATATCGTGTACATTTTATAACATTTACATCATTTAGCAGACGCTCTTATCCAGAGCGACTTACAAATTGGTGCATTCAACTTATGATAGCCAGTGGGACAATCACCTTTCTTTTCTTTTCTTTTTTTAGTGGGGGAAGAAGGATTACTTTATACTATTCCAGGTATTCCTTAAAGAGGTAGGGTTTCAAGTGTCTCTGGAAGGTGGTCAGTGACTCCGCTGTCCTGGCTTTGTGGGGGAGCTTGTTCCACCATTGGGGTGCCAGAGCAGCGAATAGCTTTGACTGGGCTGAGCGGGAACTGTGCTTCTGTAGAGGTAGGGGAGCTAGCAGGCCAGAGTGGATGAACGTAGTGCCCTCGTTTGCGTGTAGGATCTGATCAGAGCCTGAAGGTAAGGAGGTGCCGTTCCCCTCACAGCTCCGTAGGCAAGCACCATGGTCTTGTAGTAGATGCAAGCCTCAACTGGAAGCCAGTGGAGTGTGCGGAGGAGCGGGGTGACATGAGAGAACTTGGGAAGGTTGAACACCAGACGGGCTGAAGCGTTCTGGATAAGTTGTAGGGGTTTAATGGCACAGGCAGGGAGCCCAGCCAACAGCGAGTTGCAGTAATCCAGACGGGAGATGACAAGTGCCTGGATTAGGACCTGTGCCGCTTTCTGTGTAAGGCAGAGTCGTACTCTGCGAATGTTGTAGAGCATGAACCTGCAGGATCGGGTCACCGCTTTGATGTTAGCGGAGAACGACAGGGTGTTGTCCAGGGTCACGCCAAGGTTCTTTGCACTCTGGGAGGAGGACACAATGGAGTTGTCAACCGTGATGGCGAGATCATGGAGCGGGCAGTCCTTCCCCGGGAGGAAGAGCAGCTCCGTCTTGCCGAGGTTCAGCTTGAGGTGGTGATCCGACATCCACACTGGTATGTCTGCCAGACATGCAGAGATGCGATTCGCCACCTGGTTATCAGAAGGGGAAATGGAGAAAATTAATTGTGTGTCGTCTGCGTAGCAATGATAGGAGAGACCATGTGAGGATATGACAGAGCCAAGTGACTTGGTGTATAGAGAGAATAGGAGAGGGCCTAGAACTGAGCCCTGTGGGACACCAGTGGTGAGAGCACGTGGTGCGGAGACAGATTCTCGCTACGCCACCTGGTAGGAGCAACCTGTCAGGTAGGACGCAATCCAAGAGTGAGCAGCGCCGGAGATGCCCAACTCGGAGAGGGTGGAGAGGAGGATCTGATGGTTCACAGTATCAAAGGCAGCGTATAGGTCTAGAAGGATAAGAGCAGAGGAGAGAGAGTTAGCTTTAGCAGTGCGGAGAGCCTCCGTGACACAGAGAAGAGCAGTCTCAGTTGAATGACCAGTTTTAAAACCTGACTGGTTTGGATCAAGAAGGTAATTCCGAGAGAGATAGCAGGAGAGTTGGCTAGAGACGGCACGCTCAAGAGTTTTGGAGAGAAAATAAAGAAGGGATACTGGTCTGTAGTTGTTGACATCGGAGGGATCGAGTGTAGGTTTTTTGAGGAGGGGTGCAACTCTCGCTCTCTTGAAGACGGAAGGGACATAGCCAGCGGTCAAGGATGAGTTGATGAGAGAGGTGAGGTAAGGGAGAAGGTCACCGTAGATGGTCTGGAGAAGAGAGGAGGGGATAGGGTCAAGCGGGCAGGTTGTTGGGCGGCCGGCCGTCACAAGTCGCAAGATTTTATCTGGAGAGAGAGGGGAGAAAGAAGTCAAAGCATAGGGTAGGGCAGTGTGAGCAGGACAAGCAGTGTCATTTGACTTAACAAACGAGGATCGGATGTCGTCAACCTTCTTTTCAAACTGGTTGACGAAGTCATCCACAGAGAGGGAGGAGGGAGGGGGAGGAGGAGGAGGATTCAGCAGGGAGGAGAAGGTGGCAAAGAGCTTCCTAGGGTTAGAGGCAGATGCTTGGAATTTAGAGTGGACAGACAGAAGCCATCCTCAGTAAAAGGCACATGACAGCCCGCTTGGAGTTTGCCAAAAGGCACCTAAAGACTCTGACAATGAGAAACAAGATTCTCTGGTCTGATGAAACCAAGATTGAACTCTTTGGCCTGAATGCCAAGCGTCACGTCTGGAGGAAACCTGGCACCATCCCTACACAGCCAAGACAACGCAGGAGTGGCTTCGGGACAAGTCTCTGAATGTCCTTGAGTGGCCCAGCCAGAGCCCGGACTTTTACTCGATCGAACATCTCTGGAGAGACCTGAAAATAGCTGGTAGGGCAGTGTGAGCAGGACCCGCGGTGTCATTTGACTTAATAAATGAGGATTGGATGTCGTCAACCTTCTTTTCAAAATGGTTGATGAAGTCATCCACTGAGAGGGAGGAGGAGGAGGATTCAGCAGGGAGGAGGTGGCGGCAAAGAGCTTCCTAGGGTTAGATGCGGAGGCTTGAAATTTAGAGTGTACAGTAGTGGGCAACTTGCTAGCTAACTTATGCATGCAGTTTATGGTAGCCACTACTTGATTCGTAGCTAACACTAATGTATGTAGGTATATCCTATTCAGACTCATTGATGTGAATCTGGCTAAGTGACAGGTGGTAATAGGTTGATGAATTCACGACTAGCTAGCTCTTTCTTTTCATAATTCTAAAATCATCATAAAGAATTCTGGTAGCACTTTGTAATAAAGTGGTAACTAATAAACCTGGCAATAGTAAATGAGCACAGTTTACAAAAGATGTGTAACTACTTAAAATCTTTCTCAATTGTCAGGCCAGGTTGATGCATTATTGGTTAATCGGCTACATACAATGAGGGGGAAAAGTATTTGATCCCCTGCTGATTTTGTACGTTTGCCCACTGACAAAGACATGATCAGTCTATAATTTTAATGGTAGGTTTATTTGAACAGTGAGTGACAGAATAACAACAACAAACATCCTGAAAAACGCATGTCAAAAATGTTATGAATTGATTTGCATTTTAATGAGGGAAATAAGTATTTGACCCCTCTGCAAAACATGACTTAGTACTTGGTGGCAAAACCCTTGTTGGCAATCACAGAGGTCAGACGTTTCTTGTAGTTGGCCACCAGGTTTGCACACATCTCAGGAGGGATTTTGTCCTACTCCTCTTTGCAGATCTTCTCCAAGTCATTAAGGTTTTGAGGCTGACGTTTGCAACTCGAACCTTCAGCTCCCTCCACAGATTTTCTATGGGATTATGGTCTGGAGACTGGCTAGGCCACTCCAAGACCTTAATGTGCCCTCTTCTTCAGCCACTCCTTTGTTGCCTTGGCCGTGTGTTTTGGGTCAATGTCATGCTGGAATACCCATCCACGACCCATTTTCAATGCCCTGGCTGAGGGAAGGAGGTTCTCACCCAAGATTTGACGGTACATGGCCCCATCCATTGTCCCTTTGATGCGGTGAAGTTGTCCTGTCTCCTTAGCAGAAAAACACCCCCAAAGCATAATGTTTCCACCTCCATGTTTGACGGTGGGGATGGTGTTCTTGGGGTCATAGGCAGCATTCCTCCTCCTCCAAACACGGTGAGTTGAGTTGATGCCAAAGAGCTCGATTTTGGTCTCATCTGACCACAACAGTTTCACTCAGTTCTCCTCTGAATCATTCAGATGTTCATTGGCAAACTTCAGACGGGCCTATATATGTGCTTTCTTGAGCAGGGGGACCTTGCGGGCGCTGCAGGATTTCAGTCCTTCACGGCGTAGTGTGTTACCAATTGTTTTCTTGGTGACTATGGTCCCAGCTGCCTTGAGATCATTGACAAGATCCTCCCGTGTAGTTCTGGGCTGATTCCTCACCGTTCTCATGATCATTGCAACTCCACGAGGTGAGATCTTGCATGGAGCCCCAGGCCGAGGGAGATTGACAGTTATTTTGTGTTTCTCCCATTTGCGAATAATCGCACCAACTGTTGTCACCTTCTCACCAAGCTGCTTGGCGATGGTCTTGTAGCCCATTCCAGCCTTGTGTAGGTCTACAATCATCCTTGGAGAGCTCTTTGGTCTTGGCCATGGTGGAGAATTGATTGCTTCTGTGGACAGGTGTCTTTTATACAGGTAACAAACTGAGATTAGGAGCACTCCCTTTAAGAGTGTGCTCCTAATCTCAGCTCGTTACCTGTATAAAAGACACCTGGGAGCCAGAAAACTTTCTGATTGAGAGGGGGTCAAATACTTATTTCCCTCATTAAAATGCAAATCAATTTATAACATTTTTGACATGCGTTTTTCTGGATTTCTTTGTTGTTATTCTGTCTCTCACTGTTCAAATAAACCTACCATTAAAATTATAGACTGATCATTTCTTTGTCAGTGGGCAAACGTACAAAATCAGCAGGGGATCAAATACTTTTTTCCCTCACTGTAGCTAGTGTAGTAGCTAGCCTAAATATATATATATATATATATTGTGATGTCACGAGAGGCTGTGTCCTGGAGGGACGTTACATCCCCCTGAGGTGGCTGCAAACCCAGACAGCTATGGCTCCATCTGCTGGTATGGTCGGGAACTCCACCCCTCTATGGCCAATCTTCCCACGCAGCTGAAACAAATGAGGAGCTGATGAGCTGAAGGTTTGGGAAGGGAAGAGACACAGTCTCCAACCTGGGCTCTCTGGAGGACAAGAGTGCTGCACGTCCACTTCCATGAGGAATATAAGGATTTGGAGATACTTACCTTTGGGAAATACTCCCCCTTTGGATATATGCACCTGTGGAAATACGTGAGAGACATTTGGAAGGACTTTTTGCTGGGTTGGCCACTAGCTGCAACGTGGACTACAGTAAGGCCGGGAAAAGTTATCTGAGCGAGTGAGAATTATGATTTTGGATGTGGAAGAGACATCCCTGAACTGTTAACCCTTAAAGAGCCACAAGAGAACAGAATTTTGTTATATTTTCGTTAATTTCCCAAGACCTATAATAAAATCCTTGTGTTGTTTGAACCTTGTCTCCTTGCACTACTTGAGCAATCCCGCTGAAAGCTGTGTAGCCTCTCGTGACGTCACAATATATATATATATATATATATATATATATATATATATATATATATATATATATTTTTTTTTAAATATAACACGTTGTCAAGTGCTTCAGTGCTCAGCATTGTATCATTTGTGGGCACTCAACACCTGATGCAGCTGATATAGCCTACCTTTGTAAAATGTTTATAATTTCCCCCCATTTTATTAGCCATGAAAAGTAAAATATTTTATAATCTGTTGTGATACTCCATAATATAGAGAGATTCTCTTTTGCAGGCCAATTCATAGTGACATATGGCAGTTTTGGCTACCTTACCAGACTGTTGTAGTCTGGCCTTATTTGTGTTATAAAATGTGGGTCAATTGGACATTTTTGTTTTTAGCATCTTCAACCCATAGGCTAAACCTCTTACTGCTGTAAATCCGCAATAAGCAACTTTGAAACTAGGCTACTTTGTATGTGGCTACTGGCCATGATAAATTGGAGTCACCGTATTGTTTGAGGCCCTCAGATGTGCTACCATTTACCATGCAGAGATCTTGGCAAGCATGACTGGGCTGTTTCATGTGGTCAGATTGATGTAAGGTACTCCATGCTTCTCTGTCTGCGTTTACACAGGCAGCCCAATTCTTCTTCTTTTTTTCTCACTAATTGGTATTTTGACCAATCAGATCAGCTCAGCTCTGAAAAATATCTAATGGAAAAATATCAAAATACCAATTAGTAGAAAAAATATCAATTGGGCTGTCTGTGTAAACCACTTTACCCTTCACCTTAGCAGAAGCAGGACAGAGGTGCACTTCGATAAAGAGCAAGAATATTTAGAACGATTAACAGGTTTGCACTGCCAATGATCTTTGTTAGTCCACAAACAGTAGCTTGGAGTCATTACATTTACATTTTTCATACTGGCCCCCCGTGGGAATCGAACCCACAACCCTGGCGTTGCAAGCGCCATGCTCTACCATCATCAAAGAGATTTGATATGGATTAGCCAAGATTGCTTCATTCATCCTCGCTCTTTATGGAGTCCTGTGTGGATCCTCATTGTAGATTAATTTAATTCAGTCATTATTAAAGTTGAGTTTGCACAGTTTTTTTGTCAAACTTCTGGATTGGTGTAGCTACCACACACACTAGGTGATGTGTATGGTGCCTGGCATGCTGACTACACCTGTCACGCCATCACGCGCGCGTCCGCCATCGTGTGCATGTTTGTCCAGCAAAACCAGACGCGATCATGATACGCAGGTTACAATATCAAAATCAACTGTGCACCAACTATATTAATTTGGGGGCATGTCGAAACACATTAAACAATGGACATGTGGCTTTCTTGCTATTGCTGGCTAATTTGACCTGGGAGATGAACATTGGGTTGTTACTTTACCTGAAATGCATATGGTCCTTTATTTTTTTTATTTTTTTTGACTTTGTATAACTTTGACCCGTAGTCATACAAAAGCATGTGTTTCTCTCTCCGACTATTTAACACTAGAAAAACTGGGCATCGAGCGATCCCGTTCTGACCAATGCATTCAAACAGTCTAATAAATACATTTCATATATGCTATTGCAAAAATAATAATTTGGTTGTGTTTATGAATGTCTTAGAATACGAAAAAAGCATTTTCATTAGTTTTTTATTGTAGGCTATATGTAAAAACCACAACACCACAATTCAAGTAGGCTTGGGCGGTATACTGTATATCGGGGTATTTGGAAATGGACACGTGGTGGTTTTTCAATTCCATCAATGCTGTTGAAACTATTTATTTGAAGTTTTTAAAACAGTTTAATATTTGTAGCTACTTTTTAAGTAAATACGTGCAGGCAACTGGACAATACGTTAGGAGATTAAGTAGATTGTGTTCTTCATTTCACTTGTTACATTATTTTACATTATGAAGCTTACCGTAGTTCCCCAGAACAGTTGAACCAGTCACGTGTTTGTTTGTAAATAGCACAACGGGAGAAAGCGGGAGCAGGTGAGTCCAGCTGTGTATTGACAGGTGTTGCGTTTTATATTGAAAGTCACATTGTTGTTTTTTTGTTCAATAGAGTGATCAGGGATGTGCAGCTATAGTTTTTCTTAACCGAAAATATCAAATGACAGAAGTGCAACGCTATTTCACATGTATTTATAAAGCCCTTTTTACATCTGCAGATGTCACAAAGTGCTTATACAGAACCCAGCCTAAAACCCCAAAGAGCAAGTAATGCAGATGTAGAAGCATGGTGGCTAGGAAAAACTCCCTAGAAAGGCCGGAACCTAGGAAAAAACCTAGAGAGGAACCAGGCTCTGAGGGGTGACCAGTCCTCTTCTGGCTGTGCTGAGGGGAGATAATAAGAGTACATGGCCATTAAGGCCAGATTGTTCTTCAAGATGTTCAAACATTCATAGATGACCAGCAGTGTCAAATAATAATCACAGTGGTTGTGGAGGGTGCAACAGGTCAGCACCTCAGAAGTATATGTCAGTTGGCTTTTCATAGCCGAGCATTCAGAGGTCGAGACAGCAGGTGCGGTAGAAAGGCTGGCAGCCACACAAGTAAATTAGCTTACAATGAAAAAGCAAGGTATTATTTGAAAGAACAATGCATTGCCATCATATTTCCAATGTTTATCATAGAAAGAATGTAGCCAGCTACATTTCCTAATATTTTGCTAAAAGTTAATCTAGCATTTTACCGGGAAAAGTAGGCTGGCTACACCCGAGAAATGTACCGGAGAAAAGTAGCTCCACATCAGTCAGAGCACTGTCTGCTGATAGAATGCCCATTCATGAATTCTCATCTGAGTGGAGAAGTGCAACTGAAGCACTAAATTAGTCTGATGCCGAGCAGAAATTACAATAAGAAGCATTTTACATCTGCGTTTACCAAAACATATTTCTTATGCGTTTTTTCCTGCGTGAAAAACGCAGAATTCTGCATGAACGCGACCCCTAAGTTTAACTTGCTAGTTAATCTAAGTAAGTGGCTGAATTAATAAGGTGACGGGGCATCATATTGTATTGGCTGTCTGCCATGTTTGGGAAGTCAAAGCCCTTTGGATAAGTTATTTGAACAGCTGCCACTTGAGTTCCTTGTGCCGGTCTGCTCCTCCCCCATCTACGAGCAGAGCAGGCAGGCCCATTGCCCGAACTACTCCAGACTCCACACAGACTCAATGTGTAGCCTACACATGCTGCTCCAGAGCCAGTACTGTTCTTCCTTCAGACAAGTATGCGTCAACTTTGTTCATTTGGTCTCCCGAGTGGCGCAGTGATCTAAGGCACTGCATCGCAGTGCTAGCTGTGCCACTAGAGATCCTGGTTCGAATCCAGGCTCTGTCGTAGCCGGCCGCGACCGGGAGACCCATGGGGCGGCGCACAATTGACCCAGCGTCGTCCAGGGTAGGGGAGGGAATGGCCGGCAGGGATGTAGAGCATGGCGTTTGCAACGCCAGGGTTGTGGGTTCGATTCCCACGGGGGGGCAGTTTGAAAAATAAAAAAAAAGTGTAATGTAAGTCGCTCTGGATAAGAGCGTCTGCTAAATGACTAAAATGTAATGTAAAATGATTTGCACAATGTCTCTCATTCACATTCGCTTGTAAATGTCCAAACTCACCAAAAATGACATTCGGTAGCTCCTACCTATATATGTATAACTTTGAGCTGGATTGCCTGTCTTTGCAATTTAGTTTATTTTTGTTTCCGCTCGTTAGCATATTTAGCTAGCAGCCTCCATAGAAATTTACATATAGTTGTGCTAATTCTGTTAGCATTCTGGTAATACCTCCTAACTCTAAATTCAAGTGTTCTACACCATCAAAAAGAAATGCATATTTTTTTAATAAATATAAACTAATACATGTTTTTCAAAAGAGCAGAATAGCATATTTGAAGTTTTGTTACTAGTCTGTGCTTAGTAGCCAATGGCTATTCTGCCGCAAGTGTTCACATGTAGAATGGAATAGCGGATGGAATAACTACATAAAATAGTTATTTTGAAATAGAGACCATGCCTTCATTTTAAGTTTCACAAATGTATCTGTTTTAGAAACTTTAGAACCTGTTCTTTCCTATATGTTATGAAATAGAAACTTCTTACCTGCATGAAGAAAGATTTGAAAAAGTCGCTTTTTGGTAAGCTCTGTTCCTTTCTATGTCAATTACTCATGCTGCGCTGCAGTCTCTTCATTCACAAGGCAATCGATAAAATTGTCGCCTATTAGACTATTGTCAATATAATTGTCTTTAGGCCACATCTACAGTGCATTCGGAAAGTATTCAGATCCCTTGACTTTTCCCACATTTTGTTACATTACAGCCTTATTCTAAAATTGATTAAATCGTTTTTTTCCCTCATCAATCTACACACAATACCCCATAATTACAAAGCAAAAACAGGATTCCAGAGATGTTTGAGGCCGGGCCCTGGCTGGGCCACTCAAGGACATTCAGAGACTTGTCCCGAAGCCACTCCTGCGTTGTCTTGGTTGTGTGCTTAGGGTCGTTGTCCTATTGGAAGGTGAACCTTCGCCCCAGTCTGAGGTCCTGAGCACTCTGGAGCAGGTTTTCATCAAGGATCTCTCTGTACTTTGCTCCGTTCATCTTTCCCTCGATCCTGACTAGTCTCCCAATCCTTGCTGCTGAAAAACATCCCCACAGCATGATGCTGCAACCACCATGCTTGACCGTAGGGATGGTGCCAGGTTTCCTCCAGATGTGATGGTTGGCATTCAGATCAAAGAGTTCAATATTGGTTTCAATTCCTTCGACCTCATGGCTTGGTTTTTGCTCTGACATGCACTGTCAACTGTGGGACCTTATATAGACAGGTGTGTGCCTTTCCAAATCATGTCCAATCAATTGCATTTACCACAGGTGGACTCCAATGAAGTTGTAGAAACATCTCTAAAATAATAAATGGAAACAGGATGCACCTGAGCTCAATTTCGAGTCCCATAGCAAAGGGTCTGAATATTTGTAATACAAAACCTGTTTTCGCTTTCTCATTATGGGGTATTGTGTGCAGATTGAGGAAAAAACTAGTTAATCAATTTTAGAATAAGGCTGTAACGTAACAATGTGGAAAAGGTCGAGGGGTCTGAATACTTTGAGAGTGAGATCAGAAAACTAGTCAGTAGCTGGTGTGACCACCATTTGCCTCCATGCAGCGCGACACATCTCCTTCGCATAGAGTTGATCAGGCTGTTGATTGTGTCCTGTGGAATGTTTTCCCACTCCTCTTCAATGGCTGTGTGAAGTTGTTGGATATTGTCGGGAACTGGAACACGCTGTCGTACACGTCGATCCAGAGCATCCCAAACATGCTCAGTGGGTCTGGTGAGTATTCAGGCCATGGAAGAACTGGGACATTTTCAGCTTCCAGGAATTGTTTACAGATCCTGGTGGAATGGGGCCGTGCATTATCATGATGAAACATGAGGTGATGGCTGCGGATGAATGACACGACAATGAGCCTCAGGGTCTCGTCATGGTATCTCTGTGTATTGAAATTGCTGTTGATAAAATGCAATTGTGTTCGTTGTCCGTAGCTTATGCCTGCCAATACCATAACCCCACCGCCACCATTGGGTACTCTGTTCACAACGTTGAGATCAGCAAACCGCTCGCCCACATGACACCATACACGCTGTCTGCCATCTGCCCAGTACAGTTGAAACCGGGATTCATCTGTGAAGAGCACAGTTCTCCAGCGTGCCAGTGGTCATCGAAGGTGAGCATTTGCCCACTGATGCCGAATTGCAGTCAGGTCAAGACCCTGGTGAGGACGACGAGCACGGTTTTTGACAGTTCGTGCAGAAAGTCTTTGGTTGTGCTAACCCACAGTTTCATCAGCTGTCCGGGTGGGTGGTCTCAGATGATCCCACAGGTGAAGAAGCCGGATGTGGAGGTCCTGGGCTGGTGTGGTTACACGTGGTCTGCGGTTGTGAGGCCGGTTGGACGTACTGCCAAATCCTCTAAAATGACGTTGGAGGCAGTTTATGGTAGAGAAATGAACATTAAATTATCTGGCAACAGTTCTGGTGGACATTCCCTCAAAACGTGAGATGTGTGACAAAACTGTACATTTTAGTGGCCTTTTATTGTCCCCAGCACAAGGTGCACCTGTGTAATGATCATGCTGTTTAATCAGCTTCTTGATATGCCACACCGGTCAGGTTGATGGATTATCTTGGCATAGGAGAAATGCTCACTAACAGGGATGTAAACAAATTTGTGCTATAATTTTCTGAAATAAGCTTTTTGTTTCTGGGATCATTTTATTTCATCTCATTAAACATGGGACCAACATTGTACATGTTGGGTTTATCATTTTGTCCAGTGTAGTTTAGGTGGGCCATTGTCAGATGGGTCATTGTCAGATTAGAGAACGACCGATATGGAATTTTCTAGGTCCTATACCGATTTGTTTTTGGGGGTCAAGGATGCCGATGGAAACTATTCAATATCATTAAAAAAACAAAAAAAACATTTGAAACGATGACACAACTGCCTTTGAATGAAGTACTATTACTTATAAATTTAAGAAATTCAATTTTCAACAGTATTGAAACATTTAATAAAGTGTTTGGAGCCCATTAGTAGTTAATTTTTTTGTGCAGAACATTGAAAAATTATATCTGATTAATCAGACCCTGACCAGACCGTCCTTGAATGTACGATTTCTTTGTTTACCGCTTGCCTACCTACTGAAGTCTAGGGGTTACCATTATAGGGTTTAATAGTCCCAGTCCAGGAGCACAAGAAGCATAGTTTCTCTGCATTGTCCCCTGTGAGCCTGCTCCTTTTCTTCTCGTAGATGGCGCCAACTTCTCTATAGACCCGTTCATTTGGAACGGAGGAGGGTGGGGGACAGAGGAATTTTCTTGCAAGAGGAGCGAGCAGGCCAAAGCTTGCCTCATTGTATTTCCACCACTCAAGTGGATTACCCTTCCTTCGGTCTATCACTGGCTCTTTGAGATACATTTCCACATCAGCCTCAAGGCTGGCCACAACTCCTCGTAGCTGACTGGGTGTGGTGTCCAAGTAGAGTCTGGTACATTCTATCCCTGTCCCCGACTAGACTGACCATGTTCTCTCCATGGCCTTTTTAGGTACCTGCCTTCCTCCTGTGTCTCCGTGCCCTCTGGTGTCTCCTCCTCCATCTCTGCCTCGTTCTTCCCTTCCTCCCGTGTGGCAGCCAGCTCTCCTTGGTCAACCTCTTCTTTTAGCCATTCCTTGGCCTTGGTTAGAGTATTCGCAGAGGAGAAAGAGTTGCTCTTATAGCAAGGGTCTAAGAGACAAGCAATAACTGTCAGGCTCTCCAGCATCTCCTGCCTTATTGTCCTGATTCCCTGTGAGGAGGATCTTCATGTTGGACGAGCATCTTTAACACTTGGAAGCTCGGAATGATGCAGGAGGCGGAGGACTTGTAGTGGCTCCTCTCTAGTCTAACCTCTTCTATCTGTGTCAGTGTTTCCACTAGCTTTGCCACAATGCTCTATTGATCAGCGTTCAGGCTTGTGAACCCTCCGTTCTTCCCTGTGTAGAGGTTAAGAGCCCTCTTCTGTTCCAGCGATCTCTCCAGCATATGGAGGTTGGAGTTCCACTGAGTGGAGCAGTCTTGAATGATCCTATGTTCAGGGAGGCCAAGGTCCTTCTGGATATCAGAGAGGCGCTTTCTGGCAAGTATGGAATGGCCAAAATAGGTTGCACAGGATTTCAGCATTGCAATGATTCTCATCACTGCCCTCTGGCTGAGGCCATAGTTGACCACTAGCTGAAGTGTATGGGCACTGCAGCTAAAGTCTTATCTCAGAGATCCTCATCCCTTTGACCATGTTGGCCCCTCTGTTTCTGAAGACAAGAATCACGCGGTCCTTGGCTATGCCCCATTCATCCAGCATGCCCAGGAACATCTGACTGATGTACTCGCCAGTATGCGAGTCATTTATTGCTTTGGTATTTAGGACCACTTCCTGGCGTATCCATTTGTTGTCTATGAAATGACATTTCAAACTCATGAGTGACTCGGTCGTTCCTGACCAGCAGTCAGGGGTGAAGTACAGGTACTGGCCTGCATTACTTGGAGTCCGCAGAGCTTTGATTTTCTTAACTATCTTGCTGTGGATACTGGGCATCATTTCTGTGCGGTATAATTTTTCACTCTTCAGGGTGTATCTAGGTTCGGTGGTGGCCATTACATGCTTGAAGCGTACACCTGAAACAACGCTAAAGGGCTGGTTGTCTGTAGCGATCATCTCTGTTATCACTTTGTCAATGTTTTTGGACCGGTTGTCCGACTTCTGCCAGTTTGCCTGTCTCTCAAACATCTATGGAAGAGTGGGTTGAGCTGGAGTTTTGTTTTTAGCATCTTCTCTTTTCTTGTCTGCTGCATCAAACAAAGCAGGGTGATGACTCTTCAGATGGTACCACATACAGTATTTGTGGTGTTTTTACTTTTCGCTGTTGCCAATCCCATGCTGACTCTCTCATTACATGAATTACACAGTGCCACTCCTTGTGTTGGTTGAGTGAAATGGTCCCACACCACGCTTTGACTTCTCATTTCAGCTATCTGCAATGGAAAAAAACGAATCCTATTCATGCATACTGGTGTTGACTCCAATCAGAATCTCCAATTAGAATCAGTGCAGGCTTAAGCCTTCCCATAGACAGACGTGCGCATTCATTAATGATGTAATATGTTGTCAATATTCCTACAACATTAACAACTACAATAACAGCAATGATTTGTAATAGTAAATCCTCAAAGTAAACTCATAATGACACTAGAACCAAATTCTGCTAATCAGTTCAGCTTATTTATTTAATGCTCATTTGTTAAATTGGGTAAATAAAAAGGGCAAAGATTAACTTCCACACCAGTGTTTCCTCTGGAAAAATGTGGGGAGTGGGGGAATAGGTCACGAAGGGGGTTGAAGGGGGGTCCCCTACTAGAATGTTTATGTGGAAGGACTGAGAAGCTCAGCTCTGGTGATTAAAAAAAAAGGACATTCTACTCCAAAATGAATGAAAATAAAAGTATGCTGACACCATGAGCCCAATAACACATTAGTAAAATTATTTGTTGAAATAATGAGGTTGCCTATCTGCATTTACCCTATTGGGCTAATCATTAGCCAGATCCCAAATGTGATCTTTTAACTAGCTATTGATGAATTTTGTCCCAAAAAACTTGCATAAACACAGTGAATATAATGTAGGCCTACCTGTTAGGGTAACTTTGGCTAACTCGCCACCTGCGGTAAGACGCCCCCATGCCTGTACAACTTCATGTCACAATTTTTTCCCCCAACACTTTCCCTGGTTGCCACTACTCTTGCTCAACTAAAAATATTATGTTTCATCACAATTTAAGTCACTGCAAAACAAATGTGTTTGAGGTAGTGGCGTTTTACCTCAAGTTACCGTTTTATTGACAGGTGTTACATTTAGCCCCACTCTCCCCTATGCACTCACTGCAAATTGCAGAGTGGTAATGTGCTTAACCATGCAGATGCTAAAACTCCAGGTTTAAAATGGTGCAGTTCACGCATATTTAGGAGTATTTAGCAGCCTTTTGTTAAGCGGGATCTCCCATTTAAAACTGCTGTTTTCGCGAATGCAAGAATTGTTGTGCATTGACTGCTTGTCAGAATGCATGTTTCGTTCCCTATGGTACTCATTTATTTTTTCATGCTACATCTTTTTTTTGCATGGTGGCAATGATTTTGCCGTGGCGCGGTGCCACAGCAAAATGAGTGCAGCAAAAACACTTTGTTCCATACACAATATAGGTAAATGCATTATTCAATTGTGTGCGTGTGTTACCTTGTCTAAAATCCACAGCACATGAAAACTCAATTGGCTAGTTTAGCTATCTATCAAGAAATGGGCAGGTTGTAATCCTACTGCTATGATTGGAGAGAGCGAGGGCGTAACTCTGCTCACTTTCACATCTCTCCTTGCATGTTTTGCTCAGATCACTTGCTGCTACTACACAGTTGAAGTCGGAAGTTTACATATACTTAGGTTGGAGTCATTAAAACTCGTTTTTCAACCACTCCACAAATTTCTTGTTAACAAACTATAGTTTTGGCAAGTCGGTTAGGACGTCTACTTTGTGCATGACACAAGTAATTTTTCCAACAAATGTTTACAGACAGATTATTTCACTTATAATTCACTGGATCACAATTCCAGTGGGTCAGAAGTTTACATACATTAAGTTGACTGTGCCTTTTTAAACAGCTTGGAAAATTCCAGAAAATGATGTAATGGCTTTAGAAGCTACTGATAGGGTAATTTACATCATTTGAGTCAATTGGAGGTGTACCTGGGGATGTATTTCAAGGCCTACCTTCAAACTCAGTGCCTCTTTGCTTGACATCATGGGAAAATCAAAAGTCTGGTTCATCCTTGGGAGCAATTTCCAAACCTGAAAGGCCGCTCAGCAAGGAAGAAGTCACTGCTCCAAAACCGCCATTAAATAGCCAGACTACGGTTTGCAACTGCACATGGGGACAAAGCTCATACTTTTTGGAGACGTCCTCTGGTCGGATGAAACCAAAATAGAACTGTTTGGCCATAATGACCATCGTTATGTTTGGAGGAAAAAGGGGGTTGCTTGCAAGCCAAAGAACACCATCCCAACCGTGAAGCACAGGGGTGGCAGCATCATGCTGTGGGGGTGATTTGCTGCAGGAGGGACTGGTGCACTTCACAAAATAGATGGCATCATGAAGGAAAATTATGTGGATATATTGAAGCAACATCTCAAGACATCAGTCAAGAAGTTAAAGCTTGGTCGCAAATGGGTCTTCCAAATGGACAATGACCCCAAGCATACTTCCAAAGTTGTGGCAAAATGGCTTAAGGACAACAAAGTCAAGGTATTGGAGTGGCCATCACAAAGCCCTGACCTCAATCCTATAGAAAATTTGTGGGCAGAACTGAAAAAGCGTGTGCGACCAAGGAGGCCTACAAACCTGACTCAGTTACACCAGCTCTATCAGGAGGAATGGGCCAAAATTCACCCAACTTATTGTGGGAAGCTTGTGGAAGGCTACCTGAAACGTTTGACCCAAGTTAAACAATTTAAAGGCAATGCTACCAAATACTAATTGAGTGTATGTAAACTTCTGACCCACTGGGAATGTGATTAAATAAATAAAAGCTGAAATAAATCATTCTCTCTACTATTATTCTGACATTTCACATTCTTAAAATAAAGTGTGATCCTAACTGACCTAAGGCAGGGAATTTTTACTAGGATGAAATGTCAGGAATTGTGAAAAACTGCGTTTAAATGTATTTGGCTAAGGTGTATGTAAACTTCAGACTTCAACTGTATGTACAATCTTTGACTACTATGATAACTAGCTCAATGGCGATGGCATTGCTAGCAAGTCATAAATGTGCATAAAAGCTGTAGTTTGAGATGTGAGAACGCACGCAATTCCTGATCTGCTGCTTTCTTGGTCAATAAACAGGCAGGGCGATGCTTAGGTAAACCTATTGTCAACCTTTATTTAGGAATTTTAAAACACTTCCTTCTTTCCCTATTACAACAATCATCTTATTCGACTATCTGTACATTTACGGATAAGATTGCGGCTGGTCAGATCGGCACACCCTAGCAGTAAATGGTTAATGTTACACCGCAAGTGAGATGGCTCGTTGCTGAAAATTGTGCATGTTCAAATTGAGATAGCCAAATAGCCAACGCAGCTAGCTGGTTATCTGATATCTTAGCACCATGTTAATCTACCCAGCTAGATAGCATAGTAGCTAATATTGCTATCTAGTTAACACCACATATGTAAGGGTTAGTTATTGTAATCTTTGCTAACCGGTCACATAGCTAATGTTATCTGCTTAGCTAGCTAACTAGCTTGCTTATTGCATGCATGAACCAAGTTCTATTTTAGCGCCTGGCTACGCCGCCTGTTGATGCACACGCGAGCAATGTGGATAAATGATTGAATAATAACTCTGACATTTATTTTGCAATGCTCGCGCACGCATCGTGGCCAGTCTGGTTTGGGTGCGAGATGTTGATGCGCTCTTGGACAATGAAGTATTGTCTCCTAAAATGTTACCATGACCATTTTTAGGCTGCATAGGTGAATAACAGTAGTTGGGAATATTTTCAAAGTTCCTAGGCTATTGTATGGCAGGGATCATCAACTGGATAAAGCCGCGGGACTATTTTTTTCTTTTTTTTTCTTGAGCTGATGGTCAGGGGGGGCCGGAACATAATTATAAATAATTTGTAGACTGCAAATTGGCCACAAGAAGCCCAAACAGATATAATGTTGGACTAAAACATAATAATTTCAAACCTTGCTTAAATTTTGTATAGAATCACGTCTCTCTATTATGTATGGGAATACTTGGGAACAGATTTCCATAATTAATATCACGTGGAGCTGATTTCCTGGTGTTTTTAGTATTTTATGTCTAACAATGAAAATGCAACATTTTATTTTTTTTGCTCAGAAAACTTGGGGGGGCAAATAAAACCACCCACTGGCCAAATTCAGTTGGGGAACCCTGATGTGTGGTTTTGTTTATTATTTGATTAGGGTTCCCTTTTGAGTGGCTATAATAGGCCCCCATTCAGTCAAGTGTTCCCAGCTCATCTGAGTTCTTCCCTAGCAACTGTAAAAACAGTTGAGTAAGCTTAGGTTAGTTTTTACATTTACATTTTAGTCATTTAGCAGACGCTCTTATCCAGAGCGACTTACAGGAGCAATTAGGGTTAAGTGCCTTACTCAAGGGCACATCGACAGATTTTTCACCTAGTCGGCTCGGGGATTAGAACCAGCGACCTTTCGGTTACTGGCACAACGCTCTTAACCACTAAGCTACCTGCCGCCATTAGTTCAAAGTGTAGTACAAACTACAAAAATTTTTCAAACACTGTAAACAAACAGTTCAGCTATCTTGGCTATAGCTGAGCTATAGCAATTCCCTGGTTCGTGATGTGAGTTTACAGATGTGTTGTTGTACAGATGGTGAGCTTTCTCTTGACAGCTCCCAGATGGGCAAGGCTTGTGAAATATGCTGAAGGTGTATCGTTCGTTGTGTTCACTCCACCACACATTGGGAAATGAATGGCTCGCTGTGCTGGAGTGCCCCTGACTCGCAGCGAGTGGACCACCCAGCTACGAGTGACACGGGAGATCATTTGACAAGATTAAAATCGTTTAAAAAACGATGAGTAGAGACCCATGCCATTATTAGTTCTACATTATTGCCCTTTGCCTCACTATCTTTCACTATTTTCCTTGAAGATGCAGTTTAGGCGTAAGTATTTAACAGTTGTTAAATCACTACACCCCAGTAGCCTTGCAGCCTTAGTAGTGAATCACTTTTTTTAAAGGGGCTAATGGTTTCCACATGAGTGTAATTGCAATGGAACAACATAAGTGTAGGTATAATTCAGGCATTTAGAAAAAGCGCTGACATTATGGTTTTGTGATTAGGCCTAAGGGGCTTTGTAAGGAGTTGCCCGTGTTTGTAACAGGCAGGCCACGTGGCTTGCTGTGGCGGATGTGGACACCTTGACACTGTCTCCAAGCACATTGACAGAAGCCACATGGCTGGTTAATCATGTGCTAGCATTCAATGCTGAGAAAGAAAACAAGAAGTTGAAGTACTCCACTGAGAACAGTTAAGCCTTCACTTTGTCCACCTTGGCTTAGTGCTAGCTTGCTAGCTGACTGACATCTGGAATCTATCTATTTTGGATTTTTTTCACTATATATCTATTGGATTTCACTGACTCTCCCTCGGCCCAGCGACGCTCCTGCCTCCCACTCACTTTGGTAGCGAACTCAGCCTGCTCTCTTAAGTTTTACCATCGGATGTGCCCCAGCCATCAATCTGTAAGTCTTTGCTCTCTCTTTGCTTTTGATCTGCGGTTATGTTTTATTTATGCTGTTGGTTGGCTAGGCTAATAGCTAGTTGGCTAAATAGCTAACGTTAGCTGCCTGGCTCGCTCACTTGCTAAGATAACTGCATATACAGTGGGGAGAAGAAGTATATGATACACTGCCGATTTTGCAGGTTTTCCTACTTACAAAGCATGTAGAGGTCTGTCATTTTTATCATAGGTACACTTCAACTGTGAGAGACGGAATCTAAAACAAAAATCCAGAAAATCACATTGTATGATTTTTAAGTAATTAATTTGCATTTTATTGCATGACATAAGTATTTGATCACCTACCAACCAGTAAGAATTCTGTCTCTCACAGACCTGTTAGTTTTTCTTTAAGAAGCCCTCCTGTTCTCCACTCATTACCTGTATTAACTGCACCTGTTTGAACTCGTTACCTGTATAAAAGACAACTGTCCACACACTCAATCAAACAGACTCCAACCTCTCCACAATGGCCAAGACCAGAGAGCTGTGTAAGGACATCAGGGATAAAATTGTAGACCTGCACAAGGCTGGGATGGGCTACAGGACAATAGGCAAGCAGCTTGGTGAGAAGGCAACAACTGTTGGCGCAATTATTAGAAAATGGAAGAAGTTCAAGATGACGGTCAATCACCCTCGGTCTGGGGCTCCATGCAAGATCTCACCTCGTGGGGCATCAATGATCATGGGGAAGGTGAGGGATCAGCCCAGAACTACACGGCAGGACCTGGTCAATGACCTGAAGAGAGCTGGGACCACAGTCTCAAAGAAAACCATTAGTAACACACTACGCCGTCATGGATTAAAATCCTGCAGCGCACGCAAGGTCCCCCTGCTCAAGCCAGCGCATGTCCAGGCCCGTCTGAAGTTTGCCAATGACCATCTGGATGATCCAGAGGAGGAATGGGAGAAGGTCATGTGGTCTGATGAGACAAAAATAGAGCTTTTTGGTCTAAACTCCACTCGCCGTGTTTGGAGGAAGAAGAAGGATGAGTACAACCCCAAGAACACCATCCCAACCATGAAGCATGGAGGTGGAAACATCATTCTTTGGGGATGCTTTTTTGCAAAGGGGACAGGACGACTGCACCGTATTGAGGGGAGGATGGATGGGGCCATGTATCGCGAGATCTTGGCCAACAACCTCCTTCCCTCAGTAAGAGCATTGAAGATGGGTCGTGGCTGGGTCTTCCAGCATGACAACGACCCGAAACACACAGCCAGGGCAACTAAGGAGTGGCTCCGTAAGAAGCATCTCAAGGTCCTGGAGTGGCCTAGCCAGTCTCCAGACCTGAACCCAATAGAAAAGCTGAAAGTCCGTATTGCCCAGCGACAGCCTCGAAACCTGAAGGATCTGGAGAAGGTCTGTATGGAGGAGTGGGCCAAAATCCCTGCTGCAGTGTGTGCAAACCTGGTCAAGACCTACAGGAAACGTATGATCTCTGTAATTGCAAACAAAGGTTTCTGTACCAAATATTAAGTTCTGCTTTTCTGATGTATCAAATACTTATGTCATGCAATAAAATGCTATTTAATTATTTAAAAATCATACAATGTGATTTTCTGGATTTTTGTTTTAGATTCCGTCTCTCACAGTTGATAAAAATTGATAAAATTACAGACCTCTACATGCTTTGTAAGTAGGAAAACCTGCAAAATCGGCAGTGTATCAAATACTTGTTCTCCCCACTGTAGCTAACATTCTTTGATAACTGGTTAGATGGCGTTATGTATTTCCAAAACTTTGGTTTACTTGAATGTAGCTCTAGCTAGGTATTGATGGCAACTGGCTGACTCATGTAGTGCTAACAAAACTTTAGCAGGCTGATAGTGCTAACGTTAGAAGGCTAGTAGGGCTAACGTTTGTAACAATAAATTAAAAGTATTTGCTTGTAAGTTGGAAATTAAATTGAAACGATTTGGTTTAATTAGAAGTTATACATTTGAGGTTATTTCCATTGGAGTTTATATTATAGGGAATAGGCTGGCTTGCCGGGCCCTCCATATTACATCACACCCTGTAAAAACATTTTCCAACATGACTTCGGCATTCTTCTGAATTTTGATCGGTTTTATGTAGTAACTCGTAAATAGAAACATTTGGTGTAACTTTGTTTTGTTTGTTTTGTTGTTTTAGGCATTTAGCAGACGCTCTTATCCAGAGCGACTTACAGGAGCAATTAGGGTTAAGTGCCTTGCTCAAGGGCACATCGACAGATTTTTCACCTAGTCGGCTCGGGGATTAGAACCAGCGACCTTTCGGTTACTGGCACAACGCTCTTAACCACTGAGCTAGGGGAACTTTTGATGCGTATAGTAATGCAAATCCATATGTTACGTTTATTCTACCTACCTTTTTAATGTTTTTACTGCTACAATAACAATTTCTGGTAGTGCTACTACTGCTCATTAAGCCTTAATGGGCAGTGTTGATGTTCTGCTGTGTAAAGTGTGTCCTTGGGGCCTGCAGTGCAGTTGTTCACGTGCGTTTCCCCTGCGCAGTGTGTGATCCCTGGACTCGGAGAGAGCACAACAGTAGGGAGGGGCTGTGTTTTGTAAAGGACTCTGAGTTTAGCTGTGTCTGACCGGTTGTCATCTCGCTTGGGGGCTATCCACTCCTCCTCCCTCCGTCCCTCCGCTCGCTCGCTCTCCCTATCTTCTCTTTCGTCAGCTAGTGCTGCAGCGCATGGGTCGAGTGGATCAGGGAGGGACTGGGTGTAAACCGGGCCCAATGGATGGGATTGGTTTAGAGACTACAAGCCCCCCATTGTAGCCCCCTCCCCTTCCTGTTTGTGTCCTAGTCATCTGCTGTCATGCGCACCCCAACCCACTCCCCCTGCCACTGCTGCACAGAAGAGCTGCTGACTCCTGTGGATCCTACAGAACACAGGGGTAAGCCCATGGGACAGGACCGAGCATGTTTGGCTTTTCCTTCTTCTCCTGTCTCCTCTCCTTTCTCCTCTCCTGTCTCCTCTTCTGTCCTTCTCTTCTGTCCTTCTCTTCATCTTCTCTCCTCCCTTCTGTTTTTCATTTTGGCGTTTGTCTCAAATGGAGGTGTGTAATATGAGGTGGCTTGTTAATACATTCTCTCTGTCTCTTTCTGTCTCTCTGTGTCTCTCTCTTGCTCTGTGTCTCTCTCTCTCTGTGTCTTGCTCTGTGTGTCTCTCTGTGTCTCTCTCTGTGTTTTTTCCTGGTGTTCTTGGCCTTGGAAGCCTCTGTTTGGTTTTGGAGTGTGATTTGGGCAACACTGAGGTCTTCTCGGGTCAGATTTGTTTTAAGTCTGTGCTTGTAGTGCGCCAACCAAAGTATGCAGTAAAACACAACCCCCCCCCGCGCGCCTCTCTCACTTCGTAACTCTGTCAGATCGGACTGGGAAATTACCCAGTGACGCAGCCTGTATTAGTGAGTTAATGGGCTAGCTAGTTAGATATTATTTTTTGTGTTTGGTTTCCCCTTGACGTTATGCATTTGTCGGATGGCTGTATGTGGGGTTCCCTGTATTAGAGGTTACAGTTATACGCTCCCTGCTGTGTTCCTGTGTTCACCTTTCATCCCAGCACATGCATATGGAAAACCTAAGAACAGATACAATGTGCGATTGCTCATATTGTTAGAACTAAGAACATCTCAGACTTTTATGCTTATAGTTTGGTGCCGCTCGTTAGGCACAATAGAAACAAGGCAACATCAGCTCTGTGGATGGCTATTGTCTCTATCACATTTGTCTATAATCTCATCCCAAAGGAAAGGCATGTTATTTAATTGATGAGTGGTAGGCATGCACGCTATAGAAGGCACCATGTGAACAGAGAGGCAGTAAGGCCCCAGGATGGCTCTTACTGATGCAGCAGGGAAGTGAGGTATTTTAATTCCCCTTAGCCAGGAAATGAAAGCCTGCAATGGACCCACGCTCATAAGTCTGTCCTGCGTGCCAGCTGGGCCTGGTCAGCTTTAGATGTAGGCTACAGCAGTAGTAGTAGTCCAGTAGTAGTGGGTGACGTGATAGCAGCGCACTCCCCAATAGCAGTATCAGCCAAGAGCCAACACAACTTTGTGCCTATTTCTCCTGTGCACTCAGGGTTCTACACTAACCTTTTCCACTGGTGGTACTGGTACTACCAACTTTTTCAGTTGGTGGCACCAGCACAAGATTGATAATGACCTGGCTTGTGTCCCGTAATGTACCTGCATTCCATACAGAACCAGGCTAATAATAACTAATCATCTTTCAAATTAGCATGCCCTTTTGTTCTTACATTGTTTTGGATAGATTTACTGTAACAGCAAAGAAAAGAGACTGTTAAAATAAAGTGCAACATTTATTTATTGCAGATTTCAGAGTGCCGTGTTATTTTCTGCGAAATCCTCTGGAGGGCAGAATTTGAAAATATGAATACAAAACTATACCATGGCATGTGATTTCCCAAAAAATGTTCAGGTTATCATACTCAAAATCACACTTCATTGTTTTTTTTTAATAGAAAAACTAAATTGGATGTTCTAAGTCCACAACCGCTCTAGCTCTGCCACCTTTCACCGCAGATGTGGAAGTGCGACATCTGCGGTTTTTGCGTCCATATATACTGTCCCGGAGGTCTGCCGGAAAGCGAACATCATTTCATTAGCAGGTGATTTAATCTTTCATTTGTGAGCTGAGCAAGTAGCCTATATACAGAGTTCATACAGTCAAATTCAAGGATTTTCAATGACTTTTTCAAGAACTTAATTGTAGTTTTCAAGGACTTACATTTTATATTTAATTGTTGTAATAGCCTATAGAAAAATGAAACTTTACATAAAATGTATGCCAAAAGGTATGCATTACCACTTGGAGAATAATGACTTTTTTAAATAGGCCTACCATATGTCAGAATAATGTGGCCATTGCCTGACTAAATGGACAGCATGCTCCCGACATAAACACACTAGTGTCCACTGTCCATGTGGTAGCTAGTCAGTCTCACCATTTGAAATGTTGAAGAGTTTATTGAGGGGTTACTGTATCATGTTTTAAAACGAGAAAGCGACCAAAAACCGGGTTCCCTTTGTAATGGAATGCTTTGTATGGAAAACTAAGTTGAAGCCAACATTCGATGTTGTCTTGCTCATAATAACCACACAAGATTTTACCGCAACAGACTATAGCGCAACACTCTTCAATTGAAACGTCGGGAAACAAACGAAAGCGGCTACATCTCTCATAAAAACGGATCAGAAATGAAATCACGTAATAATTATATTGGAGCAGTAGAACTTCTAAATCGGCTACCATAACTTTAATGACTTTGAGGGCAAAAGGGCCTATAGGAAATATCTGATTTTCCAAGACTTAAATACCTGGTTTGCATACCCATTCTTGCCTTAGTATTTAGATATCATAAATTAGTACATCTTTCCTACCCCTACTGCTGTCGGTCTTCGCTCCACGCAACAACCAGCTGTTTGAGAGCTGCACGTGCTCTCTGCCCGACAGATTATCTATAGGTTATATTTGTGCAGCGCGCGTGTGTTAAATAATCGACACAACGAATAGCTTCGGGAATCCAAAATGTTTTTTGTTGCATTATTACAAACCGGCCACAGATGGGGTGATCAACTGGCCCAGAGGGTTTCCAAAACCTCTGCTGCATGTTGAGCCCAGACACACACAGACGGGGGAATTCCCATGCCGTTGTTGCCTATTCAGAAAGTTGGTTTATTATTGGTCATTTGCACATTACTGTTTGAATAAATCATGATAAAAAAGTACAAAATGTGAACCAAAAATTATTGTGACCTGAAAGAAAAAAAATCACTGGCACCCTTGCTACCAATTACAAATGTGTGCCGCACTGCCAAGTCAAGCGGTCGCAAATGCAACGGTTTTGTTCGCAGTATCGAACCCTGTGTGCACTGCTGTTGCATTAAAACAGACAATCAGTCAGTAGGAAAGAGACTCTTTGTTTCTGAGGGTGTCATTTCACTGAGGAAGGGAGAAACACTACACCAATACCAAATAAAAGTGAGGTAATGATTTTCGGAACTGCCTCTCCCTCTCTCATTCTTTTCCCCATGTGGACTCGGTTGTTGTATTTCCTCCCTCAGTCAGTAGCATGTGGGAGCGACTTCCTGGCTGAGGAATACAGAGTGAGAGAAACATCCAGCTCCTCCCTGGACTGGAGGGACAATGCAGCTGTGTGCTGTGTCCATTATCTCCATAAGGCCTTGTTGTTTACACTTCCATTCCATAGAGCTGGTGTACCAGATTTTGAGATCCGAAAATTCAGCCTGACTGTTTAAACATATTTTGTACTGTGACGTGTTGATAAGATTTTTAAAAAATATGATAGATAAATCTGATGAATGGTTCTGTTATAATTCTCAGTGATGGAGAACTCTTTGGCTCTGTGGCAGGCAGCAGTGTTAGCCCCCAGGACCCGTGGTCAGATCCACCTGTGTGTGTAGTTTGGGGCCTGGCTTTGTAGAGCAGATGGCAGCTTTCCCTGCAGGTACCACCCACACTGTACACTACTGCTGGCTCTGGCTGTGTGGGAGGTATTCTTCTGATGTACTAATCGAGTGTGGTATGTGCAGCAAGTGTGTCTTGTATTAGTGGCATTCATGTGCTTGCCCCACTTTTCCTCTTCACTGTTTTCCTATAAATCTGCATGTGAGCTGGCATGATGGCGTCTCTCGACTCGCTCACACTTGCCGTCAGTTCCTAGAACAGGCTGTAGATTTCTCCGTTTTTTTCATTTAACAGATGTAGCGGGGAGCGATGAATGAGTAATTTCCTCCGTTACATGTGAGCCTGTTGTTTTCTGCTTCTTTTTTTTATCATTAATTGACACCAGGGTTGCGTTGTGAAAGGGGGATTATTTTTCGGGTAATTTTGTAATGGTGAAGCTGTGTGGAGGGAGGTTCAGGGCAGGTTGAATCCCTGAACGGAGGGAGTGGCGGTGGTGTGTCTGTCCATGCTGGACATGTGGGATTGGACACGTGACTCCAGGAAAGGTTAATATCAGGTGAACTCTGCAAACTGAGTAGAAAGCAAAGGGGTGGGGGGGGTTAAGCTTTTTTTTTCTTCCAACAAACTCTATTTTGGCAGCCTCTGGTACATTCTAATGCTAGATTGTATTTTTAACCAGCAACTAAAGTGCCTTCAGAAAGTATTCACACCCCTTGACTTGTTCCACATTTTGTTACAGCCTGATTTTAAAAATATATATTTTTTTATATTGGCCTGTACACAATACCCCATAATATCAAAGTGGAATTATGGTTTTTGAAATGTTTACAAATTAATTTAAAATGAAAAGCTGAAATGTCTTGTCAAGTATTCAACCCCTTTGTTATGGCAAGCCTAAATAAGTTCAGGAGTAAACATAATAAAGTACAGAACATGCATCCTGTTTGCAATAATACAAGAAATGTGACAAAGCAATTCACTTTCTGTCCTGAATACAAAGTGATATGTTTGGGGCAAATACAATATAACACATTACTGAGTATCACTCTCCATATTTTCAAGCATAGTGGTGGCTGCATCATGTTATGGGTATGCTTGTAATCGTTAAGGACTGGGGAGTTTTTCAGGATAAAAATTAGCGGAATGGAGCTAAGCACAAGCAAAATACTAGAGGAAACCCTGGTTCAGTCCACTTTCCACGAGAGGAAACCCTGGTTCAGTCCACTTTCCACGAGACACTGGGAGATTAATTCACCTTTCAGCAGGACAATAACCTAAAACACAAGGCCAAATCTACACTGCAGTTGCTGTAATCCTGAGTGGCCTGATTACAGTTTTTACTTATCTACTTGAAAATCTATAGCAAGACCTGAAAAATGGTTGTCAAGCAATGATCATCAACTAATTTGCTAGAGCTTGAAGAATTTTGAAATGAATAATGTGAAAATAGTGCACAATCCAGGTGTGGAAAGCTCTTAGAGACGTACCCAGAAAGACTCTCAGCTGTAATTGCTGCCAAAGGTGCTTCTACAAAGTATTGACTCAGGGGTGTGAATACTTATGTACAAGACATATTTCTGTATTTCAATTTCAGATGTGCAAACATTTCTAAAAACATGCCGTTATCGGTATTGTGTGTAGATGGGTGAGGGGAATACATTTTTTTTTTTTGAATTCTGGCTGTAACACAACACAATTGAATACTTTCTGAAGGCACTGTATCTGGAAATAACACCCCCAAAAAATCACACTTTTACAGTGTTCGTTTCATCAGCTGTTGTACAATATGATATAAAACACAGGACAAACGTAATTTTGACTGCACTGGGCCTTTAAAGAATCCTGTAAGAGTCTGCTGATTTCCAAAGGCTTCAAGCTGACTTCCAAAGGCTTCAAGCTTCCTTTTTAAGAGGCATTTTCTCAGCTATCTGCAATACAGGTGTTAAACATGGCCTTTGCTACACAGAAAGCAACAGTTGACTATGCCATTGTCAACACTGATTAAATCAGTAGACCTATATCAATATCTTTGAGAATACCAAATAAGTATCATTTGTTTGCTTTTATCATATTTTGGACCAGAGTGAGGATCTCTCCACTAGCCTACTTATTGTTCCTGCAGTGAGGAGGATTCACCATCTTCATCGAATGTTTTCATAATTTGTCTGCAGATAATTGCCAGAAATCCTACCAGTATGCAAATTAGGAAGCCAAATGAACAGCTCTCTTACCAATACAATTCGGTAGGCTACTGACGAGTCACTCACTTTAACGTCACAGTCTGGCAAGTCCAGATGGACTTCAAATCGAAAATACAAACAAGATCTTTAGTTGACTTGTCCGGATGCAATACCAGGGACATAACTACGTTGTATGATTTATGAATGGTAAGGATATATGAGATTGACTTTATTCAGTCAGTTCCACACCTTTTATAAACTAGTCAAGCTTGCTGTTTGTCAATCAAAGCACAGTAAATGGCCTATGTGACACCACTCCGGTCGAGCCAGTTGGCCAAAAGTCTACTGGCCCGAACAGAATTTCTACTGGCCTGGATGTGGTGTATTTCTTAAATTCCTTGGGGTCATGCAGGGCCTATAGGTTGACATGCTTTCTCTCTATATTCAGCTATTAATAGGCTACATTTGGTTATGATATGTATTAAAAAGCGGTGTAATTTACAATAATTGAGCAATGCAAGTCATTACTTTATTCTTTAGGATTGCATTGTATTAATTGCTTTCATTTTTGTTTCTAAAGTATTTCATTTTGAAGATTTGAAAATCGGACGCTGCCCCTTTAAGACAAATGTTCCCAAAGAGATATCGATATGGCTACAGTAGGCTAGCCAAGACTAATGCTAGGTGTCTTTTGTAGCTTTCTTTTTGCAGACTTTCAAGAATTGCTAGTATGTTCCATAGACACTAAAACCAGTAGATAGTGATAGCGCTTACATCATCTACGTATTCCTATGGAAAACTCCCGATGAAGCTGGAAGTATTTGAATTTGAAGCGTGCCAAATTGCTGAATGGCATCAAAAATTTGCTATGGATCATGGTGAAAGTGGCAATAACTAGCAAAGGATCATGGTCGAAGTAGTCATTTCCATCCTGCATGAGGGGGCCTCTTCGTAGCCCCGTGATTGGTCTGTGTCTGCACATGGTTCTGTGTGACGACAAATGTAGGCGTCAGAATGGAACACTATTCAATTAAATATCTTGATTTGTAACAAACTTAAAAATAATTGACCGTGGGGATCGAACTTGATCATAATAAGCTAATTTTAGAGGCCAAAACGTCAGTCCCCAAAAAATGTTTGGGCCGTTCTGGCGATCGTAATTTACATAGGCTTTCTAGGACAGACCAGGGCTTTTGGCACCGCTAGGTTGCTATGCTGGAGCCAACCAGCAGAGCTCATGACTTCATGCTCCAGGCCAAACACTGGGGGCCTGGTATGTTCACTATTGATGGTTTACTCCTGTAAATCACTTTCCCTAAAATTAAATAAGCTCAGCAAGTAGATTAATGGGCGCTTCTTTTTGCTCTGGACAGCTCGGGTCAACTCGTGTACTGCTCGAGAAGTTGTGACTCGCAGGAGCGTGGTGGTGCTTGAATGAACGGCCAATCATATTGCACAATTACAAATGGCATGACATTTACGTGTGTAGTCTTCAATGATAGACTGTGACAGAGCAGGCAAATGTTGAACTGGAATGCAAAAATGCGCTGAAATATTACAGGGCCAGTGACTGACGAGATCCACTGGCCCGACATGTTTTTCTGGCCCCTGCGGCACATAGTTAATGTCAGACCCTGCATGTGAAAAGAAAAGAAATGTGCTAGAAAACAATAGGCTAAGTGGATTTCGACTCATCGTTACCAAATTATATGGGACGTGCAAATTGACTCGCATTATATGGATGTGCAAATTCATGCTTTCGCCCTCAGTGTAGAACTTGACTGCAACCACCGCGCATACAACACACACCCAGGTACCGAGAGGCGGGACAGACAGCAGACTGTCAAACCAGCAGTGTTTACCTGTCTTTACCTGTCATTGCTCACTTTGACTGACAGGCCCCTGACCTATCAATAGATTGCTAGAAGATGCATATCGCTCATTCTAGCGGGAGAGTGCTCGGCAGACTTTTTATTCTGACTAGCAAATTGAAAAGTAGCTTAGTTTTAATTTAAGTGGATAAAGTACCCGGCAGAAAATGTTTCTATGCTCTCCTCTCCTCTCCTCTGAGGCAAGCGCTTAGCTTTGTCTCTGGAGTACTCTCTCCCACTGCAACCCTTTTCATCTTCCCTCAAGACTTTCCCTCTCTCAGCCCCTCACTTTGATAAGCCGATTAGGTAGCGGCAGCCAGTTTCTGTACCATGCATAATGGCGAAAACACAGGTAGGCTATACACACACCGGACAGTTTATTAGGTACACCCATCTAGTACTGGGTCGGACCCCCTTTGCCTCCAGAACAGCCTGAATTATTCGGGGGATGGATTCTAAAAGTCGGAAACGTTCCACAGGAATGTTGGTCCATGCTGACGCAATGGCATCACACAGTTGCTGCAGATATGGAACGGCAGTACACCACCAGCCCACCAGCGTGTACCATTGACACCAAGCAGGATGGGTCCATGGACTCATGCTGCTTACGCCAAATCCTGACTGCCATCAGCATGATGCACCAGGAACTGGGATTCGTCGGACCAGGTGACGTTTTTCCACTCCTCAATTGTCCAGCGTTGGTGATCGCATACCCACTGGAGCCGCTGCTTCTTCTTGTTTTTAACTGATAGGAGTGGAACCCGGTGTGGTCGTCTGCTGCAATAGCCCATCTGTGACAAGGATCAACAAGTTGTGCATTCCGAGATGCCGTTCTTCACACCACTGTTGTACTGCGCCATTATTTGTGTGTTTGTGGCCCGCCTATTAGCTTGCATGATTCTTGCCATTCTCTTTCGACCTCTCTCATCAACAAGCTGTTTTCGCCCACAGGACTGCCACTGACTGGATGATTTTTGTTTGTCGCACCATTCTCTGTAAACCCTAGACACTGTCATGCATGAAAATCCCTGGAGGGCGGTCGTTTCTGAGATACTGGATCTAGTGGGCTTGGCACCGACGATCATACCATGCTCAGTCACTTAGGTCACTAGTTTTGCCCATTTCTAACGTTCAGTCGAACAGTAACTGGATGCCTGTCTGGCTGCTTTACATAGCAAGCCATGGCCACGTGACGCACTGTCTGTAGGAGCAATTTCCGTGAACGGGGTGGTGTACCTAATAAACTGGCCGGTGAGTGTATGCCGTTTGTAGATCTAAGATGACTTGTCCTGTTGTTTATCATCCAAGTGCGCTTCAGCTCTAAGGTAGAAAAGGAAGTCCAAGGGGTGTCAAATAGGATGGCTATTTTTGGAGATGGTGGGGATGGAGGCTCCATAGGCAGCCTATGTCCATTATGTCTCACTGGGCCTGGAGGAGCTCTCGGGTGCCACTTTTCACCATTAAAACTGCCTGGAACAGCTTTTATCTGGAATAGCAATCACTGGCCTGAGCTGGAATCACAACAATTTCCCTCCAAAAAGTATATGGAGAACAACAATTGTCAATGGCCTTTTCCACTTTTACCAGGCCTGCTGAACACAGCTAGTACAACATGGCTAGACCCTCTGATATGCGTAGCCTAAATATTGATTGCAATTTGGATAGACAAAAGTTTCCTTAATAGCTGATTGGCTATAAACCATAAACGTCTCACTCTTGAAGTTTCCTGGTGTGTGTGGTACCATAATTACCCAGCATACCACTCACTGATCCTAATCGCTCACCGTCATCACATGTTTTCCCAGCTGTGATTGAGGTATAGGCTAATGCCTGTGGGCCTTATCTGATAGAAACGCTATGGAACAAGTAAAAGGATCATAGTGCTCTGTTTTTCTTTAAATGTGTCTTGTTTGTGCCCTGTGTAGTGCGAGTTGAGTGATGGGTGGATATGGTGCATAAGGGGTAGAGGAAGGAGAGTAGGAAAGGGGGGCTTCGGTTACTCATTCCTATGGCAGCCTATATGCTAGTAAGGCTATGGTATGCTTGCTACTTAATGAAAGGGTAGGTAGCATAAACGTAACATGGATCTGCATTAGTATACGCAACAAAAGTCCCAATGCAAAGTTACACCTGACTTTTATTTTTCGAGTTATTACATAAAAATATCTGTATTCCGAAGAATGCCGAAGTCATACCTGGGAAATGTTTATCTGGGTGTGATATAATATGGAGGACCTGGCAAGCCAGCCTATTCCCTATAATGTAAACCCTAACAGAAATAACTTCAAACGTTGAACTTCAAATTTAACCAAATCGTTTGCACTCATGGTTTCAATTGAATTTTCAGCCAACTTACAAGCCAAATACTTTTAAATGTATTGTTACAAATCAACTTGCGAGGTTGCTAGCCAATTAGCCTGCTAACATTCGCCCTACCAGACTGCTAACGTTACGTTAGCGCTGCATATGTAAGCCAGTTGCTGTCAACACCTAGCTTACAGCTACATTGAAGAATGTGGTCCTCTGTAGCTCAGCTGGTAGAGCACGGCGCTTGTAACGCCAAGGTAGTGGGTTCGATCCCCGGGACCACCCATACACAAAAAAAAAAATGTATGCACGCATGACTGTAAGTCGCTTTGGATAAAAGCGTCTGCTAAATGGCATATTATTATTTATTATTATTATTATAAGAAAACCAAAGTTTTGGAAATATGTAACCAGTTATCAAAGAATGTTAGATATATGCAGTTCTTCTACATGACCTAAAGTATGTGGAATCCTGCTTGTCGAACATCTCATTCCAAAATCATGGGCATTAATATGGAGTTGGTCCCCCCTTTGCTGCTATAACAGCCTCCACTCTTCTGGGAAGGCTTTCCACTAGATGTTGGAACATTACTGCGGGGCCTTGATTCCATTCAGCCACAAGAGCCACATTAGTGAGGTCGGGCACTGATGTTGGGCGATTAGGCCTGGCTCGCAGTCAGCGTTCCAATTCATCCCAAAGGTGTTTGTTGGGGTTGAGGTCAGGGCTCTGTGCAGGCCAGTCAAGTTCTTCCACACAGATCTCAACAAACCATTTTTGTATGGACCTCGCTTTGTGCATGGGGGCATTGTCATGCTGAATCAGGAAAGGGCCTTCCCCAAATTGTTGCCACAAAGTTGGAAGCACAGAATCGTCTAGAATGTCATTGTATGCTGTAGCGTTAAGATTTCCCTTCACTGGAACTAAGGGTCCTAGCCCGAACCATGAAAAATAGCCCCAGACCATTATTCCTCCTCCACCAAACTTTACAGTTGGCACCATACATTCGGGCAGGTAGCGTTCTCCTGGCATTCGCCAAACCCAGATTTGTCCGTCGGACTGCCAGATGGTGAAGCGTGATTCATCACTCCAGAGAACGCGTTTCCACTGCTCCAGAGTCCAATGGCGGCGAGCTTTACACCACTTTACACCAACGCTTGGCATTGCGCATGGTGATCTTAGCCTTGTGTGTGGCTGCTCTGCCATGGAAACCCATTTCATGAAGCTCTCGACAAACAGTTATTGTGCTGATGTTGCTTCTAGAGGCAGTTTGGAACTCGGTAGTGAGTGTTGCAACCGAGGATAGATGATATTTACGTGCTTCAGCACTCGGCAGTCCCATTCTGTGAGCTTGTGTGGCCTACCACTTCGTGGCTGAACCGTTGTTGCTCCTAGACATTTCCACTTCACAATAACAGCACTTACAGTTGACCGGGGCAGCTCTAGCAGGGCAGAAATCATACCCCATTGATGTTTAAATTTTAAATGGTTATGGGTAGGAGTTAAGTGTAGGGACGTCCCAAGGTTCCCGGATAGCACTTACCCTCTGTGAATGGCGTAAAGTACTCACGCAGCTAGTTAGCTGACTAGCTAGCACTCGTCATAGAAATGGGGGTGGTGAAACGTGAATTTGGACCAGTCCCTGACAAGCGACAATCCATACACCAAAATGTAGCTTCGAAGTGCTACTTTGTAACCTGCAATGTTTTTTAGTGTCTCTGAAAACGTTTAAATGAAAGAGCTTGAGGAATACCCTTCACAAAGAGAAAATATAACAGACCAGATATTGCAGGCATCACTAAAGGGCTGTAGTCAACGTTACCGCAGAGTTGAACGTTTAGCACGGCACTTGCTTTACATTTGGGCATAGCATCCATTGTTTGTCACGGCACCCCACACCCTACCATGACACTTCACGTAACCTTAAATAGCCAGTGCACATTCTTGGCACTTTGTTGAGACTGGCAAGCTTCTATCTACCAACAGTTGGTTCACAGTAGTTCCCTCTTCGACTGTAGCGATGTGCAGTTCGCAAATGATTCATTCTTTTTTAATGACTCTCTTTACTGACTCGAGAGTCCTAATTCATTTTTCTGAGTGACTCGTTAATTTTTGTTGTTGGTTTAACATGCTGGCGAGCAATGCATTCTGCCAAGAATTCAGTCCAGTTACGGCCACTACTAGACCTAGCAATCACCAAATGTACAATGTTTAAAGCACACTTTTACAAGTGTCAGTCACATATGACAGCGCCATTAAGCCCTTTATGGCAGAGATCTGTATATAATGACGAGATGCTCATGTCTACGCCCTAACAATGTAGGTCGTTGTCCCGAAGGCGGGAAGGCAGGTGACAAGTTTAGGTCCAAAATAAGCCCATAGAAACGTATTGAGATTATTTTGGACAGATTTTGGCAAGAATGAATGCTCTAGCTTCGCCTCTTCCTCTCTGCTTATGGTGAACGAGAGGCTTGTAGAATCATGACTCTTTCGAGTTTTCAGTTAATTGTTCGCCGGTAGGGAGTCCTGTGTGCTCTGGGCATTACTGACTCAAATGAACGAAATTTGTCTAAATAAATGTTATTTTGACTGAACGCGTTAAAGATCAGTCAGTAAAAAGAGCTGAACTTCCCATCACTATCTGACTGGTGTAGTTGCCTTGGGTGGTAGTGTCCAGTCTTGCTGTAGTGCGCCAAGGCAAGATGGGCTTATAGCCATGTAAAGAGCGCACTCTTCAGGAAAAATAATGAAATGCAAAAAAACAACGTTTTCTACATCTTATATCGGTCCTTTTCGGTGGATGAAATGCAGACACAAATTAATCCATAATAGGCTAATATCAGCCTATTTTATTAATTTTTTATATCGGTCGACCGATAAATCGGTCGGCCTCTAATTGAGATGAGCAAGATGCAAGTCTTTGCTTTTATACAGTCACACACAGTATCTGCGCATGTGCATGAGTTTGCTTCACACTGTTCAGTGTGGTAGCCACAGGACCAAAACAGCGGAGAAGTTGAGCCTCACTCTTCAATGCTCTTAGTTGTTGCGGAAATTGACCCACTCTGCTGTTTACTTTCTGCATCTACATCATATCACTGATTCTACCTTTTTAAATGAGTTTATTTTGAGTGGCTGAAGTGAAGATTAATGTGTTCCTAATCATACATCTCATCACGTTGCCTGTAGGGCTATTACTGCCATATTAAGCGTCTTTTATTTCAGCTTTCTAATATGTTAGTCTTGGCTTGGTGCCTTTTTCGCTTAACATTAAGTTTTGAGAGAGTGCAAAGCTCAGATCTAAATATTTTCCCCTTTTAAACCTCTTAATGTTTTTGTTGAGTCCTCCCCCATTAGACAAAATGGAGGTCTTTGTGCTGTACAGACAATGTGACGTTGGGGAGTTTCCCAACATTTTATGTTGCTACCGGTATGTTTATAGAGACTCATAACCTGATTGTATCTTTTGAAGGGCTCATCCTCTGCCCTGTCTCGTCTTGAGATGAAGTGCACCCCTCTACACTTTCCATCACCTGTTTTGTTTTTCTAGTACACTACTGTAATAAAATGTAAACCTTCCTTTCGAGTGAATGTCAAGTACCTACTCTTGTTTTAAAGGCTTGTCTCTTAACTTTTGCTGTTTCACTACCTAGCCTTCCTTTGCCCATGGCCATTTATTTTGATGAATGGAATTACGTCAGAGTTTTATGAGCACATTTGTACGGTCTCCCTATGTTATGAGCACATTTGTAGACCAAGTCTCCTATGTTGGGGTAAAAGTGGGCCTCTCTATTTTCTCCATGCCAGTTCTGGAGTTTGCCCTGCTGACTCCATGAATATGTTAAACATTAGCTACCACCACTCACCTCTCTGGCTTCACTACCAAACAGGTATAGCGGGAGACATTACTTCAGCTGAGGGGAAAGAATGAGAGAGGGAGAGGGTGAACTAGAGGGGGAGAGAGAGAGAGAATAAGAAAGCCACTAAAAAGGTAACGAGGACTAGGGAGAGAGGAGAAGACAGGGTGATTTTCTGTCTGACCTTAGGGTATTTTGTCTGGAGCCTGTCTGTATTTTCTAATTCAGAGGAAATGGATCAACAGTCTCTGAGACGCTCTGGTCAGTGCTGCTGTGTGTTACCCAGTTTGACATTCTGACTGGCTTATCAATAATATGTTTATAGTATACTGAACAAAAATATAAACACAACATGCAACAATTTCAAAGATTTTACTGAGTTACAGTTCATATAAGGAAATCAATCAATTGAAATGAATTCATTAGGCCCTAATCCCATGGATTTCACATGACTGGGAATACACATACACTACCGGTCAAATGTTTTAGAACATCTACTCATTCCAGGGTTTTTCTTTAACTATTTTCTACATTGTAGAATAATAGTGAAGACATCAAAACTATGAAATAACACAAATGGAATCATGTAGTAACCAAAAAAGTTAAACAAATGAAAATATATTTGAGATTTTTCAAAGTAGCCACCCTTTGCCTTGATGACAGCTTTGCACACTCTTGTCATTCTCTCAACCAGCTTCACCTGGAATGCTTTTCCAACAGTCTTGAAGAAGTTCCCACATATTCTGAGCACTTGTTGGCTGCTTATCCTTCACTCTGCGGTCCGACTCATCCCAAACCATCTCAATTTGGTTGAGGTCGGGGGATTGTGGAGGCCAGGTCATCTGAAGCAGCACTCCATCCCTCTCCTCCTTGGTAAAATAGCCCTTACACAGCCTGGAGGTGTGTTTGGTCATTGTCCTGTTGAAAAACAAATGACAGTCCCACTAAGCCCAAACCAGATGGGATGGCGTATCACTGCAGAATGCTGTGGTAGCCATGCTGGTTAAGTGTGCCTTGAATTCTAAATAAACAACAGCAAAGCACCCCCACACCATAACACCTCCTCCATGCTTTACGGTGGGAAATACACATGCAGAGATCATCCGTTCACCCACACCGCGTCTCACATAGACACGGGGGTTGAAACCCAAAATCTCAAATTTGGACTCCAGACCAAAGGACAGATTTCCACCGGTCTAATGTCCATTGCTCGTGTTTCTTGGCCCAAGCAAGTCTCTTCTTCTTATTGGTGTCCTTTAGTAGTGGTTTCTTTGCAGCAATTCGACCAGGAAGGCCTGATTTCACACAGTCTCCTCTGAACAGTTGATGTTGAGATGTGTCTGTTATTTGAACTCTGTGAAGCATTTATTTGGGCTGCAATTTCTGAGGCTGGTAACTCTAATGAACTTATCCTCTGCAGCAGAGGTAACTCTGGGTCTTCCATTCCTGTGGCGGTCCTCGTGAGAGCCAGTTTCATCATAGCGCTTGATGGTTTTTGCGACTGCACTTGAAGAAACTTTCTTGAAGTTCTTGAAATGTTCTGTATTGACTGACCTTCATGTCTTAAAGTTTCTCTTTGCTTATTTGAGCTGTTCTTGCCATAATATGGACTTGGTCTTTAACCAAATATGGCTATCTTCTGTACACCCCCCCTACCTTGTCAAAACACAACTGATTGGATCAAACGCATTAAGAAGGAAAGAAATTCCACAAATTAACTTTTAAGAAGGCACACCTCTTAATTGAAATGCATTCCAGGTGACTACTTAATGAAGCTGGTTGAGAGAATGTCAAGAGTGTGCAAAGCTGTCAAGGCAAAGGGTAGCTATTTGAAGAATCTCAAATATAAAATATGTTTTGATTTGTTTAACAGTTTTTTGGTTACTACATGATTCCATATGTGTTATTTCATGGTTTTGATGTCTTCACTATTATTCTACAATGTAGAAAATAGTAAAAATTAAGAAAAACCCTTGAATGAGTAGGTGTTCTAAAACTTTTGACCGGTAGTGTATGTATCTGTTGGTCACAGATACCTTAACAAAAAAAGGTAGGGGCATGGATCAGAAAACCAGTCAATATCTGGTGTGACCACCATTTGCCTCATGCAGTGCGACACATCTCCTTCGTATAGAGTTGATCAGACAGTTGATTGTGGCCTGTGGAATGTTGTCCCACTCCTCTTCAATGGCTTTGCGAAGTTGCTGGATATTGGCGGGAACTGGAACACCCTGTCGAACACGTCGATCCAGAGCATCCCAAACGTGCTCAATGGGTGACATGTCTGTTGAGTATGTAGGCCATGGAAGAACTAGGACATTGTCAGCTTCCAGTAATTGTGTACAGATCCTTGCGACATGGGGCCGTGCATTATCATGCTGAAACTTGAGGTGATGACGGCAGATGAATGGCACAACAATGGGCCTCAGGATCTCGTCACGATATCTGTGTATTCAAATTGCCATTGATAAAATGCAATTGTGGGTTTGTTGTCCGTGGCTTATGCCTGCCCATACCATAACCCCACCGCCACCATGGGGCACTCTGTTCACAATGTTGATGTAAGCAAACCGCTCGCCCAGACGACACCATACAAGTGGTCTGCGGTTGTGAGGCCGGTTGGACGTACTGCCAAATTCTCTAAAACGACTGTGTAGGTGGCTTATGGTAGAGAATTATCTGGCAACAGCTTTGGTGAACATTCCTGCAGTCAGCATGCCAATCGCACACTCCCTCAACTTGAGACATCTGTGGCATTGTGTGACAAAACTGTACATTTTAGAGTGGCCTTTTAATGTCCCCAGCACAATGTGTACCTTTGTATTGATCAGTAACAGGGATGTAAACAAATTTGTGCGCAAAACTTGACAGAAATAAGCTTTTTGTGTATGGAACATTTCTGGTATTTTATTTCAGCTCATGAAACATGGGACCAACACTTTACATGTTGAGTTTTATATTTTTGTTCAGTGTAGTTTTAGGATTTCTTGTGGTGTCTGCCTAATAGTGCTGTACCTTTTTTATTTTGGGAGATGAACACTTAATCTTTTGAGCACTTTCTTTGGGAGTTTATCTTGTGTTTGTGCATTGGGCTGTTAAACGAGCCTGTGTTTGATGCCCGGCCAATGAATGTGTGAACACAAGCTGTCGTCCAAAAAAGACCACACGGTGAGCACTGATTGCTCATTGATAGCTCCACTCTGTGAATGCTTAGTGAGCCCTTCCAGTGCTTGAATGTAAGTGCCTAGCTTCTTGGGTTTTAATGGGCATGTTAAATGTGACTCTTAAAGGAAAAGTGATGGTGGCCAAAGTAAAATCTAGCGTAGTCTTATCATAGCTGGACTTTGCTGCCCCACATTAGCTGTCAGTGTGTCAGTTCAGTATATTTGTTCATGGACTGCGGCTGTCTGCTGGGTGTTTCATTGATGTTTGGTTCTACACTGCAATTCCGTAATTGACAGAATTCCATGGATCTTTGCTGGATCTCCACTCAGCAGATGAGTTGACTCACTGGGGTTGAAATCTGACGTGAAGAGACCCCACATGACCTTCCAGTTTAGGGGGCATTGTTGTTCCCCACAGGAGGATCACTTTACTACGGCATAGGCCTATTTGGGTATTTTGGCAAATCCATGTCAGGTGTTTTATGTAACATACAGTTCTGCACTACAGTATACGATCCTATTTAAAAACCTAAGCCGGGGGGGGGGCTTGACATCATGGGAAAATCAAAAGAAATCAGCCAAGACCTCAGAAAAAAATGTGTAGACCTCCACAAGTCTGGTTCATCCTTGGGAGCAATTTCCAAATGCCTGAAGGTACCACGTTCATCTGTACAAACAATAGTACGCAAGTATAAACACCATGGGACCACACAGCCGTCATACCGCTCAGAAAGGAGACACGTTCTGTCTCCTAGAGATGAACGTACTTTGGTTCAAATCAATCCCAGAACAACAGCAAAGGACCTTGTGAAGATGCTGTAGGAAACAGGTATCTATATCCACAGTAAAACAAGTCCTATATCGACATAACCTGAAAGGCCGCTCAGCAAGGATTATTATTCGGACATTTCTCATTCTTAAAATAAAGTGGTGATCCTAACTGACCTAAGACAGGGAATTTTTACTAGGATTAAATGTCAGGAATTGTGAAAAACAGAGTTTAAATGTAGTTGGCTAAGGTTTACGTAAACTTCCGACTTCAACTGTATATATAATATACAGTAGAATTCAGATTTACAGCCCACCGTGGTTGAAAGAGGGAGGGATGTGGACAGTCGGCATAGTTAAGCACAGCACTGCTATGCAAGTTTACTCTCCTTGTTATTCATCCCTGCGAAGGCCTCACCGAAGGGATTTGTGCGCCCCCCCCCCAAGCTGCTTTTCTCTCTCTTCCTTCTCACATTTGTCAGCCTGCCAACAACATGGGCGGCCTATTCATTTCCAGCCAATGGTGAAAACAAGGTCCAGAGTTCAGAGTGGCTGCAGTAGTGTGGATCTGGGACAAGGGCTTTTTTTCCCAGAGATAATGTAGATGTATTTTATTTATTATTATTAATTTTTTTGCTTTGATGAGCAAGAGAATAATATTAGTTATCCAGTTTTGGATGCCCATATCAGGGTTGCTTAGGGAAGCCTGTTGATTTCATTAGCATATCTGTTTGTAAAGCTGGGCATGTGTTGAACCCTGCCCACTGTGCCCATGGCGCCCATGGCTAAACAACCATATCTCTGCTGCAGAAGTACCCAGGATTGATGACATGGCCTGTATTCTAGGGCTGCACGATTAATCACATTCGGATCGAAATTGCGATATTGATATGTGCAATATCCATATCACGAGGCTGCGATTTTTCTCTTTTATTTGACACTCCGTTAAAGCTGCAATATGTAACTTTTTGGGCGACCTGATCAAATTCACGTAGAAACGTTTGTAATAGATATGTCATTCTCATTGAAAGCAAGTCTAAGAAGCGGTAGATCTGTTCTAAGTGCGCTATTTCTATGCTTCCCGTTCTTAAGTTTAGTTTTTGCATATTTTACTTTCGGTTTTGTACACCAGCTTCAATCAGTTGAAAATACAATATTTTTGGTTATGGGAAAGATACACTACCGGTCAAAAGTTTTAGAACACCTACTCATTCAAGGGTTTTTCTTTATTTTAAGTCATAAACTATGAAATAACACATATGGAATCATGTAGTAACCAAATAAGTGTTAAACAAATCAAAATATATTTTATATTTGAGATTCTTCTAATAGCCACCCTTTGCCTTGATGACAGCTTTGCACACTCTTGGCATTCCCTCAACCAGCTTCATGAGGTATTCACCTGGAATGCATTTCAATTAACAGGTGTGCCTTCTTAAAAGTTAATTTGTGGAATGTCTTTCCTTAATGCGTTTGAGCCAATCATTTGTGTTGTGACAAGGTAGGGGGGGTATACAGAAGATAGCCCTATTTGGTTAAAGACCAAGTCCATATTATGGCAAGAACAGCTCAAATAAGCAAAGAGAAACGACAGTCCATCATTACTTTAAAACATGAAGGTCAGTCAATCCGGAACACTTCAAGAACTTTGAAAGTTTCTTCAAGTGCAGTCGCAAAAACCATCAAAGGCTATGATGAAACTGGCTCTCATGAGGACCGCCACAGGAATGGAAGACCCAGAGTTACCTCTGCTGCAGAGGATAAGTTCATTAGAGTTACCAGCCTCAGAAATTGCAGCCCAAATAAATGCTTCACAGAGTTCAAATAACAGACGCATCTCAACATCAACTGTTCAGAGGAGACTGTGTGAAATCAGGCCTTCCTGGTCGAATTGCTGCAAAGAAACCACTACTAAAGGACACCAATAAGAAGAAGAGACTTGCTTGGGCCAAGAAACACGAGCAATGGACATTAGACCGGTGGAAATGTGTCCTTTGGTCTGGAGTCCAAATTGGAGATTTTTGGTTCCAACCGCTGTGTCTTTGTGAGATGCGGTGTGGGTGAACGGATGATCTCTGCATGTGTATTTCCCACCATAAAGCATGGAGGAGGAGGTGTTATGGTGTGGGGGTGCTTTGCTGGTGACACTGTCTGGGATTTGTTTAGAATTCAAGGCACACTTAACCAGCATGGCTGCATCAGATGACCTGGCCTCCACAATCCCCCGACCTCAACCAAATTGAGATGGTTTGGGATGAGTCAGACCGCGGAGTGAAGGAAAAGCAGCCAACAAGTGCTCAGCATATGTGGGAACTCCTTCAAGACAGTTGGAAAAGCATTCCAGGTGAAGCTTGTTGAGAGAATGACAAGAGTGTGCAAAGCTGTCATCAAGGCTATTTGAAAAATCTCAAATATATTTTATTTGTTTAAATCTTTTTTGGTTAATACTTAATTCCATATGTGTTATTTCATAGCCTTGATTTCTTCACTATTATTCTACACTGTAGAAAATAGTAAAAATAAAGAAAAACCCTTGAATGAGTAGGTGTTCTAAAACCTTTGACTGGTAGAGTATATCACAGCGGTTTAGATGGTACAATGATTCTATACACTATACCTGCTTGTTTTGTCTCACAAACTGAAATTAAGCGAACTATTACAATTTTAGCAACCAGGAAATGGCGGAGCGATTTCTGCATAGTGCATCTTTTAATACAACAAAAACTAGACTATGGTACCTCCTCCAATGAGATGCGCAACTAGACTCTGTTCATTCACTCTCTACATGCACAGAGGATGCTGACCAATCACAAGCGGGCTCTCTCACTCTGCATAGCACACGCATGCTGGCCAATCACAAGCGTCCCTGCTTAGAACGCGCAGTTAGGTGCTGGTGAGGAGAGAAAGGGCGTGTGTCGTGACGGAAACATGAGTGCTGCTAGTGCTAATTAGAACGTTGATTTGGTGCCAAAGAAGGGCGAATCTTCAGTGGAATGGCAGTATTTCAGCTACAAGCCGATGTCAGCCAAATGCAAGTGTTGTGCAACACGACAAATGTATTTAATCATTTGAAGAATAACCATGCCCTACTTTATGACGATTGCATGGTTTAAAAAAAGTGGCTGACAGCAGCAAAGCCCCTCGGCCACAACCAGCTACCTATGTTAAACAGGCATTGATTGCCGATGCGTTTTCAAGTGTAAGAAAAGGGATCAGAAAAAAATATTTTGGCCGCGCTACAGACTGCAATATCGGCGGTCCCCTAATACAGGACTAGTAAGGTCCCCTAATACAGGACTAGTAAGGTCCCCTAATACAGGACTAGTAAGGTCCCCTAATACAGGACTAGTAAAGGTCTAGTGCACTACTTTAGTGGAATAAAAATTCAGGGGGTGCTACAGCACCCTCAGCACCCCTACTTCCTGTGACTATGCAAGTCGCCATCCCAACACTATAAAACAATTAAGGGAGAAGTTGAAACGTTGCGTTGAATGACTGGACCAGACTCCAATGTTTTGGACACAGGCTGCACCTTGCAATCAGTAGGCTACGTATTACATGTTTTTAAGGCACTTTGACTTTTAATTTCAATTATAATAGTGATTGAGCCTACTTATAATTACACAATCATAAGCTTTCTAATCCATCTGCAGCCTATGGCTGCCTGAATAAATAATTAACTTAGGTTATTTAAGAACTCATAATGGTAAAATAGGAAATAGGAATTAATGTTATTAATTCATTAATGAGTAAGTGCTGCGCTTATAGCACACTGTATTTTGATGATAATGTTAAATGTATGTTTGTTAATATGTAGGCGTAATAATCCTATCTTATCATGTAATATGATATAATATTTGATATAATATTTGTTTCATTTGGTTTTGTGTTCAGTTAGCACAATATGTATTAATTCATATGATCTCATTTTAGAAGTGATATTCTCTACTTTTAACCATGTCTGATGGAATTACTATGCGTTTGAAAATCGCAATTCATAATCGCAATTGCAATACCTGGCCAAAGAAATTGCTATTAGATATTTTGTCCAAATCGTGCAGCCCTACCGTATGCCACCATGTGTTTTTTACCTGACGTGTCACGTGTGTGCATCTCAGCCTGTCTTACCCTCACCTGCTCCTCGCCTGCTCTTAGTTCAGTAAGAATAGGAAGCTGCCCACCTGCTTTTCTTGGCCCTTCAGCTCACTTCCGCCCCTATGATTGTTGCTTCGATAACATGCAAAACAAGCAAGGAGGCACAAAATGGTGCATTGACCTGATCTTTTTTTGAGAGTGTAACTAGAGAGCGGTTTCACCGACCAATCGGAGCAATGCGTCCATGGGGTGCGCTTTAGCTGCGTTAGCCAATCCAACAATGTGTGCATCTTTCGAAAGTCCTGGGAAAGGCTTTGGACCCGCTGTTGGATTTAGTCAGTGACTGTTTACAGGACCCAGCAGCCTATTTAGTTGGTGTGGAGCAGCAACCGTTGAGACTGAGTCATAGGTTTCGGGTGCAAAATAGGTGGAATTTATTTTACAGTGCAGGTGATGAAGACTGGCTCCAGAGTTGAGTATTGAAAAAATTTACAGACGAAAATACACTGCTCAAAAAAATAAAGGGAACACTACAATAACACATCCTAGATCTGAATGAATGAAATAATCTTATTAAATACTTTTTTCTTTACATAGTTGAATGTGCTGACAACAAAATCACACAAAAATTATCAATAGAAATCAAATTTATCAACCCATGGAGGTCTGGATTTGGAGTCACTCTCAAAATTAAAGTGGAAAACCACACTACAGGCTGATCCAACTTTGATGTAATGTCCTTAAAACAAGTCAAAATGAGGCTCAGTAGTGTGTGTGGCCTCCACGTGCCTGTATGACCTCCCTACAACGCCTGGGCATGCTCCTGATGAGGTGGCGGATGGTCTCCTGAGGGATCTCCTCCCAGACCTGGACTAAAGCATCCGCCAACTCCTGGACAGTCTGTGGTGCAACATGGCGTTGGTGGATGGAGCGAGACATAATGTCCCAGATGAGCTCAATTGGATTCAGGTCTGGGGAACGGGCGGGCCAGTCCATAGCATCAATGCCTTCCTCTTGCAGGAACTGCTGACGCACTCCAGCCACATGAGGTCTAGCATTGTCTTGCATTAGGAGGAACCCAGGGCCAACCGCACCAGCATATGGTCTCGGTACCTAATGGCAGTCAGGCTACCTCTGGCGAGCACATGGAGGGCTGTGCGGCCCCCCCAAAGAAATGCCACCCCACACCATGACTGACCCACCGCCAAACCGGTCATGCTGGAGGATGTTGCAGGCAGCAGAACGTTCTCCACGGCGTCTCCAGACTCTGTCACGTCTGTCACATGTGCTCAGTGTGAACCTGCTTTCATCTGTGAAGAGCACAGGGCGCCAGTGGCGAATTTGCCAATCTTGGTGTTCTCTGGCAAATGCCAAACGCCCTGCACGGTGTTGGGCTGTAAGCACAACCCCCACCTGTGGACGTCGGGCCCTCATACTACCCTCATGGAGTCTGTTTCTGACCGTTTGAGCAGACACATGCACATTTGTGGCCTGCTGGAGGTCATTTTGCAGGGCTCTGGCAGTGCTCCTCCTGCTCCTCCTTGCACAAAGGCGGAGGTAGCGGTCCTGCTGCTGGGTTGTTGCCCTTCTACGGCCTCCTCCACGTCTCCTGATGTACTGGCCTGTCTCCTGGTAGCGCCTCCATGCTCTGGACACTACGCTGACAGACACACAAACCTTCTTGCCACAGCTCTCATTGATGTGCCATCCTGGATGAGCTGCACTACCTGAGCCACTTGTGTGGGTTGTAGACTCTGTCTCATGCTACCACTAGAGTGAAAGCACCACCAGCATTCAAAAGGGGGCGGCAGGTAGGTTAGTGGTTAAGAGCGTTGTGCCAGTAACCGAAAGGTCGCTGGTTCTAATCCCCGAGCCGACTAGGTGAAAAATCTGTCGATGTGCCCTTGAGCAAGGCACTTAACCCTAATTGCTCCTGTAAGTTGCTCTGGATAAGAGCGTCTGCTAAATGACTAAAAAATGTAAATGTAAAAAAGTGACCAAAACATCAGCCAGGAAGCATAGGAACTGAGAAGTGTTCTGTGGTCACCACCTGCAGAACCACTTCTTTATTGTGGGTGTCTTGCTAATTGCCTATAATTTCAACCTGTTGTCTATTCCATTTGCACAACAGCATGTGAAATTTATTGTCAATCAGTGTTGCTTCCTAAGTGGACAGTTTGATTTCACAGAAGTGTGATTGACTTGGAGTTACATTGTGTTGTTTAAGTGTTCCCTTTATTTTTTTGAGCAGTGTATATAACTCGGAAAAACAATAAACTTACTTGGCCTATAGCAAGATCACCTTGACACAAAGAATAAGGCAAAACGCCTCAATGGCAGAGCTATAGTAACAGCATGTTACCTGACAAGCAGCTCTCCCTGAATGGGGAGACCGAGGATCCTATAAGGACTTGCCCCAACCTGGCAGAAACCATTCACACTGTTTTAACAGGCACATTCTCATTGACAGTGATGACACACTTGAATGGTGAAGTGATTGCGCAATTGAAACACATTAAAGGTGCAGTCAATTCTGTTTTTCCAGTGTTTTGTATCATATTGTACAGCTGATGAAACTAAAACAGTGTTGAAAATACAATCTACACAGGACCTAATAAGCCTGTTTGCATGGGTGGGAGTTTCTGCTTGCCTTGTGACATCACCAGGTGGTAAATTGGTTTATAGACCAATAACAAAGACTTCCAAACCTCTCTGCCAATAACAGCTAGTTTTAAGTTTTCCCCTACCCATTCAGACCACTCCCAGACAGTCATAGCCAAATTCTTATTTAATTGTTACCAATAAATTATTTGATATTGATATAAAAATGGCTACGTTGGCCATTTAATGCAAACAAAGACATAATTTGCATACAAATGTGGCTAATGTTTTAGATCAACAATGTCAACACGGGGATAAACCAATTACATTAAGGCGTGTAACCTGTGTCTAAAGTCGTGGAATTGTTCGCTCTCATCCAGGGCAGCAGAGGGTTGGGCCAGTAGCCGAAAGGTTGCTGGTTTGTATCCCCGAGCTGACTAGATGAACACAATGTCTGTGCCCTTGAACAAGGCACTTAACCCTAACTGCTCCTGTAAGTCGAATACGAAGGCTAAACATTTTCTAAATAAATTATATGATTACCAGACTCTGGCGTTTGTGTTCTTTACATGATACAAAGCATAAGGTTAGAAGGGGTTAGCGATTTCAATCTAGCAAGCAAATGTTTGGACCAAACAATCAGACCTTTAGTGTGGAAAGAAATGGAGGGAAATGTCCCGACGTAGCGATGGCTCACAGGCACATCATCAGTGACTTAATGCGGCTCACATTGCCCCCTCTCCTACGGCTCCCCCATCTTAATGGTTTCTGGGTTGTTTGCTCTGTGTGAGTGTCCGGTTAGATAACGTAAGCACTTTCTTCCCTTTCGTTTGATGTCCGGTAGCTGTACTGTACTGTGGAGGCTACTGTTGGTTGATTGATGTTTCTCAGGTCTGGAGGGACAGACAATGGGAAGAACCTGTACTTTCAGTGTAGTGACTGGTGACAAAACGAATCATTCTGATTATTAAGTAAGCATTTCACTGTAATGTCTGCACCTGTTGTATTCGGCGCATGTGACCAATACAATTTGATTTGATTTGATTAGCCGAATAGTTATGCCTGAGACTCTGAGTAGCAAGGTCTATTGCACAGCAACATGCAACCAGCCTTTCTTTTCATTGTCCTCTGAGTGAGGCTCCAGGCAGGCGGTCTTTTACTGTCATGTGTCTGTGGTGGAACATCAGATTTGTGATGGCAAGAACTCACAAAGACAAGACGGTCACAGCACTTTAGTATAGGGGGTATGTCTGACACGAGACAAGAGGTCATGGATGCAGTCAAGGCAAGGGTGGCGGATCCTTGTTTCGCACAGTCTCCTGACCTGGGTAGATCATATGAAACTACTGTAGCTTAATATTGTAGCTTTAGTGCACTTGTTCCATTTGTTTACATAGGAGCTCCCATCCAGTGAAACTTGCATAGCATGCATTGTTATTTCACATGTATAGATACAGCTGGCTATTTACTGGGTCTTGTTAGCATCTGCTCAAGGCCTAAATGGTATTGACCTGACTGAGATTTGTGTTCAATGCTCTATTCATTACACAACATTGTTGGCTGGTGGATCATGTTTAGAAAGAAAGTGATTATCCCCATGTTGTGGAGAGTTTAAAGATAGATTTGTTTTATGGGACAACTGCCACTATCCTTGTCAAAATTGCAATTAGACCAAGCTACAAGTCAAACAAACAAAAATACAACAGAGGAATGTTAGTCCTAGTTTCCATTTAGGTCTCTGCGATTGGGGTGTGATGGTGATCAGGAGCCCGTGTTTCAGTGGTTGCAACAATTACGTGAGACTGGCAATGCGGGACTAGTCTAGCGTTGGCGCAGCCTGGGCTTTTTATAAGGCACATCTGTCTCTATGCAACTCTTTGCCAGTCAGAGCAACAACCTGATGATTGGAGGGACTCGCCTTGCCTGTTTACATTATGTTTTCAGCTTCTCGCTAAGCGTGCAATCATCACTATTAATGAAAAACAACTTGTTTTCTGTTTTTCTGCTCTTGCCCTGTGGTGAGCCATGGACAAACACACTAAATGCTCCAACCAACCAGTGCCTTTGTCAGCAGAAATGGATAACAGCTGTTCAACTATTCAAATCTTGGCTAAACCTTGTTGGTTTCTCTAGTACAATGATGAATAATGTAATGGCCTGTGGTAGGACTGATTTTGATTAGGCTGTAGTGTGTAGCCCATGTCTATTAATCAACACCCCGCGTCGGTATTATTGAATCCCCATATATATGCATGCACACACACACACACACACACTGCCGGTGAAAAGTTTTAGAACACCTACTCATTCAAGGGTTATTCTTTATTTTTGCTATTGCCAAGAGTGTGCAAAGCTGTCATCAAGGCATAGGGTGGCTATTTGAAGAATCTCAAATATAAAATATATTTTGATTTGTTTAAAAGTTTTTTTGGTTACTACATGATTCCATATGTGTTATTTCATGTTTTCTCTGTATTTGGGGGTTATTGGGGTCTGGCATTTCTGTTGCTCTGACGGGAATAAGAGTCAGTACCAATCAGGGTGAATAGATTCATCCCACGTTCCTTGTCCCTGGTTGACCTGACATGACCTGTTCCCTGCTGCATCTAACTGACAATCAAAATATGGTACAAAGAATTCCAGAACTGATCTTTCTGGTTCTGTGTAGGTGAAAGGCAGGCAATGCTTTATATGGCATTTCTGCATGTAAATAGCTAATTCTCATTTTTGGGCAAACTGCCTTTCAGAACTTAATTTCAGTACCTGCTACTAGGATATCATTTATTCTGCTCTGGTCTGTCCAGACAATGGCAGAGGATATTTGGCTGTCAAAGGAAATGAGAGGCAGAGTTAGATTGAAAAGGCATTAGGCGTGTTACCTCTGGTGTGCATTACTTGACTGTTGTTTTTTTCATTGACAGGGACAGATGGTGTGTTCGTGTTGACTCATTACAGAGCCAATAACAGGCAGAATCATGGGGGTGTTCTTCTTGTCTTATGGCTTATGCTAATTTCCCCAACACCTGCCCCTATAAAATGAGATGCAACAAATGAAACCTGTCTGATACACCCTCGTTCACACATGGGAAGGACAAAGACTGCGCCAGACCACTGTTTACCAACCACTCTCTCTCCTCTCTCGTTGCAGTGATGGAGCCCATGGCTGTGAGCACCTCAGTGGTGGGGCCGGATGAGTTCGACCGCAACATGCCGCGCATCTGCGGCGTCTGCGGGGACAAGGCCACCGGCTTCCACTTCAACGCCATGACCTGCGAGGGCTGCAAGGGCTTCTTCAGGTGGGTACTGACCAGGACAGGGCATACGACGAATGGTGGAACAGGAAGGGTTGTCCAGGGTTGTGTTCATTAGGCACCAAACAGAAGAAGACGGGAGGGACTACCTGGAATTGTCTAATAAGAAACGCTAATTTTCCATTGCTTTGGCCTAATAAACATGATGTAGTGAAGAAGCCTGTCGGGCTCCAGGGCTTATTAAAAGGGCAATCTGCAGTTCAAACAATGACAAAGCCATCACACCGCCTCTGTTTTGATCATTAGCTGAGTGATGGGGCTGGAGCAATGTAACCACTCTCAAATTTCCATAGACCGAGCTATCGATGCAAGGTCTGACCATCCATGATATCAACATTATAGTTTTAACCATGTTTTGAGGCCATACAGTGTTGGTTTACAATTGCATCGTTTACAAACCCCCCCCAAAAAAAAACAGCTATTTGAACCAAGCTCATGAGGCATTTATAAGTTATATTCTTCAAGAATCAATGGGTTCTTGCATTCGGAAAGTATTCAGACCACTTTTTTCCCTCATCAATCTCCATACAATATCCCATAATGACAAAGCAAAAACAGGTTTTGAGATAAAAAATATATATATATATACAGTGAGGGAAAAAAGTATTTGATCCCCTGCTGATTTTGTACGTTTGCCCACTGACAAAGAAATGATAATAGTCTATAATTTTAATGGTAGGTTTATTTGAACAGTGAGAGACAGAATGACGTATCTCAAAAATGTTATAAATTGATTTGCATTTTAATGAGGGAAATAAGTATTTGACCCCCTCTCAATCAGAAAGATTTCTGGCTCCCAGGTGTCTTTTATACAGGTAACGTGCTGAGATTAGGAGCACACTCTTAAAGGGAGTGCTCCTAATCTCAGCTTGTTACCTGTATAAAAGACACCTGTCCACAGAAGCAATCAATCAATCAGATTCCAAACTCTCCACCATGGCCAAGACCAAAGAGCTCTCCAAGGATGTCAGGGACAAGATTGTAGACCTACAAAAGGCTGGAATGGGCTACAAGACCATCGCCAAGCAGCTTGGTGAGAAGGTGACAACAGTTGGTGCGATTATTCGCAAATGGAAGAAACACAAAATAACTGTCAATCTCCCTCGGCCTGGGGCTCCATGCAAGATCTCACCTCATGGAGTTGCAATGATCATGAGAACGGTGAGGTATCAGCCCAGAACTACACGGGAGGATCTTGTCAATGATCTCAAGGCAGCTGGGACCATAGTCACCAAGAAAACAATTGGTAACACACTACGCCGTGAAGGACTGAAATCCTGCAGCGCCCACAAGGTCCCCCTGCTCAAGAAAGCACATATACAGGCCCGTCTGAAGTTTGCCAATTAACATCTGAATGATTCAGAGGAGAACTGGGTGAAAGTGTTGTGGTCAGATGAGACCAAAATCAAGCTCTTTGGCATCAACTCAACTCGCCGTGTTTGGATGAGGAGGAATGCTGCCTATGACCCCAAGAACACCATCCCCACCGTCAAACATGGAGGTGGAAACATTATGCTTTGGGGGTGTTTTTCTGCTAAGGGGACAGGACAACTTTACCGCATCAAAGGGACGATGGACGGGGCCATGTACCGTCAAATCTTGGGTGAGAACCTCCTTCCCTCAGCCAGGGCATTGAAAATGGGTCGTGGATGGGTATTCCAGCATGACAATGACCCAAAACACACATCCAAGGCAACAAAGGAGTGGCTCAAGAAGAAGCATATTAAGGTCCTGGAGTGGCCTAGCCAGTCTCCAGACCTTAATCCTATAGAAAATCTGTGGAGGGATCTGAAGGTTCGAGTTGCCAAACGTCAGCCTCGAAACCTTAATGACACTGGAGAAGATTTGCAAAGAGGAGTGGGACAAAATCCCTCCTGAGATGTGTGCAAACCTGGTGGCCAACTACAAGAAACGTCTGACCTCTGTGATTGCCAACAAGGGTTTTGCCACCAAGTACTTATTTCCCTCATTAAAATGCAAATCAATTTATAACATTTTTGACATGCGTTTTTCTGGATTTTTTTGTTGTTATTTTGTCTCTCACTGTTCAAATAAACCTACCATTAAAATTATAGACTGATCATGTCTTTGTCAGTGGGCAAACGTACAAAATCAGCAGGGGATCAAATACTTTTTTCCCTCACTGTATAAAAAATAAAATACTTAAATATGACATTTCCGTAAGTATTCAGACCCTTTACTCCGTACTTTGTTGAAGCACCTTTGGCAGCGATTCCAGTCTCAAGTCTTCTTTGGTATGACACTACAAGCTTGGCACACTTGTATTTGGGGAGTTTTTCCCATTCTTCTCTGCAGATCCTCTCAAGCTCTGTCAGTTTGGATGGGGAGCGTTGCTGCACAGCTATTTTCAGGTCTCTCCAGAGATGTTCAATCGGGTTAAATTCCGGGCTCTGGCTGGGCCACTCGAGGACATTCAGAGACTTGACCCGAAGGCACTCCTGCGTTGTCTTAGCTGTGTGCTTAGGGTCATTGTCCTGTTGGAAGGTGAACCTGAGCGCTCTAGAGCAGGTTTTCATCAAGGATCTCTCTGGACTTTGCTTCGTTGATCTTTCCCATGATCCTGACTACTCTCCCAGTCCCTGCCGCTGAAAAACATCCCTACAGCATGATGCCAGCACCACCATGCTTCACCGTAGGGATGGTGCCAGGTTTCCTCCAGACGTGACGCTTGGCATTCAGGCCAAAGAGTTAAATCTTGGTTTCATCAGACCAGAGAATATTGTTTATCATGGTCTGAGAGTCCTTTTAGATGCCTTTTGGTAAACTCCAAGCGGGCTGTCATGTGACTTTTTACTGAGGAGTGGCTTCCGTCTGGCCACTACCATAAAGGCCTGATTGGTGGAGTGCTGCAGAGATGGTTGTCCTTCTGGAAGGTTCTCCCAACTCTGGAGCTCTGTCAGTGACCATTGGGTTCTTGGTCACGTCCCTGACCAAGGCCCTTCTCCCAAGATTGCTCAGTTTGGCCGGGCGGCCAGCTCTAGGAAGAGTCTTGGTGGTTCCAAACTTCTTCCATTTAAGAATGATGGAGGCCTCTGTGTTCTTGGGGACCTTCAATGCTGTATTGTGTGTAGATTGATGAGGAAAAACATTTATGTAACCCATTTTACAATAAGGCTGTAACATAACAAAATGTGGAAAAAGGGAAGGTGTCTGAATACTTTCCGAATGCACTGTATGTGCCTCCATCACCTGTATATCTTACAAGTAAAGTGAAAATAGAGTTTGCCATAAACAAGCTATCGCTGCTGAATTAAAAAGCTGAGCTGTTTCCCTTCGATTCTTTTCCGTCACTATTTTTTTTTTTTTACCATCAAGAACCTCAAGAAAACATCTTAACATCCAAATAACTCTAGGGTTGTAGTTATATCTAAAGGGTTCATAGTGATTTAAGTATTTATACGGCAGGGCAGAAACCACCCCAGTCTAGACTACTTGATGCAGCTTGGGAAAATGTAACCGACATATATGGATTACAGAAAGTGCCTGCAGGAAAGAAGGAGAAAATGCCAGGCTGTGTGTCTTTCTCAGGCATCATGTTCTCATTAAACAAAACTCTTAGTCAGCGGTCCTCTCATGTCTGCCGTTCCTAATTTGTTAGCTATTTGTGAGAAAGGGCAACAGACACCTGTAGAAACCCCAGTGTGTGTGTGAATGTGTGGAAACAAGAGGGACTCTAGTACTCTACTGATCTGTGTGTGTTTATCTATTTCTAAACTGTGTGCGCGCGCCTCAGGTGCTTCCTGTAAATGCTCATGAAATGTTTGTTTTTACTGTAAGAGGGGTAGTGTGGTGTTCTAATTCAGTGTGTTTCTGTGTCTGTGAATGTAATCCAGTTAAGTAATAATCCCATCTGCCTTCCATTTACTGTAAAATAGCAATATTAGCAGCACGGTTTTAATGTATCTTCCTCTTTTAATGTGCTAGTGAGCCAGGTCTGTCTATCTGCCCCTACCAGACGCAGCATGAAGCGTAAGGCCAGTTTCACCTGCCCCTTCAACGGCAGCTGCTCCATCACTAAGGACAACCGCCGCCACTGCCAGGCCTGCCGGCTCAAACGCTGCGTGGACATGGGCATGATGAAGGAGTGTGAGTGCTCAGAGACACTGATTGCTAAATGGTCATAAATACAGTAACTTCAGCCCTTTTTAAGTGCTTGGCTCATGCTGGCTGAAGACTATTTACATCCTGTAGGCCTAAGGTGAAAGAGCAATACAGATGTACAGTAATCTCTCTACTGTACAATATGTTACAACCATCTGTTTTACATAATCATCTTTGCCTGGACATGGTCTTTCATTTTTAGATGTCTGTATTTGTGTTGCATTCAGCCAGAAAAATAGACCAGGGTTGTACTGTATTTTACATTCTTTACCGATTTTATGGGGTTGTTTAAAAAATAATCCAAAAAATGTGCTGGCACTGGTGCAGACAAAGGTCATATAATCCTGCTTTATGAAATACCCTCCAGTTTAACATGCTTGAACACCAACAAGTCAGCAGGGTTATGAAAATAAACAAGCTGTGCATTTTGAGGTGACAGAGAGTGGGGAAGGAGGGGAGAGAGAAATAAAGACCAGTCCAACAATGCTCCGGCTACTGCCGTGTAGCCTAGCCCGCAAACAGTCACAAGCCTAAATGAGCCTCCTGGAAAAGAAAAAAGGATCCAAACAGCTAAAATGGCCTCTGTCTGCACCAGTGCCATAGGGTTATGGGGGGAGTGCTGCCTGGCACTGCATGCCCCAGTCGTGGGTACTCACTCATGTGAAAACAATAACGTGGCATGCACTGAAATATTTCAGACACGGGTGTGGCATGGAATGAGACTTACGATTGGATGAGTGCGGCGACTCTGCAACCAATTGTCGAGCTGGGTTCAGCTTGATGTGGACTCAAGCGGAGGCGGTTATGTAAAGTAGAATGTTGATGTTAATGCCCTTCGAAGTTTGCGTGTTGGTCCTCTTTTTTTTGGAGTGCTACAGTTACAGCATGTGGCTCCTATAGCACTGTACTGTATGTTCGCATGAATAAATCATGTTGAATGCTACACAATGTTTTGCACAGCTGTGTGTGTTAATGGCGGTAATGAGAGTTGAACTTCATAACCTGTGGGTGTTGTCTTAACGCTGTAATTGGTCAATCCAAAGCCTCGCCCCTATAGTTTGTTTGTTTGTTGCTTTTTCAAAGTATTGCCGCCTTGCTGAGGATCCAGCCACGTTGTCCGCAGTTGATAGTGTGTGCCAAGACAACAGAGCAGGCCTGCCCACTCTGCTGCCTGCCAAATCATTGAGGAGTACACAATTAACCACGCTCCCTTATGCTACAGGGTTAACAGGAGAGCAGCCAGAAATAGCGCCTCTGTGCTCATTCTGCAAAGAGGTGAAATTAAATTACCACTATTAAATTACTACTATTAAAATGAAATTACTACAAGACAAAACGGCTCACTCAATCAAGCCTGATGGTCTTGTAAGTTTAAAATCAAAGCTTGCTTTCATATAATGGAAAAGAAAGCTTGAAAAGGTAGTGGAATGGGATGATGTCTTAGTGTGGGTAGTGCGTGAAGAATCCAATACTTTACCTTGAATGCAGTACAAATCACATTATTGTGGGAGCACCTCCTCTATGAGTATGAATTAGGCTGTTTGAGAAGGTTTGAATTCTAAGCAACCTGCCTACACATTGTTTGATGTACAATAGACTAACATAGCTACTGTAGTAGGTCAAAGCTGTGTGCTGGAAAACCTTGGTAGAGCATGGGTGAAGTAGGTATGGTGGTGGTCATGTGAATTTCCATTCCTTTTCAATTTCAGATCAATGCCTACTTCTCACTTAAAACAATTTTTTGTTTCTAATTAACAATAGATGGGGATAGTAGTAGTTATTGATGATATTCTGACGCAGAGTATTACGATACCAAACTACTACATTCAGTAGACAGTCAGGGCAAATCAATTATGATCCTATGAAATATTCTCTGTGGACTTAATCTTTGAATTCCCATTGAGGATCACTCTCCCTCCCTGCATCTTAGTCCTCTGCCATGGCGATCCAGGCACAATACTAATGACTAAATGTGGACATATTTGTGGTAAACAGCGCTGTGCAAGCCATACAGTAGGCACTGTGAAATACTATCTAGACAGCGCAGCAGGCGATTGCTGGCAAATTCTGGGAAATCAACACAGTTGGCTAGCTTGGCTGTGTCGGCGGTCCTTTTGACTATGCCATGCTAGATGGGCTACTGAGTGTCCCATTCTGGCTTGATCTCAGCCCAGTCAACCAGCCAGTAACAGTAAGATGGAGTAAGGCTGGTCCACCTCTAGTTCTGAACTTGTCTCCATCGTGTATAATCCTTAAATATGGCAATAGATTAAATCAAATGTTGGCGACAGCAGCATAGTTCAATATGTAGCTACTAGCTAGCATACAGTGCATTCGGAAAGTGTTCAGACCCCTTCATTTCATTTCATTTAATTTCAGTCATTTAGCAGACGCTCCTATCCAGAGCGACTTACAGGAGCAATTAGGGTTCACTTTTTCCACATTTTGTTATGTTACAGCCTTATTCTAAAATGGATTAAATAACGTTTTCCTCATCAATCTACACACAATACCCCCATAATAACAAAGCATTTAGAAACAAAACATTTAGACATTTTTGCTAATTTATTAAAAATAAAAAACAGAAATACCTTATTTACATAAGTATTCAGACCCTTTGCTATGATACTTGAAATTGAGCCCAGCTGCATCCTGTTTCCATTGATCATCCTTGAGCTGTTTCTACAACTCGATTGGAGTCCACCTGTGGTAAATTCAATTAATTGGACATGATTTGGAAAGGCACACACCTGTCTATATAAGGTCCCACAGTTGACAGTGCATGTCAGAGCAAAAACCAAGCCATGAGTTCGAAGGAATTGTCCATATAGCTCCGAGACAGGATTGTGTTGAGGCACAGATCTGGGGAAGGGTACCAAAAAATGTCTGCAGCATTGAAGGTCCCAAAGAACACAGTGGCCTCCATCATTCTTAAATGGAAGAAGTTTGGAACCACCAAGACTCTTCCTAGAGCTGGTTGCCCAGTCAAACTGCGGATCCGGCTCCGGGTGTAACCACCACTTTCTCTCCACCTTCCTGTTGCGCCCCTGGTCTGGTCTGGCACCGCTGACTGGAGCTGGACCCGACGACGGTGGATCGAACTGTACAGGCTCCGGACTGGAGCCGCTGGCCGGAGCTGGACTGGGCACCGGTGGAGCGGATTGCTCTGGCTCCGGAGTGGATCCGCTGACTGGAGTTGGACCGGACCCCGGTGGAGCGGATTGCTCAGGCTCCGGAGTGGAGCAGCTGACCGGTGCCGGACCAGGCACCGGTGGAACAGGCAGGGGCCATGCCGGACTGGACACACGCACCACTGGCTTGGTGCGGGGAGCAGGAACGGGCCGGACCGGGCTGACGACGCGCACCACTGGCTTGGTGCGGGGAGCAGGAACGGGCCGGACCGGGCTGATGACGCGCACCACTGGCTTGGTGCGGTGAGCAGGAACGGGCCGGACCGGGCTGACGACGCGCACCACTGGCTTGGTGCGAGGGGCAGGAACAGGCCGGACCGAGCTGGCGACGCGCACCACTGGCTTGGTGCGAGGGGCAGGAACAGGCCGGACCGGGCTGGCGACGCGCACCACTGGCTTGGCGCGAGGGACAGGAACAGGCCGGACCGGGCTGGCGATGCGCACCACTGGCTTAGTGCGAGGGGCAGGAACGGGTCGGGCCGTACTGGGAACACGCAACACTAGCTTAGTGCGGGGAGCAGGAACGGGCCGGACCGTACTGGGAACACACACCACTGGCCTTGTGCGGGAAGCAGGAATGGGTCGGGCCATACTGGGAACACGCACCACTAGCTTAGTGCGGGAAGCAGGAACGGGCCGGACCGTACTGGGAACACACACCACTGGCCTTGTGCGGGAAGCAGGAATGGGTCGGGCCGTACTGGGAACACGCACCACTGGCTTAGTGCGGGGATCAGGAACGGGCCGGACCGGACTGGCGACACACACCACTTGCTTGGTGCGAGGAGCGGGACTGGGTTCCCTTATAAACCTCCGCTCCTTCTGCTGCCTAACCAGCTCCTCTCGCCGTGCCTCTACACTCTCCTTCTCCCTTATCGCCTCCTGTAGCTCCTCCCTCTGACCCAATAACTCCTGCTCCCTCTGGACCAATAGCCCCCGTAACCTGGTGGCCTCCTCTCCTAATCTGCAGATTCGCCCTGTCGCTGCCTCCTGCTGCCTCGTCGTCCACGCCGTGTGCCCCCTCAAACATTTTTCTTGGGGTTGCCTCTCGGGTGTCCGCCGTTTCTCCTCTCCTGCCTGGGCATTTACCTTTGCCCATGGCCCTTTCCCCGCGAATATCTCCTCCCATGACCACCATTTGCCCACCTGAGACGATCGTTTACGGATGAGACGGACCAAGGCGCAGCGTGATAAGCGTACATATTTATTAACGTACTGAACACGAACAAAACAAGAAAACAAACGATACGTGAAGTCCAAGGTAGACTAATAACATACCTATACGGAACAAGATCCCACACAGACTAGTGCCAAACGGCTGCCTAAGTATGGTCCCCAATCAGAGACAACGAGTTACAGCTGCCTATGATTGGGAACCATCCTGGCCAACATAGATCTACACGATCTAGAAACTCAAACATAGAAAACTAAACATAGAAACTACACACCCTGGCTCAACATTTAAGAGTCCCCAGAGCCAGGGCGTGACATCACCTGGCCAATAACATCCCTACGGTGAAGCATGGTGGTGGCAGCATCATGCTGTGGGGATGTTTTCTAGTAGCAGGGACTGGGAGACTAGTCAGGATTGAGGGAAAGATGAACGGAGCAAAGTACAGAGAGGTCCTTGATGAAAACCTGCTCCAGAGCGCTCAGGACCTCAGACTGGGGGCGAAGGTTCACCTTCCAACAGGACAGCGACCCTAAGCATACAGAAAAGACAACGCAGGAGTGGCTTCGGATCAGGTCTCTGAATGTCCTTGAGTGGCCCAGCCAGAGCCCGGACATGAACCCAATTGAACATCTCTGGAGAGACCTGCAGCGACACTCCCCATCCAACCTGACAGAGCTTGAAAGGATCTTCAGAGAATAAAGGGAGAAACTCCCCAAATACAGGTGTGCCAAGATTGTAGTGTCATACGCAAGAAGACTCGAGGCTGTAATCGCTGCCAAAGGTGCTTCAACAAGGGTCTGAATACCTATGTCAATGTGATATTTAATCTACATTTTCTACAAACATTTTCTGTTTTTGCTTTGTCATTATGGGGTATTGTGTGTAGATTGGCGAGGGGAAAACCCCAATTTAATCCATTTTGAATTCAGGCTGTAAAAAGTGAAGGGGTCTGAATACTTTCTGAATGCACTATAACACGAGCCAGCTGCCTGGTTGTGGTTAGTCAGCTCCCAAAGACTCTTTGTTTTATCACCTACGTTTCCTTCAATTTGCTGTTCACAGTGGGAAGACTTTTGGCAAATGATAGACAAAAACATAAAATACATCTACCACAGGCACAGCTGCTGTTAACTTGATCTGTCAGCATGTGAGCTTGAAACAGCCAACATTTGTTTTACAGTTGCGTAATACATTTTCTGACAAGGGTGGTCCGGAAAGCTTTTTGCATGAATAACGCAAAAGCCATTTTGTGCAAATGATGTGAGCAGGAGTTTTTAGAAAGCATCAGGCAAAACAGGATTGTCTTGCCATGAAGCTGATTCACATGTGACTCACTTAGAAAAGGCTTTTAGCTTTTAGTTGCTATTTATTTATAAGGCTAACTTACATTTACATTTACATTTTAGTCATTTAGCAGACGTTCTTATCCAGAGCGACTTACAGTTAGTGAGTGCATACATTATTATATTTTTTCATACTGGCCCCCCGTGGGAATCAAACCCACAACCCTGGCGTTGCAAACGCCATGCTCTACCAACTGACCTTAACTTGAAGCAGTTACATGACTACACTGGCCACGTGCATGTTGATTTTGTTCATCCACACCAGACGTGATCATGACACGCAGGTTAAAATATCAAAGCCAACTGTGAACCAACCACACAAAACAAAAATATAAACGCAACATGCAACAATTTCAAAGATTTTACTGAGTTTAAAGTTCATATAAGGAAATCAGTCAATTGAAATAAATAAATTAGGCCCTAATTTATGGATTTCACATGACTGGGAATACAGATATGCATCTGTTAGTCACAAATACCTTGAAGAAAAGGTAGGGGCGTGGATCAGAAAACCAGTCATTATCTGGTGTGACCACCATTTGCCTCATGCAACGCGACACATCTCCTTTGCATAGAGTTGATCAGGGTGTTGATTGGGGCCTGTGGTATGTTGTCCCACTCATATTCAATGGCTGAGCGAAGTTGCTGGATATTGGCGGGAACTAAAACACGCTGTCGTTCACGTCGATCAGAGCATCCCAAACATGCTCAATGGGTGACATGTCTGAGTATGCAGGCCACTAAAACAACGTTTCATGGTAGAGAAATTAACATTTAAATGATCTGCCAACAGTTCTGTTGGACATTCCTGCAGTCAGCATGCCAATTGCACACTCCCTCAAAACTTGAGACATCTGTGGCATTGTGTTGTGTGATAAAACTGCACATTTTAGAGTGGCCTTTTATTGTCCCCAGCACAAGGTGCACCTGTGTAATGATCATGCTGTTTAATCAGCTTCTTGATATGCCACACTGATCAGGTGAATGGATTATCTTGGCAATGGTGAAATGCTCACAACAGGGATGTAAACAAATGTATGCACACAATTTGAGGGAAATAAGCTTTTTGTGCGTATGGAACATTTTGGGGATCTTTTATTTCAGCTTATGAAACAAGGGACCAACACTTTACACGTTGCGTTTATATTTTTGTTCAGTATAGGTTTAGGATTTCTTGTGGTTTCTGCCTAATAGTGCCTATGTGAGGTGCTCTACCTTTTATTTTAGGAGATGAACACAGTTTCTTTGGGAGCTTATTTTGTGTTTCTGCATTGGGCTATTAAACGAGCCTGTGTTAGATGCCCGGCCAATGAATGTGTGAACACAAGCTGTGAACACTGAGTGGTGAGCGCTGAGCGCTCATTGACAGCTCCACTCTGTGAATGCTTAGTGAGCCCTTCCAGTGCTTGAATGTAAGTGCCTAGCTTCTTGGGTTTTAATGGGCATGTTAATGTGACTCTTAAAGGAAAAGTGATGGTGGCCAAAGTAAAATCTAGCGTAGTCTTATCATAGCTGGACTTTGCTGCCCCACATTAGCTGTCAGTGTGTCAGTTCAGTATATTTGTTCATGGACTGCGACTGTCTGCTGGGTGTTTCATTGATGTTTGGTTCTATACTGCAATTCCGTAATTGACAGAATTCGATTGATCTTTGCTGGATCTCCACTCAGCAGATGAGTTGACTCACTGGGGTTGAAATCTGACGTGAAGAGAACCCACATGACCTTCCAGTTTAGGGGGCATTGTTGTTCCACACAGGAGGATCACTTTACTACAACATAGGCCTACTTTTGTATTTTGGCAAATCCTTTCCATGTTGCGTTTTATATTTTTGTTCAATATACACTGCTCAAAAAAATAAAGGGAACACTAAAATAACACATCCTAGATCTGAATGAATGAAATAATCTTATTAAATACTTTTTTCTATTCATAGTTGAATGTGCTGACAACAAAATCACACACAAATTATCAATGGAAATCAAATGTATCAACCCATGGAGGTCTGGATTTGGAGTCACCCTCAAAATTAAAGTGGAAAACCACACTACAGGCTGATCCAACTTTGATGTAATGTCCTTAAAACAAGTCAAAATGAGGCTCAGTAGTGTGTGTGGCCTCCACGTGCCTGTATGACCTCCCTACAATGCCTGGGCATGCTCCTGATGAGGTGGCGGATGGTCTCCTGAGGGATCTCCTCCCAGACCTGGACTAAAGCATCCGCCAACTCCTGGACAGTCTGTGGTGCAACGTGGCGTTGGTGGATGGAGCGAGACATGATGTCCCAGATGTGCTCAATTGGATTCAGGTCTGGGGAACGGGCGGGCCAGTCTATAGCATCAATGCCTTCCTCTTGCAGGAACTGCTGACACACTCCAGCCACATGAGGTCTAGCATTGTCTTGCATTAGGACGAACCCAGGGCCAACCGCACCAGCATATGGTCTCAGAAGGGGTCTGAGGATCTAATCTCGGTACCTAATGGCAGTCAGGCTACCTCTGGCGAGCACATGGAGGGCTGTGCGGCCCCCCAAAGAAATGCCACCCCACACCATGACTGACCCACCGCCAAACCGGTCATGCTGGAGGATGTTGCAGGCAGCAGAACGTTCTCCACGGCATCTCCAGACTCTGTCATGTCTGTCACATGTGCTCAGTGTGAACCTGCTTTCATCTGTTAAGAGCACAGGGCGCCAGTGGCGAATTTGCCAATCTTGGTGTTCTCTGGCAAATGCCAAACGTCCTGCACGGTGTTGGGCTGTAAGCACAAACCCCACCTGTGGACGTCGGGCCCTCATACCACCCTCATGGAGTCTGTTTCTGACCGTTTGAGCAGACACAGTCATTTTGCAGGGCTCTGGCAGTGCTCCTCCTGCTCCTCCTTGCACAAAGGCGGAGGTAGCAGTCCTGCTGCTGGGTTTTTGCCCTCCTACGGCCTCCTCCACGTCTCCTGATGTACTGGCCTGTCTCCTGGTAGCGCCTCCATGCTCTGGACACTACGCTGACAGACACACAAACCTTCTTGCCACAGCTCGCATTGATGTGCCATCCTGGATGAGCTGCACTACCTGAGCCACTTGTGTGGGTTGTAGACTCTGTCTCATGCTACCACTAGAGTGAAAGCACCACCAGCATTCAAAAGGGGGCGGCAGGTAGCTTAGTGGGTAAGAGCGTTGTGCCAGTAACCGAAAGGTCGCTGGTTCTAATCCCCGAGCCGACTAGGTGAAAAATTTGTCGATGTGCCCTTAAGCAAGGCACTTAACCCTAATTGCTCCTGTAAGTCGCTCTGGATAAGAGCGTCTGCTAAAATGTAAATGTAAAATGTAAATGTACTGGCCTGTCTCCTGGTAGCGCCTCCATGCTCTGGACACTACGCTGACAGACACAGCAAACCTTCTTGCCACAGCTCGCATTGATGTGCCATCCTGGATGAGCTGCACTACCTGAGCCACTTGTGTGGGTTGTAGACTCCGTCTCATGCTACCACTAGAGTGAAAGCACCGCCAGCATTCAAAAGTGACCAAAACATCAGCCAGGAAGCATAGGAACTGAGAAGTGGTCTGTGGTCACCACCTGCAAAACCAGTCCTTTATTGGGGGTGTCTTGCTAATTGCCTATAATTTCCACATGTTGTCTATTCCATTTGCACAACAGCATGTGACATTTATTGTCAATCAGTGTTGCTTCCTAAGTGGACAGTTTGATTTCACAGAAGTGTGATTGACTTGGAGTTACATTGTGTTATTTAAGTGTTCTCTTTATTTTTTTGAGCAGTGTATATTAATTTGGGGGCATGTCAAACACACAAACATTCATGGACATTTAGCTCGCTTGCTATTGCTAGCTAGTTTGACCTGGGAGATGAACATTGTGTTGTTATTTTACCTGAAATGCATATGGTCCTTTTTTTTGCTGGATCTGTGTAGAATTTCTACCCATAGTCTTGGCATCTAGCATCAAGCTGGGCATCTAGCAATCCCGTTCTGAGCCAATGCATTCTAACAGTCTAATACAGGACTGCCAAACCCTGTTCCTGGAGAGCTACCGTCCTGTAGGTTTTTGCTCCAACCCTAATCTAGCACACCCGATTCTAATAATTAGCAGGTTGATAATATTAATCTACAACTTATCCAGAACGCTGCAGCCCGTCTGGTGTTCAACCTTCCCAAGTTCTCTCATGTCACCCCGCTCCTCCGCACACTCCACTGGCTTCCAGTTGAGGCACGCATCTACTACAAGACCATGGTGCTTGCCTACGGAGCTGTGAGGGGAACGGCACCTCCTTACCTTCAGGCTCTGATCAGACCCTACACCCAAACGAGGGCACTACGTTCATCCATCTCTGGCCTGCTAGCTCCCCTACCTCTACGGAAGCACAGTACCCGCTCAGCCCAGTCAAAGCTATTCGCTGCTCTGGCACCCCAATGGTGGAACAAGCTCCCCCATGACGCCAGGACAGCTGAGTCACTGACCACCTTCCGGAGACACTTGAAACCCTACCTCTTTAAGGAATATTTGTAAGTCGCTCTGGATAAGAGCGTCTGCTAAATGACGTAAATGTAAATGAATACCTGGAATAGTATAAAGTCATCCTTCTTCCCCCACCCCCCATACATAAAAAAAAAAAAAAAAAAAGGTGGTTGTCCCACTGGCTATCATAAGTTGAATGCACCAATTTGTAAGTCGCTCTGGATAAGAGCGTCTGCTAAATGATGTAAATGTAAATGAATCAGGTTAGTAACACCTGGGGTTGAAGCGAAAACCTACAGGAGGGTAGCTCTCCACGAACAGGCTTGGGCAACCCTGGTCTAATAAATACTTTTTTGCAATAGCATATATAAAAATGTATCATTTGGTTGTGTTTATGAAGGTTTTAGGTAGGTCTACCATTAGAATACGCAAGAAAAAATGATATTAGTTTGTTACTGTAGGCTATATGTAAAAACCAAAAACCACAACATCACAATTCAAGTGTTATACACTATCACAAAGAAATGCATTATTAACAGAATATCATATTTTAAGTTTTATTATGTTACTAGTCTGTGCTTAGTAGCCTATGGCTATGCTCACATGTAGAATGTATTGAATAGCGGCTGTAATGTTCTACAAAAATGTGATACTTTGCCGTATTTTTAAGTTATTTGGCAAATGTATGTTTTAGAAACCTTAGAACCTGTTCTTTCCTATATGTTATGAAATCAAAACGTCTTACTTGGCTGAAGGATAATTTGGAAAACGTAGCTTTTTGGTCATTTACCAACGCTGCGCTGCAGTCTCTTCACAAGGCAATTGATAATATTGTCACCCATCAGACTATTGCCAATTTAATCTGGTATTTAGGCTACATCTATTATTATAGGCCTATGTGTGAAATTAGTTTTGGTATAGTTTAGGTGTAGTTTTGATGGGCCATTGTCAGATGGCAGCCAACTTGTGAAGGAAGAGCAGGGGGAAATGACATGTCCTCCTAAAAACTCTGATATTGAAATTCTAACAACAGTGTGTTGAATAGACTTATTTAGGAAAAGTCAAGGACTGGTGGACATGACTTTGAGAATGGCAGAGTAATTGACCTCAAAATGATGCTCTCTGACTTTTTAGTTACCGTAGTTATCTATTATTAATCTCTCTTCGTTCATCTTTCAAATACCCACGTGGGGTTGTATGCTCCTGAAAACCAATGAGTAAATGGGAGAAGCGGGACTTGCAGCGCGTCAGGTGTCTCAACTAGAACCAAGTTCTGTTTTAGTGCTTGGCTACGCAGATGCTCGGGCACGCCCGTGAGCGGTGGCGCTGAAATTATTATATAACATGTATGTGTGTGTACATTTATTTTGCAACGCTTGCAAACGCAACGTGTCCGGTGAGTTTTGCATGTTAGCCTCTGTCTGGTACATTTTATATGATTATTTGTTTCATCCATTGAAACTAAAATTAGCTTCTAGTTTAGTTTCCATTTATTTTCTAATGTGTAGTTAGCCTCTGTCTGGTACATTTCTATTTTGATTTGATTCCTCCATTGCTTTGTGTATCATCTTGTAGTAGTTTACCGCAGTATGGAACATTGGCAGTATGTAAATTGAGTTTGTGGTTTGTGTCAGATTAGTTTGAGAAACAGAACAGCTAAGATGACACTTCAGTGCAATTGTGGTGCTAATGGTGGTTCTCATTGGAAGAACATACACCTACACGCATTCTACTGAGTCTTGTTTCAACCCTCTCTCATAGCTGCTGTTTGTGTGAAGAAAACTATCAGCAAGTGATAGAAACTCACTTATCGACCACTGTTGTCAGTAGATCTGAGAGGCTCCTGTGAAAGGCAATCAGGCTAGCTGTGTTACCTCTCTCTCCCACCACTCCTCTTCTCACCCGTCTCCCCCTCGCCTCCCTTTCTCCCCCAGTCATCCTGACAGATGAGGAGGTGCAGAGGAAGAAGGATCTTATCCAGAAGAGGAAGGAGGAGGAGGCAGCGCGGGAGGCCCTGAGACCAAGACTGAATGACGAGCAGAGCCAGGTTATCGCCTCACTGGTGGAGGCCCACCACAAGACTTACGACGACTCCTACTCAGACTTCTCATGCTTCAGGGTCTGTACTGATCAAACTAGCTTAGCCACTCACATTCTCACTTTTTTTGCTATATATACAGTGGGGAAAAAAGTATTTAGTCAGCCACCAATTGTGCAAGTTCTCCCACTTAAAAAGATGAGAGAGGCCTGTAATTTTCATCATAGGTACACGTCAACTATGACAGACAAATTGAGGGAAAAAAATCCAGAAAATCACATTGTTGGATTTTTAATGAATTTATTTGCAAATTATGGTGGAAAATAAGTTTTTGGTCACCTACAAACAAGCAAGATTTCTGGCTCTCACAGACCTGTAACTTCTTCTTTAAGAGGCTCCTCTGTCCTCCACTCGTTACCTGTATTAATGGCACCTGTTTGAACTTGTTATCAGTATAAAAGACACCTGTCCACAACCTCAAACAGTCACACTCCAAACTCCACTATGGCCAAGACCAAAGAGCTGTCAAAGGACACCAGAAACAAAATTGTAGACCTGCACCAGGCTGGGAAGACTGCATCTGCAATAGGTAAGCAGCTTGGTTTGAAGAAATCAACTGTGGGAGCAATTATTAGGAAATGGAAGACATACAAGACCACTGATAATCTCCCTCAATCTGGGGCTCCACGCAAGATCTCACCCCGTGGGGTCAAAATGATCACAAGAACGGTGAGCAAAAATCCCAGAACCACACAGGGGGACCTAGTGAATGACCTGCAGAGAGCTGGGACCAAAGTAACAAAGCCTACCATCAGTAACACACTACGCCGCCAGGGACTCAAATCCTGCAGTGCCAGACGTGTCCCCCTGCTTAAGCCAGTACATGTCCAGGCCCGTCTGAAGTTTGCTAGAGTGCATTTGGATGATCCAGAAGAGGATTGGGAGAATGTCATATGGTCAGATGAAACCAAAATATAACTTTTTGGTAAAAACTCAATTTGTCGTGTTTGGAGGACAAAGAATGCTGAGTTGCATCCAAAGAACACCATACCTACTGTGAAGCATGGGGGTGGAAACATCATGCTTTGGGGCTGTTTTTCTGCAAAGGGACCAGGACGACTGATCCGTGTAAAGGAAAGAATGAATGGGGCCATGTATCGTGAGATTTTGAGTGAAAACCTCCTTCCATCAGCAAGGGCATTGAAGATGAAACGTGGCTGGGTCTTTCAGCATGACAATGATCCCAAACACACCGCCCGGGCAACGAAGGAGTGGCTTCGTAAGAAGCATTTCAAGGTCCTGGAGTGGCCTAGCCAGTCTCCAGATCTCAACCCCATAGAAAATCTTTGGAGGGAGTTGAAAGTCCGTGTTGCCCAGCGACAGCCCCAAAACATCACTGCTCTAGAGGAGATCTGCATGGAGGAATGGGCCAAAATACCAGCAACAGTGTGTGGAAAACCTTGTGAAGACTTACAGAAAACGTTTGACCTGTGTCATTGCCAACAAAGGGTATATAACAAAGTATTGAGAAACTTTTGTTATTGACCAAATACTTATTTTCCACCATAAATTCATAAAAAATCCTACAATGTGATTTTTTTTTTCTCATTTTGTCTGTCATAGTTGACGTGTACCTATGATGAAAATTACAGGCCTATCTCATCTTTTTAAGTGGGAGAACTTGCACAATTGGTGGCTGACTAAATACTTTTTTCCCCCACTGTGTTTTATTGGGATATGAAATCACAGATGTTGCATTACATTCATTTAATGTTTTACCATTTTCACTTCAAGTGATTATGGGTCTGTTGTTTTGTCAGTCACTCCTATGTGCACTTTACAAGGCAGACGCACTGTGTTCTTGTTATATGTTAAATGCATGTGTTGTGTGTTTGTAGCCCCCGGTGCGAGAGGGCCCAGTAACACGCAGTGCCAGTCGTGCAGCCTCCCTTCACTCGCTGTCAGATGCCTCCTCAGACTCCTTCAACCACTCACCAGGTGAAGGTGCTTATACATGCTTACGCGCAGGCACACAGTATACATGCACCACAATCAAATGTTCCATCAACAAGATGTGTAAGACTACCCTAGTCGGCATTGACAAGTCTCTCAAGGGTCTCCTTTACTTTGCTGGGGTAGAACTGAAGGCCATAACTTAGTTATGGAAGAATTTACAATCACACACCACTGAGGTTTATTATGCAGCTGCTGTGTACCATACATTTGCTGGCCTTTTATAACATGCCTGCCTGGCTGTCTTTTGAACACGCGTGTCCCTGCCTTGCACCTACATTACAAAATTGCGTAATGTGCTGCAGCTTTCTTTACATGCTCTAGGAACCTCAATCACTCAGGGCCCGGTTTCCCAAAAACATAATAAGTTGCATGGACTCACTCTGTGTGCAATAATCGTGTTTTTATAACTACCTCATCTCTGTACCCCACACAAACAATTAACTGTAAGGTCCCCCACTCAAGCAATGAATTTCAAACACAGATTCAACCACAAAGACCAGGGAAAGAAGGGCACCTATTGGTATATGGGTAAAATAAAAAAGCAGACATTGAATATCCCTTTGAGCATGGTGAAGTTATTAATTACACTTTGGGTGGTGTATCAATACACCCAGTCACTACAAAGATACAGGCGTCCTTCCTTACTCAGTTGCCGCAGTGGAAGGAAACCACTCAGGGATTTCACCATGAGGCCAATGGTGACTTTAAAACAGTTACAGAGTTTAATGGCTGTGATAGGAGAAAAAAGAGGATGGATAGTTACTCCACAATACTAACCTAAATTACAGAGTGAAAAGAAGGAAGCCTGTACAGAATACAAATATTCCAAAACATGCATTCTGTTTGCAATAAGGCACTAAAGTAAAACTGCAGAAAATGTGGCAAAGAAATTAACTTTATGTCCTGTATACAAAGCGTTATGTTTGGAGCAAATCCAACACAACACAACACAACACATCACTGAGTACCACTCTTCATATTGTCAAGCATAGTGGTGGCTGCATCATGTTATGGGTATTCTTGTAATCGGCAAGGACTAAGGAGCAAGGACAATAACCTAAAACACAAGGCCAAATCTACACTGGAGTTGCTTACCAAGATGATGTTGAAAGTTCCTGAGTGGCCTAGTTACAGTTTTGACTTAAATCGGCTTGAAAATATATGCCTAGACTTGAAAATGGCTGTCTAGCAATGATCAACAACCAATTGGACAGAGCTTGAAGAATTGTAAAAATAATAATGTGCAAATATTGTACAATCCAGGTGTGCAAAGCTCTTAGAGACTTACCCAGAAACACTCACAGCTGTAATCGCTGCCAAAGGTGATTGTACCATGTATTGACTCAGGGGTGTGAAGACTTATGTAAATTCGATTTCTGTATATAATTTTCAATACATTTGGTAAAATTTCTAAAAATGTATTTAGCAGATGTTATTGCGGGTGTAGCGAAATGCTTGTGCTTCTAGCTTGTAATATCTAACAAGTAATTATGGGGTATTGTGTGTAGATGGCGGAGAAAAAAATAAATGTAATCAATTTTGAATTCAGGCTGTAACACAACAAAATGTGGATAAGTCTAGGGGTATGAATACTGTAAATGCAGTAGGCTATAGACCTATTTCAATCATATTGAAATACATTTAATGTTCAATAAATTGAGTTCTATTTTGCTACTTGTAGGCTACTGTCTGTAAATTGTCTCAATATATTTCATAATGTATAGCCTTTAATGTGCGGTAAGCATTAGAATTGTATTGGATAAGCATTAGAGTAAGCCGCCTCAATATTTTTAGCCGTAGGTGGTAATATCTCTCTAGGAGCTGATCAGTTGTAGGGATTGTGAAATAATACTAATGTTAAGGTAAGATTTGAATTGAGAAAGATGATCGGAGAGAAGCACTGCCTTTCTTTCGATCCTATCAGTATCGACACATGCTCCAACTACGCACTTTTAGTGTCTGTTCTCTTTGCATGTTACATCTTCGGCTGTTGTAGGAAAGATGCATCGTTAAAGCACTCATAAGCCTAAGTTCCATCGCTTCCGGGAAACCGGGCCCTGGAGGAGTGGACTGGCCTTTTGTACTATTTCATTGTAAACCTTTTGCTTCATTTAGCAACCATTTATTGCCACTGACATCTCTCACTCATTCACATTCCCCATTAACTCCTAAATTTCTCCTTTCTCTTTATTATTGAACGCCACTCTCTCTCCCATATTTAATCCCTTCCTCTCTTTCGACCATCTCCATTAAACACCTTTATTATCTCTCCCTGTGTAGAGTCGGTGGATACCAAGCTGATGAAATTCAGCAGTCTGTTGATGATGTACCAGGACAGTGCAGGCAGTCCAGACTCTAGTGAGGACGACGGCTCCAAGCTCTCCATGCTGCCCCACCTGGCTGACCTGGTCAGCTACAGCATCCAAAAGGTCATCGGCTTCGCAAAGATGATCCCTGGCTTCAGGTGGGACTCTAGCATATCATGTGCCTTCTGGTCTTGGGTCAGTTCTGCATTTTGCCCACTAATGGTTAAGGTTAGGATTGGGGAAGGGGAAGCTGATCCTAGATCTGTATGTAGTAGAAACTTCACCCTGGAGCCCTTCTATAGTAAATTAAAGGGATTGTGTAGGACCTACACAAATGATTGCTCCACCATATACTGTATCTTTACACAACAACATTTAGATCCGAGAGTGGATCTTTGTCAGGCTCCTACTATCCATTAAGTCTGTAGTAGTTATTTCTGTGGGTGGACGACTTCATTAATTGCATAGCTACATGCTTTGGTACAGTGTGTTATTGTGTGTGTGTAAGGCATTTCATAAACACTTAGGACCTCCGGCGGGTACGGCTCAGTGCTATTCCTGGAATACGCTGGAACAGAGTGAGTGCAACACATGACGTGTTCAATTAAGGTTCCCGATCCATCCCCTCCCCAGATGTATGCAGTCAGTGAACATGTTGTACAGAACATGCCATGATTGTTGACACTTTTTGAACTATAATAATTTTACATTTACATAAGCCCCATATACTTTAAAGGCAAAATTTGGATTTGCCACTGCTCTTGGTCCGTTTAAGCGACAAACACCCTCCCAACATTGACATAGTCCTCTTTAAAGTAACAGATCTCAGTCCTCTTTAAAGTAACAGATCTCAGTCCTCTTTAAAGTAACAGATCTCAGTCCTCTTTAAAGTAACAGATCTCAGTCCTCTTTAAAGTAACAGATCTCAGTCCTCTTTAAATTGAACTATGGGAGAGAAAGAAAAGCCAAATAACTCAGTTCTTTGTATTCACACTGCCCTGCTTTTGAATGAGGACTCAACCTTTTTGCCACTTCTTTTCTCCTATTTCGTAGTCCGAGTCCTCTTTGCGTTCACATTGCTGTGTTTAGAAAGGAACCAAGATCTTTTTCCAAAATTCTGTCAATGCACTCTGGGTTTTTACAAAGTGCAGGACAAGCCATTTAATCAGAACGTGTTATCGGACAGCTACATATACCTACTTGCATTTTGGAAGCTAATAGATTTCATTTAGTAAAAGTTGAGACATAATAGTTGTAATCGGAAGATATTATTATCATGTAAATATTATTCTTAACAGAATACATAGCAGAATAATAATTGCAGATTAAATAATGCTGTAAATGAAAATTGTAAACCCAATGGAGGCTACTGCCCCTTTAAGAGCTAGAATAGATTTTGTATCCTATGTTGTGATTCTCACCAAGTATGTTATTGTCTTCAAACACTATTCAAACCCCACAATCAAATAAACAGCTTATGATGCACTCTTAGCCTATAGATCACATATTGCAAACAAATAATCTGAACTAAAAAGTCTACACATATTTTGGAATTTCTGTGCATCCTTGACAATCGCTAATCAATATCCAAAAACAGCACACATTTTTTTCTGGGAATCTGCACATCGTCTTCTCTCTTTTGTGGCACTGATGTGAGGGGTTATGGCAGGAGAAAACAGTGTTTCAGTAGTGTGGTGTGGGAATAATATCAATCGAACCTGGGGAGCTTTGTGTTCACATTGCCCTAACAAAGGGAACCGGACCCCGGAATTCAAGTAAACTGAACTCCGACCACCTCTCAAGGTTTTGAGGGGTCAGAGTTCCTTTGGAGTGTTCACAGTGCACAAAAAATTAAGTGAACCACACAGTTCACAATACATTTCTGAAAGGGACCAAGTGTGAAAACACCTTTAACACAGCTTTTTGCTACCATTCATACTTTATCAACTATAAAGCTTGTTGTATCCCCATTCATTTCAATGGCGAAATGCAGGCTTCAGCATTCTAAAGTGAAATCACTGCCACAGAATGTTCAAACTAAAACATTTTGAGAGCTTAAAAACACATATGGCTTATGACGCTAATAGTATTCACTCATGCTTACTAAACTAGGCCACTATAATAACTCCACACCTACAAGCCACCCCAAAATAGCTCACTCTAACCAGAAGGAAGAGGCAAAGTGAGAACCTGTCCGCGTGAAAATACAGTGTTAACCAGTGGAAGTGGGGATATTTTTGTATGGGGTTCAATGGTCAACATTAAATCGAATTGCTCATTTGCTACGTGAGGCTTATTTGATCGAATATAATTTTCTCAATGTTTAGGTTTTTACGGATGTAGTGATAAGTGGACGAATGTACGCACGTGGCATTCCAGTAACTTTGAGACAAATGACTTTATATCGGAGTTGTGCCTGTTGTTCACGCGTGTATTTGCCCTCTCATTGGCTAGAATGTTCCCGACTGATCCCACCTTCTCCCGCCTGCCCTTCCGCCTTTGCAGACATGTATTCCCATTGTTAGAGCGGTCAGTCCAGTATCTTGTTAGTATATCATTTAGATCATCTTTGCCAATACTAGCCCATAGGCCTATGAAAACCCTATAATTACTGCAGTCACTACTACTACAGGGCTCTACAGTGCAACCATTTTACTCGCATATGCGCCTAAATATTTTGCTGTGCAACCGGAATTTACATTTTGGAGCACCAGTGTGCCTAGAAATATGAAAGATTCTAGCTTTATTACCTCAAATATTTTTCATTGTGCTCTTAAATTTCTTTGTGCGCCTCCATTTTTCAACTTGCACGACCACTACTCTTTCACAACCATATGCTTCAAGACTAGCAAGTACACACATTTACCTCAGGTAATGTCATTTTCTAGTTTGGTGTTAACCTTTGTACGGGTGTGTGAATATGGATGGGGAGAGGGAGAGATGTGGGTGGAGGGGATATGGTAGATAGAACAGCATGCCCCTGTGTGCTCATGCTCAATAGGAAACAGTGGAACGCAGTCGTCCCGGTAACCATAGAATGCATTGTACATCCAGTCCTTCCTGTTTCTCTCCTCCCCTAGAACATTCTAAAGAACAGTGCTGATTCACTCATCCTGCCAGAGATGAGATGGAAATAGAATTGTAGTTTTATTCAGACAATCCTGCAATTCCAGTTTCAAGGATAAGAACTAGTTTGTTTAGTTAGGAAATAAATGAACAGCATTGTCCAATCGGCTCCAATATTCCAGCCTTGGTATGGTGTCATGCTGATTCAATACATGTTATTGTGTTTCCAGAGGGCTGACTGCTGAGGACCAGATCGCCCTGCTCAAGTCAAGTGCCATCGAGATCATTATGCTACGCTCCAACCAGTCCTTCAACCTAGAGGACATGTCCTGGAGCTGTGGTGGTGGCCCTGACTTCAAGTACTGCATCAACGACGTCACCAAGGGTGAGACACAGAGACACACGGAGACAGAGAGAGACACACACACACACACACACACACATATATATAAATATACATACACTCTTCACACTACATAAAGTGCCTTCAGAAAGTATTCATACCCCTTGACATATGCCACATTTTGTTAGCCTGAATTCAAATTTGATTAAATTGATTTTGTTTCTCACCGATGTACACACAATGCCCGATAATGACAAAGTGCAAACATGCTTTTAGACATTTTTGCACATTTATTTGAAATAAAATACAGAAATATCTCATTTACGTAAGTATTCACACCCCTTTGCTATGACACTCCAAATTGAGCTCAGGTGCATCCAATTTCCTTTGATTATCCTTGAGATGTCACTACAACTTGATTAGAGTCCATCTGTGGCCAATTCAATTGTTTGGACATGATTTAGAAAGAAACACAACATTCTATATAAGGCCCCACAGTTGACAGTGCATGTCAGAAGAATCTATACGATGAAGTTCAAGGAACTGTCTGTAGATCTCCGAGATATATAATTGTGATGAGGCATATATTTGGGGAAGGGTATAAAACTATTTCTAGAGTGTTGAAAGGTTCCAAGAGCACAGTGGTCTCCATCATTGGGGATACTTTTCAGCTGCAGGGACTGGGAGACTGGTAAGGATGAAGGGAACAATGAATGGAGCCAAATACAGGCAAATCCTTGATGAGAACCTGCTTCAGAGTGCAAACGACCTCAGACTGGGGCGAAAAATTACAGGACAATGACCCCAAGCATACAGCCAAAGCAACACTAAAATGGCTTCAAAACAAGAATATGAAAGTCCTTGAGTGGCCCAGCCAAAGCCGAGACTTGAATCCCATTTGAAAATCTATGGAAAGACTTGAAGATTGCTGTTCACCGTCGCTCCCCATTTAACTTAACAGAGCTTGAGAAAATCAGCAAGGAAGAATGGGAGAAAATCCCCAAATCCAGATGTACAAAGCTGATGCAAACATACCCCAGACGACTCAAAGCTGTAATTGCCGCCCAAGATTGCTCCTACAAAGTATTGACTCAGGGGGCATGAATACTTATCTAAATTAGATTTCTGCATTTAATTTTCTAAAAAATGTTTTCACTTTGTTAGATATATTTAATCCATTTTTAATTCAGGCTGTAACACAAAATGTGGAATAAGTCAAGGGGTATGAATACTTTCTGAAGGCACTGTAGTTCACTCACTATGTCAAACGGCCCCCTGTCTGCCCCTCCTTGTAGCGGGTCACACTCTGGACCTGTTGGAGCCACTGGTGAAGTTCCAGGTGGGCCTGAAGAAACTCAACCTCCATGAGGAGGAACACGTGCTGCTCATGGCCATCTGCCTGCTGTCTCCAGGTATCTACCTGATCGCTGCCATGTGTGCTTGTTCGTGTATGCTTTACAAATGTTTGTACATGTATGCCTTGTGTTTGTGCACACAAGTTCAGCATGTGCTTGGTTATACACGGAGTGTACAAAACATTAGGAACACCTGCTGACCAGGTGAATCCAGGTGAAAGCTATGATCCTTTATTGATGTCACTTGTTAAATCCACTTCAATCAGTGTAGATGAAGGGGAGGAGACAGGTTAAAGAATGATTTTTAACACTTAAGACAAATGAGACATGGATTGTGTATGTGTGCCATTCAGAGGGTGAATGGGCAAAACAAAAGATTTAAGTGACTTTGAAAGGGGTATGGTAGTAGGTGCCAGGCGCACCAGTTTAAATGTGTCAAAAACTGCAATGCTGCTGGGTTTTTCACACTCCACAGTGTCCCGTGTGTATCAAGAAGGGTCCACCACCCAAAGGACATCCAGCCAACTTGACACAACTGTTGGTAGCATTGGAGTCAACCAACATGGGCCAGCATCCCTGTTGAACTCTTTCGACACCTTGTAGAGTCCATGCCCCGATTAATTGAGGCTGTTCTGAGGGCAAAAGGGGGTGCAACTCAATTTTAGAATAGTGTTCCTAATGTTTTGTACACTCGGTGTATGTTTGTATGGTGTTTTTGTGTGCATTCCCATCTCTTCATCACTACTTTTAATGGCCTCTCCCTCCTCCCCTCGATGTAGATCGTCCAGGGGTGCAGGACCACGCTAAGATTGAGGTTCTCCAGGACAGTCTGTCGGAGGTGCTCCAGGCCTACATCAGGGTGAACCACCCAGGAGGACGACTGCTCTACGCCAGGATGATCCAGAAGCTGGCCGATTTGCGCAGCCTCAACGAGGAACACTCCAAACAGTACCGCTCGCTGTCCTTCCAGCCCGAGCACAGCATGCAGCTCACCCCGCTGGTGCTGGAGGTGTTTGGGAGCGAGGTGTCCTAGCAGCCACACCGACCCCCACCACCACCCCTCTGGTTAGAAGAGATGGACAGACGATCCCCCCCATGAGGACCCCCAGGAGTTCATTTGTTGAGTTGCTGGATAGATGGCTCAGCGATGGGGGTGATGGAAGGGTCTCTGAGGGGGAATAGCGGAATGAACCGGAAAGTCACACTGTCACAGAAAAGGTTTTGGAGGGTTAATCAGGGTATTATGGGTAAAGAGAGAAGGGAGGGGCTTCGATAAGGTTGGAATTTCCCGTTTAAAAGAAAAAGGGAATTTCGAACAGAATGTATTTATAACTAAACTATAAATATATATACATACATATAAGCTAATATCTATATTTAAGGTTGTTTCTACTAAAACAAATGGATAAGTAATCCTCTGTATACTATAGGATTTGTAGGCCCTATTTGTGTGGATATGAATGTGTGTGCATGTGTTGACATAGTGTTTCAAAATGCACGCACACACACACAAATACACCCTGAGTAGAGTGCAAGGGGCCTTCTATTTTTTATGTTTCTATATGAGAATACTGAATGACCACAAAAGGGTGTTGAGTACAGGCTCTGACTGAGTGTTTAGTAGTGGGATCTGTGTTTAAGGCACCATTAATGTATCGGTTAAAGTGTAGGCTACACACAGGATATATGTGGGTAATCTGGTAACTATTTGGTTCTGTTGCCCCCTTTCAGACTTCAAAATATACACAATTAACACTTTAAAAGTTATTTCCTTCATAAGAGGAAAGAGCAACATGTTTCTATTTTATTATTCTGGATTATTGGTTAGCTAGCTAAAATAAGATGGCTAAACTAACCTAGTAAGGTTAACTGCCGCGCCTCAGGGAGAAGTTAGCCTGATATTGTTCATTGTACAATATACATTTTGAGTAATAGTACACAAACTTACAATCAAAAGGGAGAGTGTTAGAAAAACGGTTGTCATCGCCGGTCAAACCTGTCTGTCATGATGTAATAATTACTGTAGTAATTACTAAAACATTTTAATCAAATCTGCAGATGCTCTTAAGGTTAGATCAAATTCTATTCACGGTAAAATACAATTACAATGTCACCCCCACCAGTTTCTGTTTGAGAGCTGTATTATGGCCTTAGTAGGTCGAAGGTTCAGCACATCACAAGTGTGTGTTTCCTCGCTCAGTCTGCAGGTCTGGGTCGCGCTCTTGTGGTCATTGTCTGTAAATACCACTTGTTATTTCTGTACATTTAAGGAAAAAATAGGCAAATACTAAGATCATTCAATTGTTGGGAATAATGCTCTGGAGATATATGCAAATATGATATGTGCTATTTTCTTATGTTGTACCTCTCTTTGAGGTCTAGATAAGCTTTGACCGCTATATATACGTTTTGGGGGGGGGAGCAAACTCATTGGTTTTATTCAATTCGAGATTGTGTTTCCTGACATCAGCATTCGTTCCGCTGCACCAAAACCTTCTCACATACCGAGGAGACATTCTGACTCAACCTGCTGCTCTGTAAAGCTTCTCTGTAAAGCTACAATACCGTTAGAACCTGGAAAAAGACAACATAATCTTGTTCATGCTCTTTACTACTAACACTGCCTCAACTCAAACAGACAAGAATAAAGGCCAATCAATCAGTCACCGTAGCGACGGGCATGCCTCTCTCTTCAACACGCCAGCCAACGCCTCTTCTGCAATAGAACAGCAGCCAGCCTGGCAGGACTCTTCATAGCTTTAACGCGACAGCATCCATTCAGGCCCAACTCAACAGCTGTAGTGCACCAAGGGCTGATGGGACTGATTTTGTGAGCAACGGCTTTGGATATGTCACTCCGATGGAAGGTGTGACGTCTCTTACCTGGGAAGTGATTAACACTGAACTGATCCCGTGATGAGAGTTTGGGGAGGTGGGCTCTGGAGTGAATAAAGGAGTGACTGTATAGAAGTGTTTAAGAATCACAGAATAGCGGTGTACAGAGCTCAAGGCCCAAAGTCTGATATTTTCTCCCATTGCAGCAGATGTCCAGACCCCACTGCGTAGATCAGGTCTTGTGGAGAAAGCATCTTTTTTTTGTATTCTATCATATATACATAAACCCATGTAAAGGAATGCAGGAAAGATAGGGTCAGGGGTTCTAATGGGAGGAACTCCTCCAAGAGCTCTGCCTGCTGCCAAACTGGCTCAGAAAGACTGCCCCAAGAACTGCGCCCCTCTCTACCGCAGGTCAGCAACTCCACCTCAGTAGCCTTACAAAACTCTGTTAAACATTTAACAGATACCTCAATGAAACTGAAAACGTTCATAATAGCATAGAAGGGAACCAAACCTGTAACACAGTGGCACACACATTCATACATTCACACACACCATGACATTTCGTCAGCAACCTCTGGAGTGTTCTGTTTTTTATCAAGCAAAAAGTTGCCCGTTTCTTTTGAAGATAAACTGCCTAGAGGGCTGTGTTGCAGGCCCAGTATAGGGATCCCATTGTTTTTACACAGGGTGTCTGTCGGTTTTTCTTATCACAGCACGATAATCATGTGTAAAAGAGGCAGGCTACAACGGTCAATGGTTCCCGCTGCCACTGTGTCAAAAGTCCAGTCCTAATCAGTATTTGTATTTTTGAGGAATAAGCGATGCCGAGGAATGACTCTGTAATAATATGTAAATCATGCAGTCACCATGGCTGAGTTTAGGCAGCGTCTCTGTGATCAGTACCTTTTCAGGTTTACTGACTACGAAATCACCTGGATTGGCTAAAATAATACATAAAGGTAATATATTTATTCGTTCAAATGTAATGTTAAGATCAGTGAATGATTGCAGACAGGTTCCTGATAAGGCACTGATCAAAGCGGCCCTGCCTACGTTTTGGCCTGTATGGTTGCTGCTGGTTTTTGGTGGCTCTGTTGTATTGCTCTGGTGATGTGTGAAGCAAGCTGAATCCTGAATCCCTGTTAGAGTTTATTGTACGGAGTCGTGCCGCCAGGCACTGTTTTAACCAAAACAAACTACCTCTCCCACCCGCACATGTATTTTTGGCATGGTTGTGTTTAATCTGTTCTTATTTTAATACTAATTCATTGTATTTATTCATTTTACTTCTCAAATGCTGGATGATTTACCTCAACACACCTCAAAATAAGCCTACAGATCAAGAGGAGACTGTCGTCACTCCACGTCTCTGTCTGTTGGGGGGGCTGAAACGGCTCATCTTTGTATTAAGTGTTGCCTTCAACGCATTTATGCTAACTGGGATTGGACAGCTTGTAAACTGGGATATTATGACATAATCTCCTCAAGCTAGAGGCCTCAGTTAGCGTCAGTTAGCGATCTGCATAGTATGTGTATGATGTAGTAGTGTCAAGATTTAAGGATTTCTTTATGAAACGCTTCTGTTGAGATCCTGTTTTGATGTTTTAGCTGTCTGTGTCTGCTTTGCAGCCAGCTGCCCAGTCGCCTGCTCAGTCTGCCCTCAGCTCAGTGGTCTACTGCCCCTCTTACTCTTAGCTCATCGCTCTGGAACCCAGGTCTTTATTGTATCACATTGACGTACAGGACACAGCACCATTGTAGCACAGTGCATTACCAACAAAGCGTACTGTTTAAAAAGGTTTCTATAAAGGATTCAATGAAAATGTGTATATAATCAGTTCTCTGTAGTGATGACTGATGAAGCTGGGCAGTTTATATCTACCTACGTCTTTGATTTGTTCTTGAGAAGCATTTAAGTTTTTCTTTGGATAGAGAGAGATGAGGAAAGATTGAGTAGTCGCATGAATGTTGCTCACTGTTTTGGAATCTTTTTATTTTTGCTCTGATTGTTCTCTGCTACCTCTTTTTAATATGCTCTTGCTCACATACAGTACTACAAATGCATACAGTACTACAAATGCATACAGTACTACAAACGCATACAGTACTACAGTATGTGCACAGACTCAGTATGCACTTCTATTTCACCAACAGTTTTTGCCAATGATGCACTTGTTTGTCTCCGTGCTCTGGCTTTTGTCTGAAATCTATTACTGATGATCACTATAGCAAATCACCAATGGTTTCAGTCTTTTAACATGGAATGCACATTATAGCTCAGTTACCTTGGTGTGCCTACAACCCGGAGCCTGAACCTGGGACAATATCAGGGGTTTAACGAAACACATTTTAAAAAATCTTATTTAAGACCATGTTCAAATGGCTTTTCACATTTATTTTATTGTCAAATCAATCTTTATGGGTTAGGAGAACATAACCATCAGCTCACCTCTACTGGGAAGCACATGTCAAATGGTGATCCACCGGACGCAAATATGCTTCACATTTTTTAAGCTGAGGTGATGCTTTAGTTTCAGGGGTGAGAGATGGACATAAGGCCAACATAACACATGTATATATACACTGTCACACCTGACAGGTTTTATTCCATTCATATAGACGGTGCATTGCTCTGCAGAGAGGATTTGGTTCAGTATATTTGTGTGAAATATAACAAATGGCCATTCTTCCTCTTATTTATTATATTCAGTGCCATGCTATGCTGTGGTTGTTATTAAGGCCTATGTATACTCCTGGCTAACGGTTAAGAGCGTTGGGCCAGTAACTGAAAGGTCGCTGGTTCGAAACCCCGAGCTGACTAGGTGAAAAATCTGTCTGTGCCCTTGAGCAAGGCACTTAACCCTAATTGCTCCTGTAAATCGCTCTAGATAAGAGCGTCTGCTAAATGACTAAAATGTAAATGTCGGGAAGTGTTACTGGAATGGAAGGAGGTGTGAACTGTTCTGAATCTGGACTGCTTTATTCCTGTTGGAGGCCAGTACGTAGTTGTTAGCAAGCACTGTTGGTTTTTGAGTTCTCTGTATGTTTGTTTTTAATCCCAACTGCTATCCTTGATACATTCTCAAAGGTCAATATTATTGTATTTAGTTGAAGATGAAACATCAATTGATCTTGTGAACAGTTGGTCCAAAAACAACATACACTGGTGTACTCTTGGACTAGTTGGACGTGGATTTTTTTTGACTGACTTCTGGTAGACAGACCATTTCTCATTAGTAATCGATCATTGTAATTGATCTCAAAGTCTCAAGATAAGTTATTTTTTTATACATGCACACCATGTAATTCTCATGACTCGATGCTTCACACGGTCTTTCAACAACCTTGGCATTGTTGTTAATGATATCAATGCTCTAATTGAAAGTAATACCATTGTCTTTGTTCAATCACTGCCTGTTTTGTGTTTATTTTATTATTCTGAAGATGATCTATTGTACATTGATTATGTGCATTGTATGTAGTATATAATGTTTTGGAAAATCACAAATAAACCGCTGTACATAATGATGCAAAAATCCATGTCTTCATATATTCTCAAAAGGAAACCATACTAGATTTAGCTAGCATTATAGGGATCAGCAAGAGACTGAGTGGGGAACACAAGCATAGTTGGGTGGTGGTGGTGTTCATATGGCTTGGCTTGTGTGCTTAGTCCCCTCCTGTACTCCCTGTTCACCCACGACTGCGTGGTCGCGCACGACCTCAACACCATTAAGTTTGCAGACGACACGGCGGTGGTAGACCTGATCATGGATGACGATGAGACAGCCTAGGGAGGTCAGAGACCTGGCAGTGTGGTGCCAGGGCAACAACTTCTCCCTCAACGTCAGCAAGACAAACGAGCTGATCGTGGACTACAGGAAAAGGAGGGCCGAGCACGGCCCCATTCACACCGACGGGGCTGTAGTGGAGCGGGTCAAGAACTTCAAATTCCTCGGCATCCACGTCACTAAGGATCTATTATGGTCCAAACACACCAACACAGTAGTGAAGAGGGCACAACAACGCCTATTTCCCCTCAGGAGGCTGAAAAGATTTGGCATGGGCCTTAGGATCCTCACAAAGTTATACAGCTGCACCATTGAGAGCATCTTGACTGGCTGCATCACTGCTTGGTATGGCAACTGCTTGGCATCCGACCGCAAGGCGATACAGAGTGTAAACCACTGGGGCCGAGCTCCCTGCTATCCAGGACCTCTACATAACTATATCTATATAACAGGCGATGTCAGAGGAAGGCCCTTAAATTGTCAAAGACTCCAGCCACTCAAGGCATAGACTCGCCACATATGCTGCTGCTACTCTCTTATCTATCCTGTTAAAGTGACTTACCTAGTCACTTTACCCCTACCTACAGTGGGGAGAACAAGTATTTGATACACTGCCAATTTTGCAGGTTTTCCTACTTACAAAGCATGTAGAGGTCTGTAATTTTTATCATAGGTACACTTCAACTGTGAGAGACGGAATCTAAAACAAAAATCTAGAAAATCACATTGTATGATTTTTAAGTAATTAATTTGCATTTTATTGCATGACATAAGTATTTGATCACCTACCAACCAGTAAGAATTCTGGCTCTCACAGACCTGTTAGTTTTTCTTTAAGAAGCCCTCCTGTTCTCCACTCATTACCTGTATTAACTGCACCTGTTTGAACTCGTTACCTGTATAAAAGACACCTGTCCACACACTCAATCAAACAGACTCTCCACAATGGCCAAGACCAGAGAGCTGTGTAAGGACATCAGGGATAAAATTGTAGACCTGCACAAGGCTGGGATGGGCTACAGGACAATAGGCAAGCAGCTTGGTGAGAAGGCAACAACTGTTGGTGCAATTATTAGAAAATGGAAGAAGTTCAAGATGACGGTCAATCACCCTCGGTCTGGGGCTCCATGCAAGATCTCACCTCGTGGGGCATCAATGATCATGAGGAAGGTGAGGGATCAGCCCAGAACTACACGGCAGGACCTGGTCAATGACCTGAAGAGAGCTGGGACCACAGTCTCAAAGAAAACCATTCGTAACACACTACGCCGTCATGGATTAAAATCCTGCAGCGCACGCAAGGTCCCCCTGCTCAAGCCAGTGCATGTCCAGGCCCGTCTGAAGTTTGCCAATGACCATCTGGATGATCCAGAGGAGGAATGGGAGAAGGTCATGTGGTCTGATGAGACAAAAATAGAGCTTTTTGGTCTAAACTCCACTCGCCGTGTTTGGAGGAAGAAGAAGGATGAGTACAACCCCAAGAACACCATCCCAACCGTGAAGCATGGAGGTGGAAACATCATTCTTTGGGGATGCTTTTCTGCAAAGGGGACAGGACGACTGCACCGTATTGAGGGGAGGATGGATGGGGCCATGTATCGCGAGATCTTGGCCAACAACCTCCTTCCCTCAGTAAGAGCATTGAAGATGGGTCGTGACTGGGTCTTCCAGCATGACAACGACCCGAAACACACAGCCAGGGCAACTAAATGGCATATTATTATAAGGAGTGGCTCCGTAAGAAGCATCTCAAGGTCCTGGAGTGGCCTAGCCAGTCTCCAGACCTGAACCCAATAGAAAATCTTTGGAGGGAGCTGAAAGTCCATATTGCCCAGCGACAGCCCCGAAACCTGAAGGATCTGGAGAAGGTCTGTATGGAGGAGTGGGCCAAAATCCCTGCTGCAGTGTGTGCAAACCTGGTCAAGACCTACAGGAAATGTATGATCTCTGTAATTGCAAACAAAGGTTTCTGTACCAAATATTAAGTTCTGCTTTTCTGATGTATCAAATACTTATGTCATGCAATAAAATGCAAATTAATTACTTAAAAATCATACAATGTGATTTTCTGGATTTTTGTTTTAGATTCCGTCTCTCACAGTTGAAGTGTACCTATGATAAAAATTACAGACCTCTACATGCTTTGTAAGTAGGAAAACCTGCAAAATCGGCAGTGTATCAAATACTTGTTCTCCCCACTGTATATGTACAGTACATGGCTACCTATTCCTCGTGTCACAATTATTATTATTTTATCTTATCTTTAACTCGCCGTTGTTGGAAAAGGACCCGTAAGTAAGCATTTCACTGTTAGTCTACACCTGCTGTCTACGAAGCATTTGACAAATACAATTTGATTTGATTTATGCCTTCCTCACAAAAATAATTGCTCCAGTAGAGGGAGCTAGTGTTCTGCTCTGTCAACTTCCCTTTAAACTGTCCCGCCGCCCCAGTCATATTGGGACTAATGTGAATCGTGCATTATAGGGATCAGCAAGAGACTGAGTGGGGTACACAAGCGTAGTTGGGTGGTGGTGGTGTTCATATGGCTTGGCTTGCCTTGTGAATGTTTAACGTGTGAGACTGTTTTCTGTAAGTGCAATTAATTGTTTTTTATTCTCTCCTTACTTTACACTTAAATTGGGCCCCATTATAGCTGAGCAGATGCTCTCGGGGAGAAGGAGGAGGAGACCGGCTGTGTGGTAAATGTTTGGCGTCTTTGATGAAAGTCAGCCAAACGTCATTAGGTCAATCTCCTCTCTCTGGCATGTGACCCACTGGAGTCTGCACTTCCTGGAAGAGACTGAGATATAGTTGAAGGAAAGGAGAGGAGACCGTTCTGAGGTATTTCTTCTGAGGTATCAAAGAGATTAATTTCTTGCCCTAGACTTGGGTTCCCTGAAAGTGTTGAATTTAAACTGAAGTAGTAGATGGACTGAGTTTGAGTGTTGATGGCTATTGTAATCATTGTGTTGGCAAGAACTTCCTTTTAGAAGTACAACTTGCCATATGCTATAATGCACAATGTGTTAATTGCTAATTATCTCAGTGTGCTTCATGATTGCCTCATAAAGGACTTGCTACTCTGAAATGTTTCTTCAATCACATTCCTGCATGTTGCTTAACAAATGCCTCACAATCAAGTTATTGATTCAGCCCCCTTCTGAGAATATTAGTCATATCCTGATCTGCTCACAGATTCAGATGTTCCTTCCTGGAATAACACTAATTATAACAGCATAAATATATCCAGCATACCTACACTGGACTAGGCTACAATGTGAAAGTAATTTTGCAGTGAGAGCCAAAATACAATATATATATATATATATATATATATATATATATATATATATATATATATATATATATATATAAAAAAAGTATGTGGACAATGAGTGGATTTGGCTATTTCAGCCACACCTGTTGCTGACAGGTGTATAAAATTGAGCACACAGCCATGCAATCACCATAGACAAACATTGGCAGTAGAATGGCCTTACTGAAGAGCTCCGTGACTTTCAACTTGGCACTGCCATAGGATGCCAAATTTCCAACATGTCAGTTCGTCAAATTTCTGACCTGCTAGAGCTGCCCCAGTCAACTGTAAGTGCTGTTATTGTGAAGTGGAAACGTCAAGGAGCAACAACTGCTCAGCCGCGAATTGGTAGGCCACACAAGCTCACAGAACGGGACCGCCGAGTGCTGAAGCGGTAGCTCGTACAAATCGTTTGTCCTCGGTTGCAATACTCACTACCGACTTCCAAACTGCAACTGGAAGCAACGTCAGCACAATAACTGTTCGTCGGGAGCTTCATGAAATGGGTTTCCATGGCCGAGCAGCAGCACACAAGCCTAAGATCACCATGCGCAATGCCAAGCGTCGTCTGGAGTGGTGTAAAGCTCCCCGCCATTGGACTCAGTGGAAACATGTCCTCTGGAGGGATGAATCACGCTTCACCATCTGGCAGTCCGACGGACAAATCTGTGTTTGGCGGATGCCAGGAGAACGCTACCTGCCCCAATGCATAGTGCCAACTGTAAAGTTTGCTGGATGAGGAATAATGGTCTGGGGCTGTTTTTCATGGTTCGGGCTAGGCCCCTTAGTTCCAGTGAAGGGAGATCTTAATGCTACAGCATACAATGACATTCTAGACGATTCTATGCATCCAACTTTGTGTGGCAACAGTTTCAGCATGACAATGCCCCCGTGCACAAAGCGAAGTCCGTACAGAAATGGTTTGTCGAGATCGTTGTGGAAGAACTTGACTGGCCTGCACAGAGCCCTGACCTCAACCCCAACAAACACCTTTGGGATGAATTGGAACGCTGACTGCGAGCCAGGCCTAATCTCCCAACATCAGTGCCCGACCTCACTAATGTGGCTCTTGCCCGACCTCACTAATGTGGCTCTATGAATGGAAGCAAGGCCCCGTAGTAATGTTCCAACATCTAGTGGAAAGCCTTCCCAGAAGAGTGGAGGCTGTTATAGCAGCAAAGGGGGGACCAACTCCATATTAATGCCCATGATTTTGGAATGAGATGTTCGACGAGCACGTGCCCACATACTTTTGGTTATGGTAGTGTACCTCTGAGGAGAATGGGGTTAAAGGCTGTGGCTCCCCCTCCTGATCGCTCCTCTTGGTGTTGCCCAGATGGGCTAGTTTGAGTTTCTCAAAGAACTTGGCAGCTCTGAGCAGAGATGAGGAAGGAGGGAGGTTCTCCTTGGCCCCGAGCTGTGGAGAGGATAGAGAGAGGGGTGCTGGGGGGTTCTGTTCAGCTGAGAGGGGCTGGAGGGGAGGCGGTGGCCGTGGCGGTTTGGGCTAGACTATTATGGGAGAATGAGGAGGTTAATGGAGAAAAAAGCCTGTGGTAACAGTGCTGACGCACGAGGGAAACATTAAGGGAGGAGTCTCTAATCCCAGTGGCGACAGGGTCATGGAGCCGCTGGCGACAGCATGAATGTACTTTGCAGCCTGCTGAAGGGGGAGAGAATCTAGCACTCTGATAGCTGATAACTATCAGTTACCTATGAATTACTTACCTACGTCTAGGTGCCGGCCTCTACCCAAACAAAGTGTTCCTTGGACCAGGAAAAGGGATAGAATCTAGCTCTTGTTAAAGTTCTGATAACTGTCAATGTCTTATTAATTATTTACCTCTGTATATGTGCTAGTGACCCTCGACCCAGAAGAGTGTTCCATGGAGGGTTTATTAAGCTGTAGCTCCAGGAAGTATGATAGGTGACCAGGCCAAGCAGCAGGAGCTGGGGAGACAGACTCAGCAGTGGAAAGTAATGGAACTTTGGTTTCCTACCCCACAGCACAGCAGCCCCCGTCCGGCTTTCCCCTCTGTAGCTTGGGATGGCAGGACGCTGCTTGGTGGAAGTGTCTCCTTGAGAAAACAGTGCCAGAAATCTTTCCTTTAGTGTGACTGGTTAACATTTCCCTCTATCTATCTACCGTGCTCAACACTTCCTTGCTTTACTCATGTGTGTGTGGGATCCATCTGGATATTACATATGGGTAAATCCATTTCAATTCAATCACTTTTTCACAGCACCCCTTTTGATTTGAATGAAACCTTCCATACGTAAATGGCCATTGTAGAAGTGATCAGAAAGTGACTTTTTACATTTACATTTTACATTTTAGTCATTTAGCAGACGCTCTTATCCAGAGCGACTTACAGTTAGTGAGTGCATACATTATTTTATTTTTTTCATACTGACCCCCCGTGGGAAACAAACCCACAACCCTGCTCTACCAACATCCCTGCCGGCCATTCCCTCCCCTACCCTGGACGACGCTGGGCCAATTGTGCGCCGCCCCATGGGTCTCCCGGTCACGGCCGGCTACGACAGAGCCTGGATTCGAACCAGGATCTCTAGTGGCACAGCTAGCACTGCGATGCAGTGCCTTAGACCACTGCGCCACTCGGGAGTCCACCACTGCGCCACTTTTTGACATAAAGGTGCTCAAAGTTGACCCATTTTGCATATCACACCATACCATGAGACATCCATGTCTTCATCACTGGCAAAGATAAACAGTTGAGATTTATATAATTTAAAAGCTTGCAAACAGGGTTGTTAAAGTATTTTATAATAAAAACTCAAATACAAATATACAGTGAGGGGAAAAAAGTATTTGATCCCCTGCTGAATTTGTACGTTTGCCCACTGACAAAGAAATGATCAGTCTATAATTTTAATGGTAGGTTTATTTGAACAGTGAGAGACAGAATAACAACAGAAAAATCCAGAAAAACGCATGTCAAAAATGTTATAAATTGATTTGCATTTTAATTAGGGAAATAAGTATTTGACCCCCTCTCAATAAGAAAGATTTCTGGCTCCCAGGTGTCTTTTATACAGGTAACGAGCTGAGATTAGGAGCACACTCTTAAAGGGAGTGCTCCTAATCTCAGTTTGTTACCTGTATAAAAGACACCTGTCAACAGAAGCAATCAATCAATCAGATTCCAAACTCTCCACCATGGCCAAGACCAAAGTGCTCTCCAAGGATGTCAGGGACAAGATTGTAGACCTACAAAAGGCTGGAATGGGCTACAAGACCATCGCCAAGCAGCTTGGTGAGAAGGTGACAACAGTTGGTGTGATTATTCGCAAATGGAAGAAACACAAAAGAACTGGCAATCTCCCTTGGCCTGGGGCTCCATGCAAGATCTCACCTCGTGGATTTGCAATGATCATGAGAACGGTGAGGAATCAGTCCACAACTACACGGGAGGATCTTGTCAATGATCTCAAGGCAGCTGGGACCATAGTCACCAAGAAAACAATTGGTAACACACTACGCCGTGAAGGACTGAAATCCTGCAGCGCCTGCAAGGTCCCCCTGCTCAAGAAAGCACATATACATGCCCGTCTGAAGTTTGCCAATGAACATCTGAATGATTCAGAGGAGAACTGGGTGAAAGTGTTGTGGTCAGATGAGACCAAAATGGAGCTCTTTGGCATCAACTCAACTCGCCGTGTTTGGAGGAGGAGGAATGCTGCCTATGACCCCAAGAACACCATCCCCACCGTCAAACATGGAGGTGGAAACATTATGCAAAGGAGTGGCTCAAGAAGAGGGCACATTAAGGTCCTGGAGTGGCCTAGCCAGTCTCCAGACCTTAATCCCATAGAAAATCTGTGGAGGGAGCTGAAGGTTCGAGTTGCAAACGTCAGCCTCGAAACCTTAATGACTTGGAGAAGATCTGCAAAGAGGAGTGGGACAAAATCCCTCCTGAGATGTGTGCAAACCTGGTGGCAAACTACAAGAAACGTCTGACCTCTGTGATTGCCAACAAGGGTTTTGCCACCAAGTACTAAGTCATGTTTTTCAGAGGGGTCAAATACTTATTTCCCTCATTTAAACTGCAAATCAATTTATAACATTTTCTGGATTTTTTTTTTGTTATTCTGTCTCTCACTGTTCAAATAAACCTACCATTAAAATTATAGACTGATCATTTCTTTGTCAGTGGGCAAACTTACAAAATCAGCAGGGGATCAAATACTTTTTTCCCCTCACTGTATATCATTTATATATACACTACCGTTAAAAAGTTTCGGGTCACTTAGAAATGTCCTTGTTTTCGAAAGGAAAGCACTTTTTTTTCTCCATTAAAATAACATCAAATTAATCAGAAATACAGTGTAGACATTGTTAATGTTGTAAATGGCTATTGTAGCTTGAAACGGCAGATTCTTATTGGAATATCTACATAGGCGTACAGAGGCCCATTATCAGCAACCATCAGTCCTGTGTTCCAATGGCACGTTGTGTTTGCTAATCCAAGTTTATTATTTGAAAAGGCTAATTGATCATTAGAAAACCCTTTTGCAATTATGTTAGCACAGCTGAAAACTGTTGTGCTGATTTAAAGAAGCAATAAAACTGGCCTTCTTGAGACTAGTTGAGTATCTGGAGCATCAGCAATTGTGGGTTCGATTACAGGCTCAAAATGGCCAGAAACAAATAACTTTCTTCTGAAACTTGTCAGTCTATTCTTGTTCTGAGAAATGAAGGCTATTCCATGAGAGAAATTGCCAAGAAACTGAAGATCTCGTACAACGCTGTGTATTACTCCCTTCACAGAACAGCGCAAACTGGCTCTAACCAGAATAGAAAGAGGAGTGGGAGGCCCTGGTGCACAACTGAGCAAGAGGACAAATACATTAGTGTGTCTAGTTTGAGAAACAGACGCATCACAGGTCCTCAACTGGCAAGGTTTAAAAATGAGAATTCCCGCCCCCCCCCCAAAAAAAACAACACTTTGTAAGCTTTTAAATGATATCAAACTCAACCGTTTATCTTTTCCAGTGATAGAGACATGGATGTCTCATGGTATGGTGTGGTATACAAAATGAGTCAACTTTGAGCACCTTCATCTCCTGAATGTTTTGGCATTCAGGTCCAAAAAGTCCCTTTCTGACCACTTCTTCCATGGGCAAACATGTATAGAATGTTTTGTTGCTGTCAAAAAGTGATTGAATTCAAATGGATTTCCCCATATGTGATGGTTTATGTTATGAGCATGTGCTTGCTCTTTACAGCATTTGTGTTTGTGTATTCATGTGTTTGTATTGTGGAACTGATCAGTCTGTTTAAGTGTGCTAGTTTATGTTGTATGTTTTTGACTGTCTGACAATATGTTTGTGCACGTACGTGCACACTCTGGAGCGGGTCCAGTGGCTGGTATTTATAACCCTGCTGTCAGGGCCTGGCTACAGTCAGACCGTGGGAATGTGGTAAAGGATTTCTGTGGTATTTTTAATGTTTGTTATTAAATATCCCTACACGGGACCATGACCAAACCCTCTGCCCCCTTCTATCTCTCCTCCTTCGTCTCCTCCTCCCCTACACATTTTTGTGTCCCGGGGAGAAAACGCACCCTGGATCCGATAACAGCGCGCTCACATTACCGTGGAGATCCGGGAAGAGCAGCAGACAACTGTTGCTGCAGCTGGAGAAGCGAAGAGGCCATTGTCACTGCCAAGAGGCACACTGACTGTACTGTATTTATTTTTATTTTATTTCACCTTTATTTAACCAGGTAAGCCAGTTGAGAACAAGTTCTCATTTACAACTGCGACCTGGCCAAGATAAAGCAAAGCAGTGCGATTAAAAACAACAACACAGGGTTACATATGGGGTAAAACAAAACATAAAGTCAAAAATACCACAGAAAATATATATACAGTGTGTGCAAATGTAGCAAGTTATGGAGGTAAGGCAATAAATAGGCCATAGTGCAAAATAATTATAATTGGTATTAACACTGGAATAATAATATAATATAATATGCCATTTAGCAGACGCTTTTATCCAAAGTGACTTACAGTCATGTGTTCATACATTTTTACGTATGGGTGGTCCCGGGGATCGAACCCACTACCCTGGCGTTACAAGCGCCATGCTCTACCAATTGAGCTACAGAGGACCACTGTAGGCCCCACCCTAAACACCAGCAACAATATAGCTGCTGTATCACTGGCTTGCACTGGGGGGGAATATGTCTGAAAATTAACGCCCAAAAGACGCCCTCCTCTGTCTGTGTTTGTGATACCATAGTTTGTTATTTCAGAGATGTTTCCCAGATTACCCAGTGGGATTCCGTTAGATATGGAGCGACAGGTGATACTGTGTCCGTTAGCCAAAACTGAGCAGACAGATTTTAACACACATCAGCAGCAGATTAGCAAGTGAGAGAAAACCCTACTCTGACTCTTTCTGATGGTCACAGCCAGCATATGGCATTTGTCATCTGTCAAATGATAACATCTGTGTTAATTGCAGGATATGCTGTGATTAATGGCAAATTCTGAATTTGCTCAAATTAAACTGCAATTTAAGATTTTTTCAAACATAAAACATTACAAGAATATTGACGTCTTGATTTTGTCTAAAGCAATGGTTAGCACAATTTGGTAAAATGAGAAAGCACACTATAACCTCAATGTCAACTTGGTTTTACATTGCATTGTTGTTTTTAGCTGTATAGATGTATGTATTAGGGCTGTTTTCTGACAATACGATTAATCACAATAAAAAAAAAAGTGCACTAAAATTACAATAAGTTAACTCTAGTTAACTGATTTAAGTCTGACAGCCCTACTTTTCTTGCATGTGTATATTAATATGACTTCTGTTTCTATCTTTTGCATTACACTTTTTATGATTTATGATCTTCATATAGTGAAAATTGTTACTTGGCATTTGAGTTTTTGATTTAATTATTTTATAGATTTTCTTCTGGGTGATCTATGCTTTTGCAGTATTCATCCCTCCTTGCATGTTTACAAGCTAAATTCCAATTATTATCTCTTTGTTTTCTCTGCTGACACTCAATGCCAGAAATTAATTTACTTCATCATCCACTAATTTCTTTCTTTTCTTTCCATTGTTTTCCCTGACTGACCCTCAACTATCCATTTTTTTAGGATGCACGCAAGAGTGCAATCACAGAGACAGAAAAAAAGCTTTTCTACACAAGCAGCCAAATTTATCCTTGTGGTTTTCTGTGTGTTTATTTTCATTTCTGGAGGGACAACATATCTGCGGGAAAACCAAAAGCTCAGGGCTGGTGCTTTCCCTCTAGGGAGTGTAATGGTGGTAAAAATAGGAAATCTGTTTTTGGGACTGGAATTGCGATTGAAGTGTGTATCCCAGGGGTTTGTTCAGATTGCATGATGGGGAATCAATCATTCTCTTCTCCCTCCACAGAAAAAAAAGCACAACAATTTCCCCCCTCTCTTAAGACAATAGGAACTGACACATTGTAATTGCCCATTTGATATACTGTATAACTGTCACATACTGTATATAACTTTAATATGGAAGCTGTGGCTCTTTTTCTCAATTCCACACTTGCACTGCTCTCCATACCTCCAGCTGAAGACATGTTGATGGCTGTAACTGTAGGAAGTATGTGTGGGTTGAGCGGAATTCTGGCATTGGAAAATCCTCCTCTGCTCTGACTTTTGGTTTGAACTATGTTAAACACAATCTGCTACATAGATCCCACATGTTACTACTGCATGAGAATGATTCATTTTAGCTCCTGCTGCCTCTAATAAAATAAATACTCTACCACCGTACTGCCGGGAGGAGTCTTTTCATTCATTCTTTCATTAACTAAGTCTTCCATGGCCAATGCCTCTAGGGACACAGCAGCACAACAAATACCAATTTACCCTGGCCTGGATAACTGGAAGTCTGGGACTGGCCTACTGTACCATGTGAACCTGAGTTAACAAAGGTAAATTCTATAGGAATCAGAGGCCCATTCCACTCCAAGGTATCCCTAATTACAATATCTGTAGTCAGTGTCTATGTCAGTCTCTCTGTCAGTGTGTCTGTCACCCTGTTCCTTCTCTGTCTAGGTCCAGATTGCAGACCTGGCCCAGCCTCCACAGCCTGTCATCATCTCACTGCAGCAGGCTGAGGGAGTGGAGAAAGATGGCTGTCACCGCTGGACCAGTGGCTGAATGTTCTGTTGAGTCAAGTCTCTCTGCTGCTCCTGGATGGGATGAAGACCTGGCTGTGGATAAAAGGTTCGTATTGGCTCAGTGTAAAGGCTTGTCTCCGTTAGTGACAGTAGTTCCCTCAATTACTTTTCATCTTCCTCAAAGACAGTGATTTTCAGCAGCTGTCCGTCAGGGCGCGGTCGGTTGGTCGGTCAGTCCTCTGCAGGGGCCGGCCAGATAGTGTAACTGTGACTAACAGAAAACAGGGAATCATACAGCGTGCACAAACAGCGATGTGCCTGTGTGTCGCCAGCGCTGGGAATGGCCCAGATGATTAGCTACAGGAGGAAATCATTTCCACAGTTGCCACTCCATTTCATATAGAGGGGGTTTGTATGTATGTATTTGTGTGTATTTTGTTCTGCATGTCCTTATTTTCTCCAGTTGTAGGCCTATATGTCTTTCCATTAGGTCAATTGGAGAACATTAAGGGGAGGGGGAGTGCTGCTGCTAATACTGCTACTACTGAAGAGGAGGGTGCTACAGTATGGAGGACTGCAGTCATGACTGGAACCAGACGGCAGGCAGCAGGCTGCCGCAGCCACAGAGTCAGGGCTGTGCTGTGTGTCTTAGAGGAAATGACTTCACGAGGCACTGGGGCCTCCACACTGCCCCAGGGTTGGTCTCTCTCCGGGCCCTGGCCGCCTCCCTCAGCCTCAGCCGGTCTAAGTGTGTTATTTATTTTAGTTCACCTGTGAGAGTTAAAAATGGAATGTTTCAGCAACATAAAACGTTTCCTGTTTTGACGACTCCCCCTCGGAAAGCGTTCCCTCTGCAGAAAGTTTCCTGAAAAGGGAGCAGTGATAGTCTGCGAGAAAACGTATGTATGTGTACTGTATTTTTTTCTTTAAATGCCTGTATCTTTGTGTGTGACAGGGTAGATTTGATTGCTTCATCAGTAGTGTCTCTATGCAGTTGCAGAATTCCTCTGACTCCAAAGAACCCACTATAATTCATTTTCTCAGAATGAGAGAGTAAAAGAGAGGTGAGAGATAAGGAAGAAATACAGAATGCTAGAGAGGGAGAGATCTAGGAGATAGTGGGAATAAAGAGGTGAGAGTTACAGCATGCACTAGAGTGTTGAGGAGAGGATGGGGGGTCTATGTTGACAACGTGTTGGCTTCCGGCTGTGTGCAGGTGCATTCTACCAGAACTCTAAGCCCCTCCACCCCCTGCAGGCCGTCCCCACTCACCTGACCACACACACACCACAAAGATCCTTAGATATGCATCCATCGCTCAATCTGAAGGTTAAGTTACATTATGATGCTCCTCCCCTCTGTTTATTTTTCTTTGTTATAGAGTTGTCATAATGCTGCACACATGCAACTGCTCTTAGAAATTGTGTTTATGCAGACGGGGGTGGTGGGAAGGGAAAGGTATTAGGGGAAATGAGACAAAGGGAAGTTCTCAATTGCATACTACTCGCATCCTCTCATCTCGTCTCCTTCTCAAAACCCATTGGATGAGAAAGCCAGAGGTCCCACCCCTCTGACCTTCTCCTCCAATGGGTTTTGAGAAGGAGATGAGGCGAGAGGATGCAAGGAGTATGCAATTGAGATCTTCCCAGTGTGTAGGGCCTCATTCTACAGGCGTAATGTGCTACTTTTGCCTCTCAAGGGACAGAAGCGCAATATTGTCAGTGATGACACTCATGGATGCCCCCCCCACCCATTACACTCTCCATCAAGTTTACCCCAGTGTAACCCTGTAACTCACCTCTCTAACACCTTCACCACAACCACCACTCTCATTCCTCAGCTCCGACCCCTCCATCCTCTTTTTCCACTCTGTGATGAGTTGTTCCTCACCCGACTCAGCATATCTGTCTGCAGCCTCACACCCTCAAACCTCTGGGTCTGTCCATCCGCCCCCCTCCTCCCCCCTTCCCCCTCCCTCCTCACCCTCCCCCCTCCCCCTCCCTCCTCCCTCCTCCCCCTCCCTCCTCACCCTCCTCTCTCCTCCCTCCTCCCCTCCCCCTCCCCCTCCCCCTCCCTCCTCACCCTCCTCCTCCTCCTCCTCACCCTCCCCCCCTCCCCCCTCCCCCCTCCCCCTCCCCTCCCTCCTCACCCTCCTCTCTCCTCCCTCCTCACCCTCCCCCTCCCCCCCTCCCTCCTCACCCTCCTCTCTCCTCACCCTCCCCCTCCCCCCCCCCCTCCCTCCTCCCCCTCCTCTCTCCTCCTCCTCACCCTCCCCCTTCCCCTCCCTCCTCCCTCCTCACCCCTCCCTCCTCCCCCTCCCCCTCCCTCCTCACCCTCCTCTCTCCTCCCTCCTCACCCTCCCCCTCCCCCTCACCCCCTCCCTCCTCCCCCTCCCTCCTCCCTCCTCTCTCCTCCCTCCTCACCCTCCCCCTCCCTCCTCCCTCCCTCACCTCCTCCCTCCTCCCCCTCCCTCCTCACCCTCCTCTCTCCTCCCTCCTCACCCTCCCCCTCCCCCTCCCTCCTCCCTCCTCACCCCCTCCCTCCTCCCTCCTCCCTCCTCACCCCTCCCTCCTCACCCCTCCCTCCTCCCCCCTCCCTCCTGCCTGAGCTATGCAGCTGCTCTTATTCATGCTGATGCATTCTACAGGCATCCAGCTCTACACCAGGACACTTCATCTTTGTGTGTGTGTGTGTGTGTGTGTGTGTGTGTGAGTGTACACATATGAGAGAGCGAGAGGGGGAGAGAGAGTGAGAGAGCGAGACAGGGAATTTAATATAATTTTGGGGGGTTGGACGGCGGTTGTTATATATACTTAATTTGTAGGTGGTACTGTACATTATATTTTGTGTGTGTTCATGTTCATATGGCATTTACCAACTCTTAATCTCTTAAATCGTCATGTTTGCTTGATGTTATGATAATTATTTTGAAAAATAAATGTTTACTTGCTGATGCCCTGAAATAGCTGTGTCTCTGACAGACAGGCCACAGCTGACTGGAACAGCAAATCCCCCATCACCCCCCCAAACCCACCCACGCACACGTGTACACTCCCTCACACACACTCACAAATGTCTTACTGTATCTAAAGCACATTTGTCTCCAAACCAAAGCCTATTCTGATGCCTTCCTAAAATCCTTCCTTTTTCCTCCTCTATGTTCAGTCGGCTGGACCGGACGATGGGGAGAACACTTTCCAATCAGCCACCACATGCCCTGAGACAACTGGCCTTACTGGCCCCTGTCCCCCTGCTGGCCTCTGTAAGACCCAGCCTCTGGTTCCTGGCTGCCATGTTCCTTCCTCTGTAATCCTCAGTTTCTCCCACACTCCCTCTCTCCATGGGAATTTCAGTCACAGGGAAAAGGGAATTTCCTCCTGACCAGAAGTAGCCTACACCAATGTCTACGTGGTTCTCTGTAGCTCAGCTGGTAGAGCACACCGCTTGTAACGCCAAGGTAGTGGGTTCGATCCCCGGGACCACCCATACACAAAAATGTATGCACGCACGACTGTAAGTCGCTTTGGATAAAAGCGTCTGCTAAATGGCATATTATTATTATTATTTATTATTATTTATAAAATAATGAAAGCTAATGTGCACAGACATAAGCGGATGATCACAATTAAGGTGAATTAATAGCATGTTGATACATCAATGTTAGGAGGACAGAAGCATAAGAGAAGAGAATGGTGTGTTTTTGCTCTCTAGAGGGTGGTGCGGTCAGCCCAACGCATCACCGGGGGCACACTGCCTGCCCTCCAGGACACCTATAGCACCCGATATCACAGGAAGGCCAAAAAGGTAATCGACATCAACCACCCGAGCCACGGCCTGTTTACCCCGCTATCATCCAGAAGGCGAGGTGGGTACAGATGCATCAAAGCTGGGACTGAGAGACTGAAAAACAGCTTCTATCTCTTAATTCCATTCTTTTACTTTTAGATTTGTGTGTATTGTTAGAAATTACTGCACTGTTGGAGCTTGGAAAACAGGCATTTCGCTACACCTGCAATAACATCTGCTAAATATGTGTATGCAACCAATAACATTTTATTTAATTTTACTGTGTGTGTGTGCACGTGCTAGAGAGAGTATATGTGTAGACTGAACCATATGCTCTAGTTTAGCGCTATCCTGTAGGGGAGAGCAAAACATGAGCTTTGTGGTGCGCTACTCCCTGAGAGGCCAGAGTCAGTACCGACCAGTCAACATGGAGTCATTCATCACATAACACCAGACCCAAACACTCCTCCTCCTACTTGTCGTCTGTCTGAGATCTCACTCCTCCATAGCCCCTAGTCCCAACCCCTTCACATACATTATGTGCACCATACAAATATACTCATAGCTTCTTACATAATAATTCTGACCTTCATCAAGTGGATATTCTAGTCTGCTCGTCTGTTGATGCAATTTGTCTCTTAATTATTACTGGAAACCAAGGTAACCTCGCTCATAAGATAACATATTCGTCATTGATACAGTGCAGAATGTTGAGAAACCAGAGAATTGCGCACATTCACAATCTAAAAGTAGGTCAAGATTAAGAGTTTCCAAGTCTTTTCCATAAACCTGCTGATGTAATGGTGATCTACAAAAGCAGATGGGGTTGGGGGCCCTCTGCGGTCGCCTGGCTGCTCCGGCCAAAACGCCTGGTGGCTCTACAGGAGGAAAGGAGCACCGGCCCTTTAAGATCGCCTTCTCAACACAGCTTTATGTTTTATAACGTTTAAAACAAAAAGTATTATTATTTTTTGCTTGAGTTCCAGTTCCGGATGTGCCAAAATAAAAAGTGGACGAAAAGTATTTCACAGCAAATTCCTCCTGCTCCGTGAAACAAAGCGGTAATAGAATAGAAATGTGTATCCAATTGTTGTTCTTTTTTCCAACAGCAGGCAGATGTGTTCCATTTGATGTAACCGAGAATAGCCTCTCCTCTGAGTGAGCAGCAACATTGTTACATTGCTAAGGTTACAGGGTAATTATTATTATTATTATTCGGCATTGTCCACCATGTCTTCTCGACTCGACTTTCTAAACTCTCAGGACCAGACCAGGTCGATCGGACCTGTGGTCAACCATGGTTTGACCATGTGATCCAGTTGATGACATCAGAGGGGACATTATGTACCAGATTTTAACCCAAGAAACAGTCCTCTGGAGACGTTAAACATCCTCTAGTGTGGCTCATATATTGGGGTCTCTAATACATGGCGCAGAAGCATCCAAGCACGCTGTTAAACCCACCACTATTTCCTTGAGCTAAGAGCTCTGTCTGCTACAATCATCGGATATGGCCTCAAAGAGAGAGATTTGAACCCAGGCCCAGGTAAGCATCTGCAGCCTGGGCAACAGGCAGGGGTGGATGGAGAGAGGGAGGGAGGTGAATAGGACATGGAGGAGGAGAGGAGAGCTTGCATTCTTGCTCTGTTCTGGTTGCATGTGAAGCTGAAAGCTACATAGCATTTATGTGGGTCTGGGTGCTGTGGTGAGTCAGGCCTGTTTTCCAACAACACCACATACACAGCCGGACCAGACCAGACCACACAGACACCAGGACCCAGCTGGGGCTCTCAGCCCTCCCATCCCTGATTCTCTTTCTCCCACTCTCTCACTTCTCCCTTATATACCAGACTCTATGTCTATCTCTCTCGCTCTCTCGGATGCTCTCTTCCACTCTATCCCTGCCTCCTCTCTCTCTTTCTCTATGCTCCCCCTCTGTCTCCATGTACTTCTCTGCCTAGCTCTCTCTCTCCCCCTCTGTCTCATGTACGTCTCTGCCTAGCTCTCTCTCTCCCTCTCTGTCTCATGTACTTCTCTGCCTAGCTCTCTCTCTCCCCCTCTCTCATGTACTTCTCTGCCTAGCTCTCTCTCTCCCTCTCTGTCTCATGTACTTCTCTGCCTAGCTCTCTCTCTCCCTCTCTGTCTCATGTACTTCTCTGCCTAGCTCTCTCTCTCCCCCTCTCTCATGTGCTTCTCTGCCTAGCTCTCTCTCTCTCCCTCTCTCTCTCATGTACTTCTCTGCCTAGCTCTCTCTCCCCCCCTCTGTCTCCATGTACTTCTCTGCCTAGCTCTCTCTCTCTCCCTCTCTCTCTCATGTACTTCTCTGCCTAGCTCTCTCTCTCCCCCTCTCTCATGTACTTCTCTGCCTAGCTCTCTCTCTCTCCCCCTCTCTCATGTACTTCTCTGCCTAGCTCTCTCTCTCCCCTGTCTCTCTCTCATGTACTTCTCTGCCTAGCTCTCTCTCCCCCTCTCTCATGTACTTCTCTGCCTAACTCTCTCTCTCCCCCTCTGTCTCATGTACTTCTCTGCCTAGCTCTCTCTCCCCCTCTGTCTCCATGTACTTCTCTGCCTACCTCTCTCTCTCCCCCTCTGTCTCATGTACTTCTCTGCCTAGCTCTCTCTCTCCCCCTCTGTCTCATGTACTTCTCTGCCTAGCTCTCTCTCCCCCTCTGTCTCATGTACTTCTCTGCCTAGCTCTCTCTCCCCCTCTGTCTCCATGTACTTCTCTGCCTACCTCTCTCTCTCCCCCTCTGTCTCATGTACTTCTCTGCCTAGCTCTCTCTCCCCCTCTGTCTCATGTACTTCTCTGCCTACCTCTCTCTCCCCCTCTGTCTCCATGTACTTCTCTGCCTACCTCTCTCTCTCCCCCTCTGTCTCATGTACTTCTCTGCCTAGCTCTCTCTCCCCCCCTCTGTCTCATGTACTTCTCTGCCTAGCTCTCTCTCTCCCCCTCTGTCTCCATGTACTTCTCTGCCTAGCTCTCTCTCTCCCCCTCTGTCTCCATGTACTTCTCTGCCTACCTCTCTCTCTCCCCCTCTGTCTCATGTACTTCTCTGCCTAGCTCTCTCTCCCCCCCTCTGTCTCATGTACTTCTCTGCCTAGCTCTCTCTCCCCCCCTCTGTCTCCATGTACTTCTCTGCCTAGCTCTCTCTCTCCCCCTCTGTCTCATGTACTTCTCTGCCTAGCTCTCTCTCTCCCCTGTCTCTCTCTCATGTACTTCTCTGCCTAGCTCTCTCTCTCCCTCTCTCTCTCATGTACTTCTCTGCCTAGCTCTCTCCCCCTCTGTCTCCATGTACGTCTCTGCCTAGCTCTCTCTCTCCCCCTCTCTCATGTACTTCTCTGCCTAGCTCTCTCTCTCTCCCCCTCTCTCATGTACTTCTCTGCCTAGCTCTCTCTCTCCCCTGTCTCTCTCTCATGTACTTCTCTGCCTAGCTCTCTCTCCCCCTCTCTCATGTACTTCTCTGCCTACCTCTCTCTCTCCCCCTCTGTCTCATGTACTTCTCTGCCTAGCTCTCTCTCCCCCTCTGTCTCCATGTACTTCTCTGCCTAGCTCTCTCTCCCCCTCTGTCTCATGTACTTCTCTGCCTAGCTCTCTCTCTCCCCCTCTGTCTCCATGTACTTCTCTGCCTACCTCTCTCTCTCCCCCTCTGTCTCATGTACTTCTCTGCCTAGCTCTCTCTCTCCCCCTCTGTCTCATGTACTTCTCTGCCTAGCTCTCTCTCTCCCCCTCTGTCTCATGTACTTCTCTGCCTAGCTCTCTCTCTCCCCCTCTGTCTCCATGTACTTCTCTGCCTACCTCTCTCTCTCCCCCTCTGTCTCATGTACTTTTTACATTTTTACATCATTTAGCAGACGCTCTTATCCAGAGTGACTTACAAATTGGTGTATTCAACTTATGATACTTCTCTGCCTAGCTGTCTCTCTCCTCTGTTTATTACTCCCACTGGACTGTTTCTTCTGTCATTCTATGTCCTCCTTCCCCACTCTATACAGTATTACTATAAACCGCTTTCAATGTTTTTATTTCCCCCGTCTTTTTATCTAAATGTTAAGGATTCTTTGTCAGTATGTGGAAGAGGAAGCAAAAGATTATACTATAAACTAAATAGGAGTCCGAGGCAGAGCGATCCAAAAACAATCTAAGTATTGTTAACAATGGGTAGATTTATTTGACTGGTTGTTAGGGTTGTGTACAGGCCAATATTAAACATGATGGAAGCCTTATTGAAGCAGGAGAAAGGGCGGTTGACTTGGTTCCAGCCCAGAGAAGGAATTCCTCCTTCCCAAAGGGGAATCATCGAATGTTGAATTTTTTTAATTATGCATTTTACGAGCAGATTGTAACAGAGCTCATTGCAGGATACAGTGAAGGGAATGCAAAATAAGACATCAGTGTGCTTCTTCCCCCCTAGCCGCTGTCATACAGATGTAGTTTTATATATCCATGGCTCACTCATAAAGCTAATAGACATAGTAACATATACAGCAACAATCCAACAGTAGTTCCAGTTAAGCATCATTCCATTCCCATGGGTTCCACTGCACAGACTGAGATCTGTATCCATCCTGTCAGGGCCGGATTACCTAATGGGCACACAGGGCACGTGCCCCGGGGGTCGGGACCCCCCCAAATACCATATGAACAGCTTTAAAACGACAACATTTTATCTCATGGCAAAATGTGAAGAATAGCATGAGATGACCTAGCAAACAGAGATGGATTTAGGAATTTTGCAAATACTGTACATTCTCCATCAACCACACGGCTGCATGGTTCCATTTTATGGAAGTAAATATGTCACAAAAACAGTGACACTCTCTATAAGAAGAACATGCATGAAATGTACATCCATTCCACATCTCTTTCAAAGCTCTGTACATTGTTAGCAGGGCTACAGGTAGGCTAGTTATAGGTACTTAACGCCTCTTCTCCTGACCGTTGGATAGCAGCATTGGATTTTAGGCTTAGCAGAGGGGCTGGTAACAAAAACAGAGGAGGAGAGTGGACACAGAGCAGTCACTGCATACATCACACCACCACATCTGGAGGTCTGGGTGTTACATATCCACCCTTCTAGTAGGACCTCGCCCATGTATTTAGTCATTTTAATGACAAACACATTCACTGTGTATGCCATGCTGCCGTGCTGCCGTGCTGCCATGCTGCCATGCCGACAGTGACGCACAGCATTGTGTTATTATTTATCCATATGTCTTAAAAAGCCTTCATAATTAACCTGCAGCCAATTTATCAACTCATATTACAGTAATGAATGTGAAGGGCTGAGTCTGTTGTTATTGATTTAACTCTACTCTCTAGTTTGACCCACAATTAGTCAATCTGACCAAGTCAACAGTTTACTAACAATTAGCCAATCATCCATCTACTATCAGCTCTCCACAGTGTGAGGCAGGCAGCTCCACAAGAGGCCGGTTCATCCATGTCCTCCTGGTTCACCTTTTCCCCTAGAGAGGAAATTGAATTAGCAGGGTGAAATCCATCCCCTTGTGTGTGCAATCAGACTAGGGACAGAATACTGCCTGTTGTGGCCCAGCAGCTGAGGCTAAACAGGGAGTACTGGGGACGCTTTTCTTATCACAAGGTATGATTACAGGGTGTGTGTGTGTGTGTGTGTGTGTGTGCGTGCGTGCGTATTTTAAGACATCTTTTCAAGTCATTTTGCTTACTGGGACTATTCTAGTTTTGCTTGGGGTGGCATTTCCTGGTCTCGCCTATGGTGGCAGAACAGCAAGGACTGGCCCTGAGGAAAGCTGTACATTCCTTGCAGTGAAACTGTGACATTGATATAGGCCTATAGTAGGACTCAAACAGCAGGGCTAAAAATCTCTTATCTTTATCATTGTTGTTTTCTATATAATAATAATAATAATATGCCATTTAGCAGTATATCATTGTTGGCAGTCGAGGCACAGTGCATCATTTGTTTTCCATGTGGATGTCATTGTTTTTACTATTTAAAATTATTTTTGCAATGGTATTTTTCCTCCTGATAGTGTTTCCTGCCATTGTCTTTAGTAGTCTGCCTCCGGCCTCCGGCCTCCCTCCAAGCTGTGCTGGTTCTTCCTACCTTAACCCCCCTCTCCCCAGCTCCTCACTCTCACACACCGCTGCACACACATTCTAATCCTCTCTTTCTCTTCCTCCACTCGCCGCTTCTGAGGCAACTCTGACATAAATTTCCCCATAGTCAGTGATAGGGGGGACCAACTGCGTACAGGTTATGCGTACATGTGACTGTGTGTGTTAGAGAGAGGGAGAGTCCACCAGTCAGCTCAGAGTGGTTAATCTGTTTTCCCTCCCTCTATGCCTTTTGTTGCGGCCCCTCACTTTCTCCCTGCTAGCCTGGATAGAGGGAGCTGACACTGTGCCTGCCTGCTGTGGACTGGATATGGCCATAGACACCCTGACGCTACCCTAGCTGGATGTTCACCCTACGAGCTGGTAAGACCCTGCTTCAGCGCTACTCTAACTTTACAGCAATTACGCTTTCATTGTGTTTTTATGTCTGTGATAGTATGGAAGGAGAATGTGTCTATGTGGAAATGCAACCCTGTCTCAGTCCTCTTTTGTGTGTGAGATGGCTTAGAAATCACTGGTGGATTAACCTTATGTTCAATGTAAGTTTTGTTTCAAAGTCAGTGCTTCAGAGATTAACATTGTACCCAGTAAAAGTGCTCTCACTCTTTTTCTCGCCCTTTCCCCGATTCCTCTCCCTCTTTTCTCTTCTCCCCCGGCTCATTCTGTAGCCCCCTGCTCATGTTACCAGCTTCCTCCTGTTGTTTTCAGCACAGGTTTTCTCCTACTCTCCGAGCGTGCTCCCACGCTCTCTCAAAGAAAGGAAGGAAAACAATGATAACCATTTGCGGAGCTGCAAGATGGAGAAGCATGCTTTAGTATGGCCTGTGTCTTTAATAGTGTGGAACATTTAAGTGTGGCTTTTTTTCTTGCTTGTTTTGTTGTTTTTGGAACAAAGTTTTCTTTTTGGGGCAGATGGGTGAGAGAATTGGAAACAGACCCACCCACACTGGAAGTGAGTCAGCCCGCATTTGTGGTGTGTTGACTTTCAGAGGACAGAACAATTGTCTAAAGAGAGGACTTTGCTAAAGGCAGAGGGAATGTGTTTGGCTATTCTGTAGTTGTCACTAAATCCCCATAGTTTACATGTGCTTAGGAACCGGAGAGGAGAGGACAGGAGAGGTCTGGCCTCTGCCATGGGCTGTTTTGAAAGGGAGGGAGCGGCTTGTGTCCATCTGGGACAATCCCAAGTGCTGAGTGCTGAAAGCGTCCCCACCCTGCTCCCAAACCCTATTTCCCTCTGCATACACAACTGGTAGGGTTGTAGCAATGTTAACTTGACTCTGGTGTGTAGGCTGCGGGAGTACATAGTCTCTGACAGTGTTGTGCATGTTATCATCGTAGCTAGGCTGCGTTTACACAGGCAGCCCAATTCTGATATTTTTTCCAATAATTGGTATTTTGACCAATTACATCAGATCTTTTCACATCAGATCTTTTTCAGAGCTGATCTGATTGGTCAAAATACCAATTAGTGAAAAAAATATCAGAATTGGGCTGCCAATTGTGATTGTTATGCATGCAGACTCCAAATCAATAATTTAGCCTCCACTTTAATAGTTTTCTTCACTTTCATATACTTCAAATATGTCAATTTTACAGGGCAAACATACAACTACGAGTATGCTCTCAATCTAATCTTCGGTGTGTTTGTCAGATACTATAATCAGGCTGATACAGTGGAATGTATTCCACTTGCCTCACTCCTCATATACAGTAGCCTATCTTGTATCTCTCTACACCCTTTACATTCCACTCTTTCATTTGCCTCTTTATCAAAGACCCTCTCACTTTCTGTCCATGTATCCTTCTCTCTTTTTCTTCTGACTGTCACTGTCTGTCACTCCATCCATTTCTCTCTCCCCAGCCCTCTTCCTCACTGCTGGCAGGGCAGCCTGTGCAGTCCGTGGTAAGGGGCAGCAGCAGTAGCCCTTCCTGTCCTGACTGGAAGTGTAGATTTCCACTCCAGTCTCTGGGCAACCCTGCCCCTGTCCTGTGTCCTCTGGGAACCACCTTCCACTCTCAGTGTGTGAACAGCTCTCAACACACACACACACACGCACACATGCACAAACAGCCACAAACACAAAATTATTTTGATCAGAGTGGCTGTGATTTGATGCCTCACTGAGTATCACCACATTCAGACTGGAGGCAGAGTAGTCTTTTTCCTAGCCCATTGAGCCTGACTGAACAGATGGGTGAGAAAGGACTCAGTTACTGACCTTGGGTGTGGGAGAGGCCACAGGATGATTGGCTAATTATCTCCTAATCATCCCCAGTGTTGTGTTATACCCCCTCCGTCCATATAGGACACCGGGGGCGCCGTTGAGCTTAAATCAACACCAACGACACTCATTCATCACCTAATGGCTTCCATTTACTGTGAGTGGCCCGGGGCGGTGGGGAGGGAGGTGTTGGAGGGTGCACAGTGGCTGTTATGCTGTGGCTGTGGCTGGAGGTCAGGAAGGGTTAAGGGGTCACATGGAGCCTAGGAGCAGGACTGCAGGGCAGGATATCCTGTCAGGAAGAGCCATGGTTTTCTCTTCCCTTCATTCCCAGGCATGGAGGGCTAGTGGAGTCAGAGCCCACAGTGAAGGTGGGGGCAGGGTGGGCACTGGTCTGGTGTAAAATTTCACTCACATCTCAAAACACATGGAGCGACACAGATCTTCCACACGTTGCCCTCCAAGGGTTGTGTATCTATGGCAAACTTGTTTAGTGTATTTAATGTTGGACAACAGACAACAGTAGGCCTGACTGTGCCTATTGAATCAATATGGAAATTATAGCCTAGCCATTGTTTTGTTGTGTTTGGTATTCCAGAGATGTTCTTACCCCTGTTGAGTCCAGATGAAGTCTTTAAGTGAAGAGGTGCTCCAGATGAAGTGGCTGAGAGACCAGGGTTGAGATTAATGAGGCGGAGTTAGAGGGGTCATGGAGAAGATGATGCTAAGGGGCAACAGATGGTTCAGAAGCAGTGGAGGCTGCTGAGGGGAGGACGGCTCATAATAATGGCTGGAACGGAGCGAATGGAATGGCATCAAACACATGGAAACCATGTGTTTGATGTATTTGATACCATTCCGCTCCAGCCATTACCACGAGCCCGTCTTCCCCAATTAAGGTGCCACCAACCTCCTGTGTTCAGAGGAGCGATACAGAGAAAACACTGGAGTGGTTTACTACCTTACTGACCGCCCTCCTCTGGTGATACAGTGTAATTACAGATGCTGAGGCTGCTTATAAACTTCAGGACTGATAACATGTCCTAAAAAGATTTAAACAATGTTGATTATTACAATCAGAAAGTATTTTATTTCACCTTTATTTTAATAGGGAAAACATATGGAGACCTAGGTTTCTTTTACAAATGTGCCCTGTATATACAACATAAATATACACATTATACCCAAACATATACACATTAAAATACAAAAACACAGTCATGGGAAGCACAAATAAAACATCACAAATCACCCAGAAAAACAGTTACATTCCTTCACAAATAAGTCCCCAATCAATACTTTAAATTGCCCGATCTTTAGCAAGGTCCAGCCAACCTTTTGATACAGGATGCAATGATGAGTATCAAAACTGTCACCTGTACCAAAATGAAGGGCACTATGGTAGATGGCATCCAAAGGTTTAAGAGTAGTAGCAGCTGCACTTTGATAAATAATATCACCGTATTCAAGAACAGATAAAAAGGTTGACTGAATAATCTGCTTCCTACTGCTTAGAGAAAGGCACGATCTGTTTCTGTAGAAAAATACAACTTTAAATCTTAACCAGCTCATCTATATGTTTTTTAAACATCAAATCCATATCAATCCAAATGCCTAAGTATTAATATGCGGGAACACGTTCGATTGGAGAACCACCTAATGAGTGAACATGTAGTTCATCTGAAACATTCTTACGAGAGTTTGAAAACAACATGTATTTCATTTTGCCTGTATTAAGCACAAGTTTTAAATCAGCAAGGGATTCCTGCATAGCTATAAAATCTGACTGTAGTTTTGACACAGCCAGATCAACAGTCGGGGCAATAGCATACATAATAGTATCATCCGCATATAGATGACGTTTACAATTTTCTACAGATTGACCAATGGTGTTTGTATAAATAGTGAAGAGAATAGGTCCCAAAATCGACCCCTGTGGTACACCTTTATGTACTTCAAGAAATTCAGACTTACCACCATCAATCACGATGACCTGAGTTCTGTCACTAAGATAATCATGAAACCATGAACAGGTGTCCGAGCTCAGGCCTATCAAGGAAAACGTATTCAATAAAATAGCATGATCAACAGTATCAAAAGCTTTTGACAGTTCCAAAAACAAAGCAGCACATTTCATTTTAGTGTCTTCAGCATTGACAAATCAGTAAAAACGCCAGTGATTGCTGTAATAGTGCCATGCCCAGGCCTTAACTTAGTACTTGTGTAACATTTGATATAAATCTAGGTACATAGAACTTCTCACATTCAAGGACAAGATAGGCAGATAATCAACCGATACAAAGTAAAACAAAGAGTGTGTGTGAGAGAGGGAAAGACCGCAAGAGATAAGAGAATGTGACAGGCTATTTTGGGCTTCTCTTCATGTCCTACGCCCACCTCGTTTGTCTTGTTGTTGTTGAGAATAGTGGGAGTTGAGATGTGAGATCTCATTCTGATTGTCGATACCGATATTGAGGTGCCTCTCTGGGATTCCCCCTGGGCTGTTTTGCTCTCTCTCACCATCTACAAAAAATGCATGAAATCAGTTTCAAGTTCCATTTGAGAAGGAGATTTAGTTTACATTGAGCTATAACTGAAAATTGCCACATTTGGTATCTGTATTAATCAATATAAAAAAAGTATACCATATACACTCATAGTTCTTTCCTATAGTATTAATTTATATGAGGTATGTACTCATGTGAAACTCATCAGACATACCACCTAATGTTGGATTGAATAGATTATCAATCCCCATTAAAAAATAAATAATTTATGAACACAGTAGAGGTTGATGACTATTCTAGAGAGAACCTAGTGTGAGCTGTTTTCCTTTGTTTTGGAAAGTGACTCTATGAACCTGGTGGTGTACTGAGTGTGAACAGAGATGCTGATGATGTACAGGATGAGCTGCTCTAACCAACACTTTCCAGTTAGGCCTCTGACACAGTCAGCTGTATGTTTCAGACGCTCGCTCGCTCACACACCCACCCACCACGTCAGTGAACGAATGGACACTAAAACCCAATGGAAAATGTGTTATGCGTGTCCCTGTGTATATGTGCGTATTTTTTTGTATGACTGTGTGTGAATTGTATTCTGTACGTGCAGTTCAGGGGGTGTATGACAGATAAGCGAGGGCCAACATATATTATGCTGGGTGGCAGGTAGCCTAGTAGTTAAGAGCGTTGGGCCAGTAACCAAAATGTTGCTGGTTCGAATCACTGAGCCGACTAGGTGAAAAATCTGTCGACTTGCCCTTGAGCAAGGCACTTAACCGTAATCACTCTGGATAAGAGCGTCTGCTAAATGACTAAAATTATCATCTGAATCCTGTACTGTAAACCCTGACCCCGCCATCCTTCACTGCTGCTCCTTGCTTATATACAGCACTGCACTGTTTTCCCATTTCTGTCAACCTCTTTCAAACACATACACATACACTTGCATGTGCGCACACACACACACTTGACTCCACTATTCTTTAAACATCCACTGATCCCATTTTAGTAATCACTCTCCAACAAACTGTCCTGTACTCAAGTCCATTCTCCATATGTCTTTCTCTATGCTCATTCTCTCCTCCGCCATACTGTGAGTGTTATAACTGTATGACTGCTGCTTCCATACCTCCTTATCCAGCATTTTTCACATTCCTGTTGGCTTCTTAAAGGGAAGGACCCTGCTGGCATGCTGGGACCAGACATCCTCACATCAGACACATTGCTCACTCCTCCATTCTCCCTCCTTCACTCCCTCTTCTTTCTTCTCTCACACTGCAGTAACAAAGTATAAGCCTATCAGTTCACATACAGTATCAGTCAAAAGTTTGGACACACCTACTCATTCAAGGGTTTTTCTTTATTTTTACAATTTTCTACATTGTAGAATAATAGTGAAGACATCACAACTATGAAATAACACATATGGAATCATGTAGTAACCGAAAAAGTGTTATACAAATCAAAATATATTTTATATTTGAGATTTTTCAAATAGCCATCCTTTGCCTTGTTGACAGCTTTGCACACTCTTGGCATTCTCTCAACCAGCTTCACCTGGAATGCTTTTCCAACAGTCTTGAAGGAGTTCCCACATATGCTGAGCACTTGTTGGCTGCTTTTCCTTCACTCTGCGGTCCGACTCATCCCAAACCATCTCAATTTGGTTGAGGTCGGGGGATTGTGGAGGCCAGGTCATCTGATGCAGCACGCCATCACTCTCCTTCTTGGTAAAATAGCCCTTACACAGCCTGGAGGTGTGTTGGGTCATTGTCCTGTTGAAAATACAAATGATAGTCCCACTAAGCCCAAACCAGATGGGATGGCGTGCTGTGGTAGCCATGCTGGTAAAGTGTGCCTTGAATTCTAAATAAATCACTGACAGTGTCACCAGCAAAGCACCCCCACACCATCACACCTCCTCCTCCATGCTTTACGGTGGGAAATACACATGCGGAGATCACCTGTTCACCTACACCGCGTCTCACAAAGACACGGCGGTTGGAACCAAAAATCTCCAATTTGGACTCCAGACCAAAGGACACGTTTCCACCGGTCTAATGTCCATTGCTCGTGTTTCTTGGTCCAAGCAAATCTCTTCTTGTTATTGGTGTCCTTTAGTAGTGGTTTCTTTGCAGCAATTCGACCATGAAAGCCTGATTCACACAGTCTCCTCTGAACATTTGATGTTGAGATGTGTCTGTTACTTGAACTCTTATTTGAGCTGCAATTTCTGAGGCTGGTAACTCTAATGAACTTATCCTCTGCAGCAGAGGTAACTCTGGGTCTTCCATTCCTGTGGCGGTCCTCATGAGAGCCAGTTTCATCATAGCGCTTGATGGTTTTTGCGACTGCACTTGAAGAAACTTTCAATGTTCTTGAAATGTTCTGTATTGACCTTCATGTCTTAAAGTAATGATGGACTGTCGTTTCTCTTTGCTTATTTGAGCTGTTCTTGCCATAATATGGACCTGGTCTTTTACCAAATAGGGCTATCTTCTGTATACCCCCCCCTACCTTGTCACAACACAAATGATTGGCTCAAACGCATTAAGAAGGAAAGAAATTCCACAAATTAACTTTTAAGAAGGCACACCTGTTATCTGAAATGCATTCCAGGTGACTACCTATTGAAGCTGGTTGAGAGAATGCCAAGAGTGTGCAAAGCTGCCATCAAGGCAAAGGGTGGCTATTTGAAGAATCTCAAATCTCAAATATATTTTGATTTGTTTAACACTTTTTTGGTTACTACATGATTCCATATGTGTTATTTCATAGTTTTGATGTCTTCACTATTATTCTACAATGTAGAAAATAGTAAAAATAAAGAAAAACCCTTGAATGAGTAGGTGTGTCCAAACTTTTGACTGGTACTGTATATTTAACTGTTTCACTCTCCCACAGCCTGGTGTTTCTGTGCCAGGACATTTACCAGGAGGCCTTCTGCTTACATTCACTACACTACTGGTACTGGTCACTTGGACCATTGTGTATTGTGTTTCATAATTGGTGAAATATGAGTCTCTACAGATTTAAAATGATCTCATTTATATACACACAAGTAATTGAACAGTACTGGATTTTTACAAGTAGACAAATGCGTATTGTCCACACATGTAGCTAACATAAAGCCCAACAGCGCCTTGATCAAAACAGCCTGATGAGGTTTGATTCAGTGGAAAGGCTCTCAACAGCTGGTCCAACAACTGTCATCTAGTTATATCTGTTTCTATATTGAATTCAAACGCTCGTAATTACCAACTTGCTGCTTTAGGAGGACTTAGTGTCTTGGTTCTCTTTTAAGCACAGAATGGAAGTGATTCATGGCAGGAAAACATATTTCACACAAATATGCGGTTTAGAAATATAGATGAAAATGCGCAAATTGAATTTCTAAAAAGCTCTATTCAGTAAGAAACCCGTTGGCAACCATGTCTGTATTTTGATACAGCAAGAATAAAACATGTGTATTATTTCTTAAACCATAGACACTTACATGCTGAATTAGTGTGGATATTTCAGAAATGTTATCTTGATGATTTGTTGTGTGATGATGGAGTAGGCCTTCAAGGCATAATTAATACAACAGCATGTTAAGTTGTGCGTGTAAAGATTATTTGAGAGGCAGGGTGGTACATGAGTTGTGGTGAGCTGCAGACTGTCTGCCTGATATTTTACACTCAACAACCACCACCACTGTTGGCAACGTCTGGTCTCCCGGTAGCTGAATGCCACATCGAAACGGATAAAATTCCATACATGGATGGCTTTATAGCTAAGTTACCCCTTCCGCTTGTCATCTTGATCAGACATTTATACTAGACATCGGAAAAATAAAAAGTCCCTATTTGTGAGTGTGTGTGTGTTGTAGACAAGAGCGTAGAGTAGATGCATTGAGGTCAGGGCAGGCAGAGAGAGATGGTTGTTTCATTTGACTGGATTGTCTGGCTGGTTGGCAGTCATTAAGGGGCTAACGGGAACAATGACAAAGACACACTTTGTTTGTGTTGTATGTACCTGATGGACCACTAATGTACGCTTCTGTACAGTATGTATGTGTATGAAGGTATACTGTATGTGTATGAAGGTATACTGTATGTGTATGAAGGTTTACTGTATGTATGAAGGTATACTGTATGTGTATGAAGGTATACTGTATGTGTATGAAGGTATACTGTATGTGTATGAAGGTATACTGTATGTGTATGAAGGTATACTGTATGTTTATGAAGGTATACTGTGTGTGTATGAAGGTATACTGTGTGTGTATATGAAGGTATACTGTATGTGTATGAAGGTATACTGTATGTGTATGAAGGTATACTGTATGTGTATGAAGGTTTACTGTATGTGTATGAAGGTTTACTGTATGTGTATGAAGGTTTACTGTATGTGTATGAAGGTATACTGTATGTGTATGAAGGTTTACTGTATGTGTATGAAGGTATACTGTATGTGTATGAAGGTATACTGTATGTGTATGAAGGTATACTGTATGTGTATGAAGGTATACTGTATGTGTATGAAGGTATACTGTATGTTTATGAAGGTATACTGTGTGTATATGAAGGTATACTGTGTGTGTATATGAAGGTATACTGTATGTGTATGAAGGTATACTGTATGTGTATGAAGGTTTACTGTATGTGTATGAAGGTATACTGTATGTGTATGAAGGTATACTGTATGTGCATGAAGCTGTATGACCAGGGCTGGGGAAGCTACACTGAAAATATAGTTGACCAAGCTAGTTAAGCTATACTAAGGCTACCGAAAAATATAGTTTACTTAAATAAAGTTACTTTGAAAAAGTAGTTCACTACATCCAAACTACCTGTGAAAAATTATCGTATGTAAATTTGATATATCATAGACTACAAATTGAACAGATCACTTTGTGGTCATATGTTAACATAATGTGTAATTTAGCCTATTAAACACAATAATGATGTTTCAAGTGAGAATTAGGCAGGTCTACTTCACCAATAAAGTAGTGTGTAGTTCCAGTAGTTAGCTACACCACTACATGGCAAATAAGTAATTAACTACTGAAAACACTACCTAGATTTGATTTTAGTTCAACTATCACCAAGCTACTGCAAAATGTAGTTAAATTACTAGTTGAACTACATGTAGTTCACTACTCCCCAATACTGTGTATGACGTACACTTGTAGATGGAGGGGATTTTGGTTATTAAACATGACATGGCCATCTGTCCTCTGTACTATCCTGTACTGTTGTCTCTTTGACTTTAGAACATGCTCTCTGTACTGTATGTCAGATTCCAGTGCCATTGTGTTCTTTGCAGTTGTTTTTGTTCAGTTTTAGCATGGTTTTTATTCCAAAGCTCTTTCGACCCACATGATTGACTTTGACTTAAATGAACACATCAGGCATGTAATTATCAGAAAGTGCATTTCAGCAAAAATACATAACAGTTGACTACTCTGTTGCTACCATTCTGAGATGTAGGACTAACAAAGACAATCTAATCAAGCTCATAAAGTTAGCTAGTTGAATCTACATTTGACCTTCTACAGCTTATTTCATTGAGGGACACAATTTACAGTGTGCGCGCGTGTGTGTGTTTGCGCGTGTGTGTGTGTGCATGCAAGCGTGCGTGTCTGACTGCTTGCTCAGAGATAATAGCCAGGGTTTAGGCTAGAGGCTGGGCACAGTGTTTACTCTAGCCCGTGTGCCGCATGGTGCCACGGTGTGGAGCATGGTGTCCCAGCAGGCCAGCTGAGCCTCGTTTGGAACCCAGACAATGGCTGCCTTCATCTTGCCCTCCTCCTCCCTCCCTCCATCCCTGTCCCCGTCTGTCTGCTGCCCTCCTCCTCCTCCATCCCTGTCCCCGTCTGTCTGCTGCCCTCCTCCCTCCATCGCTGTCCCCGTCTGTCTGCTGCCCTCCTCCTCCCTCCCTCCCTCCCTGTCCCCGTCTGTCTGCTGCGCTCCTCCTCCCTCCCTCCCTGTCCCCGTCTGTCTGCTGCCCTCCTCCTCCCTCCCTCTCCCCGTCTGTTTGCTGCCCTCCTCCTCCCTCCCTGTCCCCGTCTGTCCGCTGCCCTCCTCCTCCCTCCCTGTCCCCGTCTGTCCGCTGCCCTCCTCCTCCCTCCCTCTCCCCGTCTGTCCGCTGCCCTCCTCCTCCTCCATCCCTGTCCCCGTCTGTCTGCTGCCCTCCTCCCTCCATCGCTGTCCCCGTCTGTCTGCTGCCCTCCTCCTCCCTCCCTCCCTCCCTGTCCCCGTCTGTCTGCTGCGCTCCTCCTCCCTCCCTCCCTGTCCCCGTCTGTCTGCTGCCCTCCTCCTCCCTCCCTCTCCCCGTCTGTTTGCTGCCCTCCTCCTCCCTCCCTGTCCCCGTCTGTCCGCTGCCCTCCTCCTCCCTCCCTGTCCCCGTCTGTCCGCTGCCCTCCTCCTCCCTCCCTCTCCCCGTCTGTCCGCTGCCCTCCTCCCTCCCTCCCTCTCCCCCGTCTGTCCGCTGCCCTCCTCCCTCCCTCCCTCGTCTGTCTGCTGCCCTCCTCCTCCCTCCCTCTCCCCGTCTGTCCGCTGCCCTCCTCCCTCCCTCCATCGCTGTCCCCGTCTGTCTGCTGCCCTCCTCCTCCCTCCCTCTCCCCGTCTGTTTGCTGCCCTCCTCCTCCCTCCCTGTCCCCGTCTGTCCGCTGCCCTCCTCCTCCCTCTCTGGACCACATTGTGATCTGGGGCAGAGGTTACCAGGTCTGGTCCTGAAAGGCCTAAAATGTATCTATCTATATCTTATTGAGTTGAGTTGGAATGTACAGTAAAGTTGCAAAAATCCTGACTATTCTAATGTAACTAAGAGGCATCCCAGGATCTTGCTGAGAAACAGGGTTTAGGTTTTGACAGTACTCATCTTGCACTTTTTGGAAGCTTTGTCTTATTTTGTGTATTAATCCTGATTTATAATATGTGTGTGTGTGTGTGTGTGAAACAGAGAGTCCTTGTCAGTGTAATTGTGCAGGTGGGAGGCAACTACGTACATGTAGCACACAGCTGACCACATCCTGTACATATAGAACTAACATAGAGGCCACTTCCCCCTCAAATTAACTGACATCTGAACACGGTAAATATTCTTTAAAAATACATTTCAACATGTTTTAACTGGGTCCTCTCTACGTCCAGCCTCTGTTTGAACATTTTGGATACATTTGATTGAATTATATTCTTAGAAATTCTAAGTGTTTTACAGTCACTCTAAAAGAGTGTTTGTATGCATCAAGCCTCTGACACAGGGTAATCTGGGGAAAATAAAACAGTTTAACATCAGTCTAAACTAGAGCAACAGATTGGTCACTGCTGCCTGTCTTTTCCATTTGGGTGTTACAGTGCAGCGTGGCTCACATTGGCCAGCGCCTCGCCCCCTGTGAGCCCAAACTTCTGCCTGTATTTGTGATCATGTGTGTGTGCCTCCCTGTGGGCTGCTAGCCTGCTGTGCCGTTTCACTGTCACACACACTGTGGTCTCGTTATTTTCAGCTCATACCGGACGTGATTCAGACTGGGGGATTGTGTAATTGACAAGACAAACCACACACACGCGCACACACATGCACACACTCATAAACACCCACACTTTGGGAGGATTTCTGGTAAGGGTGCTGGGCTCCCCCTGTGCGTACGCATGTAAAGGTGAGTATGACCCACAGCACAGCCTGCATTAGGTTTCGTTCTTGGTGTGCATGAACAGTTTGTTTTACTGTTGAGCTTGAACACTGGATCACAGAGGTTGAGTGGAAATAAAAGCAGTATTCAAGCCGGGGAAAGCAGCCTTTGAAAGATAGACTAAACTCTTTGTTCTCATAGATCACTTTCTGTCATTTCCTGTCATCAAAACACACACAGCACACGCAGGTGATGCTCGACTCACATTTACATTTACATTTTAGTCATTTAGCAGACGCTCTTACCCAGAGCGACTTACAGTTAGTGCATACATTATTTTTTTTCATACCCCCTGTGGGAATCGAACCCACAACCCTGACGTTGCAAACGCCATGCTCTATCAACTGAGCTACATCCCTGCCGGCCATTCCCTCCCCTACCCTGGACGACGCTGGGCCAATTGGCCCACCTCAAACCCTCATATAGTGTTATTCGCTCCTCTGCAAACTGTGTACACATGTAGGATCTGATTTTGAGCCAGTTTGCTACAGCAGGGAAATAATCCTGCAGCAACAGGAAATGTGCATTATTATGTGAATTATAATTAATATACATTTTGTAGTGGTTGATACAGTTTTCGTAAGGGGAAATCAAGTCTGAAATTCCAAAGTGGAAATGACAAACTTCAGAAGCCTTTTTACACCTCAAATAGAACATGTTCTGCATTGCAGGAAAGTTATCCTGTAACAGGGTGATCAAATTAAGATCCTACATCTGTGTCATTAAATTTTTACATTTTAGTCATTTAGCAGACGCTCTTATCCAGAGCGACTTACAGGAGCAATTAGGGTTAAGTGCCTTGCTCAAGGGCACATCAAGAGATCTTTCACCTAGTCGGCTCTGAGATTAGAACCAGCGACCTTTCGGTTACTGGCACAACGCTCTTAACCACTAAGCTACCTGCCGCCCATTCGGATGTTTTAATCCAAACATCACTATTTATATTGTTACTGTTATTCAAAGAATCATGGTCACAGGAAGAGTTAGTGGGAGGTGACAGATAAAGTTATGTGTATGGGTTACCTTGTCCAACAGATAGACAGGAAGCTCTTGGTAACTATTTAGTCCGCTTTGAGGATACATTCTTCTGTGCTGTGACTAATCCATAGTACAAGAGGAGAATGGTATTGGTCAAGGAGCACCATTTCCTAGTAGCTATGCACTCATAAAGACATTTTATAGAATTTGTCTGTGAAATTGAAGATGCCCAGATAAAGCTGACAAATATGACATTTTAACTTTCATATTTTCTCAAAGTTTCATATTTCTCTGCTATAACCATACATGCTGCTACGTGAGACAATAACTACTAGGGCACTTATAAACTCTCTATCATACTGTTGGGTTTGCTTGATTGCTGTCATAAGTTTACATGAAAATGCTACATTGAGAAACATATTGGAACAGTGGAACAGTGAATATGTACTATTACACGAGTTATAACATGTTTATAATAGTGTTGTCCAAAAAATGCAAGCAGAGGACTCTTGTAACATAGTTATTCTCTTGCAACTCCCAATAATCGAGAATTTCAACAAGCATTTTGCTACGGCTGGCCATGCTTTCCACCTGGCTACCACTACCCCGGCCACCAACTCTGCAACTTGCCCATGCCCCCCCGCTTCTCCTTCACACAAATTCAGACAGCTGATGTTCTGAAAGAGCTGCAAAATCTGGACCCCTACAAATCAGCTGGGCTAGACAATCTGGACCCTTTCTTTCTAAAACTAGCCGCCGAAATTGTCGCAACCCCTATTACTAGCCTGTTCAACCTCTCTTTTGTAACGTCTGAGATCCCCAGAGATTGGAAAGCTGCCGCGGTCATCCCCCTCTTCAAAGGGGGTGACACTCTAGATCCAAACTGTTACAGACCTATATCCATCCTGCCCTGCCTTTCGAAAGTATTTGAAAGCCAAGTTAACAAACAGATCACCGACCATTTTGAATCCCACCGTACCTTCTCCGCTATGCAATCCGGTTTCCGAGCTGGTCATGGGTGCACTTCAGCCACGCTCAAGGTCCTAAACGATATTATAACGCGATCGATAATAGACAGTACTGTGCAGCCGTCTTCATCGACCTGGCCAAGGCTTTCGACTCTGTCAACCACCGCATTCTTATTGGCAGACTAAATAGCCTTGGTTTCTCAAATGACTGCCTCGCCTGGTTCACCAACTACTTCTCAGATAGAGTTCAATGTGTCAAATTGGAGGGCCTGTTGTCTGGACCTATGGCAGTCTCTATGGGGGTGCCACAGGGTTCAATTCTTGGGCCGACTCTTTTCTCCGTGTATATCAATGATGTCGCTCTTGCTGCTGGTGACTCTCAGATCCACCTCTACGCAGACAACACCATTTTGTATATATCTGGCCCTTCATTGGACACTGTGTTAACAAACCTCCAAACGAGCTTCAATGCCATACAACACTCCTTCAGTAGCCTCCAACTGCTCTTAAACACTAGTAAAACTAAATGCATGCTCTTCAATCGAACGCTGCTGGCACCCGCCCACCCGACTAGAATCACTACTCTCGAAGGGTCTGACCTAGAGTATGTGGACAACTACAAATACCTAGGTGTCTGGTTAGACTGTAAACTCTCCTTCCAGACTCACATTAAGAATCTCCAATCCAAAGTTATATCTAGAATCGGCTTCCTATTTCGCAAACAAAGCCTCCTTCACTCATGCTGCCAAACATGCCCTCGTAAAACTGACTATCCTACCGATCTTTGACTTCGGCGATGTCATTTACAAAATAGCCTCCAACACTCTACTCAGCAAATTGGATGTAGTCTATCACAGTGCCATCCGTTTTGTCTCCAAAGCCCCATACACTACCCACCACTGTGACCTGTACGCTCTTGTTGGCTGGTCCTCACTACATGTTCGTCGTCAAACCCACTGGCTCCAGGCCATCTATAAATCACTGCTAGGCAAATCCCCGCCTTAGCTCATTGGTCACCATAGCAGCACCCACCCGTAGTCTGCGCTCCAGCAGGTATATCTCACTGGTCATCCCCAAAGCCAACACCTCCTTTGGCCGCCATTCCTTCCAGTTCTCTGCTGCCAATGACTGGAACGAATTGCAAAAATCTCTGAAGCTGGAGACTCTTATCTCCCTCACTAACTTTAAGCATCAGTTGTCAGAGCACCTTACCGATCACTGCACCTGTACACAGCCCATCTGAAATTAGCCCACCCAACTACTTCATCCCTATATTGTTATTTATTTTGCTCTTTTGCACCCCCGTATCTCTATTTGCACATCATCTCTTGCACATCTATCATTCCAGTGTTAATACTAATTGTAATTATTTTGCACTATAGCCTATTTATTGCCTTACCTCCATAACTTGCTACATTTGCACACACTGTATATATATTTTCTGTTGTATTATTATTTTTTGACTTTATGTTTTTTTACCCCATATGTAACTCTGTGTTGTTGTTTTTATCGTACTGCTTTGCTTTATCTTGGCCAGGTCGCAGTTGTAAATGAGAACTTGTTCTCAACTGGTTTACCTGGTTAAATAAAGGTTAAATTAAATTTAAAAAGAAAAAAGAAAAAATGAACAGTGGTTGCCATGTCAGCAGGTGGAGCTGTAGAAGCCATCTGACAACAAAAACTGTGAACAAAGTTTCAGACAGTAAAAAGTATAGTGTTCGGATTGGCTACAGAGTGTACCAATAGGAAGCTCCTATGCTGAAACAATGGCAGAGAGAATTCGTGTGATGTCAACGCTATTTTTGGTGGTACCCGCCTAGATTTCTATTTTCGTCTTCTTCAGGGGCTGGACTTACCAAGTTGCTTGCGATAACTCTTTCTTTCTCACTCTCTTGTACTACTGACGAATCTCATCCTTTGACCCTGGTCCCGTTCCCTGTAAGTCCTTTCACAAATAGCCTAGGTTTCACAGGACGAATCATATCATTGTTTTTTTTGGAGGAGTAGCCTGTTTAGAATTTGGAGTTATTTTGTGACATATTCTTACAAGGTAACACCTTTTCTTTCATGTGCATAACTTGCGGGATCTCAGATGATTGTTCTGTATTATATTGCAGCAGTAGAGTACCCTATATACCTGAGAATGTATCATATTGGTGATGTTTCTGCGCGCGACTGGCGCAGTCAGGTCTGTTATTCTAGAAAAAGGTGGGCTACATATTGAAACAAGTCAATTTCATTGAGGCTACAACCAACCTCTACTCGCCGGGCCGTCTTGTAATTGTAGGCATATTATTTCCCTCCCTTCTCGTTTCCATGGAGTCCCCTCAGAGCAGATGTTCAGGCCAGGGCAACAGGTTTTCTCGGAGTGAGAAAATTAATTCCATTGTTGAATTGTTACAATAAAGTTCGTGATCGTGAAGCGATACCTTTGTCGGAAACAAAGTGTTTCTTACTTTTTCTGAAAGCTCCTTTGTTTTAGACAGGCTACACTTTTCATATATATGTTTGAAGTTATTTATCATGAAGATACAATTTATAATTAATTGCTCTGATGATTGTGAATAATACACTTTCTCTCCGGGTCTGCAGATGCAATCACGGCGTCGGGACCTACCCTAGACAAAGACCAACAGGACAGCGTTTTTTCAACAGTGGCAGGTAGGACCCCTAAATGTGTCACTTGAGCGGTGAAATAACAGTGTAACAACTCATTGTCGCACATCATCTCACCGTCTTCAGAATAATAGGCCTGATCTACATATATTTTTTATACATGTTTTTTTATTAATTCAGAATGAGCCATCATTTTAGATGGGCTACACCTGTTTACATATGATTCATCACCAACCCACCCACTATTGAAGGTTGTTTGAACAGGTCAGAAAAGTTATGCAGTTTTTGAGAAACGGTCAGACCTAACCTATTCTGTATGTCTATAACAATCTATGCACAGACAAATATGGAAATATCCTGGAAAAAACATTGTTCTGGGTTGTGCGCTGCTAATGATGATGAACGTGTTATATTTCATGATTTGTCAGAGGAAGTAAAATATTTTCACTTTAAACACGTGATTCTCTAGATATATTTACTTTTAGAGCATCACACACGCACGCACACCACAACACTACAGTAGAGCGGCATTGGATAGGGGATCTTATGTTCTCACACCACAAAGTACTCCCAGAATGACAAACAAAGTTCATATGAATAAGTAAAACATGTACTGTGTATGTTGTTGTTTTGAATCTGATGGGGATGGATCCTTTTTCAACTATCAGTCAGTGTTCATTGTAAATGCTGACATGCTTATTACTTGTGTGGAATAGTTGGCACTGACGGCTACAGTCTGAGTGTATGTATTCGATCTGACTGCTAGCCCTAGCTCTTGCTGTGCCAGGCTTATGTTCAATCCTTGCAAACAAGTCCCATTTCATTGGAAAAACAGAGTGAGGTCATGGCCGAGGCTGCAGTGTCCCGTTTCATGTGTGTCCGTCCAGGCCAACTGACACGGCCCTTCTCCTCTGTGTCTCTCTAATCTGTCCCTATTCATCAGAGGGCTCTGCGTCTCCTTCTCCGCTAGCTGATGCTGTTGCTCTAATGAGACACACAACAAGCCCCCTTAATTGAAGTTAAACCAATGAGGTAATTAAAGCTAGGCTGTGGTCCGTCAGTGCTGTGTTGCGGTTGTTACTCAGCTCCTCCTGTTGTGATTCTACTGCCACATGTCAGAGGAAAGATACTGTGTCGGTGATATGTTATGTGCCCAGACGGTAGTGTATCATTCCATAGCAAGAAGCTCAATATCAGTTAAATATATTTTCTAACAGTTTGGATTTGGATCATGCCAGCCTATTCAGAGTCTGGAACCGAGGACGTGTCTGTGGTTTGGTGTTTGTCTGGACGAGGTATTTGTTGCTTGTGAAACCACATAGTGAAGGGTTGTGATACGGAGAGTGAAGCGGATGAGAACTCACAAACCCTAAAAAAATATAGTCTTCAATTTCCCTTAACATACCAGGAAAGGAGGAAAATGGAGATAACAATAGCAAGATTGTTTTGCAGGGAGCTGCAGTAAAGATCACGTTTCCTGTTTCTGGCTGAAACCCGGGTCAGCTGACTCCCTCCTTCCCTCCCGCTGCCGTTGCTGTCTTGAGAGAAAAAGCCCAGAGGGTTCAACCTAACTCTTAGTCAGGGTGGCAGAGACTTTTAGTCCTGTATTAGTCCTATATACAACTCGACTGAAGTTGGATGAATTGATCATTCGCTGTGCCTTAGATCCATGAAATCATTTGATACAGGTAGAGTTTCATACTCCTTGTGGGGACAGACCTTGTTATCTGTGGAACCAAACATTGTTGAATGTGAAATGTGAGTCTGGATCCCTGAGGCAGACCTGTAAATCCTGCTGTGTCCCTATTTAAGCTGGTTTAATAACGGCAGCATATACATATAGAATTTACCTCTCAGGCCAGTTGGACATGTTAGAAAGTTACCAAGTCACCTAAAGTAAACTCCCAGCTCTGCACCAGGAGCTCTAGTCTGTTAATAATGGCCTGATGCTCTGCTAATGGTCTCATGCTCTGCCTGTGTTAACTTTAAATGCCAGGAACCAAGAACATAAATCTACTTATAGCTCTGAGGCTTGCTTACTGGATTTGGAGATTGATACGTTTCTGGTCTTCGCTAACGACTGTGGGTTTTGCAATTATGTATTCAGTGTGTGTGTGTGCATGCGCGCATGCATTTGTGTGTGTGTGTGTGTGTGTGTGTGTGTGTACATGCGTGTGTGTGTTACCAATAATTGTAATGTCCTCTTCTGTTGTTGTTCATTCAGTCAGAAAAGTGTGACTGCATATTTATGGTTTTCCCAGAACAGTTGTTAAAGTTTAAAAAGTCTCAGAGAGATAGCGAGAGGGACATGATAACTGCAGAGCGACTCAGGGACTTTAACTTGGCGAGAGACAGGAGAGAAAAAGAGATGTCAGAAAGATGTGATTATCTGCATGTTTGTGTGCAGTTTACCTTAGCCACTGAATTATACTAGCCTCTCCTCTTCTCTCAGGGAGCTGTAAATGTAGCAGAAACTCTCCTATTTCCTTTCTAACTGTGTCTCTGCCAAGCTGGCCTGGCCATGACTGTTCTGTTTTCATAGTACCTTAGGGTTAGCCACCCAGGGGCCTTACTTCTCTCCTCTCCTGCCTCTCTCCTCTCCTGCCTCTCTCCTCTCCTGCCTCTCTCCTCTCCTGCCTCTCCCCTCTCCTGCCTCTCTCCTCTCCTGCCTCTCTCCTCTCCTGCCTCTCTCCTCTCCTGCCTCTCTCCTCTCCTGCCTCTCTCCTCTCCTGCCTCTCTCCTCTCCTGCCTCTCTCCTCTCCTGCCTCTCTCCTCTCCTGCCTCTCTCCTCTCCTGCCTCTCTCCTCTCCTGCCTCTCTCCCTCTCCTGCCTCTCTCCTCTCCTGCCTCTCTCTCCCCTCTCTCCTCTCCTGCCTCTCTCCTCTCCTGCCTCTCTCCTCTCCTGCCTCTCTCCTCTCCTGCCTCTCTCCTCTCCTGCCTCTCTCCTCTCCTGCCTCTCCCCTCTCCTGCCTCTCTCCTCTCCTGCCTCTCTCCTCTCCTGCCTCTCTCCTCTCCTGCCTCTCTCCTCTCCTGCCTCTCTCCCCACCCAGGAGCCAGACCAGGGCTCACTACACAATGCCCCCATACTACTGACATCTGGGTCAAGTGGCGGAACTTTCGTTTACCTGTCTGTTTTGCTCTCAGAGTAATGCAGGAAATTGTGTTTCTCTTTGTAGTCATATAGTTATATAGTATAGTACAGGTTGCTCCTCCATGGTTTAGTGCAACAGGCTTGTTGAGAGACTGCTATGGAGTCCTTTACTGGATGCATCCTCTTCTTAAACAACATGACATAGAATGAAACCGCAGTAATTGAGGCATGCAAGACAAGTGCAACCTTCCATATCGCACCATGTAGCCTACAACACAGCAACACTTAACGCGACTCGACTGGCTGTCAGTAACAATGTTTGTTTTCTTTTCTTGCTAAGAGAAGGGGTGGTGATACGGTGGTGGCATGGCTGAGACAGGTGTGTGTTGTTGTGGGGGTTGTTGATGTGGGTGTGTTGATGTGTGTTGGGCCTGGGTGACGAGGGGGCCATGCGGAGTCCCTTTGAGAGAGATGCTGTGTTGAGTGTCTTATCTCACCGGGGCTGTGGGGAATGTGTTTGATGTTGGAGGGGGTGGAAACACAAACACACACACACACTGGCTTTAAGGGAGTGACTGACTGGATAGCCTCACCACCCAGCAAACGGGACGTCCTGAGGACATTCGGTGACGTTCCCATTAGGCCCCTTAAGGGTTTCGACGTGACGTTATCCCTCTGATGTTCTGAGAACATTCTAAGAATGTTGCGTGATGTCCCAAGGGAACGTTCTCTGGGGGGCCTTTGCCTACTTCCCTGTAGGTTCCCAGGAATTCACTGAGGACCGTGTCAGGACCTTTTCAGGACGCTCTCCTTAGGACGTTGTGTGATGGTCCCAATGGAACGTTCTTTGGGGGAACTTTAAGTTCCCAGGACGTCATTGATGACCATGACAGAACCTTTTTAGGACGTTCTCAGCACGTTAATTTTACTAGTCAATAGGATGTTGCGTGATGGTCCCAAGGGAATGTTCTCTGGGGGACCTTTGTCTAGTTCCCTGTAAGTTACCAGGATGTCACCAAGGACCATGTCAGGACCTATTAGGATGTTCTCAAAAGGTTCACTTTACTAGTCTTTAGGACGTTGCATGATGGTCACAAGGGAATTTCTCTGGAGAACCTTTTTCTAGTTCCCTGTAAGTTCCCAGGACATCACTGAGGACCATGTCAGGACCTTTTTAGGACATTCTTAGGACTTTCATTTGACTAGTTCTTAGGACGTCATGTGATGGTCCCAAGGGAACATTCTCTGGGGGACCATTTTCTAGTTCCCGGTTCCACGTTCTTGGGATGTTGTGTCATGGTTACCTGGAGGTTTTGTCTAGTTCCCTTTGTCCCGGGGATGTCCCCGAGGACGTTTTTAAGACGTTCTTGGGATGTTGTGTCATGGTCCCTTGAAGCTCCCCTGATTGTCCCAGGTGTCCCAAAACATAATACATTTTCCATTTACATTTTAGTCAATTAGCAGACGCTCTTATCGTTTATTTGAGATCATCAGGTGACGTCCAAGGGACAAACAGGGAACTAGAAAAAACCTCCAGTGGACCATGACACAACGTCCTGATTACTTTAGGTGACCATTTCGTGATGTCCCAGGGACGTCCTAACGACTCATTACTGTTTGCAGGGCAGTTGCTTCTGAAGCAGAGGGTCTGAATGGCGCTGACAGCTGTGGATTCCTTCCTCAAAAAGAAGGGGAGAAAAGGGGGTTGAGTAAAACAGAGGGAGAGAGAGAAAAAGAGAGAGAGCGAGAGAAGGGGATATAGAAGTACTGACAGATCAGGGTATATGTGATTGAGGTCGACAGGCACTATAATTGGAGATCCTGTGTTGCGCAAGGTTGATTTAGCAACAGTGAAGAGAAAAACACCAATATCATGACCGCGGCAAGACACCACTCAATGCTGAAAAAGCACACATGTATTACAGTACATTATTGCTTAAAGGCCCAGTGCAGGCAAAACATGATTTTCCTGTGTTTTGAATATGAGGTTGGAATATTACTGTGAGATTGTGAAAATTAGGATAATGCCTTTTTAGTGTAAGAGCTGTTTAAAGTAGTGCTGAGCGATTTGTGCTTTTTGATGTCGGTTCAGTTTCCGTTCAATTATTAAAAAATAATCACGGTTTTCGATTTAGTTTTCGATTATTTTGTTTGAATGCTGTAACAACACAGAATAAAACAATTAATAAAATTCCCATGATGGTAGTGACTGTCCATTACTGATTATCACTTGTTAACCATCATTTATTCACATTACCTTACTTTAATAAAATATTTCAGGTGTATGTATTACATTTGTTTTATTTGATTACTTTATTATTTCATTTCATGTCATCTCATCAGTATAGACTTGCTGCCTATGCTGTCTGACAAAATCACTATTTTGTAGTTCTTCAAAGTAAGTAAGGCATACTTTTATGACTGCTGAAACCAACTATCAATCACTTACATCATGTATTTTCAGGTAGACAGCTGCTCTCTATATCACCTCACGATCGCACATTCTTTGTCTCTTCCGTAGCAGGCTTAAAAGAAACACAGACCTTACAAGTAGATGCACAATGGATTATGGTCATTCTAGTTAATTACCACGTTTTCTGCGCTAAACTATGTAGAATATTGGCCTGTTGGAAACTACAACTCCCTACTACAATCGTACAGTTCAGGCTGGATCTGATCTCTCTAAAGAAACTGTGCAATGTGCGCATTGAGCTCACACAAAAAAGAACGAAATGAAATTCTAATAATTGAACCGACGTCGGTCAATTAGTTGTTTAAAAACTGAAAAATAACAGACATTTCGGTTAATCGCTCAGCACTATTGAAAAGACAGCCTGAAATGTCAGCCTATTTTGGTGGGATGGAGTTTTGGCATGCCTGATGACATCACCAGGTGGTAAATTAGTTAATAGACCAATAAGAAAGAGAGTTCCAAACCAATAACAGCTAGTTATCAGTTTTCCCCTCACAACTCAGACCACAAAATTATTGCTTGAGAAATTGCTCTTTGCTAAGAAGCTACTTTTGTTTCTTTTTGACCATTGTAATTGAAAACAATCACAGTAAGGTACTTAATTGTTACACAGAAATGATTTGATATTGAGATCAAAATGGCTGCATTGGTGACAACAAAATACTTGCCCCATTCAGTTTTATAGGAGCCAATGGCCTGGTTTTTAACTATCAATCCCTTACTAACCTTTCCATCTCTCCTCTCTCTGTTGCTGTTGGTTAATTAGTTTGATGTCCTCAGGGCCTGTGGAGTGAGAGTTAGCCATTAATCCACTCAGTTGAATGGGTAGCAGATCCCCTTCAGCAATTTACTGGCTGCATGGGGCTGGGGAGGGGGAGGGAGGAGAGGAGAGTCCTGCTGGCCCGTAGTCTTTCAGCTCAAATTTCATGTGAGGAATAAAATGTTTTTTCACCCTCTACAGGAATCAGTGGCGGTTCTAGACACATTTTACTAGGGGGGCCAAGGAGGGGCCAGTGTTTAATCAGGGGGGCACACATAAAAAAACTGGCAACACATGATATTCAAAGATTATAAACTTTATTTTACTTTAAAATCATATGACATTTATTATAACACGTATTTTGTACAAGAGTGCAGATGCAAGAGAGATAGTGCCATAAAAATGAAAAAAAAAATGAAAAAAAAATTTAAAAAAAGTACAGGGTACAAATACAGGGTTCATATTCAATGTGAACAAAACTCCAGGATACAACAAAGGGTACAACAATGTGCCATTTCCTATTTATGGAAGCCTCACTACTGTGGACAGTTGATTCCACATTTTGTTTTAAGAAAGAAAACTTTCTGAGTGATTTATAAACAAAACACACTACCCTGTATCCATTTAGGTAAAATAAACCAAATCAGAAAAGAAATTCAATTCAAAGAGGCTTTACTAGCATGACCATATTGACATACAGTATTGCTAAAGCACATAAACAGGGAAACGTGTTACACATTAACATCCAGTAGTCCAATAGGATGCAGACAATAAACATTAAGTTAACATTCGTTTAAAAGCAACAATCATGTCAACACAATGTAGCAATATGAACAACACTGATGGATATCAGCAACAACATGAAAACAAGAATATTACAGCTGTGTGTGTGTGTGTGTGTGTCTGTGTCTTTGTGTACTTCACTGTCAGTTGATGAGCAGGTGTACAAAAAAAGGCTTTACAACATATATGGGCAAGTCCATTTAGGACAGCACATTTCCACCATAGTTCACATTAGGAAAAAATGACAGCATGAATGCTCACTAAACAAACATATACTACATATACATTTTTATACAAATTTTTTTCAGTAATTTTTTAAGAGTGAAAGGGAAGTAAGCAATCGCTCATCATAGGATCATACATATTTCAGTTACAATATTAGTTACAATATTAGTGTTAGTTAGATCATCATGTCAAAGCTGGACCTGCAAAGTCTGAACGACACAAGTGTGCAATGATTGGAGTGATTTTGTTTCTTTTTTTCTTGCTTTGCTTGTTTTCAAAAGGAAAAATCATAGTTGGTAAAAAATAAAATAAACTTTCGTTGAAAGGTATCACACTGTATAATTTACAAATATCTAAAGAGGTTTAGTGGATGCCATAAAACATCTGTGGAGCTTGAAGATTTGTAGTACATAGATGTTTGGCAGAGATAATTCAAAAGAATAAAATCATAAACTCTATCTATCTATCTATCTATCGAGAGAGAGAGAGAGAGAGAGAGAGAGAGAGAGAGAGAGAGAGAGAGAGAGAGAGAGAGAGAGAGAGAGGAGAGAGAGAGAGAGAGAGAGAGAGAGAGGAGAGAAGAGAGAGAGAGAGAGAGAGAGAGAGAGAGAGAGAGAGAGAGAGAGAGAGAGAGAGAGAGAGAGAGAGAGAAGTGTTTCCTTAGAGCAGTACATGCAGCAATCACTTAATGGAGTGATGTCATAATGGGCCACAAAACTTTGGGGATGTGGATGGAAAGTTACAGGCAGGAGAGGGGAACCAACAGAAGCAGGTCTTGAGACATGAGTTTGCCCCTTTTTGAAAACCTCTTGAGAGAGGATTGGTGGGATATATATACATACATACAAACATACATACACTCTAGTAGTGTGTGGAACTACTGGTACTGTGAGGAAAAAAAGATAGATGATGTAAAATGAAAAATAAAACAAGCTTCAGCTTCTTAAGACACGGTGGGTTCATCTAAGTAGACACATGTAACTTCATGTGGACACCAGACTGTCTTTGTCTACACATCTAACTTCATATGGACCCCAGACCGTCTCTGTTTACACATGTAACTTCATATGGACACCAGACTCTTTGTCTACACATGTAACTTCATATGGGCACCAGACTGTCTCTGTCTACACATGTAACTTCATATGGACACCAGACTGTCTTTGTTTACACATTTAACTTCATATGGGCACCAGACTGTCTCTGTCTACACATGTAACTTCATATGGACACCAGACTGTCTTTGTTTACACATTTAACTTCATATGGGCACCAGACTGTCTCTGTCTACACATGTAACTTCATATGGACACCAGACTGTCTCTGTCTACACATGTAACTTCATATGGACACCAGACTCTTTGTCTACACACGTAACTTCATGTGGACACCAGACTAACTCCATTCATTTTACCGGTGGTATTGAGAACAGATAAACCCACCGTGTCTTAAGAAGCTCAAGCTTGTTGTTTTATTGTTCATTATATCTCTTTTCCTCACAGCGGCACTCATACGCTACTAGCGTATATATCATATAGATACACTACAGCAACAGGATACGGCGGTTGTGCTGTCTGGCAAAACGGTGCGCCACTCCTAATTTACCCGTGTAGAAACGTTGCCGTGTAGAGCGTTGCATTAGTTCCGCTTTTGGCGCTCGCGTGTAAAATAGTTATAAATTCATAATTTTTTATTTGGTCAGCACGGGGGGGCCACAGGGGTGGCCAGGGACATTTCCAGGGAGGCACGGGCCTCCCCCGGCCTCCGTGTAAAACCGCCACTGACAGGAATAGATTGGTCTTGACAATACTTGAATTTGACTGAGCCTGTCTGAATAGTAATAGCTATAGCTCTACACTCATTATTTATTAGTAGAAACATCTGGTGTACATTCTGTTTACTACTGTTAATCTCAGAACAGCGTCATTTGGTAAATTAAGAACAGTAGTAAAGTGTACATTAGCATATGTTCTATATTTGTGTCTGGCGTGTATATTTGTGTTCATTTGGTAATTGTTAGCTTCGCTTTGGTTATAGCTTTACGGTTCATAAATACCTCAGAAGTGACTGGCTCGGAAGAAACCCTACAGAGGCTAAACTCTGCAAACAGGAAGTGTCTCTTTCTCTCTCATTGTTGTGTTTTTATAGACTGCGCTTCCTTTTGTCTGCTGTGGTTACCATGGTTACATCAGCCCCCTGATCTCTAGTGGTGTTATGGGATGGCCCAGAGCAAAGCAGAGCTAGGCCATAACTGTCTGTGTGAGAGCTGAGACTGAATACGACCAGTAAGAGCGAGAGAAGAAGAAGATGGAGTTAGAAAGAGGATGTGGTATGTCCAAAGATGAGTAAAGAGGGAGGTAGCACTTCTGACTAATTATAGCTCAAAGAGAGCAGAAGTGCTGCTGTGTGTGTTTTCATCTCTTGCTATTTTGAAGTGTGGTTGGCTTGTTGTTTTGGACCTGTCTCTGTCCGTGTCTCTGTCCCTGTCTCTCTGTCCCTGTCCCTGTCTCCCTGTCCGTGGCTGGAACCTGAGTTCTAATCACTAGGGCTTCCTTGCCTGAGCAGGAAACCAAACAATAGACTACTTTAAAAAATGATCTCAGGAGGGCAGCTGGTGGGGAGAGCTGTGTGTGTGCTGCTAATTAAAATGTCTGAGAGCTTCTGGTGTTGATTAAAGCTCTCTCTTCATTCTCCCTGCTCTCTGGGCCTCGTATTTGCGCTGCTCCTTCCCTCTAATGGCAGTAATGGCTGGAGACAAAAACAAAACAGATGCCTAGAGAGAGAGAGAGAGAGAGAGAGAGAAATAGAGAACGAGAGAAAGAAAGAGAAATTGAGTGAACAGAGGAACTGGAGAAGTGCAGAGGGACTCAGACACTTGGTTGGGCCACTTTAAGAGTGTAGAAGGAGATTTGAGTTCTTAGAGCTTTGGAGTTAGGTTGGAGTCATTAAAACTTGTTTTTCTACCACTCCACAAATTTCTTGTTAACAAACTATAGTTTTGGCAAGTCGGTTAGGACATCTACTTTGTGCATAACACAAGTAATCTTTCCAACAATTGTTTACAGGCAGATTATTTCACTTATAATTCACTGTATCACAATTCCAGTGGGTCAGAAGTTTACATACACCAAGTTGACTGTGCCTTTAAACAGCTTGGAAAATTCCAGAAAATGATGTCGTAGCCAGCCGCGACTGGGAGACCCATGGGGCGGCGCACAATTGGCCCAGCGTCGTCCAGGGTAAGGGTGGGAATGGCCGGCAGGGATGTAGCTCAGTTGGTAGAGCATGGCGTTTGCAACGCCAGGGTTGTGGGTTCGATTCCCACGGGGGTCCAGTATGAAAAAATATAAATTATGTATGCACTCACTAACTGTAAGTCGCTCTGGATAAGAGCGTCTGCTAAATGACTAAAATGTAAATGTAAATGTACCTTCAAACTCAGTGCCTCTTTGCTTGACATCATGGGAAAATCAGAAAAAATACCTCAGAATTTTTTTTTTACACATCCAAAAGTCTGGTTCATCCTTGGGAGCAATTTCCAAATGCCTGAAGGTACCACGTTCATCCGTACAAACAATAGTACGCAAGTATAAACACCATGGGACCACGCAGCCGTCATACAGCTCAGGAAGGAGACGCGTTCTGTCTCCTAGAGATGAACATACTTTTGTGCGAAAAGTGCAAATCAATCCCAGAACAACAGCAAAGGACCTTGTGAAGATGCTGGAGGAAACAGGTACAAAAGTATCTATATCCACAGTAGAACGAGTCCTATATCGACATAACCTGAAAGGCCGCTCAGCAAGGAAGAAGCCACTGCTCCAAAACCGCCATAAAATAGCCAGACTACGGTTTGCAACTGCACATGGGGACAAAGATCGTACTTTTTGGAGAAATGTCCTCTGGTCTGATGAAACAAAAATAGAACTGTTTGGCCATAATGACCATCGTTATGTTTGGAGGAAAAGGGGGGCGCTTGCAAGCTGAAGATCACCATCCCAACCGTCAAGCGCAGGGGTGGCAGCATCATGCTGTGGGTGTGCTTTGTTGCAGGAGGGACTGGTGCACTTCACAAAATAGATGGCATCATGAGGAAGGAAAATTATGTGGATATATTGAAGCAACATCTCAAGACATCAGTCAGGAAGTTAAAGCCTGGTCGCAAATGGGTCTTCCAAATGGACAATGACCCCAAGCATACTTCCAAAGTTGTGGCAAAATGGCTTAAGGACAACAAAGTCAAGGTATTGGAGTGGCCATCACAAAGCCCTGACCTCAATCCTATAAAAAATGTGTGGGCAGAACTGTTTGACCCAAGTTAAACAATTTAAAGGCAATGCTACCAAATTCTAATTGAGTGTATGTAAACTTCTGACCCACTAGGAATATGATGAAAGAAATAAAAGCTGAAATAAATCATTCTCTCTACTATTATTCTGACAATTCACATTCTTAAAATAAAGTGGTGATCCTAACTGACATAAGACAGGGAATTTGTACTAGGATGAAATGTCAGGAATTGTGAAAAACTGAGTTTAAATGTATTTGGCTAAGGTGTATGTGTAACAGTGTTGCTTCCGTCCCTCTCCTCGCCCCTACCTGGGCTCGAACCAGGGACCCTCTGCACACATCGACAACAGTCACCCTCGAAGCACCGTTACCCATCGCTCCACAAAAGCCGCGGCCCTTGCAGAACAAGGGAAACAACTACTTCAAGGTCTCAGAGCGAGTGACATTACCGATTGAAATGCCACTAGCGCGCACCGCTAACTAGCTAGCCATTTCATACCGGTTACATATGTAAACTTCCGACTTCAACTGTATAAGCAGCATGTGAGTTTCAAGTTTGGGGAAGATAATTTTCACCATAAAAATGCACCTTTATAATAAAAGCATTACATGCATAATTGCATTTGCGTCACTTTTGATAATGGTGTTTTCCGCTAATGGAACATTCGCGCTTATAGCCTACTACCATGTGCGCATTGCTGCGCTTATAATGTGAAGACATAGCCTAATCGTTTATCAACATTTTAAGCTAAACGTTCTGATCTGTTGCGTCAGCCACATTGCATACAATTTTTTTTTGATGCTAGTGGTTGTATTAATTTGGGATCTATTGCACCCCACAACTGTCCCAGACTATGTTTGGAATATTTATTTCTCGCACAGAATAGAATAGGTTGACTTTTGTACTATGGGGGATAGTAGACATAGGCTAGTGCTTTTGCTGTTCATTAGGCCTACTCATCTTGTTGGCTGACGAAAAGTAAATGTGGACAGTTCTTCCAATATCTTCAATATGCACCTCGGAATTGGATAAGGATGCTCGCAGTTGCGTCCCGGATGTGTCTGTCTTAACTTGTAGCCTGTGAGAAAGACCCGATCACGAGCCGTGTGAGTGAGAGACGCTTCGGATTGCGCAGCACACTCCGGGAGAAGGGCACAATGCAGCACTCCGTGAGACCGACCGTTATTTGCTTGACAATCACCTGCTGACAAAATGTTGTGACCGCCACAGCCCTAATCTCACCCAATTAATTCCAGTAGTATTCCAATCACCCATGTTACGGTAATGGAATCTTTGTAATGTTCCGTAGTAACATATACCGCATGGAGGGACGTCACAGTGAGGCCTTGGTAATAAATGGTGTTGTTTTATCTCTGCACCTCCTGACCCCACAAAAGGAAACCTGAGGTGTTTTGGAAACTCAGGTAAGGACAGAGGAAACTTTATCCTGGACAGAATGCATAATACATAAACCTCTGCTCCACTGTCAATCCACTGGCCCACAAAGAATGAGGTAGAGACACACACATGCCAAGTTATCGTTACTCATTTAGTATTTATTCCTCCTCATTATTTTTCTATTCTGACTTCCTTTCTCTGCATTGTTGGGAAGGGCCCGTAAGGAAGCGTTTCACTGTTTAGTCTACACCTGTTGTTTACGAAGCATGTGACAAATAACATTTGATTTGAGTACACAGTCTATGAATAACAAGATGTACTTGGCTTAGCTGAGGAGTTACAGAGATAGTCTCTGTTTTTATTCAGTATTTAAACTGGTCCCTGTATTTCCTTGGAGCAGTCAGCCACTGTTGACAGGTCCATTTCACTTCACTGTGTATGTTGAGCTTGTTATACAAGCTGCCCTGTGGGCACAACCTTTCCATGCTGATCTCTCTCTCTCTCTCTCTCTCTCTCTCTCTCTCTCTCTCTCTCTCTCTCTCTCTCTCTCTCTCTCTCTCTCTCTCTCTCTCTCTCTCTCTCTCTCTCTCTCTCTCTCTCTCTCTCTCTCTCTCTCTCTCTCTCTCTCTCTCTCTCTCTCTCTCTCTCTCTCTCTCTCTCTCTTTCTCTCGCTCTCTCTCTCTCTCTCTCTGCTAGAGCTGCTGCAATCAGATTACACTTAGAGAGAGAAAGCGAGAGAGAGTGAGAAAGCAGTCTAACAACTCTCCTATACTAATTCATCAACTGTATAAGTTATTATACATGAAAGTTGACTTTTTTAAGTAACTCTAGGGTTGATGATGTGAAACTCTATTTGGAGTGCTATAAGTAGTTACATGAGAGGACTAGGCCCTGGGAAAGCAGGTCTGACTGACTGGGGAATTGAAGCCTAGTGAAGGAGGTAAGGAAGCACATGATATTGACCAGCCCATGGAAGGAGGAAGATCTTATCCGCTGGCACATCATTCAATTAGGCAACACACACACACGCGCAGACACACTGAGGCACCCAAGCACACACATACAGGCACACACACACACAGAGGTAGGTCTCAGGTGATTTCCATAATGATGAGGGCTGGAAACGCACCTTCCATTGGTAGTCTATAAATAGCTCTCTGGCAGCCATGTCCTCCCACACAAACAAATGAGCTGGCCTGATTCCGTGTTTTAAAAGCGTTCGAAAATTAGGTGGATAGGCCTGACTAGTGAGGCCTGATGGATAGGCTTCTGTTGTCAACAAATGGATTTCATTACAATTATAAAGAATGCCGCTATTTTGTATGCAGATTGTATGCATATTTCGTATGCATTAAGTCCTCAAGTTTACTGCAGAGCTATGTTACCTAATGTACCTACACATGATGGAGTATCCTAAAAGTTGAATAGAGGTGACCTTTTAATATGGCAGGAACAATTCTGTTATGTATCCACATCTTGAAAACGGGCAGCTCCTAGAAGTACATAGCGCAGCTAACACTGCAGGAAATCCTATAGTGCAGACAGGAATGGCAAGCCATGCTGTGCAGCAGGGTTGACCTCGCGCACTAAACACACACACACACACACACAGCGACAGGAGGGCCTGCAGGAACAGGGAAGAGGGAAGGAGGTGTTGAGTTGCACTTGTACTGAGAGATTGTGAAAGAGTCCTCCTCAGGAGAGGAACACACACACATATAGAGGTTGGGATCATAATAACACTGTGGCATGTCTCCTTTTAGGAGGGAGGGAGTTTGAGATGCCTCAGTGGAGGCTCAGAGAGAGGGGGGGCTCCCCGGTGACTTTCTCAGGGGTGTCAGGTTGTCATAACAATCCCCCTGCTCTGACCTCTCGCCGCTCTCCTCTCCTCCTCTCATTTCTTCTCTGTTTAATTATGTCTCAGGAAGTTCAAAGGGAATACTTTGAGCTCCTGGCAGTCTTGCAGAGACTGTGGCTGTGTCCGAAATCTGTCTTGCCTGCTACTTACTGAAACTGCATACATACTGTGTACTAATCATACTACATACTATTTAGAACGTACTGTTTAGTAAAATCGTATGCAGTAAGCAACAAATATCAACATACTAGGCTACTGAGAATGCGTCATCTATTTCGTAATTGCGTTGATTCCCGTCATTCGTTCATTTTGGTAAAGCGCATCACCATATCTGATTATCAGCTGTTGTCAAACACATGTGAGTCTGAAAAACAATTATCTTTGTCAGTAGTGTGCAGCGAATTCTACTAGATGAAAAGCCGAAATGAGTCGGCATTTAAAGCATACTCAAGTTTCGACATTTTCACATACTGTAAAACTTTATTTTTGCATACCCAAAATGCCTACTGTTTAGAATGCAAGTATTGAGACACGGTCATGGCGTGTAGTTAAGGAACTGAACCTGCATGGATCACTCAGTAACTTGACTTGTGTTTTCAGCTTGGTCAAGTGTAGTGCTTTTGTAGTGCTGCGTAGTGCCTTCATGGAGTAAATTCTTTATAAAAAAATATATATATTTTGGGAAAAGAGATGGTCGGAGAATTAATGCAGACTGAATGTAGACCAAAGTATACAGTGGTGATAGTGTGTTGTAGACAATGGTTGTATCCCTGGCTGTCAACACTGGCACCATTTTGTAGACTGTCATCAATCTTTTAGTGTGTGCTGAGTGACGAGGCTTATCTACAGGCCCTAAAAGACTGTTTACACACTCAGACACACACTCAGACACACTCAGACACACACTCAGACACACACTCAGACACACTCTCAGACACACACTCAGACACACACTCAGACACACACTCAGACACACTCTCAGACACACACTCAGACACACACTCAGACACACACTCAGACACACACTCAGACACACACTCAGACACACACTCAGACACACACTCAGACACACACTCAGACACACACTCAGACACACACTCAGACACACACTCAGACACACACTCAGACACACACACACACCTTTGCATTAACAACTACAGTTATATTTTCAGAAAGGTTCCTTTTTAAAAACGTTATACACATTATGCTCATACATATTCAAGACATTTTCCCTGGATTATGTTGTTTGTGCTACGTATCCTCTGGGCCGATGGACAGGACCTCTGATGAGGAGGACAAACAAAAGTCACCATAGAAATTAGTAGCAGAACCTGAAAAAAACATTCCTCCCACCCCAAAATAGATGTGGACATGCCAATTAGGGCCTCCAGTCCAGTCAGCATGAACAAAAGGAGGTATGGGAGGGAGAGAAGGAGAGGAGGAGGGAGGGAGGGGGAGGTGTCTAACACAAGTGGAGCAGATGTCACTTGGTCAATACTTCCTGTTTTGTTGGCCTTTTTATTTTGAGCCACCTAATTTAGAGGCCCAGCCGGTCTGCCTCTCTCTCTGTGGAGCTGGGCTTGAGATTTACTCTGACACTCTGGCTCCCATTGTTCCAGTTTCCTTTCTCTCCTAGCAGACCCGACCACAGAGGACAGCACTCAGCTCCAGCTCAGCGTGCGTGTGTCTCTGTCTGCCTCCATCAACACAGACTATAGAGTTGATAGTGTCACCACTGTCTTTTTCCCACGCTTTTCTCCTTTTGTAACCCTATTCTGAGGATACAAATGTCAGCAGTTGACATCTCAAAGTGTGTTTTTGGGGGGGATGTGTGTACTTACTCCAACTTCGGACTACAGTTATGGTAGTGTACACATAACTTATCCATGCAGAATGATCATGTCAACTGATGAGTGGAGTGGTAGAGGTTATAAGAGGAAAAGTGTGTCAAGTTACAGCAAGCCTTGGTTTCATACTTACTCAATCAGTCATTCTGTGTTCTGCCTAATCTGGAGGAGGGACCAGAGGGAGGGAGGTTCCCGTACACATTGCCATACTGGTAGAACCGGTCCAGAGTGGAGAACGATATTCTGGGGAAGGCGAGAGGAGGAGGAGGAGAGACTCATTCTCTTCTGTCTGTTCAGTGTTCAGTTGGACTCATCATACCTCAGGCCAGCATGGAACCAGGCATCAATAACCACATCTGATCCTCATCATCAAATCACAGCCTATCAGAGCACAGAGACCATGACTTCATCATCACATCACAGCCTATCAGAGCAGTGAGACCATGACTTCATCATCACATCACAGCCTATCAGAGCACAGAGACCATGACTTCATCATCACATCACAGCCTATCAGAGCAGAGAGACCATGACTTCATCATCACATCACAGCCTATCAGAGCACAGAGACCATGACTTCATCATCACATCACAGCCTATCAGAGCACAGAGACCATGACTTCATGGTTTTGTGGAACAGCTTAATACTGTAGCGCTCTGGTTGCCTCTGAAACAGCACCCTATTCACTATATAGTGCAGTACTTTTGAGCCCTTAGAGCTCTGGTCAAAAGAGGTATTAGGGTGCTGTTTCGGGTTGTACTGTAATGGATAAGCTGCTACACTCATATTGCTCTTCCACTGAGTCTTCCTCAGACAGACAGACAAAAAAACTGACAGATAGGCAGACAGTGCATTCCTATGTGGAGTCCTGCTCGCATCTGCTTGACGTTTTTATGGGTTTGTCCATCAGCTTCATATTTCAGACATTCTCAGAGGCACAGTACCTGTGAGAGGGTCAGACAAACAGGGTCTCTTTCTCGCAGCACGCACAGGCAAACTCACACAGTCATCCCCTTTCCCAGTGGGTTCCATTACTGTGGAAACTAAAGGTGAGGGAGAGTCTGTCTTTCTGGTGAAAAACAAAAGGCTTGTGTAGGTAAATGTTGTCCCTCACTCTGTGTGTTAAATATAGCTGGCGGTGGGAGAGAGATGCAAACGGAAAAGGCGCTTGTGTTTTCTGCTGATGAGTGGCCCCCTTTGTTTCCTTGTATGAGTCGCTGATGTTACGTTCCTGGAATAATCCACTTGTTCTGCCTTACTAGTCAGACTCTGGGCTGCGTCTCCCAAATGGCACGCTATTCCCTATATAGTACACAAAAGTAGTGCACTATTTAGGGAATAGGGTGTCATTTGGGACACACACACCCGAGAGCCTGTTGACTTGATTTTAATAATTCCAAATATTGATGGCATTCATGCAGCCTCTGCAAGCCTTTCTCATTCCTCCTCTCCAGCCTCCTAATATGGAGGCCTTCAGCAGAGGGCCATGTCAGAACAAGTTAGGGCACGGTTGTTACGGCTGCATTTATACACAAACAGCAACTGGACTTTCAAAGACAGAAATGTCCATCAGAAGGCTTCCCCACACAACTCTTGCAATGCCTGCATTCATTTTTACACAGAAAAACACACAGACACGCACAGACACGCACAGACACACACACCTCATCAGCTCGTGTTCGTTCCTACAAGAGGATTGTGAAAAGCTCATCTTTCATTCCTAGATAAACACACGTTTGTTGGTTCTCTCTCATTAGCAGTGGGGAGTGATTGATTTAGTCAAACAGTAATAATAATAGTCCAGTGAACAATGGAGTGTTTGTGTAATGATACAGTATACATTGAGGCTGTCCCCAGCTGGCTGTGCACTGTGAGGGCCTGCAAACAGCCCTTTGATTTCCATGGGCGTCCAAACTAAAGCATGAATCACATAATCCGTTGTTCCCATTCGGGGTGTGAGAGTACACAGCTGGCTATATCAGTGTGTAAAAAGGAGGCTTTTCTCCTCACACACATGCACAGGCACAGCACAGCAGTGTTGTAGGCTATAGAATATATCTATCTCACCCTCAGTCACTCCACACCCTCCTCAACCCAGCTGTGAGATACAGTTCCACTGCCTGCAGGTCCTGACACTAGACAGAAACATTCTCACTGGTGCTGCTTGGAATTTGGAAGAAGGCCAAGTCAAACTTCATGAAATGTACAGTACATAATTTCACTTTACAAAGCCTTAGACACTTGAGACTTTGTGTGTGTAGTTATAAACTTAACCAAAGACTTGGCAATTATGTCAATAATTGTTTTGAGTCTGTGTCCGTATGCATGTGTGAATGTGTGTGTGTGTGTGTGTCAGTACTGTGTAGTAACACCTGCAGCTCTTTCCCAAACCCGTCCTGGATCCTGTTGTAGAGCGTGGTAATCTTTCCCACTGACTCACCCATGCAATGCAAATGTCCCAGAGCAGCATGCAAATCAGATTTATGTCACTGAAGAATCTAGAGTTAGGAGAGCCCAGTGGAGGGGAGAGGGAAAGGCTGTAAGATAGTGATGCATATTTGCGGCAGACATTCCTTTTGTATGTGTCGTGTCCAGTGTGGGATCGCTGCTCACATTCATCTACCACACGTCTATACACTGAGTGGGCTGTGCCTCTGGTCAATTTATCTCCCTCTCTGTCACATCTCCCTTTCTCTCTCTCTTTTCTTTACTAAACAGTACCTCTGTCTACTGTACGGTTAGTTTCTGGGAGTCAAGTGTTACTGCCGTACAGTAATTAAACACTTGAACTGAAGTCAAGGTTAGAAGTAAGAAATTGATTTTCAGAGAAACTCAACTCTCTCCCCTCCCTCCTTCTCTCCCTCCCCCTAGAGCCCTCGGTGTCGGCACCCCTGGGGTCAGTCCCCATGGACCTGCGTGTGACGGAGCGTGTGATGCGGCCGGGTTCAGACACGGCCCTGCTGACGCCCCTGCACCCTCCTCTGCTCCACAGCCCCTTCTCCTCCCAGCCCTGCACCCCCTTCTCACAGCACCAGCTGCACCAGCACATACGGGTACGTACTGTACCGTTAGGCCTGCTCTCAGCACACTTTGTCGCCAAACACCGACACACACACTGGTGTGAAAGGAACCCATAAATTGCATTACATGTCTGTAATGTTTTTATGTCTGCAATGTTTAATGTGTAATGTTTCTTATACATTTTAGCTCGTATTAGTAATGACTTTCATGCCCCATTTACACTCATTAGCCCAAGTCTTTCTGTCACCCATGTGTCACACATTCCCAGTCCAGAGGGGCACTTTTTCCTGTTTCCACACATACTTTACTGAGTGTCTCATCGGATTTCAGTTCAACATGGAACAACGGAGACGTGAGCAGGAGCAGGAGAAACAGCAAGAGCTGCAGCAGCTGTGGCACAAGGACAAGAGCCAACAGAGTGAGTTTTACTGTTTGTGTGCGTACATGCGTGCGCCTGTGTTGTGTGCTTGTACACTGTAGTAGGAGAGAATGGGTTAAGTTGAGCCAGTGGGTCAAGTTGGCCAAATGGTTACTTGAGCCACCCCTTGTTTCTAGGAAACCATACACAAAATTAATCATGTGACCAAATATTTTAGAATAGGTCATGATTTCATGGAGTCTGTGAAGCATGGAAAAAGTGTTAAGCAAGTTAGGTAAATACATGTATTGTGTTATAGGTTTTATGATGCTTGTATCTAAACCAAAGTAGATAGTTTTAAGATAGTTTTATACATCAGTTGGAGTCTCTATAAGCTATAATACAAGGTCCTAAACCTAGCATGAAAGTGCATCCTTGTAGCTGTGTGGGCTAATAAAGTCAAAATGTTTGCCTTGGGGTAAGTTGAGCCAATGGCCAACATATCCCATACAAATGATGATTACATTTTGTCAGTTTTATTCATAATATGCATAGTATTTTTGCAATGTGGCATGCATATGAACTCAAAATAGACGTAAAACAAGCAGGGGTCTAGCCCCCCTTGAAGTTCTTGAGAGAGCAGCCAAGTAAGTGAAAGAAGAGAAGTCATTTGAGCAGCAGCAAGGGATGAAAATGAGCATGTACCTGTGCAAAAGGCTATAGTAGAGGAGCTGAGGCACACAAGGTCTTATCTGATGACATGGAGTCTGAGCTTGCTAAACATATCAAGAATCTCGTGGACCAGTTTCATGGGCTTAGTAGCCTCAAGTGCAGAGAACTTAAGCCAATGGCACATCGAAACAACATCCCTGTCCCAGACAACTGGTCAAGAAATGGAAGGGTAAGTGATATTGAACAGAGAGATCTATATCTGAATGGACATTTAAGATATACAATATACCACTCCGATTCCACGAATTCAACTTTAACATACAGGTAACTGCCAAAATAAAGGAAACACCAACATAAAGAGTATTTTTTTTTTTTTTTTTTTAAATGCACCTTTATTTAACCAGGTAAGCCAGTTGAGAACAAGTTCTCATTTACAACTGCGACCTGGCCAAGATAAAGCAATCATAGGGCGTTGGGCCACCACGAGCCAGAACAGCTTCAATGCACCTTGGTATAGAACTCTATTGGAGGGATGCCACACTATTCTTCCATGAGAAAATCCATCATTTGGTGTTTTGTTGATGTTGGTGAAAAACGCTGTCTCAGGCACCGCTCCAGAATCTCCCATAAGTGTTCAATTGGGTTGAGATCTGGTGACTGAGATGGCCATGGCATATGGTTTACATCATTTTCATGCTCATCAAACCATTCAGTGACCACTTGTGCCCTGTGGATGTCATCCTATGGGGACATAGCCATAGTAGCCAAAATAATGGCCTGCCCAGCATTTTCATACAGGACCCTAAGCATGATGGGATGTTCATTGCTTAATTAACTCAGGAACCACACCTGTGTGGAAGCACTTGCTTTCAATATACTTTGTATTCCTCATTTACTAAAGTGTTTCCATTATTTTGGCAGTTACCTGTAACAGCACCATCACCCACTGTCACAGGACACCATGACCCACTTACCCCAAAGCGGCTCAACTTACCCCATACCCGGGGTAAGTTGTGCCAAGAGACCACCTTTTTTATGTTTTCAAAACTATTATGTTTACATTTAATTCTGATTATTTCCAGGGAGACACAACATCCTGAAATATATGTAGAAATCTTTGGTAGAAAGAATACTATATTTCCCTTTGACGTAGTGATGATGATTGTAAAAAAATAGCTCAACATACCCCACTCTCCCCTATCGTTATCCTCATTGATTGAAGTGTTCTGCACAGTGTTGTATAAAGTGAAACAGATCCATCAATGTCACTTTCACAAGACAAACATCCTACACACACACACACACACAAACACACACACACACACACACACATAAACACAGATAAATACATACACACTCTACAAATGTAAATATTCACACCAAACAGCCAAAGAATGCCTTGTATCAAAACCAACATGGACACCCATTTGAGAGGCACTTCCTTCTGCCTATTCCCAACAGACTGAGTCATCATAAATAGCACCTAGACAAAAATAACGCCAAATCTCTTGTCTCTTACAACAAGCAGAGGAAAACTGTAATTTAGTGCTCCGTCTTTGCATGTCCATAAATACATCTGTGAGGTCTCTGAGCATTCCTCCAGTAAGACAGTATCTGGTAGGGCCCCGGAGAGGAGAAGAGAGGAGAAGAGAAGAGGGGAGAAGAGAAGAGAAGAGAGGAGAAGAGAAGAGAGGAGAAGAAAGGAGAAGAGAAGAGAGGAGAGGAGAGGAGAAGAGAGGAGAAGAGGAGAGGATAGGAGAAGAGGAGAGGAGAGGAGAAGAGAAGAGAAGAAAGGAGAAGAGAGGAGAAGAGAAGAAAGGAGAAGAGAGGAAGGATGAGCTGTATAGTGCTGTTGTTTTGACCCCTGCCCTGTGGGTCCCAAACCCGGTTCTCTGTGAGTGGCTGTCAATGGACCATTGTGGCTCTGCTCAGAGCAGCTCATCTCTGTGTGTTGTGGGCTGAGGCATGCTGGGACGGCAGTGGTAGTAGACATCACATGTTGCTTCCTCCTCACACAGAGCCCACTGTTCCTGTTGCCTTTCACACGCACACACGCACACAAACACACACACACACACACACACACACAAACGCACACACATATACACACACACACCACATTGTATTTAGATCCTCATCCTACTGCCATCCAAGACAGTATGGGGTTTCACTGTCAGTCATATGAACATTGGATACTACTGAATACTATCATGCTACTGTAGGAGGGAATTTCTGGGCCGGTATTGACTTTTAGAGCAGAACAGACAGAGCTGGGCTGCTCATTTTAGAGAGAGAGAAAAAAAAGTCCCTCTAAAACAGTGGTTCAAAAATAGCCGAGCTGTGCAAACAGCACTGTTGTCAATATTGACCATATCAATAGTGACACCTCCTGTCACCTCCCCCTGTCCACCACGCCCTCCCTAGTCCCCTCCACACACACACACACACACACACACACACTGGGACAGCATGGCCACAGCTTCCTAGCATGGGAGCACAGAGGGAGACTGAAATAGAAAGGGATTTTCCCAAATGTTGCCATCTCATCTTGATGCTCTGCCTACAATGTCATGCTCTGGGCATAAAAGGAGTCGTTCTTTCACTTAATATTGATCATTTTCATCTTCAGTTACAATGATGCAGTTGATGGGTGTATCACACTACAGAGTAGTTGTAGGGATTGGTCTGATGGTCTCTATATCTGTGTTGATTGACAGGTGCTGTGGCCAGTTCCCTGGTGAAGCAAAAGCTCCAGGAGGTGATTCTGAAGAAGCAGAAACAACAAGCCCTGGGAAGGACCAGCTCTAACCCTCTCAGTGGTCCCCCTGTGGGCTACAGGTGAGAACTCTTTACACCTTCAGTAGCATGTGGGCTACAGGTGAGAACTCTTTACACCTTCAGTAGCATGTGGGCTACAGGTGAGAACTCTTTACACCTTCAGTAGCATGTGGGCTACAGGTGAGAACTCTTTACACCTTTTGTTGCATTACATAATGTTTCAGTATGTGTGCTGTGCTTAGTAATTTCACCTTGATATCTGTATAGAATTGATTGTCCAACTCTGACTGTGTTGTGTGTCTGTGTGTGTTTTGTTTCTGTAGGGAGCTGGCTCCAGACCCCAGTGGGCCACCCCAGCCTCTAGTGTCCTCCCCCCCACAGGGTTCCAGAGAGGGCTCAGATGACACCCCTCTACGCAGGGCAGGTGAGACACACACACGCACAAATGCAAAGTGTATAGTTCTCACCACCACGCCTTGTGCCTCTGTGCCTGAAGCTACGAGGCTACACTCTACAATTAGCCCATTACATAAGATCCTTGTTTCAAAGTGGTAGAGCTGTCAGCTGTGGCACGGTTCCCAGCCCGCGCACACATACACACACACCCACCCAGCAAAGAGAGGGGACTGACTGACAGAGTACTGCTTATAACACAGTTTTGACAAAATGTTACTGTAATTAGCCACGTGGCTGCACACCACTTCATCACTGTCATCTTGTTCATTAGACCTGTTTGAAATCAGATTTTGGCTTCACAATGCCTGTAGAATCTGTTTTAAAGAGGCTAACAGTAAATCCAAATGTGTCCTAGTACATTATGTACATCAGCAGAATATACAACTGCTGAAAATGTATGAATGGAGAGGAAGTTGGATCTTAGAAAGGTGTTGATCCTGATTTCACTTGCCTGGATTCAACATTGTACTCGGCAACTAACTTCCTTTTGGTTCCGATAGTTTTTATTATTATCTCTGTCACTGATCAGCCTCAGAGCCCAACCTGAAGGTGAAACACAAGTTGAAGAAACATCTGAACACTCGTAAGAGTCCTCTGACCCGCAAGGAGAGTGCCCCACCCACCATCAAACACCGGGTGCCCGACACTCTGGGTAAGTCCCTCACTTCCCCAAACAGAACACTGCTGCCCACTAGGCTCTGTGCTGCCAGGGCTAATAGAAAATATAAATGTTATTATGGACTCACTCTCACTCTCTCCGCCCATCCGCCCTCTCTCTCTCTGCAGACTCGTCTCCCAGCAGCAGTAGCACCCCAGTGTCTGGCTGCAGCTCCCCCAATGACAGTCTAACCTATGAGAATGGAGTGCTGCCCTCTGTTGGCGGGCTGTCCCATGAGGTTATTATCCGATTGGTATTTACTCACTCTCCCTTACCCCTCTACACACGCATACACTTATACATTACAAATGCATGAGATAAGGACAGAGGTTTCATTGTCCTCTCTGGTGTGTTTGTGTGGAAATGGGAGCAGTAATGCCCTAGTTTCTAGACAGTTCATTCAGTGTGTTTCTCTAAGTTGTTCCTGTTTGGGTAATGAAATGTTTAAAACAGTGATATTGGAGAAGGACATCTGGCTATAGCCCTGTAGCCGAACGCAACACCAGATCTGATAATCTAATTAAACTCTCTCCACCTCGTTGTCTTGTCTTGTCTGTACTCCTGAGTGGCGCAGTGGTCTAAGGCACTGCATCGCAGTGCTAACTGTGCCACTAGAGATCCTGGTTCGAATCCAGGCTCTGTCGCAGCCGGCCGCGACCGGGAGACTCATGGGCGGCGCACAATTGGCCCAGCGTCGTCCAGGGTAGGGGAGGGAATGGCCGGCAGTGATGTAGCTCAGTTGATAGAGCATGGCGTTTGCAACGCCAGGGTTGTGGGTTCGATTCCCACGGGGGGCCAGTATAAAAAAAAATATATATATATGTGTTCACTAACTGTAAGTCGCTCTGGATAAGAGCGTCTGCTAAATGACTAAAATGTAAATGTAATCAGCAGAATAAAAAGGCTGTCCCACATGCATTTTGAAAGACTCAAACACTACACAAACATGCAGGCACGCAAACACACACACTCACTATTTATTTATGCACTTACAAAAAAATCACTTAAACACATACACTACATGACCAAAAGTATGTGGACACCTGCTCGTCGAACACCTCATTCCAAAAACATGGGCATTAATATGGAGTTGGTCCCCCCTTTGCTGCTATAACAGCCTCCACTCTTCTGGGAAGGCTTTCCACTAGATGTTGGAACATTGCGGCAGGGACTTGCTTCCATTAAGCCACAAGAGCATTAGTGAGGTCGGGCACTGATGTTGGGCGATTAGGCCTGGCTCGCGGTCAGTGTTCCAATTCATCCCAAAGGTTTTCGATGGGGTTGAGGTAAGGGCTCTGTGCAGGCCAGTCAAGTTCTTCCACACCGATCTCGACAAACCATTTCTGTATGGACCTCGCTTTGTGCACAGGGGCATTGTCATGCAGAAACAGGAAAGCGCCTTCCCCAAACTGTTGCCACAAAGTTGGAAGCAAAGAATCGTCTAGAATGTCATTGTATGCTGTAGAGTTAATATTTCCCTTCACTGGAACTAAGGGGTCTAGCCTGAACCATGAAAAACAGCCCCAGACCATTATTTATCCTCCACCAAACTTTACAGTTGGCACTATGCATTCGGGCAGGTAGCGTTCTCCTGGCATCCGCCAAACCCAGATTTTGTCCTTTGGACTGCCAGATGGTGAAGCATGATTCATCACTCCAGATAAGGTGTTTCTACTGCTCCAGAGTCCAATGGCGGTGAGCTTTACACCACTCCAGCCGACGCTTGGCATTGCGCAAGGCTTGTGTGTGGCTGCCCGGCCATGGAAACCCATTTCATTAATCTCCCGACAAACTGTTCTTGTGCTGACGTTGCTTCCAGAGGCATTTTGGAACTCAGTAGTGAGTGTTGCAACCGAGGACAGACGATTTTACGTGCTACGCACTTCAGCACGCAGCGGTCCCGTTCTGTGAGCTTGTGTGGCCTACCACTTTGCGGCTGAGCCGTTGTTGCTCTTAGATGTTTCCACTTCACAATAACAGCACTTACACTTGACAAACTGACTTGTTGGAAAGGTGGCATCCTATGACAGCGCCACGTTGACAGTCACTGAGCTCTTCGTTCAGTAAGGCCATTCTACTGCCAATGTTTGTCTATGGAGATTGCATGGCTGTGTGCACGATTTTATACACCTGTCAGTAACGGGTGTGGCTGAAATAGCCGAATCCACTAATTTGAAGGGATGTTCACATACTTCTGTATATATAGTGTGCATATACAGTACACACAAGGCCTGTGCCTGCTGAGTTACCTATCAGGTTTGAGAGTAAACAGTCTAGTCAATGTAGTTGAATTCATGTTGTGTGTGTCTTCAGGCCCAGAGACTGCTGCTCCAGGATGGGTCTCTAGCCCACTTCACCGTCCAGAGTTCCTCTGCCCTACCCACCATCACCCTGGGCCTGCCAGCCAACGCCAGGGTAAGCATATCACACAACTTTATGAAAAATACTTTTAGATGTTATAAATTCAAGGTATTATTATTATTATTATTATTATGTTGAGATAGAGACATGGTAAAAAACAACAACACTAAGACTCGTCTTTGATAGCAACAAGATAACTTATTGCCACTTTATATGTGTGTATGTGTTCAGAGTGATGGAGACTTGTCCCCTCTGAAGGTGGGCCGGGTGCCTATGGTGGCGGGAGGCCAGTCTGTCTACCTTCCCCTGGGGATGGAGGGGCAGAGTGGGTCGCTGTCGCCCCACCTCCAGCCTGTCCTCATCCTGGAGCCCTCCAGACTAGTCCATACCCCCATGCTCGCTGGTGAGACACACCACAGCATTCACATACAATGCTGGCTGGCTTGCAAAAGTTTGACTTCCAATAAACATTGCCTTTATATGCAGCAGTGAAAATTCATTTTTCATGTATTTTGAATTTGACATAGAACAGGAGAAGTTCTTGCCAGGAATGTGTTCCTTATAAAAGTCTTACACAATACACAATTGCTATGCTGGATTCTGTAGGCATTATCGCTTTTCTCTAGCCTCCTGTGAAAGAGCTAAGAAGAAAAGGTTTATTCTGCCACCAGAGGTATCGTGGCACCGCCACCTAGTGGCCTTGACAAATAGTCAGATTTACAGCCATAATCTCCCTGTCTCCTCATGTCTCAGTTCCAGGCCTGGGCCCCGTGCCGCTGCAGTTTGCCCCGCAGATGGATTGTCTGGCCCCGGGAGGGGGCCCTCACAAGCCCCTGAGCCGGACCCGCTCAGAGCCCCTGCCCCAGAGCCCCAGATCCCTACACCCCCATCTGCTGCAACAGCACCACAACAGCCAACTACTGGAGAGAATTAAACAGCAGACACACCTGGGCAAGGTGAGTGACTTACCGACCTTCACAAATCCCTCTTTTCTCACACATACTCTCATACTCACTCATACTCTGTTGTAATGGATTATAGATTTTTGTACAATCCAAGGATGGTTTCATCTGTCAGCAGCTATCTTTTTGGAAAATAATTAATTGATTTGAATGGAGTTGGATGAATAAATCTAAATGGATCAATAATTCTGTGTGTGTGTTCCAGCTGATGTCTAAATCCAGTGAGAAGCCTCGGCTCAGACAGATCCCCTCAGAGGACATGGACTCTGAGGAGGTGGGGCCAATGCCCAGCGACACCTATCAGGGCCGAGCACGGGTAGAGTCACTGAGGGAGGTGGAGCCTGTGTCTGATTTGGACAGCCAGGGAGAACAGATCAATCTACAACACACACTCATACTCAACCAGGTAAGATACAGACTCATACTCAACCAGGTAAGATACAGACACACAGATGATAGAGGACCACTAATAGAATATGCCTTCCCTGAACTTCCAGCAGAGGGCAGCAAAGGGTTTATTTTCTTTCTTCACGCTTCATGCAGGATTGACTTAACTTTACTTTCTGCGTTTATAGATTCCTGTGGGTTGAAAATCACAACAACACTCAACATCTCTCGCTCTCTCTGTCTCTCTCTCTATGTCTTTCTCTCTCTGTCTCTCTCTCTCTCTCTGTCTCTCTCTCTCTCTGTCTCTTTAACTCTACCCACATGTACATATTACCTCAATTACCTCGACTAGCCGGTGCCCCCGCACATTGACTCTGCACCGGTACCCCCCCGTATATAGCCTCCCTACTGTTATTTTATTTTACTGCTGCTCTTTAGTTATTTGCTTTTATTTTTTTTGCTTAACACTTTTTTTATTTGTTTTACTTTGCATTGTTGGTTAAGGGCTTGTAAGTAAGAATTTCACTGTAATGTCTACACCTGTTGTATTCGGCGCATGTGGCAAATAACATTTGATTTGAATTGTCTCTCTCTCTGGCTCTCTCTCTCTCTGGCTCTCTCTCTCTCTGTCTTTCTCTATCTCTGGCTCTCTGTCTTTCTCTGTCTCTCTCTCTCTCTGTCGCTCTCTCTGTCGCTCTCTCTGTCGCTCTCTCTCTCTGTCTCTCGGTCTCTCGGTCTCTCTCTCTGTCTGCCTGCCTGTCTGTCTGCCTGCCTGTCTGTCTGTCTGTCTGTCTGTCTGTCTGTCTGTCTGTCTGTCTGTCTGTCTGTCTGTCTGTCTGTCTCTCTCTCTCTCTGTCTCTGTCTGTCTGTCTGTCTGTCTGTCTGTCTGTCTGTCTCTCTCTCTCTCTGTCTGTCTGTCTGTCTGCCTGCCTGCCTGCCTGTCTGTCTGTCTTTCTCTCTCTCTTTCTCTGTCTGTCTCTCTCTCTGTCTCTGTCTGTCTGTCTGTCTGTCTGTCTGTCTGTCTGTCTCTCTCTCTCTCTCTGTCTGTCTGTCTGTCTGTCTGTCTGTCTTTCTCTCTCTCTTTCTCTGTCTCTCTCTCTCTGTCTCTGTCTCTCTCTCTCTCTCTCTCTCTCTCTCTCTCTCTCTCTCTCTCTCTCTCTCTCTCTCTCTCTCTCTCTCTCTCTCTCTCTCTCTCTCTCTCTCTCTCTCTCTCTCTCTCTCTCTCTCTCTCTCTCTCTCTCTCTCTCTCTCTCTCTCTCTCTCTCTCTCTCTCTCTCTCTCTCTCTGGCTCTCATTTTCTCTCTGGCTCTCATTTTCTCTCTTGCTCTCATTTTCTCTCTTGCTCCCACTATCTCTCTCTAGTCGTTGCTATGGGAGAAACAGAAACAGCTGCAGCAGTTGCGTCGGCAGACAGCCCACATGGAGACACTGGCGGTACCCATGATGCTTGGCGGTGCCCACCGGCCCCTCTCCCGTACCCAGTCCTCACCAGCCTCCACCTCCCTCACGCTGCCAGACAAGCCCCTGCCAATACCCGCCCCAGAACCACATAGCAAACCACGCTTCACCACTGGTAAAAAGTTAACCACAGAGACTCAGGCACACTGCCACAGTGGGAACCTGTTTAGGTGTAGGTTATTATCCCTACTGTGGCTGTAATTCAATTGATCCAATCTGAGGCCTGGTCAAGGACTGTCTGATAAGATATGGGTAGTAAGCAGTTTATATGCTTATATTCCATCTCTCTTGTTGTGGTTAGATCTGTCTTACAGCTGTTGATGTGGAGGAAACGGGTAGTAATCGCTGGAAATACTAACATTAATGTGTGTCTCTGTTTGGTTGCAGGCCTGGTTTATGACTCTCAGATGCTGAAGCACCAGTGCACATGTGGTGACAACAGCAGCCACCCAGAGCATGCTGGGAGGATCCAAAGTATCTGGTCACGTCTCCAGGAGAGAGGTCTCAGGGGCCAGTGTGAGGTACATAGACCACCGTTTTTATCTCCTTTTTCTTTACCTACCCACTGGGCACACTGGTTGAATCAACGTTATTTCCATGTAATTTCAATGAAATCACGTTTGACCAACGTGGAATAGACGTTGAATTGACATCTGTGCCCAGTGGGTAGACTCAAGGGACAAACGTTACCTTTTAATTTGTAGCCATATTCAATATTGATAGGCGTAGTTGTGTCCTAGTTGTCTCTTACTAAATCGTCCAGTGTCTGCTCTAAATCTGGTCCATCTTCCCCCATACAGTATGAAAATGTATGCACTAACTGTAAGTCGCTCTGGATAAGAGCGTCTGCTAAATGACTAAAATGTAAATGTAATACAGACTATCCGGGGTAGAAAGGCCACTCTGGAGGAGCTGCAGTCGGTCCATTCAGAGCGTCATGTCCTGCTGTACGGCACCAACCCACTCAACCGCCTCAAACTGGACAACCGCAAGCTGGCCGGTACGTCCTCACTAAAGACTTAATGATGTTTTCATATAATCTGTCATGCCAATCTTATGCCAGGGCCCCTTGTATAACTGGCAACAGTTAAGTAAAGCTACTCTCTTTGGTGTCCCTAGTAAGTAGGGACTTGCCTTTGGTTAATGACTCTAATGGTATAGTATTGATGGCACTTTGGAATCCCTTACGTTTATCAGTCAACTCATTAGTATATTTACAGTTTTGTCAATCCCGTACAAGCATTTTTTGGAACAAACAGAACTCTGTGGCCTTTTACAAAACAGTACATAAATGCATTCATCAAAACTATATTATACTGTCACAATTGCAAATACATTCATCAAAAGAACACAACTGCCTGCAAAAAGATTAACGCAACCATACTTATCTCTTCAGTCCAAGCAGACAAAACTGAAAGTTAGTCTGTCTTTTAAAAATCCCAGTAGATCAATATATTTTCTTTGCAGTCACTAAATAATGACGATCCAAATTAATAAAACTCTCCAAAGGTGCAGAATTATGGGAAATTACTCTCCTTTTATGCAGATTTCACCAAACAATTTCATACACATCAAATCAAATATTATTCCATGTATTGAATACAAAGGCTGGTTTGCTCATAGTTTTGTAGACTTTCCATTGGCGAACGGAAACACAATCCACAATAGAAATAAGAAAAGGTGAATACAATGGAGGAACACAACTGATATGAATGAGGCCTCAATCCAGACCAAAGCAAAGGATAATGGAAGGTCACAATAATGGAGATGATTACTTAGGAGTAAGCCAAAGTTACTTAGAAGTAACCCAACTTCATTCTCTGTATCTCTGCATGTCTGCAATATTGTAAAAAATCATAAAAATTAGACAGTCCCCAATGCCTAGATCCTTCCACATATTGTACACGGTATGACACTGATGGGATGGTTTAGAATGTCATGCAGTAGTATTTACTGATTGCTGGAAACAATGAACACAGTTGCACACATTTCTCTTCAAATCAAATCAAATGTTGTTTGCCACATGCGCCGAATACAACAGGTGTAGACCTTACAGTGAAATGCTTACTTACAAGCCCTTAACCAACAATGAAAAAATAAATAAAACATGTACATGTGGTAGTGTTAAAGTGACTATGCATAGATAATAAACAGAGTAGGAGCAGCTAAAAGAGGGGGTGGGGTGGGGTGGGGTGGGGAGGTCTAAGAAATGGGGGCCTAAGATATGCAAGTCAGGTACAAAGGCAATAAAATGATCAGAAGATCTATAAATGTATTTCAGAATTTGATCATTGCTGTTCTGCTATAGATACATTTCAATACAGATCCAAAAATTGCTTCTATGCGACTGAGAAACTGTAAGATGTAATTTCAGTGATGGTACACAGACAAACAGTAATGTCAGATGCTAATAAAATGATATGAAAAGGAGCTGTTAACACTGATTATTTGTGATGAATAAAACCACTCATTGTTCTCCCACAGGCATTCTCTCTCAAAGGATGTTTGTGATGCTGCCATGCGGAGGAGTGGGGGTAAGTGAGAGGCCCAATGCACACACACATGCACGCACACACATTTTCCATGGAAATAAAAACACTACACCTGATCCAAATAGCATGTTAGCAGATTCTAAACACATACTTATGACTGGTTCCTTCAAGCTTGGCAGTTGTTCTGTCCTGTCACTCACCCTCGTGTTGTTTTTGATTGGCAGGTGGACAATGACACAATCTGGAATGAGTCTCATACTTCAACGGCATCGCGCATGGCTGCAGGCAGTGTCACAGAGCTGGCCTTCAGAGTGGCCAAGGGAGAGCTCAAGGTAAGACACAGAGATCTGTAATCCCCATCAAATCACACTCCAGACTGCCTCAGGCAACTTGAGAAAGAATACTGAATGATAATGTTTTATTTTGTTTGACCGTTTCTCTCCAGAATGGCTTTGCAGTGGTGAGGCCCCCAGGCCACCATGCTGATCCCTCCAACCCAATGTAAGTCTGTCTCATATTCTCATATCTAATGTCTGTTTTTGTTTGTGTGTTGTTTTTCGTGTGTACTATATTGCTTGTGGTGGTGCTTGCCCAGGCTAACCACAGTGGGCTCTGCTGAGCGTTGCAGCGTCAGCACGCTGTCTGATGAAAGATATTTATGGGCTGATAGTGAAGCTGGGAAGGAGAAGAACAGACAGAAGATTTATGCCTCTCCTCTCCTATTGGTGTGCTGAGTCGGCTCCTAGGAATTTCAAAATTTTTCTTTGTATCCTAACCACTATCATATTGTATTGCTAATGTCTGTTTCTCTGCCTTTCCTCCACCCATCCCTCCCTCCAGGGGTTTCTGCTATTTCAACTCGGTGGCCATTGCAGCCAAGCAGCTCCAACAAAAACTGAGTGCCAACAAGATCCTCATCGTTGACTGGGTAAGGGACTACAGTTACAGTGGCTGTAGCATTAACAGTAGCAACACTATTTGTGTTGGTGGTATCCTCATCTCAGTTGACTTACTACTGTTTTGACAATAACTACAGTATTTAGTATGACCCTTATGATATACTGTATACACATGAAAACATGTATGAGTACATGTATGTATACACATGTATACACATGTGAGTTCTGTCTCACATTGCTTATTTGTTACTATTGGTCAGGTCTAGGATATGACATCAAATAAGCCAGCAGTTATATGATTTAATGTAACCAAATCTTCTCTTCCATCTCTGTCCTGTTTCTAGGATGTTCACCATGGTAATGGAACCCAGGAAGTGTTTTACAATGATCCCAGTGTGCTGTATATCTCACTACATCGCTATGACGACGGAAACTTCTTCCCTGGCAGCGGGGGGCCAGCTGAGGTAAGTGACATCATTGGATCAGCTCTACACGGGGCATTCTGCCAGTAGGACAATGGGCATGACATCAAGAGAAGCTCAAAAAGCTAGCTAGGTTCCAAAGTTACAGTGGACAGATGTCTGCTCAAGGGTTTTAGTGTGTTGTGCCTCTAGCACCTCTGTTATTGACCGCATCTCCATGGAGAATGCATTGTCTCAGTAGGTCTCTCTGTGTGTGCCTGTGTTGTAGGTGGGATCTGGTGCTGGGGAAGGCTTCAATGTCAACGTGGCCTGGACTGGAGGTCTGGACCCTCCTATGAGTGATGCTGAGTACATCGCTGCTTTTAGGTAAGACAGCTCCGACCATGGTCCTTTCTGGTTTAAACATGATTGTCCACCCGTCCCAATTTCTGTAACTATGCAGTCTTAACTTGTCACTTTCTAGAAAGGACCCCCTTCTCCCCTCATACTGTATTGACTGTATTTTGATTGAAGTGCAAAAACTCTGACGCACTTCTGAATCCCAGTCATTTGAAGTGCATGTGTACGGTCCCAATTTTCAATGTTTTATGTGTGATATTAAATTGTCTCCAGGTTTGGTGGTTGTTGTATTAAACAGACATTTCACTGCCACTTCCTCCATGGCACTTAATTGCCACCGGTGGGTGGTTCAGGTTCTAATGAAGTCTCTGTATTTTGGTTAGGTCGGCTGTCTGGTGGCAACTGTAGGAAACTGTGGCAACCACAGACAGTGGTGGGTGGGCTCCACCTCTAAGCCAGCATAACAAAATGAGAATGACAAGATTGTACTGGAAAAGTTTCAACAAAAGTTTTTAACTTCAACGTAATAAGAAACCAGAGTTTAATATTGCTATTATACCTTCCTTTTCCCCCCAGTAGTACACCACCCTTGGAAATAATAATAATTCCTCTGTTTTTGAATCTGAAAAGACACCACCATTTTGTTTGTTGGTGAAATGTTCTCAGTCAGTTTCTCTAAACTCCAGAGGTAGGGAATGCACCCCCACCCCCACCACCTCCCTGTCTCCTCTGTCTCATTCCTGTTCTCCTCTTATCCCTACCTCTCCTTCCCTCGCTCTGATTGATCTTTAATGAGCCCTCTCCCTCTCGCTCTTGTTCTCCCTGTAGTCGGTCTATAGCCGGGCTCACAGGGGAGTATGGGAGGTTTTATTGGTCTGCAGGGGAGGCAGGGTTGGTTAGTGTGGTGGGGAGTGGGGGGGTCTGGGCTGGAGGAATCCAAACGCAGGATAATGAACCCAAATGGATCCCAGATGGCAGGCTGTCAGTGACGTGAGGAGAGTGACAAGCTCCAAATGGGAACCAGACGTGCCTATGGAGGCTTTGAACTCGGGCGGCAGCAGAGATGCCTGCGTTAGCTCCCTCGCTAGCTAGCGGCCCTGCTCTGTTCTGTGCTGTGCTGGTTGACTCTCTGACAGAGAGGGGTGGTTGACGCCAGCACAGAAAACAACAGGAGGCCCCGGCAGCTCAACCTCAACCCTGCTCTCTTCACTGTCATTAACAGCCAGACAGTGCTGTTTGTGGAGTAAATATTGTCGATGTGTTGTTGAAATATTGTTGTTTCTCCCTGCAGGACGGTGGTGATGCCCATAGCTCAGGAGTTCTCCCCTGACGTGGTCCTGGTCTCCTCAGGGTTCGATGCAGCAGAGGGACACCCTGCACCTCTAGGGGGTTACAAGGTCACCGCCAAATGTAAGCAAGGCTTTCCTCAAACACACTTTCCTCAAACAGTACACGTTAGACCATGAGCTAGCTTATACAGTGGTTTTATAGCTGTGCTAGTTAGTTCTTGATAAATAGAAGGTAAGACATTTATAAGCCTTGACCTGGTACACACTGACCTGGTTGCATCACTGTGTTAGTGTTGTAAATGTGTGTCTTTATGGATTTATGTGAATCTGTGCTGTAAATATCATAAAGATTGATGCATGCCTTCAGAAAGTATTAATACCCCTTGACTTATTCCACATTTAGTTGTGTTACAGCCTGAATTCAAAATTGATTAAATAATTTTTTTCTCTCACCTATCTACACAACATACCCCATAATGACAAAGCGAAAACATGTTTTTGGACATTTTTGCAAATGTATTGAAAATGAAATACAGAAATATCTCATTTGCATAAGTATTCACACCCCTGAGTCAATACAACCTTTGGTAGCGATTACAGCTGTGAGTCTTTCTGGGTAGGTTTCTAAGAGCTTTGCACACCTGGATTGCACAATATTTGCACATTATTATTTTAAAAATTCTTCAAGCTCTGTCAAGTTGGTTGTTGATCATTGTTAGACAGCCATTTTCAATTATTGCCATAGATTTTCAAGCCGATTGTAGTCAAAACTGTAACTAGGCCAGGAACATTAAATATCCTCTTGGTACAGTGAGGGAAAAAAGTATTTGATCCCCTGCTGATTTTATACGTTTGCCCACTGACAAAGAAATGATCAGTCTATAATTTTAATGGTAGGTTTATTTGAACAGTGAGAGACAGAATAACAACAAAAAAATCCAGAAAAACGCATGTCAAAAATGTTATAAATTTATTTGCATTTTAATGAGGGAAATAAGTATTTGACTCCCTCTCAATCAGAAAGATTTCTGACTCCCAGGTGTCTTTTATACAGGTAACGAGCTGAGATTAGGAGCACACTCTTAAAGGGAGTGCGCCTAATCTCAGCTTGTTAACTGTATAGAAGACACCTGTCCACAGAAGCAATCAATCAATCAGATTCCAAACTCTCCACCATGGCCAAGACCAAAGAGCTCTCCAAGGATGTCAGGGACAAGATTGTAGACCTACACAAGGCTGGAATGGGCTACCAGACCATTGCCAAGCAGCTTGGTGAGAAGGTGACAACAGTTGGTGCGATTATTTGCAAATGGAAGAAACACAAAATAACTGTCAATCTCCCTTGGCCTGGGGCTACATGCAAGATCTCACCTCAATGATCATGAGAATGGTGAGGAATCAGCCCAGAACTACATGGGAGGATCTTGTCAATGATCTCAAGGCAGCTGGAACCATAGTCACCAAGAAAACAATTGGTAACACACTATGCCGTGAAGGACTGAAATCCTGCAGCGCCCGCAAGGTCCCCCTGCTCAAGAAAGCACATATACATGCCCGTCTGAAGTTTGCCAATGAACATCTGAATGATTCAGAGGAGAACTGGGTGAAGGTGTTGTGGTCAGATGAGACCAAAATGGAGCTCTTTGGCATCAACTCAACTCGCCGTGTTTGGAGGAGGAGGAATGCTGCCTATGACCCCAAGAACACCATCCCCATCGTCAAACATGGAGGTGGAAACATTATGCTTTGGGGGTGTTTTTCTGCTAAGGGGACAGGACAACTTCACCGCATCAAAGGGACGATGGACTGGGCCATGTACCGTCAAATCTTGGGTGAGAACCTCCTTCCCTCAGCCAGGGCATTGAAAATGGGTTGTGGATGGGTATTCCAGCATGAAAATGACCCAAAACACACGGCGAAGGCAACAAAGGAGTGGTTCAAGAAGAAGCACATTAAGGTCCTGGAGTGGCCTAGCCAGTCTCCAGACCTTAATCCCATAGAAAATCTGTTGCGGGAGCTGAAGGTTCGAGTTGCCAAACGTAAGCCTCGAAACCTTAATGACTTGGAGAAGATCTGCAAAGAGGAGTGGAACAAAATCCCTCCTGAGATGTGTGCAAACCTGGTGGCCAACTACAAGAAACGTCTTACTTCTGTGATTGCCAACAAGGGTTTTGCCACCAAGTACTAAGTCATGTTTTGCAGAGGGGTCAAATACTTATTTCCCTCATTAAAATGCAAATCAATTTATAAATTTTTTTGACATGCGTTTTTTCTGGATTCTTTTGTTGTTATTCTGTCTCTCACTGTTCAAATAAACCTACCATTAAAATTATAGACTGATCATGTCTTTGTCAGTGGGCAAACGTACAAAATCAGCAGGGGATCAAATACTTTTTTCCCTCACTGTCAGTAACTCCAATGTATATTTGGCCATGTGTTTTAGGTTATTGTCCTGCTGAAAGGTGAATTTGTCTCCCAGTGTCTGTTGGAAAGCAGACTGAACCGTTTCTTTTTATCCTGAAAAACTCCCTAGACCTTGCCGATGACAAGCATACCTATAACATGATGCAGCCACCACCATTTTCGAAAATATGAAGAGTGGTATGCAGTGATGTGTTGGATTTGCCCCAAACATAATGCTTTTTATTCAGGACATAAAGTTAATTTCTTTGCCACATTTTGTTCAGTTTTACTTTTTTAATTTTCTTAAAACTGCATTGTTGGTTAAGGGTTTGTTAGTAGGCATTTCACGGTAAGGTCTACACCTGTTGTATTCGGCGCGGTGACAAATATATTTTATTTGATTTTTTTATTTGTATATTTGTAGTAAATGGGTGGATTGATACACCATCCAAAGTGTAATTATTAACTTCACCATGCTCAAAGGGATATTCAATGTCTGCTTTTTGTATTTTTACCCATCTACCCATCTTTGCGAGGCATTGGAAAACCTCCCTGGTCTTTGTGATTGAATCTGTTTTTGAAATGTACTGCTCTACTGAGGGACCTTACAAATAATTGAATGTGTAAGGTACAGAGATGAGGTAGTCATTCAAAAATCATGTTAAACACTATTATTGCACACAGTGTGAGTCCATGCAACTTATTATGTGACTTGTTAAGCAAATGTTTTCCCCTGAACTTATTTTGGCTTGCCAAAACAAAGGGGTTGAATGCTTATTGACTCAAGATATTTCAGCTTTTCATTAAAGAAAATTCCACTTTGACATTATGGGGTATTGTGGTAGGCCAGTGACACAAAATCTCAATTTAATCCATTTTAAATTCAGGCTGTAACACAACAAAATGTGAAAAAAGTCAAGGGGTGTGAATACATTCTGAAGGCACCATGTTGTCAATCTAGAAAAGGAGTTGGCACACATGCCTCATTGAACATGATTTAGGCTAGTTTACATGCAAAGTTTCAGTGCTTAATTGTCCACCACATCCCATATTGACTGTGTTGTTTTCGATGTGTCCATCAGGTTTTGGGTTCCTGACCCGGCAGCTGATGGGTCTGGCTGGAGGCCGGGTGATCATGGCTCTGGAGGGAGGTCACGACCTCACGGCTATCTGCGACGCCTCCGAGGCCTGCGTTAGCGCTCTACTGGGCATTGAGGTGAGAGACTGGTTTAATGTGCATTAAAGCAGTTTATAAACTACTTTTAAACCCCTTCATAAATCATGTTACGTATACCATAAAGGTTTATGTGAAGTCTATACCCTCATAAGGAATATTCAATCATATACAGTGCATTCGGAAAGTATTCAGACCCCTTGACTTTTTCCACATTTTGTTACGTTACAGCCTTATTCTAAAATTAATCAATCTACTCACAATACACCATAATGACAAAGCGAAAACAGGTTTTTAGAAGTTTTGGCAAATGTATTAAAAATAAAAAACAGAAATAAGTATTCAGACCCTTTGCTATGAGACTCGAAATTGAGCTCAGGTGCATCCTGTTTCATTGATCATCCTTGAGATGTTTCTACAACTTGATTGGAGTCCACCTGATGGTCACTCTGACAGAGCTCCAGAGTTCCTCTGTGGAGATGGGAGAACCTTCAGAAAGGACAACCATGTCTGCAGCACGCCACAAATCAGGCCTTTATGGTAGAGTGGCCAGACGGAAGCCACTCCTCAGTAAAAGGCACATGACAGCCCGCTTGGAGTTTGCCAAAAGGCACCTAAAGGACTCTGACCCATGAGAAACAAGATTTTCTGGTCTGATGAAACCAAGATGGAACTCTTTGGCCTGAATGCCAAGCGTCACGTCTGGAGGAAACCTGGCACCATCCCTACGGTGAAGCATGGGGGTGGCAGCATCATGCTGTGGGGATGTTTTTCAGCGGCAGGGACTGGGAGACTAGTCAGGATCAAGGGGAAGATGAACATGGCAAAGTACAGAGAGATCCTTGATGAAAATTTTAGAATAAGGCTGTAACGTAACAAAATGTGGAAAAAGTCAAGTGGTCTGAATACTTTCCGAATGCACTGTAAATAAGAGGAAAGGTATTGAGGGCTGGAAAGGAGGATGATGTTGATTAGTGGCCTGATGGTTTCCTCTCCCACTGTGTTGTCCATACAGGAGCCTCTGTCAGAGGAGGTGCTGCTGCAGAAGCCCAATGCAAACAGTGTTTGCTCGCTACAGAGAGTTATACAGATACATGGTGGGTAAACAGTCATTCAACTCCTCTTGTCTCTTTCTTATGCAGTACACCACTGTCCCTCTTTTCCCTCTCTCTCTCTCTCTCTATTCTATTTTTGTCTCTCCCTTTATTCTGGTCTGATCCTAATTATTGTGAAATGCAGAGACTTCCTGAGTACACACAAGGATTTAATACAGTAGGCTACAAGGCTATTAATAATATTGATCTTTCACCATATGGGCCCATATAGTTTGAGGGACTAACTTTTATATCAGTTGGATGATTAGACCTTCTGACTGCAGCCAGTGTGTGTGCTTACTGGCTCTGGTTTAGGCAAAAAACACACAGAATAAACACACATAGGGCAGAATGGGGTAAGTTTAGCCATTTTTTACATTCAGCATCACTACGTCAAAGGGAAATATAGTATTCTTTTAACAAATATATCTACATATATTTCAGGATGTTGTGTATACATGGAAATAATCCAAATATATGTAAGCATAGCTTGTCCCCAAAAAGTGGTCTCTTGACACAACTTACCCCGGGTATGGGGTAAATTGAGCCACGGGACAGGGTAAGTTAAGCCGCCTACTGAATTAAATATTACCGTTATTTTTTTAAACCATGTCTATCTTTATTTCCCAAACACAGTTCAACACAATCACCTTTTTGTTTGTTTTTATTGTTTTAAGCATGGCTTAATACCCAACAAACACTTTTAACATAGGCCCTGTTGTTACCTCATATCCCAGCGATAATGCCATGTATTACGCCTGGGAAGAAAACACTTCAATGGCCATTGTCTCACCTTACCCCAAGGCAAACATTTTGACTATATTAGCCCACACAGCTACAAGGATGCACTTTCATGCTAAGATAAGGACCTATTGAAGCTTATAGAGACCCCAACTGAGGTATAGAACAATCTTAAAATGATCTACTTTGGTTTAGATACAAGCATCATGAAATCTATAACACAATAAATTCATTTGACTTGGTGAAAATCCGTTTTTTGAACCTAACCTTTTCCATGTGGTTTCTTCCTTCACAGACCCCTAAATATTTGGTCAAATGATTCATTTTGTGTTTCCTAGAAAAAAGGGTGGCTCAACTTACCCCTTTGTCTCAATTTACCCCAATCTCTCCTACTGTATAGCCAAAAATATTCTCTGTTTGTTTTTCAGGTCAGTATTGGCAGTCCCTGAAGCCGTTCAGTAGCTCTGTGGGACTGTCCTACCTGAGTGCTCAGAGAAGAGACTGTGAGGAGACTGATGCTGTCAATGCTCTGGCCTCTCTCTCTGTGGGGGTCCTGACCAGCAAGAGGTACGACAGGAGCACCTGTACCCAAACACTCCTAAACACTCTCAAACACTCCCAAACACTCTCACAGTAAAGGGCAGACTCCCCTGTACAGTACTGTACAAATATGATGCATGATGCTTTTCCTAACTATCTTCTCTATGTGTTTTCCCCCCAGCCTCCCTGACGAGCCTATGGAGCATGACGACGACTCCATGTAAAATATGCTGACTTTTGACCTCAGAGACCTCTCCTTCAGGACGTCCCAATAGCCTTGGAGATCCTGCGCTGTCACACGACGAGGGGGAGGAGGGTAGATTGTGGAGATCTGCCTTAACCAATGAGACCTTAAAGCCACCCAGTGCCTCAAAGACCACTGTCCATTCTCCTCAGACTCTATGCAGCACAACTTAACACAGCGAAGAGTGAACTCAACGCAGTGGAACTAATGTGGCCTGCGAAGCCACATCAAAGCCCTGTCAGTGTATATGTGAGATAAAATATGTTCTCTCAAACAACTGATTATTAAATTGACTCTGTCCATGGTCTAGCCCTAGCAAGACAGTCATTTATATTGTGTGTATTCAGAAGGATACGTCCATACCAGCCCTGTGCCGTCATATTGACCACTCTTTGGTATAATAGGTCTTATGGAGGCACTTACAGTAAAGCAATACTTCTCAGCCGTTGCCTTATTTCCCCAGTGTCTGTGATTAATACAGGCCATAGAGACTAAAGGAAGATGTGCCCTTGAAGGAGGGAATACTTAGCACCAGGTCTGTGGGTGTCTGTTGTTGTGTCAGTGAGCATAGCAGACCCCAGTCAGTGGCTCTGAGGATGGCCCTGAACAGACAGGAGGGAGAGATAGAGAGAGAGAGCCTGGAGGGGACCGGCCAGCAACTGTTGAATGGCTCAGTCGGTCCTCGATGATGTCATTAATATTCAGTTTAACCACTAAAAAGGGCCAAAAAGAAGAAGAAATGAAGATATGGATGACTGTGGTTTTCTGTCATTTTTGTTTTTGCACTGCATTCCGTAATGTGAACCGTTGAAAATTCCAAACCTCGGGGAAACTAAAGCTCTAGATTATTTAATTATCTGTTCAACTTTGAAGATTGGAAGATATTGTTGTCCTCTAAAATCCACTCACATTCTAAGAAGAAGACTTATGCATTCTACATTTCTACCGGCATGTATACACAATGACTATTTCTACGAAGTGCATTTGCAAAAAAATCCTGTTTGGCCAGATTGTATTACAAAGACTTTCCACTGCTGTTCATAGACAAATGTCTTTATACATTGTTTGCATGGACACACACAAACACACACACTCAGAAAGGCATTGTAGACATGCATGCTATTTCCCTTCATGTCTTACCACTGACATAATGAGGACCAAAATTACTCCTGTCTCGAGGATATATAGTATACAAACTGGATGAACTGAAACAATTAAACCAATGAATCTTATGAAGAGCTGAATACCTACCACTGTTTGGAAGGAAATACTAAATCTATGTTCATTCCTAGGCCATTTTATTATTTTATGATGATAGTCAAAGGCTCTAATGCACTTAATGGAGATCTCCCAAAGAAAACTGTCTTAAATATGTCTGCAGTGTGACTGTATTACTGCAGTTGGACCAGTGTGGTTACCTTGTTACGTTGATGTTTGTTTTTGCAGGACCAGCATTTTGACCTGTGGATAGACATGCATATTATATTGTGTACATTAATTTGACAGTTCAGTTCCCTTGATATTATCCACGTACAGTAATATCAAGCAGAGCTGAATACAGTTAAACTGAGTGTATTATTCTATGTGAAAACCTTCTTTATGGTGTTGCTCTGTTTGTTTCGAGGACCAACCAAAATACTATTACTGTTAGCACTATGGAGATCAGTGGCGGTCAGTGCCGTTTAAGATGAGTGAGGACGTTTTTTTTATTCTCATGCGCATGGCCTTATTTCTATTACAGCATATTGGATGACTGTCATTCATATTCCATTCCGCCAGTTCAATGTAACAGCGATAGGTTTAGGCTACTACATGATACTCAAATGTTCCTATACCCATCATGAGGTTGCTACAAACTAGCCTATGAATTAAAGTTTACAACGTAGGTGCACACAGGTCGAGAGAAACATTTGAGGTGACAGACCGTGACACATTCAATGCCGCCTTGCACACTCTTGCCTGCATCTAGCTGATCTAGGGTGTAATCATTAGTCCAACAGTTGCAAACAAGAGTTTCTATTGGACAAATTCAGGTATGTTTATCCCCATTTCGTTCCGTTTGCGAAACTTTTCTTCAACAGAATCGGTGGAATGAATACACCCCTGATCACGCGTAAACACAGTTCACTTTCATAGCAGCCACGTTGTATTCCTTCTCGCATCTATGCGCTCTCCTCCTCTCACCTTTTGCCTTCGCTTGTGGACTTCAATGCACAACACATCAGCTGGATGTGACCAGGCAAAAAAAAACGTTCCAAGCCAAACCATGTCATAACTGCTACACACAGCCTACATCGTTGTCACCATATTAGCTAAAGTAACGTCATAGTCAACATAGCTAATATAACTAACGTGTTAGTAAACCCACTACAATTATGCAGTAACGTTACAGTGTACAGTCAGTAAGCAGTTTAGCACTTACACCAGCAGGCCCCGGTGGCAATACATTTGTAAAACCAAAAGCTTACCTTGACTTGGAAGAGTTCAAGTATTGTGTTGGATAGTCATAGCCATCTAGCTAACATAGCATCCCTCTGTTTGAGTAGGCTAAACTAGCTAGCTGCATTTGCTAGCTAAGTAAGTGAAACTGAAAGTAAAAAAAAATGCTTCTCTTTCATTTATGAAGAAATGTATTTGTTCAAAACTGCTCAACTATTGTCTTTCTCTCTTTGAGTCAACTACTCACCACATTTTATGCACTGCAGTGCTAGCTAGCTGTAGCTTATGCTTTCAGTACTAAATTAATTATCTGATCCTTTGATTGGGTGGACAACATGTCAGTTCATGCTGCAAGAGCTCTGATAGGTAGGAGGACATCCTCCGGAAGTTGTCATAATTACTGTGTAAGTCTATGGAAGGGGGTGAGAACTATGACCCTCCTATGTTTTGTATTGAAGTCAATGTACCAAGAGGAGGACGGAAGCTAGCTGTCCTCCGACTACACCATGGTGCTACCCTACAGAGTGCTGTTGAGGCTACTGTAGACCTTCATTGCAAAACAGTGTGTTTTAATAAATGAATATATTTATTATAGTTTTATCTAAAAATGATAACTTTTTTAAATGTTTTACAATTTACATTTTTATGAAATTCACTGAGGAGGATGATCCTCCCCTTCCTCCACTGAGGAGCCTCCACTGATGGAGATGTGGCTTTACTATGATGGTGCATACTTCTCCCATACACCTTGTGTAGGAAGTCTCTCTTGTACTCCAATTGTATGTATGATACAGTACTTGACATCATGCTGATTATAGATTTTCAGATATACTGTATCTGCACATATCCAAGCTGAACCTGCTCCAAACTGAAACTAGTTTGTTAACATGTCCTGAGACCTTTTTTGTGTGTTCATGACATCCAGTGTAGATCGTTTTTGTTGTAAATTGAAATGTGTACCACATTCCACCGTTTCATTTTCTACATTCATTCTGGGGTTATGTAGTTTGTCTTAATGAGCATTTCATCTAGTTTGCACTCATTTTTAGAGGTTCTTCAGTTGATAAAAAAAAAATGCCCACCATCAAATTGAGAAATTGACATTTGTTTTCAGATTCACAATATTATTTTGTATATGACCCCATACCTCTAAGGAATGTGGCTAAATGGCTGAATGTATCAGAACGCTCTATTACTGTGTTTTCTATGTTGAAGCAGTCATGTTCTTTTTTTAACAAAATCGAAGAGGAGAGTGAGAGAGAGCGTCCACTTTTGACTAACCACTGCAGAAAGAAAACATTTACAAGGCATATTTGTTAAGGAACATACTCTCTCTGCTGGTGCGCCAATACAGTGGCACACTGGTGATACATGTCAATCTTGTCTTAACTAAACATTATTCTCTAACCTTAGCTGCATCCTCTCCCCTAGTTGTCGTTGAGAGAGAGATAATGATAATCATGCTAACAAGTCTTATAGTATTTTCTTACTATACTCTGTACTAACCACTGTGGATAGCTACAGATGTAGGATTGTAATTCGATCACCCTGTTGCAGGAGAAATGTCCTGCAATGCAGGAAATTTCAACCTTGTAGTGTATTTGAGCTTTGAAACGGCTTCTGAAGTTTGTAATTTCCACTTTTTTTCTTTTTTTTTATCAACCCCTACAAAACTGTCCATTAATTATAATCCACATAATTCACATTTCCTGTTGCTGCAGGACTATATTCGTGCTGTAGCAAATTGGCTCAAATTAAGATCCAAATCTGTGTGTGTGTGTGTAGGAGACCATTGCCAGTTTTCATTATTCATTATTGTTTGTACTAGCTATTTGTTTTGGGGTGGTTGTTTTCAAGACTCTGGGCAATGTTTGCCCATAAGATCCCCTCAAAGACTTAGAAATAGAAGTAACCACCATTATTCATAATCTCGTACAACTGACAGTGACTGTGCTGTGTCTGTCTCGTAATGCACCAGTGGGTATCTGTTGTCTATGAAGTAATGTTAGAGAAAGTGTGTTGAATACTGTACATTGCCTCTCCTGTAAAGACTTCCAGGGGCCTATGGGCAACACTCTTATTGTCTTAGTGACCAGTGGGCCGCTCATCTTGATTTCCTTTAATATTGTCCTTTTTATGCTCTATTTCTTAAAGTCACTGTAAATAGATACTCAAGACCAAAATACACCACGCATGTGCCTTGAGTCAAGTATTGGTAGCCTTCACTAACTGGAGTTAAGAATAACAAAAAATGACATTGAATCTTTTTTCATACTTTTTATTTACCTTGTGTTCGTTTTTTTCCTACATATTTCCTATGTATGTATAGAAAGAATGTCTATTTTGTACCGTTTTTCTCTTAATTAAAATTTTAAATTGTCATTTTTGTGTGTACAGAATTGTAGATGTGACAACATGTTGGATATACAGTGTACATTCCTGGTCCACTAATACATGTATCCACATATGCTTCTGTGGTTGGGTAGATCATAGGATTTCTTTCCAACCAGACAACCAATAACTATTTTAGAGGCCTTATTTTCCCCAAAAGAACAACAGCTTTATGGGCAATTATACCCTGGGCTGCCTGAGCAGACACTTGGGCCTCATTAAGGAAGTCTGTGTTATAGAGCACTATTTAAGGCTGACAGGGTAACACATAGAGAGCCTGGTAACCCAGGTTCTTTCACACACAAACTCAAAGAAGGATAATTGATGTATTTCGTATGTATTTGGTGTTTAGAAATGTTATTGTGTCATCATCCACCTCCAAATGTTTGGATGCTGATGTTGGACTTGTTCATTCTGGTGTAGTCGCAGTACAGGGTGTATGCTTTAAGGTGAGACTGGTAATAAGATGGGGCTGAGAAAGATGCTTCAAAGATGCTCAAATACTCATTTTATTATCTTACAGCAACTGATTCCCTTTTAATTAGGAATTTTATATTGGTTTACAAACAGTTCTTTGACTACATGTAGTTACACTACAATAGGAATTCCCATTAATATCTGCAACTTACATTTGCTTACCAAACTGTTTCCAAGTCACAAGTTGCAATTTCCAGGTCATAAACATCTATAGTTATCCCTCTTCTAGACCTGCTAGTAGCTCTGAATCATTGTCCCATAGATTCTGTGTGGGCTCGAGGAAGCTGAGTCTTTCTACAGTACCTCTCCAGCGTGAGGGCAGGGCTCATATCTATGATTTAGTTGGTCCAGAGGTGTAGGTCCAAACCAGTAAACAAAGGGATTGCAGACCAAAAGGTGAAGGCTTCTCAGTCGCCTTGGTCGGGTGCTGGGGAGACAAACACAAGATTCTGTAAGTACTACGTGCTTCAAACATTCTGCAAGTGTTACGTAATGCAAAATATGCCATTTCCTTTTGTGTTGAAGAAAGCACAAATTATTAGTCCATGATGCCTAACAAACCCTCTGCACTCTCTAACAGTTAAACTGGTTAAACGTTAGTTTGGGCAAACGTTAGTAATGGGCATAAAAACTCCCTTTAGTATTAAGCTGTTTGTCCATTTTCCCTAGCCCTGTTTTGTTGGGAGGTCAGGGCTCAGTGTTTTGTTGAGCATGTCCTTGTAAAATGTGGTATTTCTATTAAATGTAACTGGATAATATCAATAAATATGCATATAAAAGACAAAAGTAACCTCAATAAATATAAGTATACATTTAGAACAGTCGGTCAATTGAAAGCCAAAGTGTGTGGCAATAAGTTTAGCGACAAGACCAAAGCAGGCTAAAACACCAATGTGTATTTGATCTCCTTAATTAATAAGGAAGCCATCTGACAGCGGTGCAACAACTGGTGAGCTGTAGCGGCCATCTTGAAAGACACGGATAAACATTGATGCCTCCCTGACAGATAAAAAAACGAGTATTTATGTGGCATATACACACACACACACATACCAAAGCAACCACACGGAATAGCAGGGAGAACATATGCATACTGTATTCACATGTATATGAATACAAAGATGAACAGAAAGGGCTAAGCAGACTAACTGGAGAATAATACAGGACCCTAACAAGAAAGGAGCAAAGAATGGCTTCCTTCAGAGTCAGCTTGAAGACTGTACCATAACAATGGCCATCCCAACAAACATTGTCTGAGAATGCATTTCTTATATCTAGGCGCCTATACAGGCCACTTTCATTTCACATGATATTCAGTAAGAGATTAAAGGATATTTAGCTTTCATTCACCTCAAACACAATTTCTAGAGGACAGTATTGTTTGAGAATGTCACAGAAAGCAACATGTCATCGTGGGCTAGGTTGTAGGAACACACTGTGCTGACTGTACTATGAAAAATACTTCCCTCAGAAGCATGGTAATGGTACCTCTTGTGGACAGTCTAATGATATGTTCTGGGATTTTTGCTGCATTGGGAATGAAGTGGGTAAAGCAGTGGTTTCAAATGGCAAAGGCCAAATGTGTGGCTACTGGTGAAGGAAGACACAGCCACTGATGAGGCGTCTGACAGCCATCTTTACCATGGAGAAGTGGAACTGGAAGAATCAATGGCACCACTTTCATCTAACTCTGTGGTTTGTGGGAGTGCAGTAGACAGCCATCACTTCTCCTTTGATGGCTAACTGCTGCATGGTTTCTCACAACCAGTTTGTTTTTGTTGAGCCCCGTCGAGAACTATCGCATTTGCGTGCAACGTAGCAAGTTTAAGCCAAAAGAAAAGAAAAGTTTTTGCACCAAAATATGGAATTGGTTTTGGTGTAGGAAAGTGAAACTTGTAATGTTACTTTTTCCACAATAATTTAGCTTCTAAGGTAGATTAATATTAATAGGTCAGTGTCTAGGAAAATTATGAGACTATGGGATACAATGAGTTATGGGGGAATTCATTATTCTGTGCTGTTCACATAAATGTAAGATCAAAAACAACATCAAGTCTATGAAGAAGTTATATATGATTATATTCATGATTTCTGGTCTAAATTCTATTTGTATGTGTATAGAAAATAAAAAGAAGATACCTACCGTATGGTGCGATTTGTCAGAGTTCAACGCTATTTGTTACAAAATTTATGAAATAACAGCTCTACATCCTCCTATTAGGTCCATAATCTTGATGATAATCATGGGATACATCAAGCTACTATTTTATATAAATGTTCAATACAAACTGATCTTGTAGAATAGTTACTGTATGTAAAAAGAGAATCTTGGTAACCTAAGTTGTCCTGTCCTATGACCCTCCCTTGTGATTCACTTACTTGGCATTAGTTATTGGGTCTCATTCTGGCAAATGTCAAGCATGGCATTCAATACTCTAATAAAACATCAGGTGTTTCCCTATGTTTATATCTGATCACCTTCAGCAGATCTGTTCAATTATTACTTCTTTGCATGCAGTATAAAACAGTGAGATTTTGTTGAGTATGTATGGTTTGTATCTCGGCAGTCGGAGTGCATACCTGGTGTAGAGTGATAGAGGAGTTAGATGATGTGAGGATGAGGGTCAGAGAGCAGGGGTCAGAGGTCATGGGAGATTGGGACCGGAGGGCGCTGCTGGGGGAGGGCGAGGGGGCAGGAGGGGAAGAGGGGGTGTTAGAGAGGTAAGTGGCAGGGCTAGTGGGTAGCGGACATGGACCAGGCCCCCTCCATCCTCCACACTGAGAATGCGTAGCTGAGTCTCTCATGGGCTAGGTAGTTACAGCTGGCCAGCTTGGCATCCATCTCATCGCTCTGCAGGACCTGGTAGAGGAAGTCAATGTAACGCGAGGCCAGCTTCAGGATCTGGATCTTGCTCAGCTTGTCCGAGGGGAGCGTGGGGATGATCTTACGCAGCGAGGCAAAGGCGTCGTTCAGGGACTGTGTCCGTTGGCGCTCCCGTACATTCGCGATCACCCGCTGGTGCTGAGGGTCCTCCAGGGGCTGGCCTGGGATGGGGAGAGGAGACAGGGATGGCTGGGGACTCTTCTTAGGCCTCTTGGATCCTGATGGGATCAGACTGGGAGGCCCTCCTGTTGTTGACTTGTTGTCCTCTGTTGGCGATGAAATGTTGTCTTTCCTGGTGACACTCTTGCGCCCGCCGGCCCCTGGTGTTACCACCACCACAGGGTATTTGATTGGAGCACAGTCTGGCTCCTCCTCACTGGACACCACCCCTCCCTCAGGGTATTCACCACAGCTTGACGGATCCTCTCTCATGGCAGTCTATCTACCCAACCCTGTTTCTACACCTACACTGTTTCTATCCCACTCCTCTGTTCTCTCCTTCAGCCCTTCCAATGTGTTATGCCCCCTTTAGTTTCTCTCTTCTCTGGCAAGCCTGTATATAGAAATACCCGAAGTGATCTGCCAGGTCTGCTAGCAAGAGAAAGCGAATGGAAAAATGATCAATTCTCAGTATTGGAAATCCATATGTTGCCTACACCTAGTCATGACAACAATCTAACTACAATCTGCTCGCTACATTCAGAACAGCAGTTGCATCTAGTATCCTAGATCAATGTAAGACAGCAGCCAACCTGCATCTGGCTTTTTAAAGAAGAAAGAGGATGGAACTTGTAAGTTCCCACCCATCTGTTCCACAGATTGGTCCAGCTCGCTTTTAAGGCACAGCCAGGCCAACCATAACAGGAAGAGAATGCGTTTGGTGATTGGTAAGGGTAAAGGGATGAGGCGGAGACAAAGGCACGTGGGTTGACCAATCAGATGGGGATATTCTGGCGTTTTTTCCTCGTAGAAGTTGTCCAAGTTTATAGGTTCCAGATTTATTTCAAAACAAGTCGTTCCCCTCCCCTCCCCCACACACTTTTTCCCTTCTAAAGTCTCCACAACTCAACACCATCATCAATTATTTTGGATTTTGGAACATAGGAAATACTTGAAAGAAAGTCAAAAGAAGAGAGGCTTCAAAAATGCTTCCCTTTCCCGTTTGAAATCAAGACAATATTCTCCTTACATGATATACTATAACTCCTCAGGACAGACCTCATCAGTGTGCCCAGTTTTCTTTGCAGTTTCAGTGGTATTAGATGGATAGATGCTATGGTGCTAGGTTATTGTTATCTTTCATCTATAGCCTACTTAACCGAATCATCTGCACATACTGTGGATGAAATATTCAACAAATGCACAGTTTCACTGGATTCGGTTTCACAGTTTCATTTGTTTTGTAAATCAGAACAAGCATCGGAGACAATGTTTTCAGATTCGTTTTGTTTTACTGGAGTCTTGGCGCAGTGTTCTGAGCAGTAGGCTAAAGGGGAAACTGGCATACCAGAGTAGCAGTGAAGTCTAATAGCAAAGTTAGCTCAAGCAAAATAATGTATGAGAGGTTCTGAATATAAGGGGTGCCTCTGGGAACATTTGTTTCATCCTCTGTGCCTTCAGTTCTACCACCATCACTAGGTTCTCAAACATGGCAGACATCCACAACACAAGAACAAAATCTATTGTTTGACTTTCAGAGATTAGATTCGAACCTCAGTCCAAAGCAGTTCCATGACTGCCCTCCAACATAAAAGTGCACTAAATATGCATCAGGAATATTGAGTTGTGTTGCACTACAGACGCAATGTTTGGACATTAAATCACTTGAATGCATTTAGTATGAGGTTTGGGTTATTCTCTGAAGAAATGTGGAATTCTGCAGAAAGAGACTTCTTGTCAAGATACTTATAATAAACAAACAAAAGTCACCTACATCGGTTTTACCTAGAAATATGTCATTAACATGTGTCAGACTTCCACTGTCCAGCCCATATGGGTGGTAAAGGCTGTGGATTTTAAATAATTCCATTGGTGTCATCAGGAAACTGACCTCCTGAATGTATACCCAACACCGTCAATGTATAGTCCTAGTATAACAAACAACATTACCTTCAATGGGTGTAGATGCACAGCATCTGGACAATGGGGTGCATTGTTAGGAGGCAGAATGCATTAATTATTTTGTGTATACCATTCAGGAATGTAAAGGTCAATTTCAAATGTAGCTCTTTAAACAAATCAGCTTGTGTGTCCTTTCCGGAGTCATCGAGACGCCTGTGACTGATCAAACTACTTATAAATTACAATCCCATTGAACACCCTCACCGTAAAAATAAATATCTCAGAGCTAATGGAATAATGGAAAATTGATATCAGGGTTGATTTAAACGCACATTTCTAGAGAGGGGCCAAGCGTACTCACAATGGCCTGTGTTGTATGGAAGCCCCCCCCAGGAGATAGCCGACGTCTGGAAAAGGGAAGAAATCTCTGCCTTCTTCTGTTTGAACTGCACGCTCAAACGAGGTCTTAGCCTAAATATTTCCACTGAGAGAGACGGCAAAATATATTATCCCATGTGGAGGTTATATACACACCCTCACGCATATGCACACATATACACACCTACATGCCCTTACACACACAGATACACACACACACATGCACCACATGCATAGACAGACATGCATATATACACCAACATCCCAGTAACACAAACATTACTTCATCATTTGATATATAGATGTGATGACAGGGCATGGCTATACCTGATACCTTTACTCAATCAGAGAAACAGTGAATAATCTTCAGTTCAGATATAAAAAGAGGGGTGTTTAAGAACAGACAGGTATCGTCCTCTGGCAGGTTCAACCTCGCGTGCCACTATGTCATTGTCTCTGTAACATGGAGGAATGCCTGACAGGAAAAACAAGAAGGACCCACGCTCAAAGAAGAAAAAGGGAACGAACGAAGGAGAGAAGCAGGGAGAAAAAATTATCCGCAAACAGAACCAGATGGAGGGGTGTGGGGCGCTCTTTGATCTCTACTCTGCCTGATTGATGTTGCACATTTCATTTCCTCGTCAGGGATGTGACATAATGTTTCGGTCACTTTTTCTATTTCTTACTCTCTCACTTGCAGTGGTCAACACACCAAACAATGAAAAGACATCAAAACTGTGACCAATGAAACCAAAAATGCTGGAAAAGACAACTTGACTGGAATTAGTTCTGAATCCACCAGTTCTGCTAAATCTACTTATAAACGGACTGAAGTAGCTCACAGCTAACATATCACAGTAAGACACAGTGAAACTGCTGTGTGTGAGGGAACATGTCTATATTATAGCATGGCTGACATCCACAGGAATTTCCAATACTTTAGCTATGACCTCAGTCTATCTATTCTAATTCAACAAAAGAAATGAGCAGTCATAAAGCAGAAATCTCCAAAGTGTAACCTACTAAGATTGAATGATGACTGCAAACACACTGCTTTGATATCTGATTTCCTGAGAGCTAATTTTAGAGTCAGAATCCCTATTTAATAGATATTGTAGAAGGTGGTGAGTGAGATATGACTCAACATAGGGGTTTTTCAATTATTCTTGCAATATTTTGTGTGAAACGTTGGCAGCCTTGAAGCAAAACTCTATTGCATGTTCAATTATTGTTCGTTTTCCACGTCAGATACTTTTAAATAACACTTAAACCAATCCCAAAGAATAGAAGCTAACTAAGTGATAAATTGTACAAATTCCAACAGGGATGCTATCCCCTCCCTCCTGTCACACAGGCACCCTTCACCCCACTGCCCAAAGCTGTGGGACACCCCCACATCTGGCCTCCATTTCCTCCAGTAAAGAGACACTTCCTGTGGGCAGGCTTTGAGGGGGAAGGGGGCTGCACGTCTAAAGTTTGGGTATGCTGAGCGGGTGTATCAGGGGCAGAGGTGATATAGATTTGGACACAGGTCAGGGTCAGAGGGGTATCCACTAATGTTATGGTTAGAGCAGGAATGGGCGTGGCTTGGATAACAGTTGCAGTAAAGAAGCTTTATTGTCTGTGTTTCTGAACTACTGAAATGTCATTGTCTCGTTAACATATCTAAAAGGTTCAAAATGACAGACAGTTAATTGGCTGCTTTCTCGTGATACCTTAGGAAATGTAGAGAAGTGTTGCTTGATAGAAATAGGCCTAAAAGGTAGCACTGTGTAAACTACTGTATAGAAAACAGTATGTACAGTATCAGTATGTACAGGTAGTAGGAATAAAAGTGCTTTATAATTGACATTGCTTGAATAGGTGTGGGATATGTTCCATATTTGAGGAACTTGAAGTTGGCTTTTGTAAAATCCCTCTTATGTTAGAAAAAGCATCTGTTTCTTTACTGCTCCAAGATGGGGGCTTTAGAAGCCACTTTTATGGATAAAGTTTATAAACCAAAAAAATATGCCAGTCTTACTGATTCTTTCCAAGGATTTCTGACAAATTCTCTCTCTCTTTCTCGCTCTCTCTCTCTCTCTCTCTCTCTCTCTCTCTCTCTCTCTCTCTCTCTCTCTCTCTCTCTCTCTCTCTCTCTCTCTCTCTCTCTCTCTCTCTCTCTCTCTCTCTCTCTCTCTCTCTATCATTTTGGAGAAAGGGGTGCAATGAAATTAATAAAAAAAAGTGGTGCCACTTCAAAGCCCAGCTTATTACCAGGAGTTTGGTACCTGTGGTGCCAAAGGAGTTTTAATATGCACTGGGAAATGGCACACGCCCTCGCAAGTCAGGTTTTGCCTTTGTTCTTACAGTAAACTATCAGCTTCTTACTACCTAAATGGCAATTTATAAATTACAACTCAAACCTCTGCCATTATACACTATTCTCTTCAAACACACTGTAGTACAGTCAAAGTCAAGTCCCGGTCCAGCCATCCAGCAGAGGACGCCAAAGTCACTCTAATAGTGGATTAGTTGTGGATGGGTGGATGGATAGTGGCCTGGGTTGTGTTTTTGATACTCTCCATGACATACTGTCAACATCCAAGATACAATGCATGAAAACTAGTCTGTTTATTGTTTAGTGTTATCATTTTGAGCAGAAAATGTTTAACTGCACAATTTCCATGATATGAATATACTAAAAAAGATAGGCATAATGTTTAATTCGTTTCATCAGTCTGTTTGTTGCTTGTTATCTAAGCCATATGTTTTTTGTAATTATGTATGTCATTTTTTATGATCACCAGGAGGGCCACCAGGAGGGCCACCAGGAGGGCCAACTGACAAGCCCCTGTATGTCATGTGTATATGACAAATAAACTCACTTGAACTTGCTGGGCTTTTTGACCTTTTTTGTCTTTAACCCTGCACTGAATTTTGTGTTTGCTTGTTTTTAGCGTGCTAAATAAATAAACAAAAAACAGAGACCGCTTCTTATCCATTATTGACCTCAATTAAAACATGTATCTTCTGTACAAACATAAAACAAAACACACATTTTTCCAAGAGCTGGGAGACACTGGAATTGTCATTTAGAGTGAGGTGTTTACAGTAAACACGGTACGATGGGGCACGTGTTTATACAGTATGTACAATACTGAGTTCCCCCATCTCACATTGCATTTTCCTCATTGTGACTGAGTGGTTTCAATCATTGTGACTGAGTTTTGTTTTTTAAAGACTTTTGGTTAGTGGATTCAGAACATATTTTAATAACGATGTGTACTGGCAACTTACTGTCAAGGAGTGCCCCTATGACGGGATTCTTGGCACTATCACCTCTCGGAATGTTGCTCTGCACACATTTCAACTTTGCTTTGCCAGTAAATATCAAAGCTTACTTCCTTATCCTGCTCTCTCTCCCTCTCTCTCTTCAGTGTGTGCTGAGGCCAGTGTGGAGAATTCAAGTGAATAAGGAAGGACCATGTCTCTGTCTAAACCAGAGGAGCTGTTAGAACATGAACTCAGCTGCCCTATCTGCCTGCAGCTCTACACGGATCCCGTGTATCTGCCCTGTGGCCATAACTACTGCCTGGCTTGCATTCGGAAAGCTACAAATATCTGCGATGGAGAGAAGAGCCTGCCTCAATGCCCTGAGTGCAGAGAAGAGTACGACGGTACAGAGACACTGCACAGGAACTTCAAGCTCTGCGGCATCATAGAAGGCTACAGGGCCGTTGCGCCAGCGGACCACCTGAAGAGAGAGCCGCTGGAGGTGCGCTGTGACCACTGCCTGGACACAGAGACACTGGCCATCAAGACCTGCCTAAAGTGTGAGGTGTCCCTGTGTGCCAGGCACCTGCAGCACCACACTGAGAGGGAGTCCTTCCGGAGCCATGCCTTGGTGGAGCCCCAGACTGAGCTGGGCCAGAGAGATTGCGTCATCCACGGACGCCTACTGGAGTACTTCTGCACCAGCGACATGACCTCTCTCTGCGCCACCTGCTTCATTGAGGGCACCCACCAGAATCATGATGTCCTGGCGTTCGAGGCAGCCGATGAGGAAATGAGGCGGGCTCTGGAGAGTCAGAGCAAGGCGGTGGCCACCAGGCTGCAGCTGACCGAGACCCTGCTGCAGAGGGCTGCTTATGACCAGGGCACCTCTGAGGCTGTGGGAGACAAGCTGATGTCCAAGGCTGTGGCCCTGATGAACAGCATGGCCGGCCTGGTGAGCAGGTACAGGGACAGGATGAACCTGCTGCTGGAGGAGGAGAGAGGCCATCAGAGGGAGACCTGGCAGAGTGGCCTGGGGCTTCTAGAGGAACAGCAGCAGCAGCTGATGGAGGCCCACCAGCGCACCACCGATGTCCTCACAGAGACAGACAAGTGTCTGTTCATCCACAGGTTCCTGCTGATTGAGCCCCAGCTCAGGGAGGTCGTGACGGGCACCGTGGCCAGAGTGCCCAACAAGGTCCCTCTGAACACCAAGCGGCTCCAGGCCAGTCTGAGAACGGAGGACTTCAGGGCAGAGATGGCTCGGCTCCTCCAGTCCCTCCACGTCCTGCTAAACCCTCTGGAGCTGACCTTTAACCTCAACACGGCCCACACCAGCCTGCTGCTCTCCAACGACCTGCGGACAGTCAAGTACAGCGGTACCAAGCAGGCCTACGCTGATAACCCAGAGAGGTTCAGTGCCTTTCCCCAGGTCCTCTGCTCCCAGGGCTTCACCAGTGGGGAGCACATCTGGGTGGTGGAGGTGGGCGACCAGAGCATGTGGTCAGTGGGCTTGTGCTACAAGAGCATGCCCAGGAGGGGTGACCACAGCCGGCTGGGGCATAACCCGGTCTCCTGGCGTTTGCAGTGGAAGAACAAGAAGCTGACGGCGTGCCATGCCTCCTCAAATGTAGCGCTGGCGGAGATGGCCATTCAGCCGCTGAGGGTGGAGGTGGCTCTGGACTATGAGGGGGGAGCACTGATCTTCCACAGCCTCAAGGGCCGTCGGGAGCATCTGCACACGTTCAGGGCTGTGTTCAGAGAGCCTGTGTACCCTGCCTTCAGCATCCACTCCACCAGAGCACAGTCCTGGATCACCCTTCAGAGTGGAGTGTAACCCTCCCTCAACCTCCCCCTCAGTATGTCCACCTGGGCTTGAAATGCCTTTGCTAACCAAATAAATATCTTACTTATTATTATGATTGTTACGGGTAAATATATGGGTAAAATGATGGGTAAATCTAAATCTCTGTTTGAAAATATCTATGAATATTCAAAAATGCTGTCCAGGCTAGTCCATTTGTTGCTCCTTTTTGTTGCACAGTACATGATTAGACATTGTCAGTATATATGTATCTTGTTATTCACAATTAAAGGAATGCCAGCTTCTGATTGAGTTTGTTGCATGGATACATTCAGTAAATAGACATATCTATGTTATGTTGTTTTTTAGCTGATATAGTGCAAAAATAAAGTTCCGTTAGTACATGTGAACTTTATTTTCAAATTTGACAGTTTGTTGACAACATGACAAGAAATGTGTGCATTGTAATTTTATTTGAAAATCAGTCCACTTTGGAATCATACTGTACAGAATAAACAGTTATATGGCTATTGTGCTTTGCTGAATTTTTGTCTTTGATTCAAAGCTTGATTTGTTGGCTCTAATAAGCACAGTCCTTTGTTTGTTGTCAAAATTCCATGTCTTTGCATCCTACATGTACACAAACTTGTGCATTGGCCCAACAACTTATTATGAAGAGCTAATGCTATGAAAGATTTAACCTGTATAAATAAAAATTAGCAATAGGATGTAGGTCCACAGTTAATTTTAGTTTAAGGCAATGTTCAGTTGTAACCAGACACCAAATTCATTCTTGGCAAAAGCTCTCAAACTCTACAAATTGAATTCTCCATCACTAAATACATTTTTATTGATGTAGTGGTATTCCTATTTGTTGTGTGCAAACTATTGTTGATGCACTGTCTATTTAAGCGGATTATATATTTGTACCTGTTTTTTAAAGCCCCCACGGTGTCTTTGTAATTATATTTTTAAATCATCACTGTATGTCAAATAAATCACAGTGTGTGTTTATTTCATGAAAATAACTCCAAAACATATTTTTCATAATGTATTTCTCTGAGCCTCCTTTGGCCCTTGAAATGCTCAGTCTGATCATGTGGGCGTTAGGAAACACATTTGAAGATATTTATATACACAGCCCTGATTGGCTGATAGGATGGTCTAGGTTCCGTCTGTTTAGATAACATTCCACTCATTGTACTCTGTGTCATACTGCATGTCAAAGTTGTTTAGCATGATAAGGAGTGGCAAGGAGTGGTATGATAGCTAAACAGACTGGTACCCAGACTACTCCCACAGTGCCTCTTCAAGAACAATAAATGGACCTTGACAAACTAGTTTAAAAAATATTTCTCAAACTAACTTTAATGCATGACTTAATGCAGGTAAAAATAATCCCTTAGCAAAAAGAAAGGTAATTGACTGTGCTGATGCGGCTACAATGTATAAAAACGACCACAATAAATAGCAAATATGATTGTTTTAAATCTATGGTTGACTAAATGTCCACATCCTCACTAATGACTTCAGAGAGGCAAAGCAGACATTCTTCCTTATGATGGAGCAGTAGATGGCACTCAATATGACTTGATATGACATTGCTTCTCTCTTCCCGACCAACCTGCTTTTCCAACCATTCTTCTTCTTCTTCTTCTTCTTTGATATCATGGCGGTCTGCAAACAAAAATGTAAAGTACATGCCGCCACCTACTGTACTGGAATGTACGATCAATCATAAGCTGTGCAATTCTGTACTACCATGAAAAATAAAATAAAAAAACAAATAAATCCCTACTAACTTCTACCACACCCTCCCCCCAAAAACACTCCCCAACCCCCCTAAACCATTCAACTTTATTTATATCATGCTGAAACACGCCACCCTTAGGATTGTTCAGCATGTCAACAACCATTTCAACAGTAACATCTGTTACCCCCAATATCTCTTTTGCCGTCGCCACAATAACCTTCAACCTGGCATTTCTGCTTTCCACAATCCGAGTCGTATTGATAACCTTACCAATAAAAGCTATGAAGTCAACTTTATTCATTATCAAAGTGTCCTTTGACACCCCACATTCATGAGCCCCAACAGTAGGTCCACTTACTACAGTAACATCCATGTAGGCCCATCAATCCACACTGTAGTTCTACCAATCTGTTTTACGGCCTCTGCATATGATACATCATGACTGATCCTATATCTCTGAGCCTCTCTCTGCACCTGGCATCCACCAAATGCTGCACTGTGTTCTCCCCCACAATTACAGCACTTAACCTTCACATTGCTTACACATTCACTGTAATCATGTTCCTCTCCACGCTTGACATATCTTTTCTTTCCTTTACACTGAGCAGCTACATGTCCCATTCTTTGGCATTTAAAACACTGTAATACATATGGGACAAATTCTCTGACATTGAATCTAAGGAATCCGATCTGTACTTTTCCAGGGCATACTTTATCAAACCTCAGCATCACTGATAAGCTTTCACTTCTTTGACTTTCTTTCCTACTGATCAACCTTTTGGCCTCAATCACTCTGCCGACCTTCACATTTTCTTTAATATAATCTGTGGACATAGATATTGGGACCCCAGTGATGACTCCCTCAACCTAGCATAAGCACCAGGTACATGTTTTTTAATCTTCTTCCCATTAAGCGTTTCCATTAGCAGAATCTTCCCCTGCTGAGCCTGGCTACCACAAAATATTAGCAATCTACCATTTCCAATTAACCGGGCTAGTTTAACTTCACCTTTTTTTCTACTGCATTAGTTAGTTGGAAAGGGTGCAAATGAGGCCCTGTGGTCTCATCAAACACCATCACAACTTTCCACTTCGACATATTATTACTCTTACTTCCTACTTTGACCCTCTTTTTACTTTCTACACTAGACGCTCCACTGCTTTCAGTATCATGATCTCTTTTCTTCCTAAGTCTTTATTTATTTTCAGATCCTTGACCCTCACCCTCCTGCTCTATATCATCAGAACGGTCACCCATATTGATGGCACTCCAGCACAGCTGTTGCTTCTCCAACCTTCTCTCCATTTCTTCCATTCCGTCCACACTATTTGCTGCCATTTCCCTTCCCGCCCAGCATCAAGTGTATCTTACACATCGACGTTAGTCGACATGATGGTCCTCTGCCAACCACATCTTGCTCCACAAACCATTTTTATTGCAGACAGCTCAAGGCCCGAATACTATTTTGCAAAACTTTGTACAGAGTGCCCTCTAGTGACAAATGACGTCGGAAATCGCATTAACACAAATTAAACTACACTTCCCATCAACCTTTTGGCAGCACTTTTAACCAGATTTTAACATCCTCCAATCCCATTGGATCATATCATTTTATTCTACTATGTCGTTCGAGAATACTAACCCATCCATTTATATTGAATTCGTATGATTCGTTCGAGGATGGCCAAAGCCGCGCCCCTTTTCAGCTAGGGGCGTATTCCAGCCTACTCCAGCCGTCATACATCCACGTCATTGGTCAACAGCATAAGAGCAGTGCTGTCAAAAGATAGGAGAAAATCAGGCACGTGCCGTGACTGCCGTCAAAATACAGGAGAAAATGCAATTGAACTCATTGAAGTACCCACATTTTTGTTCATGACCTGTTTTAGCTTTTCATTTTATTGTTGGGGAATGTACAAACATAATTAATGCGTGGTAACTGTTAATTACTGGCTTAAAAAACTTCCTTGCAAAACTTGCTTTAATTATCCAGGCTCTGTCGTAGCCGGCCGCGACCGGGAGACCCATGGGGCGGCGCACAATTGGCCCAGCGTCGTCCAGGGTAGGGGAGGGAATGGCCGCAAGGGATGTAGCTCGGTTGGTAGAGCATGGCGTTAGCAAAGCTAGGGTTGTGGGTTCGATTCCCACGGGGGGCTAGTATGAAAAATAAAAAAATAATGTATGCACTCACTAACTGTAAGTCGCTCTGGATAAGAGCGTCTGCTAAATGACTAAAATGTAAAATTATAGTGGCTTGCCAAACTTGCTCTCAAAACTTGATTTTAGCAAGTGATGGATGCTTCAAACACTGTACTGTCAGATAAGACTATTTATTATTATAGCTATTATAGTTAGTTATTACTATAGCTATTAATAATCATTGTTAGTCTCGGCATGAACAGAAGATTGTTGGTCTAGAATCTCAATATGTAGAAATGATTAGATTATGTATCTGTTAACGAACCATTTGCAAGGTCCTCTTGTGGAAGTCATTGCGTCACCTGAACTGTAGCTGTTAAAGACATAATATATATATATATATATATATATATATATATTGTATATATTCCATAATAAAACAAATATTATACTTTATAATATCGTTTCATAAAGCAAATAAGTAACATACACTACATTACCAAAAGTATGTGGACCTATCTAGCCGGCCGGTCGGCCGAACCAAGCTATCTGACCGGACACATTGGGCCGCCGGACCTATCTGGCCAGCTGGAGAAACCTATCTGGCCAGCCGGACTAAGCTATCTGGCCGGCCAGCTGGACCTAGATATCTGGCCAGCCGGCCGGACCCACATATCTGGCCGACCGGTTGGCCGGACCTAGCTATCTGGCCGGACCCATCGGGCTGCCAGACCTATCTGTTGGCCGGACCTAGCTATCTGGCCGGCCGGCCGGACCTAGCTATCTAGCCGGCCGGTCAGCCGAACCAAGCTATCTGGCCGGACCCATTGGGCGGACCTACCTATCTGGCCGTCAGGCCAACCAGACCTATCTGGTAGGCCGGAGCTACCTATCTGGCCAGCCGGACCTAGCTATCTGGCCGGCCGGCTTCCAGACCTATCTGGTCGGCCAAATCTACCTATCTGGCCGTCAGGCCAACCTGACCTATTTGGCCAGCCGGCTGGACCCATCGGGCCGACCAGTCCTATCTGACCGGCCGGACCTACCTATCTGGCCGATAGGCCAACCGGACATATCTGGCCCCTGCCCGCGGCCACCAGGGGACGCCACTACATCCAGCCACTACATCCTGCCCCAGGGAATGGGGGGAGAGGGCCGGAGAGCTACAAAACTCTGCAATTCAGACAGCATTTCTGGCATATTTCTACCATTATTCTGGTAATATTTTGCTAAAAACATATAACATCCCTGGGCCAGCATTTAGCATTTTCCTCACTGTAACACACATTTTCAGGCTTTATTGGTCTTATTACACCAATTATTTATTCATTTATGGCTTTGAAAAATCTATTAAGTTCCTCCACATTGAAATGCATGGCGGCCAACTTGAAAATAGGCTGCTGTGACTGATTTTACACTAAATCTATGATGACTCTTTAAACTTTTCCTATGGGTCTCATTGTACTGTGGGAAATTTGGTGTAGTTATAATCTAGGGTACCATGTGATAATAGAGCACATCTCAATGCTGCCCATTCTGTCTCAATATACCCCAAAATGCATACAGGTATGACCTTTGACCCCCCCCCCCAAGGTGGGCCCATGGAGATAATTTCATTCCTTAATTATTTCAAACCTTATTTCATATCTCAAGTTAATAACATATCAATTGCCTTATTTTGCTAAGATTGTTGCCTAATAATACAAAATTAAATTTCAGATCCTCAATCCTGTTGACCCACATAACCAATGCCAGTGATAATTACATTAAGCTACCTCCTATAAGTGGTTATTCCATGAACTAATTTGGGACGCAGACAGTGTCTTCAATCATTGTGTAATCCACATTTGGCTCTTAGTGTGTTTTAATATGCAATTTGTATTATGTTAATTCAGAATTTATTTAGTTTTTTAAAACTGTGAGCAATAAAATCAAATTCTGTTGTCATTGATATCAGAAAAGTGTCCTACGGATTGTAGCTGACGGTCAAACTGAATGACTGAATAATAGCACTACACAGACTCTCTGTGATGACAAACAAATGCATTTCTAGAGCTCAATGCCACCATTACAGTTGATCTTTTTTAATTTCCATTGTCTGGACATCAACAATTTTGCCTCTGAAGTAACAAGCTATAAGTCCATGTGAAAACAAATCCCCTCCATCGTTTATTCATTATTTTATAGAAGCAATATGTTTCTCCAGCCTTTGTCTTGAATAATGATTTCCTACTCATTCTGATGACACTATACATCCACTAGAGGATGGTGTTTTAACTAAAGTCAAAAAACCCATCTGTTTGATTATGAGATTAATGTATTAATAGTCACTACCCTTTCCAAGCCACAAAGCCTGGATGAAAATATTGTTTCTGCAAAGAAATTAATAAACTGTTGAGGAGGCTGCAGTGGAGGAAGGACCAGGATCATTCCAAAGCCCATTTATTCTGGAACAGTGTGAGTTGCTTTATCAACAAAGTAGCATAACAATAGTCGGACTGTGAAAACCATGACAAATATTAACAGGCTACATATATGTCCTGAGCAAATTATTCAAGTCATTGCACAAAATAAAGATAGGGAATATACTTTTTATTTTTATTTGTGGGTGACTAATAAGCCCAAGCAGTAGGCTTGGTCATGACATATGTTATTCAATATTTAAAATGTATATATCAAAAATGTTTCACTACATTGGGGAAAATAAGTAGTGTGTACATTTTGTCAACAGTGTAAAATTCCAAGTGCACTTTGATGTGCTAAACGGTGTACGTGACCAATACACTTTTATTTGATTTGATCACTATTTGAGGCCCCCATTGCCACAACAATTGAAGTATAACTTAATTTAGAACATCTGACATAAAATTGCTTTTTTTAATACAGTCAGCCACCTTGCATACATCATTCACAAATTTAAAAAAACAAATCATAGCAATTTACAATATCCCAATCCAAATAGTGTTCAATAGTGATATTAATATCAAGAACACTAATGGCTAAGCAAAGGGAGCTAGGAAAGGTAGAGGAGCTACAATAGAAAAGGAGGAAAGGGAGATGGCAAAGGAAAGAAAGAAAGGGAGCTAGGATATGAGGAAAGGAAATGATGCAAGCGAACTGGGAAAGGAGAAAAGGAAAGGAAGCACAGAAAGGATAGGAGGAAAGGAAACGAAGAAAGGAAGCTAGGAAAAGGAGAAGTAGAGGAAAGGGAGTTGAGAATAAAACGGAACTGAACAGCATTTGCAGTAAACAGTTTCTGTTGCAAAACGTTTTGTGACAGACTAAACGTTTTGCAATAGAACTTGTGTAATGAATACACCCCTGATTGGACCTCTATTTCCTGGGGCATTTCAGTAGGCAAACGTTGCAGATAGAAATGGCATGAATAGAGCTGACATGATTCATTATTCTATACATTTTACATTTTAGTCATTTAGCAGACGCTCTTATCCAGAGCGACTTACAGTTAGTGAGTGCATACATTTTTCATACTGGCCCCCCGTTGGAATCGAACCCACAACCCTGGCATTGCAAGCGCCATGCTCTACCAACTGAGCTATAGGAGGGACTATAGTCAGGGAGGCATGTTTGTTCCACACAATACATTTCTATCTAAAGGTTCCACAACATTGTCTCTGTTGAATACAGCCCTGCCCCCTGCCCGCCGCCCCATCCCCGGTCTCTGATGCTACAACTGAACACTTTGCACGGAGAATCAGGATGTGCATCCAGATTTGCTCCCAGACAGTAAATCGTGTACAGAGAGATGGGCAGGACAAAGTAGCATAAAAGACAAAACATCTTGAAACAAAAAGTGTCAGGAGAAGGTAAGGAAAATGGATTTAAAGACAAAGCAATTCAGAATGACAGATTATTGCTTATTCTGATACAGAACATGGATACTGGATACCACAGAATCACTCTTAAAAATGTTGGCTTGTGTGAACAGCCTATTTGTGTATCCCAGGTGAGGCTGCTTCCCAACTTCAGACAAACCCCAGGTCAGGACATACTGCATGGTGACTGTTTCGTGCATCTCCCAGTGAAAAACAACAACACAGAAAGTAATTCCTGTTTTTCAGTAGTAGTTGATGTTTATTATGTAATATAAAAGTAAGAGAAATCCTTCTTCATACTCTACAATCATACTTGAATGTCCCTGCAGATTCTTCTAAACACTGGACTCTGGCCAGTATTAATCTTCATCATATATTACTGAATGGCATGCTAGTGGGAAGACAAATAAGTCATATTGAACAACTGTGTGTGTGGCAGCACTGGACGGGCCTGAGGCTGCAGGGGAAACTGTAATGATGAACTTAGCCTTAAGTTGATTTTGGGAAACAGGGCTTTGGACTATGCTGACCACTGTCTCCCATCCCATTTACCAGAATGTTGCGATTGTCAAGGACATTCTCACCTTTTCCGTTAATGCGAGACCTCAAGTTCAAACAAAATAAACTACGTAGCACTCTGGGGCACTGCAAACCATGACCCATTCTGTATCTCACACACTGTCAAATGTAATGGAGTGTGTTGAATGGTTGTTGTTCATACAAAGACATGTATATAGCTAGACATGACCACCTTAATGACCAGATAGCCATCGAGGTGAGACAGGTAGCCTTACCAACAGCAAACACACCTCCATAAACATTCTTGTGTAAGAGAGAGTTGGTTTGATGATGATGATTATATCTGTACCAAATATAACAAATGTTGTTATTGTGGGGGGAGTGGGCTGCTCATTTCACTGTTAAATGAATCAGGCCTTTACTGACAAGCATCTGAAATACAATAACCTCGTATCATGCTCGGACAGCCGTGGATATATTTTGCTGTCTCAGCCACGTACATAGGCATAGGTTATGTGGCCTTCAGATTGCAGGCCTGTCTAAGAGTAGAACAAAGCAACTGTTGTCCGGATTCTTTTGAGGCCCTCTACAACCTTCCTCTGTTCTTCAGAAATACAATTCATAAAAATAAAACCACTCCTGGTCACTCTGACAGACTCCACTTTTTCAAGCGCATACTTCACCATTTCCGACACCTCAAACGGATTTCCCACATATGCATCCTTCCTCAACAAACACATCCCAACAAGAAGCGATTTATTATCATTCATACACGTATCCTCCACTCCAATTTTAGACAATTTCATTTTTGTTGTCCATTCAGAACATTCGTCTTCACCAAATTTACTCGACGCGCTGTTTGATTCGAACTCAACATCCACTTCTGCCATCCTCCCCCTGGTTCATGACTCCCCCTCCTCCTCTTCCCTCCCTCCTACTCCTGAAAAGCAACTTCACAGAAGACACGCGTTTTCTACACTTGTAAATGCAAACACAACATGTGAAAAAATGAAGTGTAAAAATGCTTAACGTGCTCACAACGTGTGAAATTAAGAAGACAGGCGCTTTATTCACCTGTTCTTGCAAAAAGGACATGCGGAAGAATCACATGTAAAAATGTACAACAAGTGATTAGAACACTTCAATGTTGTACTTTCAGACAGATTAAAATGTGCCAGTTACTCTGGGTTGCCAGGTCTAGTTAAAATATCTAGATCAACCTGCCCAAACGGCCTGAAAACCAACCCAATTATTTTTTTCACAGCAAGAAAGAAGTTACCATATTTATAAAATTTCTATATTGTTATCGAGCCAATTAAGAAGGAATATCTTAGTAACTTGTAACGACGTTAGAAGCAAAATTAGGTTTTCCTCAAAATAATAATTATTGCGAGCTATGACATGATGTAATAAAGGAATTTGAATATGTGGCAAGAGAAAAGTTAATTTGCCGTTATTAAACTCACCAGATCATTTTCCATCAATGGATGTCGATTTAACTCATTTGACTGCTATGATTAAGCAATAAGGTAAAAGGGGGTATTGTATATGGACAATATACCAGGGCTAAGGGCTGTTCTTAAGCATGACGCAACGAGGAGTGCCTGGATACAGCCGTTAGCCTTGTTCTATTGGCCATATACCACAACCCCCCCGGGTTCCTTATTGCTATAATAAACTGGTTACCAACGTAATTAGAACAGTAAAACGTAATATTTTGTCATACCCTTGGTATATGGTCTGATATACCACAGCTTTCAGCCAATCAGCATTCAGGGCTTGAACCAGGTTAATTGTAAATAAATCCCCTTTGCGCATGTGCATAACTATAGATAAATCTGAAAGGAGAGTTTGAGTGATGAAAAGTGGACAGAGGATCTCAAAATCTCTGAGCAAGAAACAGATGAAAAACTAATGTTAGGCTATTTTCTGGCAATTGTGCTGTTATTATGTGCGAGATGTTAAGACTTCAAACCGTTATAAATTGCCCATTTGCGAGATCGACTTGTCCTTTCAATAGGCATAGGCTACAGATTAAAATCTGGGTTTATGATTGCCATTCAACTTTGCCATGGTTTGCTTAGATAAAGGCAGGTAGCCTATAGCCCCTGATAGGCCTACATATCATTTCAGATAGTCTACAGTAGCCTAGACAAAATGTAGGCAAGATGTAAACTGAACGATTTAGCAGCTTGCTTAGTTCAAATTAACAGACACATTTATTCAAAATGAATAGCGAGGCGGAGGTAAGAAGTGCTTGTGTTTCCCAATAGCCTCCTGGAATAGGCTACTGAGGATGGGGTCATAATTTCAATCACTGAATTGAATATTAATAATATGTATATGAACTGAATATGCTTGTCAACAACAGCCATACAACAACAATAAACTGAAGTTATAGGCTATTTATGAAATTGGTTTGCCAGCTCCAAGGTAGGCTACACAAGTGGCACAAATTGATTTGCAATGACTCCAGTTATATCGTCATTTCAACATACAGTGGGGAGAAAAAGTATTTGATACACTGCCGATTTTGCAGGTTTTCCTACTTTCAAAGCATGTAGAGGTCTGTAATTTTTATCATAGGTACACTTCAACTGTGAGAGACGGAATCTAACACAAAAATCCAGAAAATCACATTGTATGATTTTTAAGTAATTCATTTGCATTTTATTGCATGACATAAGTATTTGATCACATACCAACCAGTAAGAATTCCGTCTCTCACAGACCTGTTAGTTTTTATTTATGAAGCCCTCCTGTTCTCCACTCATTACCTGTATTAACTGCACCTGTTTGAACTCGTTACCTGTATAAAACACACCTGTCCACACACTCAATCAAACAGACTCCAACCTCTCCACAATGGCCAAGACCAGAGAGCGGTGTAAGGACATCAGGGATAAAATTGTAGACCTGCACAAGGCTGGGATGGGCTACAGGACAATAGGCAAGCAGCTTGGTGAGAAGGCAACAACTGTTGGCGCAATTATTAGAAAATGGAAGAAGATCAAGATGACGGTCGATCACCCTCGGTCTGGGGCTCCATGCAAGATCTCACCTCATGGGGCATCAATGATCATGAGGAAGGTGAGGGATCAGCCCAGAACTACACGGCAGGACCTGGTCAATGACCTGAAGAGAGCTGGGACCACAGTCTCAAAGAAAACCATTAGTAACACACTACGCCGTCATGGATTAAAATCCTGCAGCGCACGCAAGGTCCCCCTGCTCAAGCCAGTGCATGTCCAGGCCCGTCTGAAGTTTGCCAATGACCATCTGGATGATCCAGAGCAGGAATGGGAGAAGGTCATGTGGTCTGATGAGACAAAAATAGAGCTTTTTGGTCTAAACTCCACTCGCCGTGTTTGGAGGAAGAAGAAGGATGAGTACAACCCCAAGAACACCATCCCAACCGTGAAGCATGGAGGTGGAAACATCATTCTTTGGGGATGCTTTTCTGCAAAGGAGACAGGACGACTGCACCGTATTGAGGGGAGGATGGATGGGGCCATGTATCGCGAGATCTTGGCCAACAACCTCCTTCCCTCAGTAAGAGCATTGAAGATGGGTCGTGGCTGGGTCTTCCAGCATGACAACGACCCGAAACACACAGCCAGGGCAACTAAGGAGTGGCTCCGTAAGAAGCATCTCAAGGTCCTGGAGTGGCCTAGCCAGTCTCCAGACCTGAACCCAATAGAAAATCTTTGGAGGGAGTTGAAAGTCCGTGTCCGTATTGCCCAGCGACAGCCCCGAAACCTGAAGGATCTGGAGAAGGTCTGTATGGAGGAGTGGGCCAAAATCCCTGCTGCAGTGTGTGCAAACCTGGTCAAGACCTACAGGAAACTTATGATCTCTGTAATTGCAAACAAAGGTTTCTGTACCAAATATGAAGTTCTGCTTTTCTGATATATCAAGTACTTATGTCATGCAATAAAATGCAAATTAATTACTTAAAAATCATACAATGTGATTTTCTGGATTTTTGTTTTAGATTCCGTCTCTCACAGTTGAAGTGTACCTATGATAAAAATGACAGACCTCTACATGCTTTGTATGTAGGAAAACCTGCAAAATCGGCAGTGTATCAAATACTTGTTCTCCCCACTGTATGTATTGTATCAAATGGTAGCCTACAATGGCATATACATTAATAGGTCCTTGATGGCCAACAGAGGCAAATGTATCATTCTCCACATTTAATGTCAGTTTCATAGAGAATTTTTCCACATAAAAAGAACCACGCGAGGGAGTTCTATAACTTCCATTTCAAATGTCCACTCGGGCAGCACCCGAGACCCAAAAACTGAGCATGCATAAGACACTTAGCTTGAAACCATTTTCTTTGAACAAAGTCAACATTAGAATGCAGTTTAAACCACCTCTGAGTGAATTTATGTAATGCGCTCTAATGCGCCAAAAGTCGTTTTCCAGTGCTTTGTCACCATTATTTCTTGATGTGCATCAGTTCTAGCGTATTAATATGTTTTATGGAAAAAGGGTTGGAAATAAGAGTCTCCATTTTATTTTTTTATTTTTTATTTCACCTTTATTTAACCAGGTAAGCCAGTTGAGAACAGGTTCTCATTTACAACTGCGACCTGGCCAAGATAAAGCAAAGTAGTGCAATAAAAACAACACAGAGTTACATATGGGGTAAAAAAAAACATAAAGTCAGAAATACAACAGAAAATATATATACAGTGTGTGCAAATGTAGCAAGTTATGGAGGTAAGGCAATAAATAGGCTATAGTGCAGAATAATTACAATAGTATTAACACTGGAATGCTAGATGTGCAAGAGATGATGTGCAAATAGAGATACTGGGGTGCAAAAGAGCAAAATAAATAACAATATAGGGATGAGGTAGTTGGGTGGGCTAATTTCAGATGGGCTGTGTACAGGTGCAGTGATCGGTAAGGTGCTCTGACAACTGATGCTTAAAGTTATTGAGGGAGATAAGAGTCTCCAGCTTCAGAGATTTTTGCAATTCGTTCCAGTCATTGGCAGCAGAGAACTGGAAGGAATGGCGGCCAAAGGTGGTGTTGGCTTTGGGAATGACCAGTGAGATATACCTGCTGGAGCGCAGACTACGGGTGGCAATCTAAATAGCCTACGCTACCTGCAACTGGTAAAACGTTGTCACGACGTGTGCGCTTGCTGTGCTCTCCTCTCGCTCACGTGACTCAGCCAATAGCTGTAGTGCTCTCTCAGCACACACACATACACACACCCCTCTGGCCCTTCCCACCACTCACTCACTCACTCAGCAACAGCCTGCCTCACTGCCTGACAGTCAGCAGCAGGTCACAGTGAATTATATATATTTTTAAGAGAAATGCCATGGCGGCCACGGTGCAACTTAGAAATAGCCTACGGCACGAGGGGGTATGGTATATGGCCAATATACCACGGCTAAGGGCTGTTCTGTGCATGACGCAATGCGGAGTGCCTGGATACAGCTGTTAGCCATTGCAATTATAAACTGGTTACCAACATAATTAGAACAGTAAAATGTTGTTTTTTGTCATACCCTGGTATACGGTCTGATATACCATGGCTTTCAGCCAATCAGCATTCAGGGCTCAAACACAGTGTATAATTAAGCAATAAGGCCCAAGGAGGTGTGGTATATGGCCAATATACTACGGTTAAGGGCTGTTCTTACGCACGAAGCAACGCAGAGTCATACACAACGCCATACACGTGGTCTGCGGTTGTGAGGCCAGTTGGACGTACTGCCAAATTCTCTAAACCGACATTGGAGGTGGTTTATGGTAGAGAAATGAACATTCAATTATCTGGCAACAGCTCTGGTGGACATTCATGCAGTCAGCATGCCAATTGCATGCTCCCACAAAACTTGAGACATCTGTGGCATTGTGTTGTGTGACAAAACTGCACATTTTAGAGTGGCCTTTTATTGTCCCCAGCAAAGGTGCACCTGTGTAATGATCATGCTGTTTAATCAGCTTCTTGATATGCCACACCTGTAAAGTGGATGGATTATCTTGGCAAAGGAGAAATGCTCACTAACAGGGATGTAAACAAATTTCTTCACAACATTTTTGAGAAATAAGCTTTTTGTGCATATTGGAACATTTCTGGGATCTTTTATTTCAGCTCATGAAACATGGGACCAACACTTTATATGTTGCATTTATATTTTTGTTCTGTGTATTTACAAAAAAAGGTAATGTTTGAGTCAAGAACATAGTCGACAATAGACAAAAAGGATTAAATGTATGTCCAGATGTTAGATTAATTAGTATTTTAAGAATAATGACTAAAGGATTTCACCCCAAATACAGTATAAATGTGTGAACTGTGTTAGAATTATAATGTATTGTCAACCTATGTCACGCTCTGGCTCCGGGACTGTGTAGTTTGAGCCAGGGTGTATTCATTTGGTTGTGTTGGGTATAGGGTGTGTTCATTTGGTTGTGTTTGGTTTTGGTTGTAGTGTCTTGTCTCGTCATGTGACTCCCAATCGGAGGTAACGAGTGTCAGCTGTCGGCTCGTTATCTCTGATTGGGAGCCATATTTAAACTGTCAGTGTTCACCTTAGGGTTGTGGGTTTGTGTTCCTTGTTTCAGTCTGTGTACTGAGGACTTCACTATCCGTCATTGTTTATTGTTTTCTCGTTCGTGCACTTTAACTTTAATAAAGTCATGTTCGCTACAAACGCTGCGCTTTGGTCCACTCCTTCCGTAGACGGTCGTGACAGAAAAACCCACCACAAAAGGACCAAGCAGCGTATACAGGAACACCCGCAGGAGAGAACGCTGGTGGATGTCCTCCTCGGCTGGGGACATGTTACGCAGGAGGAGGCCGTCCGGTACCGGAGGGCGATGAAGGGGGAGAACCTGGCAGGAGAGGAGCAACGGCGTCAGCAGGGCCATCGTCGGAAGGATGAGAGGCACCCCAATAATTTTTTAGGGGGCACACGGCATGGGCGACTGGGCAGCAGGAGGCTGCCACAGGGAGATGTGGAGAGAAGGCTATCGGATTACGGGAGCCATTGGCAGTAGAGGGAGGGAAGTTGTTGTGGCACGGCGTGAGAGACTGATGTGTGTTACCAGTCCGGTCCGGCCCGTTCCTGATCCCCAGTTAAGGCCAGTGGTGTGTGTTCCCGGTGCACGGACCGGCCTGTTCCTACTCCACGCACCAAGCCCACGGTGTGCGTCGCCAGTCCAGCCCGGCCTGTTCCTGCTCCACGCACTAAACCTACGGGGTGCGTCGCCAGCCCAGCCCGGCCGGTTCCTGCTCCACGCACTAAACCTACGGTGTGCGTCGCCAGCCCAGCCCGGCCTGTTCCTGCTCCACGCACCAAGCCTACGGTGTGCGTCGACAGCCCTGCCCGGCCTGTTCCTGCTCCACGCACTAAACCTACGGTGTGCGTCGCCAGCCCAGCCCGGCCTGTTCCTGCTCCACGCACTAAACCTACGGGGTGCGTTGCCAGCCCAGCCCGGCCTGTCCCTGCTCTACGCACAAAGCCTACGGTGTGCGTCGCCAGCCCTGCCCGGCCTGTTCCTGCTCCACGCACTAAACCTACGGTGTGCGTTGCCAGCCCAGCCCGGCCTGTTCCTGCTCCACGCACTAAACCTACGGGGTGCGTTGCCAGCCCAGCCCGGCCTGTCCCTGCTCTACGCACAAAGCCTACGGTGTGCGTCGCCAGCCCGACCCGGCCTGTTCCTGCCACTCGCACTAAACCTACGGTGTGCGTCGCCAGCCCAGCCCGGCCTGTTCCTGCTCCACGCACTAAACCTACGGTGTCGCCGCCAGCCCAGCCCGGCCTATCCCTGCTCCACGCACCAAGCCTACGGGTGCGTTGCCAGCCCAGCCCGGCCTGTCCCTGCTCTCACGCACAAAGCCTACGGTGTGCGTCGCCAGCCCGACCCGGCCTGTTCCTGCCACTCGCACTAACCTACGGTGTGCGTCGCCAGCCCAGCCCGGCCTGTTCCTGCTCCACGCACTAAACCTACGGTGTGCGTCGCCAGCCCAGCCCGGCTTATCCCTGCTCCACGCACCAAGCCTACGGGGTGCGTTGCCAGCCCAGCCCGGCCTGTCCCTGCTCTACGCACAAAGCCTACGGTGTGCGCCGCCAGCCCGACCCGGCCTGTTCGCCACTCGCACCCAGCCAAGGGTGCGAGTCAGCCAGCCTGGTCCAGCCCGTTCCTGCTACTCGCACCCAAGCCAGGGGTACGAGTCGTCGGCCTGGTCCAGCCCGGTTCCTGCTACTCGCACCAAGCCAAGGGTGCGAGTCGTCAGCCTGGTTCAGCTCGTCCCTGCTACTCGCACCAAGCCAGGGTGCGCAGCCGTCAGCCTGATCCAGCCCATTCCTGCTACCGCACCAAGCCAGGGATGCGAGTCTTCAGCCTGGTGAGGCCTGTTCCGGCTCCACGCACCAGGCAAAGGGTGCGTATCGTCTGCCAGGTCCGGTCCATTCCCTACCTCACGCGCCAAGCCAGGGGTGCGCGCCGGAGGTCCTGATCCAGCAAGCGGGTCAGATCGACCGGGGGCACTACGGGGGGAGTGAAGTGGGGTGGTGGTCAAGCCCGAGCCGGAGCCGCCTCCGAGGAGCAACACCCACCCAGCCCTCCCCTATTTTGGGGTGTAGGCGCGGTCGGAGTCCGCGCCTTTAAGGGGGGGTACTGTCACGCTCTGGCTCCGGGACTGTGTAGTTTGAGACAGGGTGTATTCATTTGGTTGTGTTGGGTATAGGGTGTGTTCATTTGGTTGTGTTTGGTTTTGGTTGTAGTGTCTTGTCTCGTCATGTGACTCCCAATCGGAGGTAACGAGTGTCAGCTGTCGGCTCGTTATCTCTGATTGGGAGCCATATTTAAACTGTCAGTGTTCACCTTAGGGTTGTGGGTTTGTGTTCCTTGTTTCAGTCTGTGTACTGAGGACTTCACTATCCGTCATTGTTTATTGTTTTCTCGTTCGTGCACTTTAACTTTAATAAAGTCATGTTCGCTACAAACGCTGCGCTTTGGTCCACTCCTTCCGTAGACGGTCGTGACAACCTACTAACAGAGGGGGGCGGGACTAAACATTCCAGGGTGAAGGGGACTGAGAAAACGGGTTACAGGGGGCCTCCTAGAGGTGGGCGGAGCAGGGTGCCTTGGTGTGTCGAGGTATAAAACAGGAGTGTATGTGTTTTGGGCGGCAGAGCTCTCCATGAATAAAGATACAGATAATCCTTGTGGGTTGTGGACCTTGAATCATTGATGATTAAAACCAGAGCCTTACAACCTCTGGTAATGATTCAAGCTTAGGTTGAATTAGAGATAGAAAATCTTGTAACACCAGATAAAGAGCAATATACCAAACGATATAGGCAAAACGCCTGTAAACAGGCCTAGACAACTCACACAACTGAGAATTCCTTTGAAAACGTATATTTTCCAAGCAGTCCTATTGTCAAGAACGAGATGACACACGATAAACAGACCTGGCGCCAGAACGAATCTGTTGGATGGTTCATTTGATTTCCATAGGAGGGCCCGTTTCTTCACGGGATAAAGCTGACAAATAAAAACAGTAGAAAATATCCTGATGAAAATGTAAGTTATTTCAATCACATTCATCTCTTCTCCACCTGTCTGCCTACCTTTCTTGACTTGGGCTATTGCTAATGAAGTTCAACAAGGTATCAAATGGTGAACCATCACAGGGTCTAGCCCGAAACTGTCACTAACGAACTTACAACATTGCATCAACTAGCCTATTGCGGGCCCTCAAAGTTTCCTGCACCAGTGTGCTCTGGACAGAAAGCTGTTTTTTTTATTACATTTACACTGGATATATGAGATCAACAGATCATGATAGTTTGCTCTTTCACACTGAGGCTTGGCGATTATCGAGGCCGGGAGTGTTGGAAATATTTTTCAAATACTGAGGAACGATCATTCGCAATGGATGTTAGAAAAACAGACTTTGTTGACTTGTGTGAGGAGAAGAAAAAATGAGTGGTGTACGTGGTGAGTTAAGACAATCAGAAATAAGACATTGCCAAATGGGCACTTTCCTACATATGCATGTATTCTGGAGACGCACCATATCTTCGCCACACCCCCATGTTAGCAACAGAAACTAGTGCTTTTTGACCACACGCTTCTGACGCGCTTGGCTGAGGCTCTCTGAATCTATACAATCGCCGCTCTCATGCTGTTGACCAATGACGTGGATGTACAGTGAGGGAAAAAAGTATTTGATCCCCTGCTGATTTTGTACGTTTGCCCACTGACAAAGAAATGATCAGTCTATAATTTTAATGGTAGGTTTATTTGAATAGTGAGAGACAGAATAACAACAAAGAAATCCAGAAAAACGCATGTCAAAAATGTTATAAATTGATTTGCATTTTAATGAGGGAAATAAGTATTTGACCCCCTCTCAATTAGAAAGATGTCTGGCTCCCAGGTGTCTTTTATACAAGTAACGAGCTGAGATTAGGAGCACATTCTTAAAGGGAGTGCTCCTAATCTCAGTTTGTCCACAGAAGCAATCAATCAATCAGATTCCAAACTGTCCACCATGGCCAAGACCAAAGAGCTCTCCAAGGATGTCAGGGACAAGATTGTAGACCTACATAAGGCTGGAATGGGCTACAAGACCATCGCCAAGCAGCTTGGTGAGAAAGTAACAACAGTTGGTGCAATTATTCGCAAATGGAAGAAACACAAAATAACTGTCAATCTCCCTCGGGCTGGGGCTCCATGCAAGATCTCACCTCGTGGAGTTGCAATGATCATGAGAACGGTGAGGAATCAGCCCAGAACTACACGAGAGGATCTTGCCAATGATCTCAAGGCAGCTGGGACCATAGTCACCAAGAAAACAATTGGTAACACACTACGCCGTGAAGGACTGAAATCCTGCAGCGACCGCAAAGTTCCCCTGCTCAAGAAAGCACATTTACATACCCGTCTGAAGTTTGCCAATGAACATCTGAATGATTCAGAGGGGAACTGGGTGAAAGTGTTGTGGTCAGATGAGACCAAAATGGAGCTCTTTGGCATCAACTCAACTCGCCATGTTTGGAGGAGGAGGAATGCTGCCTATGACCCCAAGAACACCATCCCCACCGTCAAACATGGAGGTGGAAACATTATGCTTTGGGGGTGTTTTTCTGCTAAGGGGACAGGACAACTTCACCGCATCAAAGGGACGATGGACGGGGCCATGTACCGTCAAATCTTGGGTGAGAACCTCCTTCCCTCAGCCAGGGCATTGAAAATGGGTCGTGGATGGGTATTCCAGCATGACAATGACCCAAAACACACGGCCAAGGCAACAAAGAAGTGGCTCAAGAAGAAGCACATTAAGGTCCTGGAGTGGCCTAGCCAGTCTCCAGACCTTAATCCCATAGAAAATCTGTGGAGGGGAGCTGAAGGTTCGAGTTGCCAAACGTCAGCCTCGAAAACCTTAATGACTTGGAGAAGATCTGCAAAGAGGAGTGGGACAAAATCCCTCCTGAGATGTGTGTAAACCTGGTGGCCAACTACAAGAAACGTCTGACCTCTGTGATTGCCAACAAGGGTTTTGCCACCAAGTACTAAGTCATGTTTTGCAGAGGGGTCAAATACTTATTTCCCTCATTAAAATGCAAATCAATGTACAGTGGGGGAAAAAAGTATTTAGTCAGCCACCAATTGTGCAAGTTCTCCCACTTAAAAAGATGAGAGAGGCCTGTAATTTTCATCATAGGTACACGTCAACTATGACAGACAAATTGAGAAAAGAAAATCCAGAAAATCACATTGTAGGATTTTTGATGAATTTATTTGCAAATTATGGTGGAAAATAAGTATTTGGTCACCTACAAACAAGCAAGATTTTTGGCTCTCACAGACCTGTAACTTCTTCTTTAAGAGGCTCCTCTGTCCTTCACTCGTTACCTGTATTAATGGCACCTGTTTGAACTTGTTATCGGTATAAAAGACACCTGTCCACAACCTCAAAAAGTCACACTCCAAACTCCACTATGGCCAAGACCAAAGAGCTGTCAAAGGACACCAGAAACAAAATTGTAGACCTGCACCAGGCTGGGAAGACTGAATCTGCAATAGGTAAGCAGCTTGGTTTGAAGAAATCAACTGTGGGAGCAATTATTAGGAAATGGAAGAAATACAAGACCACTGATAATCTCCCTCGATCTGGGGCTCCACGCAAGATCTCACCCCGTGGGGTCAAAACGATTACAAGAACGGTGAGCAAAAATCCCAGAACCACACGGGGGGACCTAGTGAATGACCTGCAGAGAGCTGGGACCAAAGTAACAAAGACTACCATCAATAACACACTACGCTGCCAGGGACTCAAATCCTGCAGTGCCAGACGTGTCCCCCCTGCTTAAGCCAGTACATGTCCAGGCCCGTCTGAAGTTTGCTAGAGTGCATTTGGATGATCCAGAAGAGGATTGGGAGAATGTCATATGGTCAGATGAAACCAAAATAGAACTTTTTGGTAAAAACTCAACTTGTCGTGTTTGGAGGACAAAGAATGCTGAGTTGCATCCAAAGAACACCATACCTACTGTGAAGCATGGGGGTGGAAACATCATGCTTTGGGGCTGTTTTTCTGCAAAGGGACCAGGACGACTGATCCGTGTAAAGGAAAGAATGAATGGGGCCATGTATCGTGAGATTTTGAGTGAAGACCTCCTTCCATCAGCAAGGGCATTGAAGATGAAACGTGGCTGGGTCTTTCAGCATGACAATGATCCCAAACACACCTGCCCGGGCAACGAAGGAGTGGCTTCATAAGAAGCATTTCAAGGTCCTGGAGTGGCCTAGCCAGTCTCCAGATCTCAACCCCATAGAAAATCTTTGGAGGGAGTTGAAAGTCCGTGTTGCCCAGCGACAGCCCCAAAACATCACTGCTCTAGAGGAGATCTGCATGGAGGAATGGGCCAAAATACCAGCAACAGTGTGTGAAAACCTTGTGAAGACTTACAGAAAACGTTTGACCTGTGTCATTGCCAACAAAGGGTATATAACAAAGTATTGAGAAACTTTTGTTATTGACCAAATACTTGTTTTCCACCATAATTTGCAAATAAATTCATAACAAATCCTACAATGTGATTTTCTGGAATTTTCTTTCTAATTTTGTCTGTCATAGTTGACGTGTACCTATTATGAAAATTACAGGACTCTCTCATCTTTTTAAGTGGGAGAAGTTGCACAATTGGTGGCTGACTAAATACTTTTTTTCCACACTGTATAACATTTTTGACATGCATTTTTCTGGATTTGTTTGTTGTTATTCTGTCTCTCACTGTTCAAATAAACCTACCATTAAAATTATAGACTGATCATTTCTTTGTCAGTGGGCAAACGTACAAAATCAGCAGGGGATCAAATACTTTTTTCCCTCACTGTATGTAGGCTAGAAAAATGAGCACCACATTTTTAGCTAAAAAATAAATACAGTTTTTTTTGGACTTGCCTGTTTTGCATGTTATTTTGGCATTAATACGTGTCACATATCAGTTTGCAAAGAATGTAAAAAATAAATAAAAGAATCCTTGAGTTAATAAAGCTGCATACAAACATGGTCTCTTTTTTGCTTTATTGAGTAAGGCAGCTCCAAAATGCAGGTGTTTCAGCCTAGCTCAGTGCTTTCTGTGGTGGTGGGGCAGCCAACGGAAAATACGGAGTGTAGGTGTTGGTAATGTTCTCTAGTTGCGCCGTGATTGGCTCAGTGTTCTGTCGCTCATGGGGACACTTTGTCACCGCCAAGCTAAGGGTAGGGCAAGAAAATTCAAGCCCCTTGGGTGCTGCCATGGAGTTACATTAGAAGTGCCCATCCAAGAAGGCTCAAGGTCATTGACCACAGATAATATGACATCAAATCACGTTATATCTACAGTAGCTTTGATTGGACTGATCGTGTCAACATCATACTTTCTAAATCTTAGCTAGCAGTCATCATCATGAATAAAGTCGACAATCTACTGGCAAATCCTTTTTAATCCTTGTCATATGAAGATAAATAATGAAGAGAAATTATAGATAAAATGTATGAGTGTTTATTGGACATAAACATTACACAACAAGTTGGAAATCGCAAAATGGTTTGGAAGGAATCAGTGGCTAACTGCAAGCATTGCAAAGCAATTACTGGCCTGCTATTCAGTGGAGTGGCTGTGTGGTCCCAAATCTGGGATTAAGGGTCTCTTTTCCAAGCTTAAAATTATGAATATTCAACATTGGCCATGCTGTCAATAAAGCATGATTTGTGCCGCGCTCAAAACAACTGTTAACTCGGAACTGCGAAATCTGATTTCGGTTAGTTCAAGACAACTGGGAACTTGGGAAAAAACGAGCTCCGACTGGGAAAATACGTTTTGAATGGTCATCCAACTCGGAATTGTAAATCCGGAACTTGGGCCTCTTTCTAGTGCTACAACCTGAAGATCACTGACATCATCATAATTCGACCTTGTTTTTTTCAGAGTTTCCAGTTGTTTTGAAAGCACCATAAATCCAGAGAATGCCAGACTTTGATGACAACATTTGCCCATGAAGGACCACCGCGCCACCTTCCTGTTCAAGTGAGCACAGCACAAAAAGGTGAGTCCAAAAATGTATTGTATGCTGCTGTATAAATTATGTAATATGCCAGGGAGATATGTATACTGTAGCTAAGAAAGTAATACTAAGTGTATGTTGTGTACAGTCGTGGTCAAAAGTTTTGAGAATGACACAAGTATTGGTCTTCACAAAGTTCGCTGCTTCAGTGTTATGAGATATTTTTGTCAGATGTTACTATGGTATACTGAAGTATAATTACAAGCATTCCATAAGTGTCAAGGGCTTTTATTGACCATTACATTAAGTTTATGCAAAGAGTATTTGCAGTGTTGACCCTTCTTTTTCAAGACCTCTGCAGTCCGCCCTGGCATGCTGTCAATTAACTTCTGGGCCACATCCTGACTGATGGCAGCCCATTCTTGCATAATCAATGATTGGAGTTTGTCAGAATTTGTGGGTTTTTGTTTGTCCACCCGCCTCTTGAGGATCGACCACAAGTTCTCAATGGGATTAAGGTCTGGGGAGTTTCCTGGCCATGGACAAAAAAATTCGATGTTTTGTTCCCCGAGCCACTTAGTTATCGCTTTTGCCTTATGGCAAGGTGCACCATCATGCTGGAAAAGGTATTGGTCGTCACCAAACTATTCTGGGATGGTTAGGAAAAGTTGCTCTCTGAGGATATGTTGGTACCATTCTTTATTCATGGCTGTGTTCTTAGGCAAAATTGTGAGTGAGCCCACTCCCTTGGCTGAGAAGCAACCCCACACATGAATGGTCTCAGGATGTTTTACTGTTGGCATGACACAGGACTGATGGTCCAGAGGAAGAACAATGATTTCAAGCACCACCCTCCTTTTAAAGCTTCCAGTCTGTTATTCTAACTCAATCAGTATGAGAGTGATCTCCAGCCTTGTCCTCGTCAACACTCACCTGTGTTAACGAGAGAATCACTGACATGATGGCAGCTGGTCCTTTTGTGGCAGGGCTGAAATGCAGTGGAAATGTTTTTTGGGGATTAAGTTCATTTTCATGGCAAAGAGGGACTTTGCAATTCATTGCAATTCATCTGATCACTCTTCATGACATTCTGGAGTATATGCAAATTGCCATTATCAAAACTGAGGCAGCAGACTTTATGAAAATTAGTATTTGTGTCATTCTCAAAACCTTTGACCACGACTGTAGTAAGCTGTTAGTAGCCCATGTGCCTCACCCTAATAATTTGGTATATTTTCCCCTCTTAATTTCGCCTACTGTTCTGACTTGGTGGTGCACATGTAGCCTATAACCTGTTTCAGAGAAATGTAATCATCGACTATTGTAAGAGCTTTCATTGTCTGCTTATATGCCCCTTTATTTATCCTATGGTTCTGACTTGGTGTACAGCGAGAACACTGTATGTACGGCCCAAGTTCTGAATTCTGTCGCTGTACATTTCAAAAGTGCTAAACAAATAGTTATATTGACTACGTCCGTCCTAGCTCGCTCATTAATGTCTTCATCTTATCCGCTTGTCGTCCCCTTATGCCATAGTTTGTACATCTCAATTGTCAGCAGAAACCACATTTGTTTAAGTAAGTCAGCCATATCAGCTATGTTTTTTTAAAGGCAGTAAATGAGGCTGAATGAACTGTTTTGCTGCCAGACAAGACTCCGCTCATAGCCAGGTGTAGCAGTGGTAAGATGTTGGGACTGCTGTTGGGATAGCTGTTGGGACAGCTTTATGTAGGCCCTAACAGTTTGTGGGCACCGTTTGTCACTGTTATAGTGCAATTCATGTATTGTTTAGTGTTGTGTTGTGTAGTGGCTTTGCTGGCATGCATCCCACTTTTTCTTTTTGCCCCACCAAGATTTACATGCTAAAATCACAGCAACAGAGAGAGGCTACAGACACGCCAGGAGGGGGACAAGGCCAAACTACTCTCTCTCTCTCTCTCTCTCTCTCTCTCTCTCTCTCTCTCTCTCTCTCTCTCTCTCTCTCTCTCTCTCTCTCTCTCTCTCTCTCTTCGTCTTCCTCTCTTTCTAGCTTTCTAGCTTTTGCTTTCTCTCTGTGTTTTTTTTCCTCTGTTTCTCTCTCTGTCTCTCTCTCTGTCTCAGTTTTTTTTTTATTCCCCTCTATGTCACGGCTCTCTCTCTCTCATCTTGGAGAGCAACAGTGTGTTCAGGGTTTTGGAGTAATGTATAATCACACCACTTGAGTGTCTGTCATTGGTAACTTTATTTTTCTTTCCAGTGTACTTTGCAGTATCTTTCTCTGTTACTATATGTATCTGTGAGGGACATTAACTGAAACAACAATCGTTGCAGTATGCACCAGCATACTATAGGTGGAGCCATATTACAGTCTTGAAACACTAGATTGCGGATGGAATGCATTCAAGTTGACTAAAAGACTAGAAGGACTAGAACCAGCTCACCTGCTTTTACACTGTGATTTGACTATTAGATGTTCAATGTAAAAAAATAAAAAGGAATTGTTTCACCATATTAAAACGAGAGTTCAGTTCATGTAACAGGGTTGCAGTGTTGGGGAGTAGTGAACTACAGCGCCTTCAGAAAGTATTCAGACCCCATGACTTTTTCCACATTTTGTTACGTTCCAGCCTTATTCTAATATGGATTAAATAAAACAATTTCCTCAGCTATCTACACACAATACCCCATAATGACAAAGCAAAAACAGGTGTGTATCCATCAAGACTCTTCCTAGGGCTGGTCGCCCGTCCAAACTGAGCAATCGGGAGAGAAGGGCCTTGGTCAGGGAGGTGACCAAGAACCCGATGGTCACTCTGACAGAGCTCTAGAGGTCCTCTGTGGAGATGGGAGAACCTTCCAAAAGGACAACCATCTCTGCAGCACTCCACCAATTAGGCTTTTATGGTAGAGCGGCCAGATGGAAGCCCTTCCTCAGTAAAAGGCACATGACAGCCCGCTTGGAATTTGCCAAAAGGCACCTAAAAACTCTCAGACCATGAGAAACAAGATTCTCTGGTCTGATGAAACCAAGATTGAACTCTTTGGCCTGAATGCCAAGCGTCACGTCTGGAGGAAACCTGGCACCATCCCTACGGTGAAGCATGGTGGTGGCAGCATCATGCTGTGGGGATGTTTTTCAGCGGCAGGGACTGGGAGACTAGTCAGGACTAAAGAGAGATCCTTGATGAAATCCTGCTCCAGAGCGCTCAGGACCTCAGACTGGAAGGTTCACCTTCCAACAGGACAATGACCCTAAGCACACAGCCAAGACAACGCAGGAGTTGCTTCGGGACAAGCCTCTGAATGTCCTTGAGTGGCCCAGCCAGAGCCCGGACTTGAACCCGTTCTAACATCTCTGGAGAGACCTGAAAATAGCTGTGCACCAACGCTCCCCATTCAACCTGACAGAGCTTGAGAGGATCTGCAGAGAAGAATGGGAGAAACTCCCCAAAAACAGGTGTGCCAAACTTGTAGCGTCATACCCAAGAAGACTCGAAGTTGAAATCACTGCCAAAGGTTCTTCAACAAAGTACTGAGTAAAGGGTCTGAATGGTTTGTAAATGTGATATTTCCGTTTTTTATTTTTAATAAATTAGCAAACATTTCTTAAAACCTGTTTTTGCTTTGTCATTATGGGGTATTGGGTGCAGATTGATGAGGGGGAAAAAATTATTCAATCAATTTTAGAATAAGGCTGTAACCTAACAAAATGTGAAAAAAGTCAAGGGGTCTGAATACTTTCCGAAGGCACTGTACATGTAGTTCAACTAGTAATTTAACTACATTTTGCAGTAGTTTGGTTTTAGGTTTTTTAGGTTTTATTTATTCGCACCAAAGAAAAGAAGTGAAAGACAAAACAGTACAGATAAAAAAAAAACTGGTAACAACGGTGTGTGTGCAGGTGAGGTTAGATGCCCAAAAGGGCTTATGAAAACCACACCACAAATATAAGTACCAAAAAAAAATGTTTGTTCAATCAGTGAAACAAATCATATTAATTATAATTGTACATAATATACTAAGTAAACAAGAAAAAACATGTTTAATTATGTGTGTGTGAGTGTGAGAGTTAGGCTACATGGAGGGGATTATTGAGTAGTTTGGTTCATCGGGCTGACCCCCAGTCTTCGCTTGAAGTTATTGAGGGATGATGAGGTTTTGGCAATGTGAAGATAAGAATTCCAGAGTATGGTACCTCTGTATCTGATAGAGAATTTACTATGTGAGGGGCGGCAGTGGGGAGGGTGAAGGTTATTGCAGTGTCTTGTGTTATATAGATGGATTTCAATCCATTGAAGAGTTTAGGTAAACTGTCTGGGAGGTATGAGTATTTGTAGATGAAAGTGCATAATTAGTGTACATTAATGTCGTAAATAGACAAAATATTGAGTTTCTTAAATAAAGGTGCCAGGTAAATAGAGGAGGTGGCTAGTCTTGCAAATTTGTGTAGGTAGGAGGCATATGTACTGGCCCAGACAATATGACAGAAAATGAGATATGGGTAAATTAAGCTATAGTATAGAGTTAGGAAGCAATTCTGATGAACTAGACCACTAATCTTTCTGAGGATACCAACAGATTTCATCACTTTGCTACAGACAAATGTAATATGATCTTTCCAGAATAACTTTTCATCAATTAGAATTCTGAGGAATGTAGTGGATGTGACTTGTTCCATTTCATTCCCACCATTTGAAATTATGGCTCTTTCCTTTACAATATTTCTTATTCTTACTAGTGAATACAATAAAGTTGGATTTTTTAAAACATTTTAAGATAATTTGTTTATCTGGAACCATTCAGAAAATGTGGCCATAACTGAGTTGGCTTCATTAATTAGTGAATCAAAATGATTGTGTGATAAAATCAAATTGGTATCATCAGCAAAGCGAATGGGAAGTACGGTAGAAGACACAGCAGTAAGGGCATTGATATACATTAGGAATAACAAAGGTACAATTATCGAACCCTGTGGCACATCATAGGATATCTTGGCCTTGGTATATGCACAGCCGTTTGCATAAACAAATTGTTCTCTATCATAAACATAACTATATAGCCAATTATATGTATAATCATGAACACCATAATAATGCAATTTAGAAAGTAATATTTCATGATCAACCGTGTCAAACGCTTTGGATAAATCTAAAAAGATGCCAAGAGCGTATTCATTGTTGTTATGGGCTGTAAAGATTTTATCCACAAGTTGCAAAAGAGCCATATCTGTGGAGTAGTTTTTACAAAAACCATATTGGTGCTCATATAGAATACAGTGTTGAAACCATATTGGTGCTCATATAGAATACAGTGTTGAAACCATATTGGTGCTCATATAGAATACAGTGTTGAAACCATATTGGTGCTCATGTAGAATCCAGACAGTGTTGATTTACATGTTTCAACATTCTCTTATTCACCAATTGTTCTAGGATTTTAGAGAAACATGGTAGTACAAATATTGGGCGATAATTTGTAAAAGATCTTGGATCCCCAGATTTATAGAGGGGGATAACTTTGGAAATTTTCTAATCTTTAGGAACAATACCAGTTTGCATAGATTTGGTGAATATATATATACGTTAGAGTCTCAGTAATCGAGGAAGACACTGATTTCAACAATCTCATCATGACCTGCTGCTGATATCTTTAAGTTACCGATTACCTCCATCTTCTCCATTACATCAGGAGGATCAAACTGAAGCAGAGATGGGAAATGTCCCTTAATGTAATCCATGGGATTTCCATCAGTTTTCTAAATTTTCTTTGACAAAGAGGAACCCACATTCACAAAAAAGTTATTAAATTCACATGAAATAACATCAGGATCACTATAGGTCTTATTTCCAATAATACATTGAGATGGAATAGTTGTAGATGACTTTTTCTTATTCAACAGTTGATTGATGATTTTCCAAGTTGACTTTATATTATTTAAGGATTCTTGGAATTTGTTAATAAAATATTATTTTTTGGATATCCAAAGTAGGTGAGTAAATTTGTTCTTATACTTTTTTGTAATTTGTAGAATTCAGTGGAGAGGATTTATATAAAAAGTAGTATAAAAAGTTTCTCACACTTTTTATACATCTTTATTTTTTACCGAAGATTTTTTGAGACCAGTGGTAAACCAAGGTTTCCAGAACCCTTCTGCTGCTCTCTTATGTGGTTTAACTAAGGGAAAGTAGTGGTTAAATACAGAACTGAAAGATGTGAGAAAAGTCTGGTAAGCAGACTCCACATTGGCCTGATTATAAATATTTCCCCATGAAATATCATCAATCAACATCTTAAAGCGCTCACAATTACTTTTGTTAAATATTCTATATGTAATGCTATTAATCATTCCCATCTGTTCATTTCCAGCTGCCAAAGAGAAGTGGAAAATTGGAAAGTGATCAGAAATGTCAGTATAAAGTATGTATTAGCCACATTATTCAAAGAAGTTTGTACAAATATTATCAATACGGGTGGCATATAAAGCGGTGACCTGATCCTGCAGGTTCATGCTCTACAACATTCGCAGAGTACGACCCTACCTTACACAGAAAGTGGCACAGGTCCTAATCCAGGCACTTGTCATCTCCCGTCTGGATTACTGCAACTCGCTGTTGGCTGGGCTCCCTGCCTGTGCCATTAAACCCCTACAATTTATCCAGAACGCTGCAGCCCGTCTGGTGTTCAACCTTCCCAAGTTCTCTCATGTCACCCCGCTTCTCCGCACACTCCACTGGCTTCCAGTTGAAGCTCGCATCTACTACAAAACCATGGTGCTTGCCTACGGAGCTGTGAGGGGAACGGCACCTCCTTACCTTCAGGCTCTGATCAGACCCTACACCCAAACGAGGGCACTACGTTCATCCACCTCTGGCCTGCTAGCCCCCCTACCTCTACGGAAGCACAGTTCCCGCTCAGCCCAGTCAAAGCTATTCTATGCTCTGGCACCCCAATGGTGGAACAAGCTCCCCCACGACGCCAGGACAACTGAGTCACTGACCACCTTCCGGAGACACTTGAAACCCTACCTCTTTAAGGAATATCTGGAAGAGTATAACAGTAATCCTTCTACCCCCCTCCTCCCCCACCCCCCCATTATAAAAAAAAGGTGTGGTTGTCCAACTGGCTATCCTAAGTTGAATGCACCAATTTGTAAGTCGCTCTGGATAAGAGCGTCTGCTAAATGACTTAAATGTAATATTAACTGGTCACTCTTGTGGGCTTATAGATGAGGGGATACAGATAGCTGGAGTATACAGTATTCAAATAATCTGATATCAGTGAGTGGTTCTCACTTTTAAATAAGTTTATGTTGTAATCACCCAATAGAAAACACATTTTGTCTTCATTAATAATCAGATCCAAGGTTGATGCCAGGATATCAATGAGACTAGCAATGTCAGAATTGGGTGGCTGATAGATGCATCCCATTTCCACCTTTTTACCACCAAAAAATGAACAGGAGGGAATTTCTATGAAAAGAGATTCAACATCAATGTTATCAGATGTAAGTGAGAGGTCCTCTCTTACAAATAATTGAAAACGTTTATGAACAAAAATTGACATTTTTGATGTATTACAGTTGTGAACAGCATTATAAGGAGACATGTCATAAAGCATGGTTGTCTCTTCAGTCAACCATGTTTCTGAAAGGGCAACAATGGGACATTCATGACTGAGAGAAGACAGATAATGAACAAGTTGGTTATGATTTTGAGGAAGACTACGAACGTTCAAATGAAAGGTAGAAAATAAGCTTGTCTTGAAATTAGTTAAACTGCTATACAGGTTGTTAAATTGCTTAACATTATAGTCATCACAAGTGATATACTTATTTCTGGTCAATTTCAGGAAATTTGAATCTGGATCAACACAATCATTATATTGATCATTCGCTTAATTAATATCTAATCGGTTAAGATCGGTTAACCATGTTATCAGGGTCGATATCCTGTCCATGGTGGTAGTTGAAGTAAATTCAAATCTAGGTAGTGTTTTCAGTAGTTAATTAAGAAAAATTTTAGGGGGGGGCACACGGCATGGGCGACTGGGCAGCAGGAGGCTGCCACAGGGCGAAATGGGAGACGAGGAGAGAAGGCCACCGGGTTACGGGAGCCATTGGCGAGAGGAGGGAAGGAAGTTGTAGAGGCACGGCGAGAGGTACTGAGGTGTATTGCCAGTCCGGTCCGGCCCGTTCCTGATCCCCGTTTAAGGCCAGTGGTGTGTGTTCCCAGTACGGTCCGGCCTGTTCCTGTTCCTCGCACCAAGCCTACGGTGTGCGTCGCCAGCCCGGCCCGGCCTGTTCCTGCTCCTCGCACCAAGCCTACGGTGCGCGTTGCCAGCCCGGCCCGGCCTGTTCCTGCCCCTCGCACCAAGCCTACGGTGCGCGTCGCCAGTCCGGCCCGGCCTGTTCCTGCTCCTCGCAACAAGCCTACGGTGCGCGTTGCCAGCCTGGCCCGGCCTGTTCCTGCCCCTCGCACCAAGCCTACGGTGCGCGTTGCCAGCCCGGCCCGGCCTGTTCCTGCCCCTCGCACCAAGCCTACGGTGCGCGTCGCCAGTCCGGCCCGGCCTGTTCCTGCTCCTCGCAACAAGCCTACGGTGCGCGTTGCCAGCCCGGCCCGGCCTGTTCCTGCCCCTCGCACCAAGCCTACGGTGCGCGTCGCCAGTCCGACCCGGCCTGTTCCTGCCCTTTCGCACCAAGCCTACGGTGCGCGTCGCCAGCCCGGCCCGGCCTGTTCCTGCCACTCGCACCAAGCCTACGGTGCGCGTCGCCAGCCCGGCCCGGCCTGTTCCTGCCACTCGCACCAAGCCAGGGGTGCGAGTCGTCAGCCCGGTAAGGCCCGTTCCTGCTCCACGCACCAAGCCAGGGGTGCGCATCGTCAGCCCGGTCCGGCCCGTTCCTGCTCCACGCACCAAGCCAGGGGTGCGCATCGTCAGCCCGGTCCGGCCCGTTGCTGCTCCACGCACCAAGCCAGGGGTGCGCATCGTCAGCCCGGTCCGGCCCGTTCCTGCTCCACGCACCAAGCCAGGGGTGCGCATCGTCAGCCCGGTCCGGCCCGTTCCTGCTCCACGCACCAAGCCAGGGGTGCGCATCGTCAGCCTGGTCCGGCCCGTTCCGGCTCCACGCACCAAGCCAGGGGTGCGCGTCGTCAGTCCGGCACAACCCGTGCCTGGGTCACCGGTGCCTGGTCAGGTACCGGTCAACTGCTCCACACCGGAGCTTAAGCAATCCGCTCCTCCGATGTCCAGTCCAGCTCCAGCCAGCGGGGCCAGACCGGACCAGGGGCGCTACGGGGGGATTATTGGAGGGTGGTGGGCAAGCCCGGAGCCGGAACCGCCACCGAGGAGGAATGCCCACCCAGCCCTCCCCTGGTTTGTTTATGTTTAGGCGCGGTCGCAGTCCGCGCCTTTAGGGGGGGGTACTGTCACACCCTGGCTCTGGGACTCTATATGTTGAGCCAGGGTGTGTATATTCTTGTGTTGTGTTTCTATGTCGGGATTCTAGTATTTGTATTTCTGTGTTGGCCAGAGTGGTTCCCAATCAGAGGCAACGAGTGTCAGCTGTTGCTGGTTGTCTCTGATTGGGAGCCATATTTATACAGGCTGTTTTCCCACAATAGTTGTGGGATCTTGTTTCCAGTTGGTTTGTTCCTTTTGGTTTGTATCACAGGACTGCACGTATCGTTTGTTGTTTTGTTCGAGTGTTTACTCTCATTAAATAAAGTATGTTCGTTCATCACGCTGCGCCTTGGTCTACTCCGTTCTACGATCGTGGCATTTAATAGGCTAAAGTACACATTCTGTTAACCAGTGCTTAACTTGGACTAAAATAGGTGCCGGTACTCATTTTGGGTGCCAGTACTGTTTATATTTAGAAGCAGGAGTTCCACAATCCTTTTGAGCTAATATTCTATAAGGGGAACAGGAGCTCAAGAACATTTTAGGTGCCGGTACTCAGTTCCGGTGAGCTCCTGTCCAAGTCAAGCACTGCTGTTAACATATGACCCCAAAGTGATCTGTCTTGCAATTTGTAGACTATGACATTTCAGATTTACATATGCACATGTTCAGTGGTGTAAAGTACTTAGGTAAAAATACTTTAAACTTCCACTTAAGTAATTTTTGGGGGGTATCTGTACTTTACTTTACTATTTATATTTTTGACAACTTTTACTTCACTACATTCCTAAAGAAAATAATGTACATTTTACTCCATTCATTTTTCCTGACACCCAAAACATTTTGGATGCTTAGCAGGACAGGAAATGGTCCAATTCACACACAATTAGTGAACTTCCCTGGTCATCCCTACTGCCTCTGATCTGGCGGACTCACTAAACACACTTGCTTTGTTTGTAAATTATGTCTGAGTGTTTGAGTGTGCCCCTGGCTATACATACAGTACATTTTTTTTTTAAACAAGAAAATGGTGCAGTCTGTTTTGTTTAATATAATTTGAAATCATTTATACTTTCACTTTTACTTTTGATACTTAAGTATATTTGAGCAATTACATTTACTTTTGAAACTAAAGTATATTTTAAACCAAAAGGTTTTAGACTTTTACTCAAGTAGTATTTTTACTGGGTGACATTCACTTTTACTTGAGTCATTTTCTATGAAGGGAGCTTTACTTTTACTCAAGTATGATGATTGGGTACTTTTTCCACCACTGCAAATTTTTCACAAAGTAGTTTGGATGTAGTGAACTACTTTTTCGAAGTAACTTTAGTTAAGTAAACGACAGTGCATTTGGAAAGTATTCAGACCCCTTGACTTTTTCCACATTTTGTTATGTTACAGCCTTATTCTAAAATTGATTAAATCAACACACAATACCCCATAATGACAAAGCAAAAACAGGTTTTTAGAAATGTTTGCAAATTGATAAAAATAAATAAAATGAAATATCACATTTACATAAGTTTTCAGACCCTTTGAAGCACCTTTGGCATCGATTACAACCTAGAGTCTTCTTGGATATGACGCTAAAAGCTTAGCACACCTGTATTTGGTGAGTTTGTCCCATTCTTTTCTGCAGATCCTCTCAAGCTATGTCAGGTTGATTGGGGAGCGTTGCTGCACAGCTATTTTCAGGTCTCTCCAGAGATGTTCGATTGGGTTCAAGTCCGGGCTATGGCTGGGCCAGTCAAGGACATTCAGAGACTTGTCCCGAAGCCACTCCTGCGTTGTCTTGGCTGTGTGCTTAGGGTTGTTGTCCTGTTGGAAGGTGAACCTTCGCCCAGTCTGAGGTCCTGAGCGTTCTGGAGCAGGTTTTCATCAAGGGTCTCTCTGTACTTTGCTCCGTTAATCTTTCCCTCGATCCTGACTAGTCTCCCAGTCCCTGCCACTGAAAAACATCCCCACAGCATGATGCTGCCACCACCATGCTTCACTGTAGGGATGGTGCCAGGTTTCCTCCAGACGTGACGCTTGGCATTCAGGCCAAAGAGTTCAGTCTTGGTTTCATCAGACCAAAGAATCTTGTTTCTCATGGTCTGAGAGTCATTTAGGTGCCTTTTGGCAAACTCCAAGCGGGCTGTCATGTGCCTTTTACTGAGGAGTGGCTTCCGTCTGGCCACTCTACCATAAAGGCCTGATTGGTGGAGTGCTGCAGAGGTGGTTGTCCTTCTGGAAGGTTCTCCCATCGCCACAGAGGAACTCTGGAGCTCTGTCAGAGTGACCATCGGGTTCTTAGTCACCTCCCTGACCAAGGCCCTTCTCCCCCGATTGCTCAGCTTGGCCGGGCGGCCAGCTCTAGGAAGAGACTTGGTGGTTCAAAACTTATTCCGTTTAAGAATGATGGAGGCCATTGTGTTCTTGGGGACCTTCAATGCTGCAGAAATGTTTTGGTACCTTTCCCCAGATCTGTGCCTCGACACAATCCTGTCTCGGAGCTCTACGGACAATTCCTTAGACCTCATGGCTTGGATTTTGCTCTGACATGCACTGTCAACTGTGGGACCTTATATAGACAGGTGTGTGCCTTTTCAAATCATGTCCAATCAATTGAATTTACCACAGATGGACTCCAATTAAGTTGTAGAAACATCTCAAGGATGATCAATGGAAACAGGATGCACCTGAGCTCAATTCTGAGTCTCATAGCAAAGGGTCTGAATACTTATGTAAATAAGGTATTTCTGTTGTTTTTAAAAATACATGTGCAAAAATTTCTAAAAACCTGTGTTTGCTTTGTCATTATGGGGTATTGTGTGTAGATTGATGAGGAAAGATTTGTATTTAATCAATTTTATAATAAGGCTGTAACGTAACAAAATATGGAAAAAGTCAAGAGTCTGAATACTTTCCGAATGCACTGTATATTTTTATAGCTTAACTTTTTCCACTGTGAAGTAATTGGTAGCTTGGTAAACTATATTTTCAGAGTAGGTTCCCCAACACTGCAGGGTTGTCCTTAAAATGAGGGACAGACGTTAATGATTCACTAATCACATGAAATAAATAATAATCTTCACAAACGACTTTGTCAAAGCAACAAAATAACTAGGGCTTTACAATGATGGTGAACATTTGGGGTTAAGTGGGTTTAGATCTTCCTTGATGTCACAGAGTGCACTGAGGGACATGTCAAATTGCTGAATTTTGGCATTTTAGCAAGTCAGATTTATTGAATTTTCTCTCCATGTTGTCTATATTAAAGGGCACGTAATTTAATATAACAGGCTTTTAAAATGCAATAATTTCTACTTAAAATATCAAAAGGATGCAAAAGGCACTCTTTTCGTGGAACGACCCTGTCACAAGCTGGGCTAGAACTCCGGTCTCAGATGTGGGGAGCTGGGGGTTCTACCCCTTAGCCACAGAGGAGGTATAGTTGGACCCAAATGAAACACCCAAGGCAATACTCCAGGTAAGTAGATTTAATGTAACAAAAAGGTTCTTTGCACTTCAAAAATAGTCCAACAAAAGTTCTTCTCAGAAAGAGGTATATTAACAGAGGTAGAGTAACAAAACAGGAGGCAAAACAAAATAACTCCACGAGGGGAGAAAAACAAACTAAAGATAACTTAGAAAAGCTTACTTGGAAAGACACGGTGGGACAAAGCAGGAGACACATAGCCAGGACTCAAAAACCAAGTGAGGAACAGGGGAAAAAACACAGCTAAAATACTCTAGGTGAAACAAGGCACAGGTGACCTGGATCAAGCTAATAAGGACACACGAGGAAGAACTAAGGCAGAGGGGGAACACAGATGACCTCTAGAGGCCCGGAGACAAACAGGAGGCAGGAAGCTGACAGGACCCCCTCCTCTAGGAACGACTCCTGACGTTCCTTCCAGAACACCCTGGCCTCAGGGTGCGAAACTCTCGGATCAAACCTGGGTCCAGGATGTCCTTGGCTGGAACCCAGGAGCGCTCCTCTGGCCCGTAGCCCTCCCAGTCCACCAGATACTGCAGAGAGTTCTGGACCCTCCGGGAGTCCAGTATCCGGCGGACTGTGTAGGCTGGCTGGCCGTCAATGATCCTGGGAGGTGGCGGGGGTCTGCGTGGGGGGCAAAGGGAGAAGACAAGACAGGTTTAAGTAGTGAAACATGGAAAGTGGGGTTAATTCTAAGGGAGCGAGGGAGAACCAAACGATACGAAACAGGGTTAACCTTTCTTGCTATGCGGAAAGGGCCGATGTATTTCTGGGAAAGCTTCTTGGATTCGACCCGGAGGGGCAGGTTCTTAGTGGCCAACCAAACTCTCTGACCAGCTCGGAAACTAGGGGCCGTCCGGCGGCGGCGATTAGCCTGACTTTGGTATCTCTGGGAGGTCCGAAGGAGGGTACGCCTGGCCTTCTTCCAGGTCCGCCTACAGCGTTGGACAAAGCGCTGGGCCGAGGGAACACCAACTTGCGCCTCTTCCTCTGGAAATAATGGAGGGGTGTAACCGAACTGGCATTCGAAGGGGGACAATCCGGTGGCTGAGGACTGGAGGGTGTTGTGGGCATATTCAGCCCAAATGATATAGGTGGCCCAAGACGTGGGATTACTGGCCGCCATACACCGCAGGATGGTCTCCAGATCCTGATTAATCCGTTCCGTTTGGCCATTAGACTCTGGATGGAACCCCGACGATAGGCTGGCTGTGGCCCCAATAAGCCTGCAGAAGGCCCCCCAAAACCGGGACGAGAATTGGGGACCTCGGTCGGAGACTACGTCCAGGGGAATACCAAATATCCGGAAGACATGGTTCATGAGGAGCTCAGCAGTCTCCTTAGCCGAGGGCAGCTTGGGCAGGGGAATAAACCAGGCAGCCTTAGAGAAACAGTCTACCACCACTAGGATGACGGTGTTGCCCTGGGATGGAGGAAGTCCCGTAACAAAGTCCAGCGAAAGGTGTGACCATGGCCTTCGAGGAACAGGTAAGGGATGGAGCAGTCCCTCCTCCCTTGGTAAGCGTCGTCAAAGGGGCTACCACAGAGCTGAAATTCTTAATGAACTTCCGATAGAAGTTAGAAAAGCCAATGAACCGTTGAACCTCCTTGACCGTGGCAGGTGTGGGCCAGCTGTGGACCGCTTTGACCTTCTTGGGATCCATCTCTAGGTGGCCGGGAGTGACAATAAACCCGAGAAACTGAGTCTGAGAAACATGAAACTCACACTTCTCAGGTTTAACGTAGAGGTGATTGTCAAGGAGCCTCTGGAGAACCCTGCTAACATGCCCCTCATGCTCCTTCAGTGACCTCGAGAAGATGAGGATATCGTCCAGGTACACGAAGACGAACAGATTAAGCATATCCCGGAGAACATCATTAATCAGGGCTTGGAATACTGCGGGGGGCATTGGTGAGCCCGAACGGCATCACCCGATATTCATAGTGCCCGTGGGCGTGTTGAACGCCGTCTTCCATTCGTCCCCTTGCCGGATCCGTACGAGATGGTAAGCATTGCGGAGATCCAGTTTAGTAAAAATGGAAGCCCCTTGAAGCAGCTCAAAAGCAGTGGCCATGAGAGGAAGGGGGTATCGATTCCGAACCGTGATCTTGTTGAGTCCCCGGTAATCAACACAAGGCCTAAGACCCCCGTCTTTCTTTTCAACAAAAAAGAAGCCCGCCCCAGCCGGGGAAGTAGAGGCACAGATGAGGCCGGCTGCCAAGGACTCCTTAATGTAGGTGTCCATAGCTGCTTGCTCGGGGGAGGATAAGGAAAAGATCCGACCTCTAGGAGGGCAGCAACCAGGGAGTAGATCAATGGCACAGTCATACGTGCGATGAGGCGGTAAGGAAGTAGCCAGGGCCTTGCTGAACACTGCCTTGAACCGATGGTAAACACTGGGGACTCGGGAGACGTCAACAGACTCTTGAAACTGGGTACTAGGGGCTGAGGGACTCTGAAGCATGCAGGTGAGTTGGCAAGTGGAACCCCAGTTTAGAATGGTGCCAGTAGGCCAGTCGATCCGGGGATTATGTCTGCATAGCCAAGGGTGACCCAGGATAATAGGATACTCGGGAGAGTCAATGAGATAGAAGGTCTCCTCCTGCTGGTGTTGAGAGATAGTAAGTCGCAGGGACTGAGTCGCCTCAGTAACCTTTCCTGGTTCCAGAGGTCTGCCATCTAAGGCTGTAACTGCCTGGGGTTGAGGAAGTAGTTGGGTAGGGATCTTGAGTTCCTTAGCCAAGGTTACATCCATGAAATCACCTGCGGCACCGGAATCGATCATAGCCTGGACCCGATGCTGGTGGCCCTCCCAGGACAGAGTGGCTGGAATAGCTAGGACAGCGTTAGTAGGAGGAGCTCTAATTTTCCCCATCACAACCCTCCTGTAGCTGGGCGGGGACAGGCGTTTCCCAAAGCTCGGGGCAAGTGGAGCGGAAGTGGCCGGCAACCCCGCAGTAGAGGCACCGACGCTCCCTCATGCGACGTTCCCCTTTCGTTGGGAGAAAGCCTGGAACGGCCTAACTGCATGCTCTCCGGGGAATCCTGGAGCAGTTCAGGAGCCGGGGAAGCTCTGAATGACGGAGTCCAAACAGGAGAAACAGAGCTGCTCAGAGGAACCTGGGACTGAGACACCTGGCGGCGAGCCGTTCTCCGCTCTCTTAGACGATTGTCCAGGCGGATGGCCAAGGCTATGAGGGACTCGAGATCTCCAGCTGGTTCTCGGGTGGCTAACTCATCTTGAAGGGGCTCAGATAACCCTCCCTGAAAACAGACCCTCAGCGCTTCATCATTCCATCCGCTCCTTGCTGCTATGGTCCGGAATTCAATGGCAAAATCTGCCGTGCTTCGGGGACCCTGACGGAGAGACAGTAGGCGCTTGGAAGCCTCCCGCCCACTGACAGGATGATCGAACACCCGCTTGAACTCTTCTACAAATGCAGCGTAGGAGTCACAACAGGCCTCCTGGGACTGCCACACCGCAGAGGCCCAGGCGAGCGCCTTGTCTGAAAGAAGGGTAATGATGTAGGCAATCTTGGAACGGTCTGTGGGAAAACTTGAGGGTTGGAGCTCGAAGGTGAGGGAGCATTGGGTGAGGAAACCCTGGCAAGAGCTTGGATCCCCAGAAAAGGGCTTGGGAGGTGGTAGTCGGGGCACCGCCACTGGAGAAGGCCTGTCGTCACTGGGGGGTGACCTGGAGGAAGGGAGAGGACCAGGGAGGCGTTCAAAGAGCTGGTGGAGGGAACTCATCCTTTCGGCCAGGAGTTGAGAATGACTAGCCATCAGCTCTTCTTGTCGGCTGAGAACGGCTTCATGGCGCTGGAAAGATGCCTCATGTCGAGTGATCACCGCCAACAGGTCCTGGGAACTGAGTGTTTCTGGGTCCATGATTGTCTTGGTTTTTCTGTCACAAGCTGGGCTAGAACTCCGGTCTCAGATGTGGGGAGCTGGGGGTTCTACCCCTTAGCCACAGAGGAGGTATAGTTGGACCCAAATGAAACACCCAAGGCAATACTCCAGGTAAGTAGATTTAATGTAACAAAAAGGTTCTTTGCACTTCAAAAATAGTCCAACAAAAGTTCTTCTCAGAAAGAGGTATATTAACAGAGGTAGAGTAACAAAACAGGAGGCAAAACAAAATAACTCCACGAGGGAGAAAAAACAAACTAAAGATAACTTAGAAAAGCTTACTTGGAAAGACACGGTGGGACAAAGCAGGAGACACATAGCCAGGACTCAAAAACCAAGTGAGGAACAGGGGAAAAAACACAGCTAAAATACTCTAGGTGAAACAAGGCACAGGTGACCTGGATCAAGCTAATAAGGACACACGAGGAAGAACTAAGGCAGAGGGGAACACAGATGACCTCTAGAGGCCCGGAGACAAACAGGAGGCAGGAAGCTGACAGACCCAGAGCTCAAATTGCCTATTTTTGATTGGACTAATAATTTTCAAATAACCTCCCTCCCCTACCACCTCTCTACCAATCCTTGATGGATTTTATTTCTCCACTAACCCCTCCCCTCCCTCGCTCATCACCCACAGGGCTGCGTTATCTTGTGTGTGAGCAGTAAATTGAACCCAGAGAGTTTCTTGGGGCTTTAGATAGGAGGGGAGCGTGTGTTTTACACGTAGCCCCTTTCAGTAAGCCTGCAAAGAGACGTGTTGTGGAGGCTCTTATCTTCGCTCAGACACACGCCGGACACTAATAGAAATTCTTTGGAGAGGGAGCGTGTGGGGAATGCTCAATGAGCCGCCGGAACCCGGGCCTCTGATATGAGAGGAGGGGTAACTGGTAATTGCAGTTCCTGCCCCCACCTCATCCCCCTACCTCCCCCTTCCTCCCTTCCATCTCCCTCAAGGCCGTCACCTCCCTGCCTCCTGATTAGTCAGGACACTAATGTCAGTGACTGTAACCGTGGCGACCCTTAACCTTGGTTGATCTGCAACTGTATTAGTAGACCATCCTCCATCACCCTCCTCAAATGTGAAAGGGGACATGATTTGCATGGAGTATCCTAATTGAATATGGTACCAATGGCCTTTTTAGTTTGCTTTACAGTAGAGATGTTGATGTAGGCTGGCCCTACATGTTACTGAGGAGATGGAAGCTAAGCTTCAGATTCTGGTTTATAGTTTGACACTATGCGGTGGTTGGGTATTCATCCAGGATTAACTGGAGCCCTGCTTTCCTAGGCCCTGCATGGGCTTGAGTGTCTCTGTGAATGGCCTCAGCTCCATAGAGATCCAGTCAGTGAGCAGGATAAACTGGAGCTCTGGCAACCGATAACCACACCACTCTGCAACCCTAACTGTTACTGATTAAAGGGTCCGTCCACATGAAATCAATTATTAGGATAAGGAAGTAACTTGTTAATGAAGCATCATTTGACTACTAGGCTAATTTCCTGGGTTGACTATTGTTGGTGTTAGTGGCGCTTCAATACTTGACCATGGACCAGCTGGTCTAACCAATACCTCCCCTCCTGTGTCTCTGTGATTCACTCTCTCTGACAAACCCTGGTATTTCTCCAAAGGTCTCTCTCTGCATCAACTCAATTCATTAGCTCACTATTACACTCATTGTCCAGCACCTCCTGTGACTTTTGTCAGACTGGGTAAGAGAATAGCAATGTTATTAGCAGAGGGAAGATGATAAAAGTGTTTCTCTTGTCTTTGTCGGGGTTGGCGGCGTGCGACAGCTGGGGTCACTTAAAGCCAAATCACTGGAGGATGTGAAGCGGAGCGTCAGCGCCCTCCTTTTATTTCATCCCTCGCTCCAGCCTTTTGTCTTTATCCAACTAAACCGCTGGATGCCCCCCTCCTCCCCCCTCCTCCCCCTCTTCCTCTCCTCATCCCTTTATTCTCCTCCCTCTCTCCTCCTCTATCTGCCAAGGCCCTTGCTGCTCTGTGCCCTATGAATAGTCCTTGTTAATAGCAATTCTTCAGAAGATTAATTTCAGAGAGAGAGAAAGAGGGAAGAAAAGGGCTAAAGGGATTTAGTATTTAAAATGTATTAATGCCCTTTTGCAGTATGTCGGCAGAAATAGGTGTTAATTCACATTAGCATACCCCCTCCCTACTCTGTACAATTAAAAAGCTCATTTCATTAGCAGCCTCCCAGCTTCGCCTCTGATACTGTTTCACACCAAATGCCATCTATGGTTTCTCAAGGCTGTTTGCACATTGTGAATCACTACATTAATCACAGTGAATCCTCAGTAAATACAACATGAATACACATGTAAACAATCTGTATTTGTGTGGCTCTATATCTTACCCCTCTCTTACAGCAAATCATTTTAGGCTAGGTTCAGGTTCAGGGTATCAGATTTATGTATTTTATGTTTTCAAATGAATGTCCTTTTAGAGTTAAGTGGTTGTAAACTTTGTTACCACTATATTAGCATGTAGTTAACCTGCTGATTTTGTGAATGTATGACAAGGTTAACTGCAGGCAGTGCTTATCCCAGCCAGCCAAGATTTCCTTAAGACACTTCCTCATCTCAACACTGGATGGCAGTAGAAGTATTCTGTATCCCAGCTCTGGGTCCATCTATGTGCTGCATAAAGGCCTACAGTAGGCTACTCTTCTACCTACCCCACCATACTGTAAGTGTGTAATTTCCCTCTCGTAGGAAAGCTAGAGACAAATGTTATGATGTCATCCCAGATAATCTAATAGGCCCTAATCGCTCTCATTTTCACAAGGATTTCAGTCCAGCAGCAGCCTAAGCCATTTACTTCCATTATAATATGAATGGTAGAGTGGCACACTGCACTGCTATGATCATAGTAAGCTCTCCTCTAGTGGAAGATGGATAGGGGATTTGAAGTGGCAAGCTGCTGTGTGATCCAACAGATGTTTAGTTTGATTGGAAATTCTTACGTTTCTGTTTCAGTTACTCACATATCCTCAATGTGGAGCCGATTGTCTCTAAAACTAGCGTCTTACACACTCTGACTACATCCCTTTATTGGTTTTCCTCGAAATTGCAACAGCTGTGTGCTTAGCCCTTATAGAAAGATCCACTCTACTTAGGCATATGGCAGCATGCTTCGTTACTGTGGTTCAGATGCATATAAATCCAGATATATTTTTAGCATATACGTTTTTATGCTCGCTTTCATACAAACACCTTGTTAATGGTTGAAGCAAATGGCTGAGAGGAGCAGAGCAGTGAAGAGCTAGCTGTCTGCTGTGATGCAATAGTTTAAGAATGTGCCAGTTGAGGGTTAATATGAAATCGATCAGACCAGAATGAGGGGACGTCCACGAGCAGAAGTCCCAGGTGACACTTTTGGCTGTCATTTCGTTGTCGTGACCTGTCATGTGTGAAAGATTGGGTAGCCCTGGGATCTTCTCTGAGATGGCAGACAGAGCCACGTTATCATGTCCTCAGATGCTCTGTAGTGAGGGCTATCTCATGCAACAATCTGAAGCACAATCACTACAACTCTGTTCACGCACAAGCTACTTGCTGCTGGACTGCTCAGTATGGATGCTACAGAACTTCAAAGTTAGATAGTATATTTGTATTTTTTATGTCTTGTTGTAGGGTTCTCACACTTCTTGTGATGATTCAATTCATACCTACCCTCTGCACTCGTCTGGTACTGTACTCTTTCACTCTCTAATTTTTTCTCTCTCTCTCTCTCTCTCTCTCTCTCTCTCTCTCTCTCTCTCTCTCTCTCTCTCTCTCTCTCTCTCTCTCTCTCCCTCTCCATCTCTCTTTCTCTATCTGTGGTTTATCAGAGAGCTAGTAGTAGCAGCAGTAATCGGGCGGTGCGGAAAGACTGAACAGCAGAGTAAAAAGGGCTTGCACAGATAACCCAGCTCTATCGGAAATTGTAATCTCAGAGTTGACATCTTTCTGCATGTAAAGCTATTAAGGCTCCACTAGCAGCATCTCACAAGCAGCCCGGAATGCCAGTAATTGCAAACGTAACAGCAGGTGGAGGGGAGAGAGAGATTTTATCCCTCACACTCCGAACAAGCGCACCACGGCAAGCAACATTTCCGCTGCTCAGTGCTCTCCTCTCAGAGACGTGCAGGAGGAACTCGTGGAGTGAAAGGGAATTAGTCAGTTGGATTAGGCTGCATCTGGTGATCTAAAACAAAGAGTACAGACAGAACACTGTGTGTGATTATGTACTGTATCTGTGTGTCTGTTTAGTTTAGTTTAAAATGTGACCAGACTGTGCGGCCAGTAGGCTTGGGCGATATACAGTTAATACCGTATATTGGGGTGGTTCTAAAAAAATACATGTTTTGGGTTGGGGGCTCCCCCGCCGTGTTTTGTTCAGTCAGTAATAATGGATTTGACTGATAACCGAGGTCTGAAAGATGCGTAGTGAGACATCATCTTATTGGAGGATATCAAAGGTATTTGAAATAATTTGTGGGTGTTTTTGATTTGTTTACATACAGTATATTTTATTAATTTTTTATTTCACCTTTATTTAACCAGGTAAGCCAGTTGAGAACAAGTTCTCATTTACAACTGCGACCTGGCCAAGATAAAGCAAAGCAGTGCGATAAAAACAACAAACACAGAGTTACATATGGAATAAACAAAACGTACAGTCAATAACACAATAGAAAATCTATATACAGTGTGTGCAAATGTAGTAAGTTATGGAGGTAAGGCAATAAATAGGCCATAGTGCAAAATAATTACAATTTAGTATTAACACTGGAGTGATAGATGTGCAGAAGATGATGTGCAAATAGAGATAATGGGGTGCAAATGAGCAAAATAAATAACAATGTAAATAACAATATGGGTTTGAGGTAGTTGGGTGGGCTAATTACAGATGGGCTGTGATCGGTGCAGTGATCGGTAAGCTGCTCTGACAACTGATGCTTAAAGATAGTGAGGGAGATAAGAGTCTCCAGCTTCAGAGATTTTTGCAGTTCGTTCCAGTCATTTGCAGCAGAGAACTGGAAGGAATGACGGCCAAAGGAGGTGTTGGCTTTGGGGATGACCAGTGAGATATATCTGCTGGAACGCATACTACGGGTGGGTGTTGCTATGGTGACCAATGAGCTAACATAAGGCGGGTGTTTGCCTAGAAGTGATTTATAGAGACCTGGAGCCAGAGGATTTGGCGACAAATATGTAGTGAGGGCCAGCCAACGAGAGCGTACAGGTCACAATGGTGGGTAGTATATGGGGCTTTGGTGACAAAATGGATGGCACCAATTTGCTGAGTAGAGTGTTGGAAGCTATTTTGTAAATGACATCGCCGAAGTCAAGGATCGGTAGGATAGTCAGTTTTACGAGGGCATGTTTAGCAGTATGAGTGAAGGAGGCTTTGTTGCGAAATATGAAGCCAATTCTAGATTTAACTTTGGATTGGAGATGCTTAATGTGAGTCTGGAAGGAGAGTTTACGGTCTAACCAGACACCTAGGTATTTGTAGTTGTCCACATATTCTAAGTCAGACCCGCAGAGAGTAGTGATTCTAGTCGGGCGGGCGGGTGCAAGCAGCGTTCGATTGAAGAGCATGCATTTAGTTTTACTAGCGTTTAAGAGCAGTTGGAGGCCACGGAAGGAGTGTTGTATGGCATTGAAGGTCGTTTGGAGGTTTGTTAACACAGTGTCCAATGAAGGGCCAGATGTATACAAAATGGTGTCGTCTGCGTAGAGGTGGATCTGAGAGTCACCAGCAGCAAGAGCGACATCATTGACATACACAGAGAATAGAGTCGGCCCGAGGATTGAACCCTGTGGCACCCCCATAGAGACTGCCAGAGGTCCAGACAACAGGCCCTCCGATTTGACACATTGAACTCTATCTGAAAAGTAGTTGGAGAACCAGACGAGGCAGTCATTTGAGAAACCAAGGCTATTTAGTCTGCCAATAAGAATGCGGTAATTGACAGAGTCAAAAGCCTTGGCCAGGTCGATAAAGACGGCTGCACAGTACTGTCTTTTATCGATCGCGGTTATTATATCATTTAGGACCTTGAGCTTGGCTGAGGTGCACCCATGACCAGCTCGGAAACCAGATTGTATAGCGGAGAAGGTACGGTGGGATTCGAAATGGTCGGTGATCTGTTTGTTAACTTGGCTTTCAAATATGAGTCTCGGCCTATATGTTGTATGTATGTGTGTTAATATGAGTTTGAAATATGTGTGTATGAGTGCCCTCTCCTTTGCTCCTTGTTATTTAGCATCCTTGCTGTCAGGGCAGATGGGTTCCCCTTGAATAAGAAGAACTGGAGTGATTTTCCACCAAGGATCAGTGCTGTAGAGTTATTAATGGTAGAAGAGATGAGAGAGGAGGAACGCCATTGGCCCATATTCTCCTTCTCCCCAGACAGCTCCCACTCTGGGTAATCAGTTTGATTATTAACTGCTAATTTATTGCATAGCTGGGAGCTATGTGTTAAATAAATGCATCAGAGTAAATAAACAGAGGAGCAGACGAGGGAACCCAGGCATGGCTGAGACTGCTGCTATCGGATGGAAACTCAGCACGGGAAGACAGCGCAGGGGTATACAGGAAGGCAGGCTGTGTGTGTGTTTATGAGTTAGAGTGAGTGGTGCTATTTTCATGTGTTATAATAACTGTACTGTACTGTGATGCTGAGATACTATATGTAGGCTAGATGAGGGCAATGAGGAATTCAGCTATCACATAGCTCTGATTCACCATCTGTTGTCAAGAAGAAACAAGTGTCTCTTCTCTTCTAGCTCGGTCTGTGTTCAATATCCACATAATTCATATGCATAGTAGGGTATTTGCATTGTGCGTAATTGATTTGAGTAAAGCTAGCCTATACCTCTCATCTCACCATTGATAACAGGTTGTCTGTCTGGTTCTTTGGGTTCTGTGTAGGCCTAGTTCTGCTTTGTGTTCCTAATCAGATTCCTCTCATTCATTAGGCCTGGTCTTCAGTTCCAGTTCCACCACATGGTTCTAGAATCACTCTCTCTCAGCGTACCTGGGCCGGCCTGTTTCCCTGCATCCATCCCATCCGGCCTGTTTACTGAGTTATAGCCCAACAGATAACGAGGCGTGGACGGCCTTATTTATGAGAAAACCAGCGCCCAGCAAGCTTCATTTCAGGACTTATCTGTGTAATTCATGCTTGGCTGAGTATTATCTGCTGGCTCCAGATCCCCAGAGGAGGCTCTGCAGTGAAGGAGAGAGCCCATCAGATTGCCTTTGTCTCTGCGGCGAATTAAAAGAGGATGAATAAAAAAATGACAAGGTCTGTGTGTGGTCAGGGAGAAAGGGGGATTAAGCCCGGCGTTATAGCGCTACTACAGTGCTGCTGGTCCATTGGTTCAATTCATGGTTTCACTCATTAGTATTAGTGATGGTGTGTCTGCGTGCGTGTGTGTCCAAGTGTAAGGCTGTCAAATTGTATGTTTGTGAGTTAGCTATAAAGAAGATGCTGTTCCTTAGCAACTTGCTTTAACTACCCATAGAGATTGTGCACTAAAACCCATCACATCATGACCACTTACTTTATAATATATTATATAGTGTGACATGTGCATGGCTAGATATGTAGGCTAGGACTAGATGTTACTCGAAAACATGTGGCAAGCTGAATAAGACTTGCAGACAGTAAGAGTGTAACACAGCAGCAGTATTTCAGAGCTAATTCCCCTCTCCTCTGGTGGAGCAGTGCGTTGCTCAGCTCTGCTGTCACCCAGTCCTGAACACCAGGGACAATATAGGGGGATTTTCCTCAGGCGATTCTACTGTGATTGTAATGCCTGTAATTTAGACTGGAGCTGGAGCTGCGGTCATCTTTACTGCTGGGCTGGCTGGCTGGCTGATTAGCTGTGAGTCTAGAAGGGAGAGGAGAGGCTGTAATGAAGCAGACACACCTACTGCCGACTGGAGACTTGAGGGGTCTTTAAATCGTGTCACAGACCCTCTCACACAGGAAAGGGCAGGTTAAGCACTAAGCAATGACACCAGCTAGGTAAATGCATTGTGTTTCTAAGCACGTGCTGGCTTGATTAGGAACCCTGTTTGAAGAACAGCCCCTGGTTGACTTTTGTGTCCCTAGGGATCTAGCCCACAGCCTCTATCTCAGACAGCGGAAACCATCCTCTTCTTGGCTCTCTGTACTGTCTAGTTTAGATGCAGCACCGAGGCATAATATATATTTTGTTGTATTTTTTGGGGGGGTACTTTTACACCTTTTTCACCCCAATTTCGTGATATCCAATTGGTAGTTACAGTCTTGTCCCATCGCTGCAACTCCCCTACGGACTCGGGAGAGGCGAAGGACGAGAGCCATGCGTCCTCCGAAACACGACCCTGCCAAGCCACACTGCTTCTTGACACACTGCTCTCTTAACCCGGTAGCCAGCCGCACCAATGTGTCAGAGGAAACACCGTCCAGCTGGCAACTGAAGTCAGCTTGCAGGCGCCCGGCCCGCCACAAGGAGTCGCTAGAGCACAATGGGACAAGGAAATCTACGATGCAGTGCCTTAGACCGTTGTGCCACTCGGGAGGCCCCACCGAGGCATTCTCAGCCAAACTTTAGCTTTCTCACACGAGCAGCACTCTTTATGAAATCAAATTACCACCCCTCCCATCCTGCAGCCTATTTATTTCACACACCGGTTTTGTGTTTTTTAGATTTACCATTCAGCAGCCTATATAATGATGACGAATCATCCTTCTGCTTCTCGCTTGACCCCCTCCTTTACCCACTCTGCCTCTCAATGATCAACAGAGCGGCTCTCTCTTCCTTTTCTTTGATTCCCTTTCCTCTCACTCCCCCCCCTCCTCTCACTCTCTCAGTCTCTCCCTCTCTCTCTCTCTCTTCCCTTCCCTCACTCTCTCCATCTCTCACCTTTCTAGCCTGCTAAAGAGGTGGATGCCTGGGTAATCACAGCCTGATGTTCTGTTAATATCCCTCTCTTTTCCTCACGGTTCTGTCTGCTCCAACTACAGTGTTGTTGTTTCCCTGCATTAAGACTGAATGTGTGCATGCAGGCCGGGCCACTCTGCCACCACGCTGCATAGCTATCCAGCTAGAAAATTACATATGATCTGCGTGCTGATGGAGGTTATTTTCTGTGTGAGAGACACGGGAGACTGGAGGAAAAAGGGGTGATTTTCGCCTGGGTATAATTTGGGGTTGCGCTTTGTTGCGTTTGTCTGGCTGTTACATACGACGCTCTCTCTCTTAGTGCTGCAGGAAGCCCACGCATTGCCGCCAGGGTCCGCCATGCACACTGAGCACAGCCAACAGGGTTCGAGAGAGTGTGTGTCTGTGTGTTTGTTGTGTGTCTTTAAGTGCATCCCTGCTGTGTGATCTCTCGGTGTGTCTCGTCAGCCTGTGCCCATCCTCCATGGCCATCTCCTCAGTTGTCTCCAGACAGTTTGGGGACACCAGCTGTCCTCAGTGACGTCTGTTGCTCTTTGTCCCTCCTCTCAACTCAGCTCTTAATCTCTTCTCTCACTACTAAGCTAACTCACCTCCAGACGGACACTACTCTCTTCTTCCTCATCCTCCTCTACTTACTGTACCTCTCCTAGATATCTATCGCTCCTCTCCCTCTCTCACAGACACTACTGTCTGTATGGTATAGGGCAGGTTACAGTTATTACTGACAACTACACAGTAGACCCCCAGGAGTGGACACACGGCAGCACACAACCAGAAAGAAAGGAGCAGGAGGACAGTGTCATGGACAAGGACGAGGAGTGCTCCAGCGTGTGTGTCAGTTGCATGTTTGTCGTGTTTGTATTTTTTTGTCATTTTTGTTATGGAGGTTTTGATGTGTTCCTGAATGATACCATCATCATCATAATCATCATCATTATCAATGCTTTGCCTTTCTCTCTTTGCTTGTTTTGGGATTCCACCATTGTTTTAATGTCCTCTTTTTGCAGTCTGACTGCAGCCTTGTACAGGGTAGTCTGACTACCCTTATTCACTCCTGACCACAATGTGTGTGTGTGTGTGTGTGTGTGTGTGTGTGTACAGGTTTATATCGTTCATTTCTGTTCCTTTTTAAGCCTTTGAAATCTAATTTAGCTTGATTTAGCTTGACATTTAGCTTGATTAAATTACTTCACCAATCAGTGCGGATAGAGCAGTTTGTTATGGAGGAAGGTATTTACATGCATTGGAGAGACAAGTGTAGGGCGCGAGATGCGACTGACATTTTGTGGTTATTGAGAGCGAGAGTGGGTGGAGGAGGAGGCTTTGCTTGAAGCTCTGGACATCTTGTTCTTATGACATGCATTATCTTAATTAGGCCCACATAATTAGACCTACGGAGGAGCGGCTTCTATAAAGGAACTTTGAATGTCTTTGAACTTCAGAGAGTTGGCCTAACAAGCTTGTGTGTGCAAAGCAGCACCAGAATTACAATAAAAACACGTCTTACCTTTTTATAGTTAATACATCCAATGTGAAACGTGATAACTATAGTAACCTTAACTAGTATTGAAAAGATGTATCCATTCTTCTCTAATTAAATATCTCTCCCTAATTTCTGAAATATGCTTGTAACATCAGCTACAGTAGAGAGGGGGAGGGGCCTACACACACAGACACACACTGGGAAAGATTTTTAACTGTCAGGCAGACACTGGAATACGTTTCTGAGTGACAGAGTGAGAGCTTTGCATAGTCGCTTTGTTGTGTTTTTTGTGGGACTGGGAAAAAATGCCTGGAACGTAAAATAACATAATTAACCGGTTCCCATGCATTTCAAATAACGCTTCCATTCCGGAACAGTATAGATCACATTCGTTCCCAGTTCTGATTATGTTCCTCTAAAAATATTGTTATTTTCTGGCTTTCGGTTTGGTTCTGTTGCCAGAATCGGTTCCAGTCCCTGGTTTCCTCTCTTTCAGGCTAAACAGTTGGAGAAGAAGGAGGCAGAGCTGAAAGCACTGGACACCTTTTTCAAGGAGCAGTTGGTACAACTGGAGAAGAGGGTATGAGGCTATTATCTTCACACACACACACACTCACTCACTCACACACACACACACACACACACACACACACTCACACACACACACACACACACACACACACACACACACACACACACACACACACACACACACACACACACACACACACACTGTAATGCTATGCTACACACTACTAACCCTGACTTAACACTCACAATTCTTCCGAAACATAAATCAATGAAAGTATGAAAATATATATAAATGGGGATTGTTTCTTGACTTAATTATAAAGCCAGGTGTTAAAACGTGAACATTCTCTTGAGCCTCTTCACTGAATGTGTTTAGTTGGATGTGCATATTTTTCTATTTTCTTTTGGGTGAAATTTAGCCCATCTGTTGTGATGAGCCTTCCTCAATCATAAATGCACCCAGTAGTCCCATCTTTTCACTTTATTATGGTGGTGACCAGGAACACATTGCTGTTAGAGAGGGAAAAAGCTGTGTTTTTCTGCCTTTTAAGACCTTTAATTTCCCGTCATTTTCCCTGCATGTCCCTGACATTTCCAAGACATAAAAGTTGTGGTGCGCAGTGCTAAGCAGCAGTGGCCTGGCCAGGCACCAACGGAGAGGACCTTTAATATCCAAAGAAGAGCAGAACAGAGGCAGTCCTGTCCTGTAGGGCCAGTAGGGAGGCTCCTGGGGAGTTAGCATGCTGTTTGTCTTGCGCTGCTGGCAGGATGAGATGCGACTTGTGAATTTGATAGGGCAACACTTTCCTCCCATAGAGCCACGGCAAAAGTTAGGGAAACGGACACAACAGGAAGGATTTAATGTAAGTGGAAGCAATGTTGGCTGAATAGGACACACCACTCTTACTACCTTTATGGTGACAAATGCTTTGTCACTCTTGGCCACAGTCTGACTGGTCTGATCCTGACTGTTTTCCCAGATTAAATAGCCTTTTTAATAGTGACTCTGAGGAGCTCTAGTATGTGGTAGTAAAGTGCTGGTGGTGAACGACAAAGCTAATTAAGCATATTATCTCCCTGAAGTGGCGAGAGGAAGTCCATCTGCTTCATATGGGAGGTAATTTACCTGTTAGCCCAGGGATGATCAATTTCCCCCAAAAATGTAATCTTAATTTTTTTGGGGAACTCAGTCTGGGTCTCAACTTACTGTTGCGAGTTAGAATAGTAGAATACACAAGGTGCAATTTCAAAATTTGGTTGTGCATCAGATGTTTTTCCCTTGATATGTCAGTCAATGTTTTCTAGGCCAGCTATCTAAACTTGTCGAATTACCGGCCGCAAATACAAACATTTCTATCCACCTTATGGCAAAATGAGTAGAATTGCATGAAATCTTCTCTACACCCCATGGCAAAATGTGTAGAAATGCACAAAACTTAAATAAATAAGTCTCTCCGCTGTCAAGAGGGGGGCCACTATAATGTTTTGCAATGTGGTGGTGTGTGTGTGGGGGGGGTATGGATGTGGGTATGCAGTTCAGATTTGTTATGGCCCCCACCCCCATCAAAGTTACCCATCCCTGTGATAGACTCTGAGTGGTTGTTTGGGACCCGGTACAGGTTCCGACGAGTTTGTGGGGGTACTCTCCCAATTTTCTTTGTCAGAAAATAGAAAGTGATGCCAAACTGCAGTCAGGTCAAGATCCTAGTGAGGACGATGAGCACGCAGATGAGCTTCCCTGAGATTTCTGACAGTTTGTGCAGAAATTATTCGGTTGTGCAAACCCACAGTTTCATCAGCTGTCCGGGAGGCTGGTCTCCGACGATCCAGCAGGTGAAGAAGCCAGATGTGGAGGTCCTGGGCTGGCGTGGTTACACGTGGTCTGTGGTTGTGAGGCTGGTTGGACGTACTGCCAAATTCTCTAAAACAACGTTGGTAGAGAAATGAACATTCAATTCTCTGGCAACATTTCTGGGGGACATTCCTGCACTCAGCATGCCAGTTGCACGCTCCCTCAAAACTTGAGACATCTGTGGCATTGTGTTGTGTGACAAAACTGCACATTTTAGAGTGTTGACAGCACAATGTGCACCTGTGTAATGATCATGCTGTTTAATCAGCTTCATGATATGCCACACCTTTCAGGAGGATGGATTATCTTGGCAAGGCGAAATGCTCACTAACAGGGAAATAAGCTTTTTTACTTTTGTTCAGTATATAAGGTGCTTTTTTGAGCTCTTCTAGCTGTGCCGTTGAGGAACTAGAGCAAGCACACTTGTAGTTGTTTTGTTTGGAACACATCCCTGCTTCCCCGCCTCACACAATTACTGTTGTTTACGCAATCCAAAAACGGTCCATTATAAATTGCAATCTGGGTCAGGTGGGCTTCATTTGAAAACTTGTTCTATTGCCAACATGACTAGCTAAGTTATGAAATACGACCTTACAGTGTTAGGCTTTCACAAGGCAATTCAGAGAAACAGATTGTAATTTTGGTGTGCATAGAATGGAGTTATTCAGATGTGTGTTCCACTGTGAATTTTCACAATACGACAAACATAGGCTCATTCTGTTCAGAACAAACCAGGGTATGACGCCATGTCGTCTTGTAACTGTACATCAAACATAGTGATCATAAACATTGACACTATATGACAAGTTTTATGATATGAAAATGTGAAGTGTACATTTAGACTCACAGGTGTTTGGCTTGCTTGTATGACATCAAAGTGGTGTTTATTATAAACATCTATGTCTCATCTTTCAAAATGTATCAAGTCCTCTTAATTTACAGCATTTCCCTCACTCAGACAACAAAAAAATGATAAAAGTTGCCCAGTTAGTGGGAGGGATGGGGGCAACTCCTTGTCACACGCTGTGCTCAAGTTCAGAACGGCTGTCAGTCAAAACCCATACAGTACCATGAAGCAGAGACCCTGAGCTCTGACTTCATGTATAGCATGTTACAGTACAGCCACTGCGTTCCAATTTAGGTGCTCACCAGTGTCCAAATCTGCCATTTACAACCCAGATACGGATATGAGAGTAAAGGGTTAATGTTCTCTGAACTATTTGAGAACATTCCCAATGTCAAACCATTTCGAGAACATTCCTAGAATATTACGAAAATGTTAATTAAATGTAACCATGTTTGAACTTTTAGGAAACGTCTGTTAAAGTAATGAAATGCCAAGAACATTTTATTTTTTTGTCAAGTTCCTTAAATGTGCTGAGAATGTTTCAAATCCAAGCAACTGTCCTGCACCATTCTTAGAGAGTTGTGGGAAGGTTGTATGCAAAATAACCATAGGACAACCAAGCTCTTAGAAACACAGAACGTTATGAGCTAGCTGGGCCCATTTCTTCCGAAACATATATCAATGAAAATAGATATAAATGGGGAAGACAGACGTTAAAGCGTGAACATTCTCTTTGAGTCTCTTCACTGAATGTGTTGGGTGAAATTTAGCCCATCTGTTGTGATGAGCTTTCTCGCATCACTAATGCAGTAAGTAGTCCCCTACTTTCATTTTATTATGGTAGGGACCAGAAACACATTGCTCTTAGAGGGGAAAAAGCAGTGTTTTTCGGGCTTTTAAGACCTTTAATTTCCCATCATTTTCCCTGCGTGTCCCTGACATTTCCAAGACATAAAAGTTGTGATGCGCAGCGCTAAGCAGCAGTGGCCTGGCCAGGCGCCGACGGAGAGGTTTTGTAATATCCCAGGCAGAGCAGAGCAGAGGCAGTCTTGTCCTGTAGGGCCAGAAGGGAGGCTCCTTGGAAGTTAGCATGCTGTTTATCTTGCGCTGCTGGCAAGGAGAGATACAACTTGTGAACTTGGTCAGGAATTTGATAGGGCAACGCACACCTCCCAAAGAGCCACAGCAACAGTTAGGGAAACGGACACAACACAGGAAGGATTTAATGTAAGTGGAAGCAATGTTGGCTGAATAGGACACACCACTCTTACTACCTTTATGGTGACAAATGCTTTGTCACTCTTGGCCACAGACTGACTGGTTCGGGTCTGACTGTTTTCCCAGATTAAATAGCCTTTTTAATAGTGACTCTGAGGAGCTCTAGTACGGGGTAGGGAAGTGCTCAGATGGTGGTGAACGACAAAGCTAATTAAGCATATTATCTCCCTGAGGTGGCGAGAGGAAGTCCATCTGCTTCATACGGGAGGTCATTAAGTGACGTGTCTTTGTTCAGAAGGCCTACAGTACTGCGCCTTGATTCACCAAATCGGCGTTTCAACACATGAGGAGGAGACATGAAATGGAATGGGCTTACCTTGCGGTGTGAGACGCGAGGGAGCAGAAAGCGTCTGAGTGAAGCCGCCTCAGAGCCCATTGAGCTATTGACTAATGGAGTCAGGGCCGTTCTCCAAGATTTGCCATTGAATTTTTCAGAAAGGGAGAAGAAAATGTCTGTTCTCTCTCTCTCTCCCTCCTTATCATTCACACACAGGAGAAAGGAATGGTTTCCTGATGAATTCTGTTAAAATTTTCAAATGGACTGGTTTATTTGGAATAGGGTCCTTTTGAAATGAAGGGAAGGATCTATTGGCATTGGGTGGCAAATGTCCCTCACCAACCTGTATGTACCCTTTAGAAGACATGCAGACTCTGGCGCCTCTGAAATTTTCTCTACACATCTTTATTATATTGCTTCATTGATGTGCTGTCACCAGCAATTTACCTATAAAACAAACAGGGGTGCAGATGATGTTGTGGCCTGTCTGCTGCACAGACTCCTTGAACATCTAGAGGCCTCTGGGAACTAAACCAGGATCCTTTTCGTGGACTTCAGCTCAGCATTTAACACCATACAAAGGCACAGAATGATAGAAAAATTCACCAACCTCTACGTCTATTTGAACCTCATTAAATGGATCCACAGTTTCCTCAATCACAGACCCCAGGCCATCAGTGGAAGGCAAAACATCCCCACTGGTCATCACCAACACTGGCGCCCCCCAGGGGTGTGTTCTGAGTCCTTCCTGTAAACGTAACATTATGACTATAACTACTGTTCCCTGAAGGAACATACTATGGAGCGTCGCATTCTCACAATTTCAGTTGAAGGATCTACAATCATGCCTGACAAGGCCAATGAAATCTGTGCCTCGCTGGAAGCTCTGCCTTCCACAGGTGATACGGTTGAGGCTCAATTTAATACTGCTCTTCACCGAGCCCAGGAACGGGCAGTGCGGTGTCAAACAGGTGTTGTATCTCGTTTCCCTCCTTCAGGGAACAGTAGTTATAGTCATAATGTTACGTTTACAGGAAGGGACTTTGAACACACCCCTGGGGGGCGCCAGTGTTGGTGATGACCAGTGGGGATGTTTTGCCTTCCACTCTGATGGCCTGGGGTCTGTGGTTGAGGAAACTGTGGATCCATTTAATGTCAGTCAACTTCGGTACAACATATTATGGGAAAATATAATCACATGCCAAGCCGACCCCAACGGATACTAAATGAAACGGCCCATGGTAGACCACCCAGACCTGACCCCACCAGATGTAGCAGTCTGGGTATTGCGCACATGGTACGCTGCCTAGTGACTTTCCCCTGTCCCAGTAGTAAGCACACTGTGGGCTACACTGGCAGCTGTGACATCCAAGCGATACAACCTAACAAAATTGTGTGGTGATGCCCAACTCGCCGCAGCACAAATATCTCCTATAGTCAACCCTTTTAAACAACGCCTAAGACACTGCCAGACCGTTGGTGGCGTGGGCGCATACACGCGCTAGGTAACCCTTGCTGCTATATGCTTCAACTATCCAGTGGGAGAGACACTGCTTAGAGAGTGCCCTGCTGCAAACTGGATTGGCAAAACAGACAAAAAGCTGGTCATATAACTGGATATCCCAGGTCTGATCAATGTATGTGCATAAAGCTGGCACCGGACACAGGGCATGTAACCTCTGTTGCTCTTCAGAAGCAAAAGGAGGAAGCGAAAAGGGAAATAGCTAAAAAGCTTAAGAACCTGTAAGACATAGCCTTGACTTTCGGGGTGAAGGCCGCATTTGAACACAATATCATCTTAGAGTCGCCCAGGGTGAACTGAGTACAGGAATGGTGTACAGATAATGCGTGGAGGTCCCCAACATGTTTAGCCGAGGCCAAAGCCATGAGCAGCAAGGTTTTGTAGGAGAGGATCTTCAGATCCACCGACTCCAGAGGCTCAAAGGGGGCCACACACAACGCCTCCAAAACCAGAGCCAAGTCCCATGTGGGCGCAATAGATTAGGGCACCACCAGGGGGTGAGCCCCCGATGAGGCTCCGTCAATTCCCACATGACACGCTGAGATATGTACACTTTTAACGTGGAGAATGTGTGTCCCTGCTCGAAAAGCCCCTGTATGAACATAAGGATTTCCCTCACAGAGCACTGAAAAGGAACAAGTCCTTTATCTTGGCTCAAAAGCATGCCACTTAAACGCATACAGCCCTCTCGTAGAGGGAGCCCTTGCAGACTGAATGGTAGCAATAACATTTGGAGGTAAACCCCTAGCCATCAGATTGGCCCTCTCAGGGGCCAGGCCCATAGGAACCAAATATCTGGCCTCGTGCCAAACCTGTCTGTGCGCCTGGGTCAACAGGTCCTTGCTCAACGGGAGTTGCCACAGGTCCCCACCTAAAAGGCGAACGATCTCTGCGAACCGAGGCTGCCTGGGCCTACGGGGAGCTACATGAATGAATGATAAGCCCTCCCAGTGCACCCTCTCCAACGTGGGCTGAATCAGAACCACTGGCGCAAATGCGTAATTGAGGGTCCGTTCCCAATGGAGAACTCGGTTCCTCATCGAGAAAAATAGACGACACTACGCGATGTGTAAAGATCGACGTCGGCCCTGCCGAACTGCTCCCATATCTGGGCAACTACCCAGGGGTGTAGTCTCCACTCCTGAGGAAAAGGATAGCAGATCCGCACCCGAGTTGAGGCAACCGGGAACATGCACTGCCCAAAGTGAGAGCAAATGCGCACTCACCCACAGCAACAGGGAGTGAGCCAAGGTGAGGAGGGGGAGGGACTGAGTTCCCCCCTGTCTGTTGATGTATGCCACCATCGTCATGTTGTCGGATCTGAACAGCACATGCCGGCACGACAAACGCGGGAGAAGGCGTCTGAGCACTAAGTACACCATCAGATGTTCCATACTCCCCAAATTGACACTGTCCATACTCCCCGAATTGAGTAACCCTCGCACAATGTGCCACCCTTCGGGGGACGAGTCTGTCATGACCACCTTGCGGGACAACACCTGACCCATGAGAACCCCTTGTGACAGCAGCCAGGGATCCCTCCACTGTGGCAGTGCCTGAAGGCATGTCGGGGACACCTGAATCGACCGGCCTAGGTGGCGAGTAGCACCCAGCGCTGGAACGGCTGCATCAATAATAGTCCCTGCGGAATGAATACTATCATAGATGCCATTATCCCTGATAGGCCAATACCCTCAGCCTCTGGACCCTCATGGGTGCCAGAGTTGCCTCCACCACCTTTGAGACGGACAAGCCGAATGGAAGTACCAAAAACATGTAGGCTACCGCCTCGTAATGGAATATTAGGAACTTTCTGTGATTGGGGTACATGGGCACATGAAAGTCTACATCCTTTAGGTCAATGGTGGTGAACCAATCGCCGGGACGCGCGGATCGTAACAGTTTGTGAGCATCTTGAATTTGCGAACTCTGAGATGAAAAGCGCTCAGGCCTCTTCCTGCTTCTTTTTGGCCTCAAACCCAATAAGGTATATATCCATTGCATGTGCTTCTTGGGCCAGTATAATATAATATAATATGCCATTTAGCAGACGCTTTTATCCAAAGCGACTTACAGTCATGCGTGCATAAATTTTTGCGTATGGGTGGTCCCGGGGATCGAACCCACTACCCTGTCGTTACAAGCGCCGTGCTCTACCAGCTGAGCTACAGAGGACTCTGAGTATAGTTAGGCTCTGTCCAGAAGAATCCCTAACCACTCATCCCTAGATCTGAAACAACTTAATAGGTGAAAGCAATAGGGTGAATGCACTTTGAAATCAAATCAATGGTTAGAGAATTGTCAAATTAACTGATAACTGACACAGGCATGGTGGTGTAGCAGGAAGATCTGAATGTCGTGAACCAAGAAGTTGTGAGTTCAATTCCCAATAACATGCACAATGTAATCATGTATGTCAAAGTGTGTCAAATATGTAAGTTGAAAACACTATGTTAAAAGCACTGTGTGTCTGTTTGTGTGTGAGTATCCCTAACTTTGCCAACAGACAAAAAGAGCTGTGAATGGATCATTGGTTCACCAATCAGGGCCTTGATGGGCTTGGCAACAGTAACAAGGCATGATGGAATATTCTCCTAACCCTCATAAAACTGGACACATGAATGTTCTTGCAACATTCCATAAAACATGTCTAGAACATTAATATCTTATATTCTGAGAACATGGCAATCATGTTCTGTGTATGCTTGATGTGATGTTGATGGAATATTCTCCTAACCCTCAGAAAACTGGACAGGAATGTTCTTGCAACGTCCCATGAAACATGTCTAGAACATTAATATTGTATATTCTGAGAAAATGGCAACCATGTTCTGTGTATGTTTGATGTGACGTTGATAGAATATTCCCCTAACCCTCAGAAAACTGGACACAGGAATGTTCTTGCCAACTGCACATTTTAGAGTGGCCTTTTATTGTCCCCAGCACAAGGTGCCGCTGTGTAATGATCACGCTGTTTAATCAGCTTCTTGATATGCCACACCTGTCAAATGGATGGATTATCTTGGTAAAGGAGAAACACTCACTAACAGGGAGGTAAACAAATTTGTGCACAACATTTGAGAGAAATAAGCTTTTTGTGCATATGGAAAATTTCTGGGATCTTTTATTTAAGCTCATGAAACTTGGGACCAACACTTTACATGTTGCGTTTACCTATATTTTTCAGTATAGAATGTTCCCCTCACTAACAGAAAACTGGACATTCAAACATTAGGGGCACATTACGGGTAACATTACAAAAACGTTCTCTCTCCCTAGAATTGTTACCTTACCTTCAGGCTCTGATCCTACACCCAAACAAGGGTACTACGTTCATCCACCTCTGGCCTGCTAGCCCCCCTACCACTACGGAAGCACAGTTCCCGCTCAGCCCACTCAAAGCTATTCACTGCTCTGGCACCCCAATGGTGGAACAAGCTCCCCCACGACGCCAGGACAGCGGAGTCACTGACCACCTTCCGGATACACTTGAAACCCTACCTCTTTAAGGAATACCTGGAATAGTATAACAGTAATCCCCCCCCACCCCCCATAAAAAATAAAAGGGGGTGGTTGTCCCACTGGCTATCCTAAGTTGAATGCACCAATTTGTAAGTCGCTCTGGATAAGCGCGTCTGCTAAATGACTTAAATGTAAATGTAAATTGTGAGCTGGGCTGTCTGTTTTATCTGCTGGGTGTGGGGAAGTTTACTTTTGGTATTGTAAATATTATGAATGGGTGTATGGGTATTTTGGTGCTCTGGATGTCAATGTACAAGCATGTGGAAATGAATTTCCTCCTTGGAGAACAATAACATCTAATCTAACAGTTTGTCTTATGTGGATTAGTCTGCATTTTTATGCACTGCATGGTGGCTTGCAGAAAGACTGGGAAACGTTGACTGCTGTTACTCTGTGGCAGTTTCAAGGAACAAGGACTTATTTCAGAAATGTTTTACACCCTGCAAGATTATTATTGTGAAATTTATTCATAGGCTTGTGTTTGTTCACTTAGGATCCATTTATTTAAACTAGATAGCATGTCCAATCATACGACGCAAGCTTCATGCATGGCCATGTGAAAACAAAGGGTTTGAGAGAGAAATAATATCAGTAGAACGGCTGTTCATGGTAGCTTTGTTGTATCGCTAATTTACCACACCACTGTCTTCTTTATAAAGATTTAGTTCCATGCCATATAGCAAACACTTTCCCCATGACCATTTTTGCCCAACCTGGACTCAGGGGTAGACGTAACATAGTAAAGGTAAATCCGAGACACTCCAATTAGTATGATATGTGACTTTTCGTATGGTATGTATTAATTTATGGATGTCCATCATCCATTTCGTATGATATGTTATGAATTACAATTCATATGATATGTTAGGAACTGCAATTTGTAACGAATTAGAAATTCCAATTTGTTGTGGCTAATGTTAGCTAGGTGGCTAACACTAACGTTAGCTAGGTGGCTAACATTAGCTAGGCAAGGGGTTAGGGGAAGGGTTAGCTAACATGCTAAGTAGTAAGTAGTTGCAAAGTTGCTAGTTATCTCAAATGCTAATGTTGTCCATGATGAGATTCGAACAAGCAACCTTTGGGTTGCTAGACGTTCGCGTTATATGCCTACCCATCCACCCCGACCAACCACTCTACTTTCGTTTTTTGCCTGAAGTAACCTTCTGTCTTATATTATATTATATTATTTTAGTGTCAGGATTTACATTTAAATCAAATCAAATTTTATTGGTCACATACACGTGTTTAGCAGATGTTATTGTTGGTGTAGCGAAATGCTTGTGCTTCTAGCTCCGACAGTGCAAGTAATATCTAGCAATTTCAAAACATATACCAATACACACAAATCTAAGTAAGGAATGCAATTTAAGAATATATACATATATGGACAAGCAATGACAGAGCGGCATGGACTAAGATACAGTAGAATATTACAGAATGCAGTATATACATATGAGATGAGTAGTGCAAGATATGTAAACATTATTAAAGTGACTAGTGTTCCATTTCTTAAAGTGGCCAGTGATTACAATAGGCAGCAGCTGCCTCTAATGTGCTAGTGATGGCTATTTAGCAGTCTGATGGCCTTGAGATAGAAGCTGTTTTTCATTCTCTCGGTCCCAGCTTTGATGCACCTGTACTGACCTCGCCTTCTGGATGATAGCGGGGTGAACAGGCAGTGGCTCGGGTGGTTGATGTCCTTGATGATCTTTTTGGCCTTCCTGTGACATCGGGTGCTGTAGGTGTCCTGGAGGGCGGGTAGTTTGCCCCGGGAGGGCGGGTAGTAATGAGTTGATGGTAGCTTTGTTGTATCGCTAATTTACCACACCACTGTCTTCTTTATACCACACCACTGTCTCACAAAGACACAGCGGATGGAACCAAAATTCTCAAATTTGGACTCCAGACCAAAGGACACATTTCCACCGGTCTAATGTCCATTGCTCCTGTTTCTTGGCCCAAGCAGGTCTCTTCTTCTTATTGGTGTCCTTTAGTAGTGGTTTCTTTGAAGCAATTCGACCATGAAGGCCTGATTCACACAGTCCCCTCTGAAAAGTTGATGTTGAGATGTGTCTGTTATTTGAATTCGGTGAAACATTTATTAGGGCTGCAATTTCTGAGGCTGACAACTCTAATGAACTTATCCTCTGCAGCAGAGGTAACTCTGGGTCTTCCATTCCTGTGGCGGTCCTCATGAGAGCCAGTTTCATCATAGCGCTTGATGGTTTTTGCGGCTGCAGTTCTTGAAATGTTCCGTATTGACTGACCTTCTTGTCTTAAATTAATGATGGACTGTCGTTTCTCTTTGCTTATTTGAGCTGTTCTTGCCATAATATGGACTTGGTCTTTTACCAAATAGGGCAATCTTCTGTATACGTCCCTACCTTGTCACAACACAACTGATTGGCTCAAATGCATTAAGAAGGAAAGAAATTCCACAAATTAACTTTTAACAAGGCACACCTGTTAATTTAAATGCATTCCAGGTGACTACCTCATGAAGCTGGTTGAGATAATGCCAAGAGTGTGCAAAGCTGTCATCAAGACAAATGGTGGCTATTTGAAGAATCTCAAAATATCTTTAAAAATAAAGAAAAACCGTTGAATGAGTAGGTGTGTCCAAACTTTTGACTGCTAGTGTATATGTAACAAAAAAGCAATAAAAACAAAAATGTAAAACAAAGTTTAGAAAATATAAAAAAGATGGCGTCTCATGGAAACAACATGCGAAGTTTGAGCTACTCCAGGAAGTGACATTGCAGGCTAGCTCAGTGCGGCCCCCTCTCACTGAATATCTCAAGATGAAGGCCGACTGGGGTGCTGCTGGCTGCCATTAGCATTGATTTTCTTCAATTTTTGGTTTATTTACACGAAGATTGAAATTTTTCCCATTCACTATAATGGGGGATCCTGTTTTCTGCTAACAATGCCTGCTGTACCGCGGTCAGCCTTGAACTTCCGTGGCTTCAATGAGAGGGGGCAGTCGTTCTCCCCTGGCTGCAACTCTGAAGGTTTGAAATTGGGAGAGAGGCTTTCGGTGAGTGCGAGAGTGTTTGTGAAGACGCCACACATAATCGCCTCATGTCTGTGAATTCTCCTGAATGCTGGAAGTCGGAGAGCTGTGAAAACTACTGGTTGTAAACAGTAATGTCCCGCTGCTGTTTGAATTAGCACAGGCTCTCTCTAATCCAGCTAAAGCCTTCTGCTGACTCCATTGCTTTTGTCTCCATCCCTCTCCTATCCTGAACCGCTCCTTGCTTCACTCTTCTGCTTGTCAAGGCTCCCCCCACCCCAGCCCTCCACCCAGTACCCTCTCTCTCCTCCTTGTCACTAGTTGCAAAGCACTTTGAAGCACTTGAGCGTGGGTACGAGATAATACTCCTCCTGAAATCCTGACAGCCGTGTTGACACGCTGTCGGCAGGGGCCTTGTTCTGGAAATATCTGCATGACTCCCCCATCCAACCAGCTGAAGCAGCTTTTACCTGGATGGACAGAGAGTGGAGCAGCCGGCCGTCACACAGCCAGCCCCCTTTAGCCTCAAGGCCCACAGAGGCTAACCAATCACAAATTAATTTACTTCAAAGGGGGAGACGAATGCATTTTAATTTTATTTTTTTAAGCAAGGATTATTAATTTCTCAGCATGCCAGACGGATGTAGGCACATATCAGGGGCTCCAGGGGGTGTAATACCTCTTCGCCTCTTAAACCGCAGGGCCAGTGGTTAGAACAGAGAGGACAGGAGAAGCATTCTAATCAGAATGCTGTACAGGGTGCTTTGTTTCTCCACTAAAAACATATTTTGCTGTGTTGCTGGTTTCTTATGGAAATGTAAGAAGTAAACTTAAAGTAAGGATGACGTGTTTTATTTTCCCTTCCTTTGGATCTTTTAGCCTTGTAATGTTGGGCACAGAAGGTAAGTCTCATCTCCTGATGCGAAATACTTAGACAGTAGCTATGTTAGAGAAGCAACATGTCATACAGAGAGAGCAAGCGAGAGAGACATGTAGGTAGTTCATTGTGCTGGCACTCAGCAACATTATAATGGGAAGCCGCCTCACATGGATCTACTAGCAGTTAAATGGAAGGTGTTATCTGAACCAGGGGCCCTGGAGGAGTAATACGTCCTCCTGATACCTCCAGATATCTCCTGATATTTATAGAAGAAGAGACAGGACACTGAGTGACTGGAACATCCATTAGTGATCTCCTTGACTCCTTATTGCCTGCAGGAGAGGCTCCATCTCAAACACAAGAGATGGGCTGAGGTTAATACGTCTCCTGTCTAAATATCTCACTGCAGAATTCACTTCGCCCTCCCTTTTTCTTTTTTATGGCCGCTAAAACAGGAGCGTGCGTGGGCTGAAAGCCTGGTCCTTTTACAGCGCATCAAAGCATGGCTGTTGGTGTCGGCGGTGGGATCGTTTGCGCTGGGGGGGATAAGTGCCCCTGGTGTAGATGTGTAGAACAGCGGTTAGCCTGTGGCGACGCCGAGGCAGAGCCACCCTGCACAGGTTAAGATATCGATTGGATTAGCACAGCGGGAAGCGGCACTGGGGGTGGGAAGGGGGAGGGTGGCAGATGAGGGTTGCTGACGGCGGTGTGAGACGAGTGTGAGACGAGCAAGGTGCCAGCTGTTAGATTAGCACAGGCAAATCCGGTTAATGCAGGTAGCATTGCCACAGCAATGCTTCACTGCAAATGTGTTCAGGAAGGCAGAATGGAGGCCTAGTTTTATTCACAGGGGTGCGTTTAAATGCTGCTAGGCCATTCCCTCTTGACCCTACTTTCACTGTGAACCCATAATACCCTTCTGCACATATGATGGAACTTAGACTTTCTACTGCTTTTAATAACAGACTCAATATAGTAATATGTCATGCAACAGGGCTCCCGAACCATCCTACGGCATTTAATCGATGTTTTCAATGAATCCAAGTCTTTACATTTACCTTTTATATATACCCAGTCCAAGCTGGCAGTTTATTTTGGTTAAATATTTGGGAGATTCAAAGAGATTCACCTTGTCAGCCCTCATTGTAGTGTAGACACGAACACACACATACACACACTCTCACATGCACCCACACACACATGCATAGACACACACGCACTATACTTCTGCATTTTCACTCACATAAATGGGTTAATAGTTTTAGGCATGCACAATGTAGCTACAGAACACTGATTCCAGAGAAGCACAGTGGGTCACTGCTCTTTGGTAAACCTGCGTTTAATTGCAAGCATCACAATCTCCTGGACCGGTGCTCACACAATAACAGTCCCTGCAGTAGTTCCTTACTTGTTGAGAGAACCTCCTCACAGCCTCATTAAACCCATTAACATTCAAGAAGCAGCAGCTCTTAATGGGGCCTTCAGAGAGATTTCAGACAGCGGGAGATGAGCCAAAGCAGTGGTGAGCCTGGTCTGGACCTGGGTCGACTCAGGCTCCTTCTCCTCCTCCTTTCCTCCTCCCTTCCCATGACTGGAGAGGATGACAGGATGGGGATAAAATGGACGATCATTTGTCCTATTTGATAGTTATTGAATGCATATGAGTGGCGCTCCTCTGTTTCCACTGTCGGCTCCCTCCCCTTGAGATGACTTGTGTAGGGTTCAGATGGTGTGAAATATGAGAGAGACTGACTCCACTGGCACCTGGTGAATTGATGAGGATTCAGGGTTGGGCTTCAGTGATGCTCCCATCACTCTCCTGATCTGCTCACTTCAATTACCCCCGGTTCGCTCTCTCGGTCGGAAGACGAATATCAGAAATAATTAAGGGAAGCCCGTTTAGCCTGGGCTTATGGATGTCATTCTGAGGCACGGTCATTACCTCATCAAACTGAGGTGCTGCCTGTCAGGAGTAATCAGGGAAATGAGATTCCACCGGGGCTGAGAAAGGGTCTTATTTTCTGGGCAGTAGCCACATCATTGGTTGAGAATCCAACTGATACCCACACGATACAGCGGCATGTAGTCTCTCGTGACATACTATAGCTGGCCAGGGCGCGTGAGATTTGGTTCTTGAGGCATGAGAACATCACTGTGCTATGGGCCAGTGCCTATATGCTATGGGCCAATGTTGTAGCGACCCCAGAGTCTCCTCAGCAGTAATTAGAACTGTTACTGAGGACTATGTGGGTGATGATGGTCTCTGTGATAGTCTCTATAGCATAGCGTAATGAAGAGACTGTGTGTCTATGACCAGGCTTACTGATCCATCCCCAGACTGCCTCACTGACTGCTAGAGATCTAGGGTCCTGTGAGCAGAACGTTTACGAACTACCCCATGATGGCCAATAAGGACTGGGTTTTAAAACCTTTTTTAAAGTTCCACTATACCCTCGAACAAGACAGTTAACGGTAATTGCATCAGCTAATATGCAGTTGTTGAACTGGCTGTTACCTAATGCAATGATCTGGGATGGTGGCCGAATAAGGACGTGATACTGATTATAGTCTTATTTTTATTAGCATCCAAACATTTGAATAATTAATGGATTGTATCATTAAAAAAAAAATTCTATGCACTTTTAAGGTTTCTCCACATCTGTCCAACGACAGCCAACCTGACCGTCTATGGATGGTTGTTGAAAGAATCGTCCAGGTGTGTAGGCTCAGTTGGTCAATGCTGTACATAGATGCATTAGAATGTTGGGAAAAAACAATCCATCTCATTATTGATAGTTTGTTGGCTGTAGTTGGATATACTGTATGTATTTAGTCAGTGTTGGGGCATAATAGATGTGCATTTTATGAGGGATCATGTTATTTTCTTTCATCATGTAGAATTGTACAGTAACCTTACCCCTACCTGTTTCATTCAGTGTTGCTCATCATATTTATTTGTATATTTCAGAATTTGGATCGATACAAGCAAACCGAGAAACAGTTCCAAGACCAAGCCACAAAATGCGAAGCTCTTGTAAAGTAAGTAGAACCACTTGTCCACCTGTATAGTTCTGTTCATATCCAGACTCTACAGTAAAACTTGCTACGATGTGCTACCTGTGGAAGTACAGTCCCTCTGTAGCACAACTCAACACCACAGACAAAGTGATTTAAAATTGCTTTGCCCTGAAAAAGCTATAACACTTGAAAGTGTTCTACATGATCTATGATGGATCCATGTAGACTGTAGATCGATTTCTCATCTCTGCTTTGCTGTAAATTATACACTGATTGTATACTAGTTGCTCCCCTGTTTGTCTCCCAGTAAAATTCACAGTAATTGATGTTATTGTCGGAATGGTAGAAGAGTTTGTATACAACGAGCCAACTAGTGCTGTGTTTTTAGTTTCCATGGAGATGGGTTGGCTTCCTTAGACTCCAGCAATACACATGGTGCATTTCCCCCCTGATTCACAAGAAAATGAAATACCTTTCTCTGATGCAAACAACCCAGGGATAGCAAGGTGCTGTGTCTGTTCTCTCATTATAGCCATAGACAAGACATGGTAACAGTAACAGGTACAGTTGAAGTCGGAAGTTTGCATACACCTTAGCCAAATACATTTAAACTCCGTTTTTCACAATTCCTGACATTTAATCCTAGTAGAAATTCCCTGTCTTAGGTCAGTTAGGATCACTACTTTATTTTAAGAATGTGAAATATCTGAATAATAGTAGAGAGAATGATTTATTTCAGCTTTTATTTCTTTCATCACATTCCCAGTGGGTCAGAAGTTTACATACACAAGTTTACAAATTAATTTGTGATTGGTTAGCCTCTGTGGGCCTTGAGGCTAAAGGGGGCTGGCTGTGTGACGGCCAGCTGCTCCACTCTCTGTCCATCCAGGTAAAAGCTGCTTCAGCTGGTTGGATGGGGGAGTCATGCAGATATTTCCAGAACAAGGCCCCTGCCGACAGCGTGTCAACACGGCTGTCAGGATTTCAGGAGGAGTATTATCTCGTACCCACGCTCAGAAGTTTACATACGCCTTTAAATTGTTTAACTTGGGTCAAACGTTTCGGGTAGCCTTCCACAAGCTTCCCACAATAAGTTGGTGTGAATTTTGTTCCATTCCTCCTGACAGAGCTGGTGTAACTGAGTCAGGTTTGTAGGCCTCCTTGCTTGCACACGCTTTTTCAGTTCTGCCCCCAAATATTCTATAGGATTGAGGTCAGGGCTTTGTGATGGCCACTCCAATACCTTGACTTTGTTGTCCTTAAGCCATTTTGCCACAACTTTGGAAGTATGCTTGGGGTCATTGTCCATTTGGAAGACCCATTTGCGACCAAGCTTTAACTTCCTGACTGATGTCTTGAGATGTTGCCTCAATATAACCACATAATCTTTCTTCCTCATGATGCCATCTATTTTGTGGAGTGCACCAGTCCCTCCTGCAGCAAAGCACCCCCACAGCATGATGCTGCCACCCCCATGCTTCACGGTTGGGATGGTGTTCTTCGGCTTTCAAGCCACCCCCTTTTTCCTCCAAACATAACGATGGTCATTATGTCCAAACAGTTCTATTTTTGTTTCATCAGACCAGAGGACATTTCTCCAAAAAGTACGATCTTTGTCCCCATGTGCTGTTGCAAATTGTAGTCTGGGTTTTTTATGGGTGTAGAGTATTGAATTGGGCTGCAAGGCTTGGGCTGCGTTTGCATACTGTAAGTTGTAATTTTCCTGAGCATGACAAAACTGTAAGTCGCTCTGGATAAGAGCGTCTGCTAAATGACAAATAAATAAAAATAAAAATAAGATATAATATATATAAAGGCCTATACCGGTATAACATCAGTAAATTAATGACCATTCAAAAGGCCTATACCGGTATAACATCAGTAAATTAATGACCATTCAAAAGTCTGAAGTAGAGAGGAGTAGCAGTATAATCTGAGATGAACATGTTCAAATCCACTATAGTCTTGGGGAAAGGCAGCTCTTCTCTCTTCTGCATATGTAAATGAAGCAGTGTGTGTAAGCATGGTGGCAGCTGGTTAGAGACTGCTGTACTCCCTGTCTACTCTGTGCTAACCTTGCTCCTCGCTGCTAACTGCTGTAGGCCTCTAATCAGGGATTTGAGCTTCTAAGCTCATGTGAGCGTGTTGCCGTCTGACGCCGTATCAGCCAGGAAGAGACTTCCTCCCAGGCAGGAGACATGGCAACGCACGCTCCCATCAGATGGCAATATGATCAGAGCGAGATCTCGCTTCCGTAAGCGTGTGAAGTGTGTGTCATGTGGGACTGTTCGTCCCCTGTCTCCAGTGCAGTGATGGTCTCAGACAGTGTCTTTTTGGTGCTATGGTTTTGTAGAACCTTCCAGTGCCTCCTGTTCTATTTTTGGCCTACCAGGTGAAGGTTAGAAGATTGAGTGAGGACTCTGAGGTAAGGAGATCAAAAGAAGTGGGTTGCAGTTGGGCTGGGGGAAGGGTTAGGGTGGAATTGAGGCCAGGATGTGGTCAGGGGTTATGCAACAAGATTGGGTCTAAGGTTACACTCTTACAAAAAAGGGTTCCAAAAGGATTCTTTGGCTCTCCCTATGGGAAAACCCTTTGAGGAACCCTTTTGGGTTCCAGGTAGAACCCTGTTGGGTTCCATGTAGAACTATTTTGGGTTTAATGTTGAACCCTCTGTGAAAAGGGTTCTACATGGAACCAAAAAAGGTTATATTTGGAACCAAAAGGGTTGCTCAAAGGGTTCTCCCACAGGGACAGCCTAAGAACCATTTTAGGTTCTAGATAGCACCTTTTTTTCTGAGAGTGTAGAGTATTGAATTGGGCTGCAAGGCTTGGGCTGTGTTTGCATACTGTAAGTTGTAATTTTCCTGAGCTGTACTACCAGAGCTTAAACAGACAGTGGCAGTTTGCCTGGCTCCTACCTGCCAGCCTCCTCCACGGCATATCACTGTGTGATGTTTTAATCCGGGTTTTAATCCCTAGACTTGGAGAAGGTTTGCCAGGAGCGTCCTGTCCCTGCATGTTGTCCTTGTGTGCATGCTGATGCCTTGTCTCAGCTGCAGCTCCCTGAGACGAGACCCCCAACTCTCCAGGAGCATGACAAGGCTGCTCTCTTATATCTTTCTCTCTCTGTCCCTCACTGCTACCTGACTTAACTCCCTCTCTAGCACACAGAGCAGAGCACAGGGCACTTTAACTCAAAATCTAGTGCCCATTGTCTTCTTGCTGTTTTCTCTCTTATATCACTACCTATCTGACAGATACTTTACCTATCTGCTGTCTTCAATTGAAGAGAGATAATGTGCTGTATTGTGACGGGTAAAGTAAATTAGTTGTCAAGGCACTCCATAGTTTGTAGCAGTCTTGGAGTGTGGCTGTTAGAGTGCTGTATTGTGACACTTCTTCATTGTCTGTAATGCACATCTCATGAGCCGCCCAAACAAAGGAGTGTATCTTTGATGGAATAGTCTAGCTGGCTGCATCATTATCAGCTTGGCAATATGCCAAGGCACTGCAGACCTTTCTGAGGTGAACAGAAAACCATTGGTACTGAGGAGCTCCCCTCAGTGAAAACAAAAGACAACGCAGAACTAGCTGTATTCTAGCTGTTGTGTGATATTGATATTAAGAAAATGGTATATACATATATATATGTATTGTAGGTACAGTGAGGGAAAAAAGTATTTGATCCCCTGCTGATTTTGTACGTTTGCCCACTGACAAAGAAATTATCAGTCTAAAATGTTAATGGTAGGTTTATTTGAACAGTGAGAGACAGAATAACACAAAAAAAATCCTGAAAAACGCATGTCAAAAATGTTATTACATTTACGTCATTTAGCAGACGCTCTTATCCAGAGCGACTTACAGCGCATACATTATTTATATATATATTATAATTTTTTTCATACTGGCCCCCTGTGGGAATCGAACCCACAACCCTGGCGTTGCAAATACCATGCTCGACCAACTGAGCTACATCCCTGCCAGCCATTCCCTCCCCTATCCTGGACCAATTGTGCGCCGCCCCATGGGACTCCTGGTCACAGCCAGCTACGACAGAGCCTGGATTCGAACCAGAATCTCTAATGGCACAGCTAGCACTGCGATGCAGTGCCTTAGACCACTATGCCACTCGGGATTTGCATTTTAATGAGGGAAATAAGTATTTGACCCCCTCTCAATCAGAAAGATTTCTGGCTCCCAGGTGTCTTTATACAGCTAATGAGCTGAGATTAGAAGCACACTCTTAAAGGGAGTGCTCCTAATCTCAGCTTGTTACCTGTATAAAAGACACCTGCAATCAATCAATCAGATTCCAAACTCTCCACCATGGCCAAGACCAAATAGCTTTCCAAGGATGTCAGGGACAAGATTGTAGACCTTCGCCAAGCAGCTTGGTGAGACGGTGACAACAGTTGGTGCAATTATTCACAAAGGGAAGAAACACAAAATAACTGTCAATCTCCCTCGGCCTGGGGCTCCATGCAAGATCTCACCTCGTGGAGTTGCAATGATCATGAGAACGGTGAGGAATCAGCCCAGAACTACACGGGAGGATCTTGTCAATGATCTCAAGGCAGCTGGGACCATAGTCACCAAGAAAACAATTGATAACACACTACGCCGTGAAGGACTGAAATCCTGCAGCGCCCGCAAGGTCCCCCTGCTCAAGAAAGCACATATACAGGCCCGTCTGAAGTTTGCCAATGAACATCTGAATGATTCAGAGGAGAACTGGGTGAAAGTGTTGTGGTCAGATGAGACCAAAATGGAGCTCTTTGGCATCAACTCAACTCGCCGTGTTTGGAGGAGGAGGAATGCTGCCTATGACCCCAAGAACACCACCCCCACCGTCAAACATGGAGGTGGAAACATTATGCTTTGGGGATGTTTTTCTGCTAAGGGGACAGGACAACTTCACCGCATCAAAGGGACGATGGACGGGGCCATGTACCGTCAAATCTTGGGTGAGAACCTCCTTCCCTGAGCCAGGGCATTGAAAATGGGTCGTGGATGGGTATTCCAGCATGACAATGACCCAAAACACACGGCCAAGGCAACAAAGGAGTGGCTCAAGAAGAAGCACATTAAGGTCCTGGAGTGGCCTAGCCAGTCTCCAGACCTTAATCCCATAGAAAATCTGTGGAGGGAGCTGAAGGTTCGAGTTGCCAAACGTCAGCCTCAAAACCTTAATGACTTGGAGAAGATCTGCAAAGAGGAGTGAGACAAAATCCCTTCTGAGATGTGTGCAAACCTGGTGGCCAACTACAAGAAATGTCTGACCTCTGTGATTGCCAACAAGGGTTTTGCCACCAAGTACTAAGTCATGTTTTGCAGAGGGGTCAAATACTTATTTCCCTCATTAAATGCAAATCAATTTATAACATTTTTGACATGCGTTTTTCTGGATTTTTTTGTTGTTATTCTGTCTCTCACTGTTCAAATAAACCTACCATTAAAATTATAGACTGATCATGTCTTTGTCAGTGGGCAAACGTACAAAATTAGCAGGGGATCAAATACTTTTTTCCCTCACTGTATATTAGGATGAGCTGTGTCGAGAATACAGTATATACATACACAGTGAGTAAACAACAGTATATAAACAGAATATGAGGTGTCCAGCGTTCAATACGTATACCAGCGTATACTGTCAGCCACAGCGAGCTAGCTACAGCTAACAACAGAGGCCAATTAGCTAGCTCCAGACAGACGTTACTCTTGTTGTTCTTGCTGCTGGTGTTATGGCCTCTCAGAGAAAAATCCCTCATTATAGAAGACACAGGCTGACCAGGGTGTGTAAAACTGGCACTCATCACTGGCTGACCACACAAATGGACCAGCCTTGAGCCCACTCTCCTCTCCTTTGCTGCTGTAGCACAGTAACACCACTATCACTACCATGATAGAGTACCAGAGCTGTTGTTCATGATCATTCATGATACAGTACCAGAGCTGTTGTTCATGATCATTCATGATACAGTACCAGAGCTGTTGTTCATGATCATTCATGATACAGTACCAGAGCTGTTGTTCATGATCATTCCTGATACAGTACCAGAGCTGTTGTTCATGATCATTCATGATACAGTACCAGAGCTGTTGTTCATGATCATTCATGATACAGTACCAGAGCTGTTGTTCATGATCATTCATGATACAGCTGTCTTGTGCTAACAGCAACTATAGCACAGAGGTCATAAGGATTCTGATTTTGACACACACTCCTCTTCCCTGTAATTGTGGTTGAAATGAAAGAGACATAAAAAACGATTCTGTCAACCTTGTGATCCATGACACAGTGGTGAATAAGACAGCTGGACCAGTCCTTTACAGCAAATGACACCATGTCAAACCAGGACTATGCCACCTCACTGTGTGTGTATGTGTGTGTGAGCTAGACTGGATAAGCGTGACTTTGAAGGGGACATTCCGTCGGAGAGGTGACCCCTACCAGGTTAGGATGTGAATCTTTACATGCGAGACAGACAGTTACACGCGACTCTAACCCAGAGGTCTAACAAGTCAGGCCTCTGCTGTAGTAATTGTTTGCGGTGTCAGATTCCTGCCTGTATTTGAGCTGAGCCCTCAGTGCTCTGCCTCTGGCCCCTCCAGACCTGACAGGCTTAAGTGGGGGAGCATCGTGTGGAGGAGAGGAGAGGAGGGAGAGGAGCCAGGCAGGTGAGATTGGCTGGGGGAGGAGTGGAGGAGGAGGATAGAGAAGGAGGAGAGCGTAGGGAGGGTGAGGGAGAGGAGACCTGCGCTGCCCACCTCAGCTCAGTCAATGTAAAAGCTGTCAGAGCCGGGGGCCCTGAAGGAGCGGCAGGAGATAAGACACTCGGGCTGGGGCTCTCATCTGGCTGCTGAGCAACAGCCAGGGTCAAGGAAACGTGCCTCTAATCTAGTTAATTTCAGCCCCTTCTGAATTCCCCTGCAGATAAAGTTTGGTGGATTTACAGTGTACAGCCAGCGTGATTAATTTATTTATCTGCCTATTGCAGTAATCTGCTGTGGCTTGGCTGAGGATGGCAGAGCAGAGTTATCTCGAGGCGGTGCAGTAGCTACTCTCTCTGTAATTTGAGCGAGCGCTGGTTGTCCACAGCAGCAGCAGTGTAGAGATACCGATGCCTCTCCTCTCAGACTCCATCTGATAGCACCTGAAGCGCTATTAGCTGCAGACCTAGCACACACATGACCTCTGCCCCCTCTGCTTCTAGCCAATCACATCCAACACACTCACTTTGGAGTTTCTATGTGTTTGTGCTGCTTAGCATTTCCATTGATTTGATTCCAATCTCTTCCTTGAATATGCACATTGCAGGCTTGCTAATGGAACCTTTTGTAGTTGCTGTTTTTCTTCTTCCCCATTTGATTTCTAGTCTTTCACTTCTCCTTTTGCCTCTCTGAGCTCGGCAGACTTTCAGAAGTCGGCCTTTGTTCTGCCACTGCACGTTTGCTGGAGGAGATTAAAAATAATGGGAATCAGCAGTAATTAAGGCCTAATCTCTCAGTGTTCTGTTGTATTTACTCACAGATTTTGAATTCAGAAATTACTGCTCATATGCATGGCCTGCTCCGCTCAAAGTGGCCTAATCGGCTCCGTTTTTTTATTTATTTAAGGCCTCACCTTCAATTTGGTTCAATTCGGTTCAGCTTTGGCTGCGGCAAACCAATTTTCTGCTTCAAGCCCCTTTAATAAACCTCCTGCACTATCAGGAGCTTTTCCTTCCCTGATGAAGGCAGTTTATTTTAAATTAAAGGAGAGTTCCTTATCTTACCAGCGCAAAGAACAGCGCTGCTTTAGTCTTTTTCTCTGCTCCTAGCGTGATTAAACAAAGGAAGGAAGAGCTTCAGCAGTGGGTAAAACAGGGGGATCTGATACTCAAAGGCTTCATCCCTTAAACATTTCTCTTAATTTAACTGTTCAGATAAGACAAGCAACTCACAAGGAAACGCTAACGATAGCATATCGCTCTGCTGCTTGGTGATTTGCTGCGTGATGTGATGGTAGCCTTGGATGAGTTTTAATTGAAATGCCGGGGTTGACTTGCACGCTGAATCAAAGCTGAGCCCGGGCTTTAATTTGGGTTTCAATTAAGCGCAGTGTCAAATGGTCCTCTGATAGTAGCAGTTGGAGTGCAGGGCAGCAGCCGCGGAGAGGATGGGGGTTTAACGCACATGACTTTGCTTAATCAATCAAATTTCATTAAGCATGGCAACCTGGCAATGAATCTGCCACAGAGCTCCATCACCGAAAGATAGGAATGGAGAGACCAATTATGTTACATATCACATATCATACTACAACAAGCTAATCCAATCTGTGAATTCAGCCTATTTTCACCATTTGTAATCTGTAGCAGTACGTTAGTTGTGGTAGATCGATGGAGGTGGTACTGTACTGTACCAAGCATCCCCCCATGTTAAAGTCACAACCACACACCATTGGCTCTGTGTCTACAGGAACCTGGAGGCTCAGTGACATCACTGCTGAAAGGTTGCCAGGGTGACTGTGTTTCTCTGCCTCCTCCTCCTCCTCTAGTCGCAGTATCAGGTTATTTATCATCGTTGTGTTAGTCAATGCCACGCTTGTCACGGGCTCTATTAATAAATATCCTCTCTGCTGGTAATTCAGTTGAACCTGTCTCTCCCCATCCATTCATTCCACTAAAGTGTCCGCAGGATTGGGAGGGAGACATTTATACACACTGGGGGATGTTGGTGTGTGTTTCTGTGTATTGGTATGTAATGTGGAGTCTGAGTGTGTGTTTATGTGAAACGGTAGGCTTCCTTTTCAGGCAGAATGTGGAAACAGTTTCAGTTCAGATGAATCAAGAATAGCAGAAAAGTTCCGATGGCCATGGGTTGTCATTTACCTTCCTTAACTTACACCATTTTATTCCCTTAAATTAAACTTTCCTTCACATCAATCACCTGAAATATTTTTCAGAAAACTGCAATGTCAGTGATCATACACTGAAGTAAAGCTACATATGTTGCTTGCTGTGTTCTCATAAAAATCATCAAGCTGTATCTCTTTGATGACCTCTGGGCTGACCCCTGACCTCTGTCTGTCTGTGTGTGTCCACAGAGCGAGGAACACAGAGCCTGTGTGCATTAACCTGCAGTCCCAGATCCTCAACTGCTACAAGGAGAACCGGGAGCAGACACTGCAATGCTCAGACCTGGCCAAAACGTACATGCAGTGCATTGACACAGCCAAGAAGGTCAGTGTTCACTATAGGCTCTCACTCAGTGGATGTGTGGGGGATTTCATGGCTTCTTTCTACACAAATAGCTAAATATATTATATAGACCATTCACCTGTTCATATTTTTTTGTTTCACCAATAGGATATTTTTCCCCCACCCCATCCAGTAAAGATACCACTTTATTTTTGTCCCTGCTCCAAAGAAGCTGGTTTACAGGAGGTTATACAGAAGTCAAGGTAAAGATGTTTCTAGCATCTCTACCCCTGAGTCAAATCTGGCTCCTTTAGAGTCTTCTGCCTCTTCTTCACAAGAGTACAGTTGATGTTGAGATGTGTCTGTTACTTGAACTCTGTGAAGGATTTATTTGGGCTGCAATTTCTGAGGCTGGTAACTCCAATGAACTTATCCTCTGCAGCAGAGGTAACTCTGGGTCTTCCATTCCTGTGGCGGTCCTCATGAGAGCCAGTTTCATCATAGCGCTTGATGGTTTTTGCGTCAGCACTTGAAGAAACTTTCAAAGTTCTTGACATTTTCCGTACTGACTGCCCTTCATGTCTTAAAGTAATGATGGACTGTCGTTTCTCTTTGTTAATTTGAGCTGTTCATGCCATAATATGGACTATTTTACCAAATAGGGCTATCTTCTGTATACCCCCCCACCTTGTCACAACACAACTGATTGGCTCAAACGCATTAAGAAGGAAAGAAATTCCACAAATTAACTTTTAAGAAGGCACACCTGTCAATTGAAATGCATTCCAGTTGACTACCTCATGAAGCTGGTTGAGAGAATGCCAAGAGTGTGAAAAGCTGTCATCAAGGCAAAGGGTGGCTATTTGAAGAATCTCAAATATAAAATATATTTGGATTTGTTTAACACTTTTTGGGTTACTACATGATTCCATATGTGTTATTTCATAGTTTTGATGTCTTCACCTTTATTCTACAATGTAGAAAATAGTAAAAATAAAGAAAACCCTTGAATGAGTAGGTGTTCTAAAACTTTTCACCCGTAGTGTATGGTTCTATATAGAACCCTTATTGCCTTCCAAAGAATCCTTCTTGCCTTCCAAATAATTATCAAAGAACCCTTTCTTCCAAAAACATTTCTTAAGATATTACATTTACATTTTAGCAGACGCTCTTATCCAGAGCGACGTACAGTTAGTGAGTGCATACATTTTCATACTGGCCCCCGTGGGAATCAAACCCACAACCCTGGCGTTGCAAACGCCATGCTCTACCAACTGAGCTACACGGGACTATTTGATATTAGATCAAATAAAATATTATTGGTCACATACACATATTTAGCAGATGTTATTGCAGGGGGTAGCGAAATGCTTGTGTTCCTAGCTCCAACAGTGAAGTAGTATCTAACAATTCACAACAATACACACACATCTAAAAGTAAAAGAATGGAATTAAGAAATATATAAATATTAGGATGAGCAATGTCAGAGTGGCATTGACTAAAATACAGTAGAATAGAATAGAGTATATACATATGAAATTAGTAAAGCAGTATGTAAACATTATTAAACATTATTAAAGTGACTAGTGTTCCATTATTAAAGATATTAAAGGTTCTGTCATGTTGTCGCATAGAGATCACAACTTTGTATCTTTACCATTATGCCATCTATGAGCGCACGGGCAGCGCCATTGAGACAGATACAACGTTATGATCTCTGTACATCTCTATGCGACAATGGGACAGAGAATGAGGAAGTGGATAGAGTCTTGTTTCTTATGATTATCAGTAAAATTAACACATTTATAAAATATTGATTACTATGCATAGCTTTGTAAGACTATATGACCAACCACCCAGCTTTGTAGTAGTTAGAATATCTATTTCCCTGCTTTTGAGAGGAGCTGGCTACTGTACTGGGAGACTTCCATTAATTGCGCTAAGCTAACAATATGGCAACTTCAATAATCTCCTAACTGTACGCAGACATAAAAATGTTATCCATGAGTTCGTTTGACTCTGGTTCCAGACCATGTTTACATCAAACAGGCATCAGAGTCAGACATTGATAGAAAACAGTTAGGATGGAGATCTATGAACTCAGAATGTTCAGCAAATTCATAAATTTTTCATGGATGCTCACCTAGTTAAAGGGATACTGCGAGATTTCGAGAGACTCTGGGTAAGTAAACCACCTAAATCTCTAAATCTCTTTGACTAGGTGAGCATCCACGAAAAATCTATACACTTGCTGAACATTCTGAGTTCATAGATCTCCGTCCTAACTGTTTTCTATCAATGTCTGACTCTGATGCCTGTTTGATGTAAACATGGTCTGGAACCAGAGTCTGTAGCAGCACAGCAGGCCAGTTGACAGTTGTGTTACTGAGTCTTGTTACCGTGTGGTTTCATCACAGTTACTGTAGGCGGAGGCCGTCAGCCCAGACCAGACCCACTGCAGACCTAGCACTACACATTGCCTTATTAACGCTCAGCAAATGAAAGGCATCTTCTGATCTGTGTGTGTGTGTATCAGTGCGTGTATCTCTGTGTGTGTGTGTGTATCAGTATATGTGTGTATCAGTATGTGTGTGTGCATTGTGTATTTCCCCCTCTGTTTCGTGTGAAGTAAATGGGCTTTGGTTGTGGTGATGGTTAGAAGGGAGAAACAGAGGCAGGCCTTATTAGAGAATGGAGCCAGTGAGCGGAGTGTGAGGCTTGGGAGGGGTGCGCATGGTGCGGGGGGGGGTTGAGGAGATTGGGAGGCGCCCACGCCCGCCCCTGTCTCGGATAATGAGTTGAGATTGCCTGATCCGTCTCTGCGCTCTGCAGGATTCTCAAGACATTTACAGAGAGAGAGACGCCCTGACTTTGATGGTGATAGATGTTTTGAGCTTCCCTGCATTTAGCACAAAAGAGGGTGGAGGGAGACAGAGACAGAGAGAGATGGGAATGCGCTGGTTAGGGTAGCGTGTCTGATGCCGGATTGATATTGCAGTACGACGGGGTCAGTGTGCAAAGCCCCAAGTTTTAGACCTCAGATACTTTTAATGCTGTTTTCTCCCTCTGCGCTCCCTTCCCTGTAGCCATGGCTTGGCGTAAACCATCAGCTGAGGCTTTTGTGTTAAAGTCTGGGCGTTATTCCCAAAGCCCCACTGTCAGATTGGGGAAGGAGTGAGTAAACCTTCAGCCCTCCCTTTGGCCTCCACCTGTCCTGCAGCAGTTTACACCTCCAGCCTCCTGCAGCTCTCCTCTCTTCTCCTCTCCTCTCCTCTCTTCTCCTCTCTTCTCTTCTCCTCTCCTCTCCTCTCCTGTAGGGTGTCATCCCTCCATCAACAAAGTTGAGCTCACTTCAAAGTTCTGCAGGATTGCAGGGCTGACTGAGCAATGCAGAATTGAGCTCTCTTGGAGAATGATGTGTTGAACTGCTTCATGCATACTTTCCCTTTAGGATAAAATGTATCCTAAAGGGAAAGTATGCATGAAGCAGTCTGAGCGCACTCTGGGACTCCAGATTGAATTTAAGAACACACCCGTAGTATTAACCAGCCTTTAGTCTTCAAATCTGGAGGACAGCAGAGTCACTGACCACCTTCCGGAGACACTTGAAACCCTACCTCTTTAAGGAATACCTGGAATAGTATAAAAGTAATCCTTCTACCCCCCCTCCCCAACCTCCCCATAAAAAAAATAATAAAAAAAAGAAGTGGTTGTCCCACTGGCTATCATAAGTTGAATGCACCAATTTGTAAGTCGCTCTGGATAAGAGCGTCTGCTAAATGATGTAAATGTCAATGTTAATCTTTGGTTGTTTAGTACATGGCCTCACATGTGAATTCTTAAAGAGATGGGTGGGGCTAAGGCTTAAGAAGGTGTGAACGATGCTGAATGGGTGTAGACAAAGAAAAGCTCTCCAGTAGGTTTACCAAAACAGTGAAGGGCCATTTTCTCAAAGGTGAGGTTACAAGTTTATCAACTTTCAAAGCAGAATTACTTTCCCATTGTTCTTCAACTGTAGTGTATGATATACCATTTTCTAGCTCTGAGTCTCTACTTTTATCCAATGTAAAAAACAGCCAAATGTTTTAGGTATATTTGTTCATATTTTTTCCAGAAACTAATTATCTCAAGTGGATCTTAACAGCTGTCCATAGTAAACAAATCAGCAGTTCCCCCATGGAATGAAATACTTCTTTATCCACCACCTTTATGATTTATAGAACTGCAATTATTTTGTGTATAGTCTTTGACTGTTAATGTGCTTCTGAATTTGTTTCTTTGTAGACCTCGGTTCGGACCTGTCCCTGTGGTGTTGTACTGAAGCTGCTCTCCCGTGTCTTAACCTACCTGAGCTCCTGATGTTGACAGTGCTGCAGCCTCGGCTCTCTGATTGGCTGCCTTGCACTGTTGTCGATGCGGCAAGTTTATTTTAATTTCGGAACCCTGGGGTTACCGTCTTCTCTCCTGCCTGTCATAGGTCTCTGAGAAACACGCTCCACTGCCAGCTCTACTCTCCTCCTGTCAGCCACACACACACTCAAATATACACACGCACACACGCACGCACGCACACACACACATACACGCTGTCAAACCTGCTCCTCCTCATCAGCCGTCAGCTCCACTGTCCATCAGGACACACTTTGTAGAATTACTGAGTGCATTAAGTTCGATCCACTCCATTGGCAAGGGCAGAATATCCCCAGCAGCTTGGTTAACAAGCCAAGCTGTTGGACCCTTCCCAGTTTATGAAAGTAGAGAGACAGCAACAGCAGGCAGGCAGGTCCACCGGTAGTATCTATCTACCTTGTAGCCTTGGGCTGGCCTCAGAGAACAATCTGGGGCTGTTTACAACATGATTAATGGGAGGAGCGTATGCTGTATCTGATGCTTTAATGATGTGTCGAGAGATCAAGTACAGGCAAATCAACTCTGTAGCTCCTCAGGATGATGTAAGTGTCACGAATGTCGGTGGAATGCGGTAGGCCAGAGTCGAGCGCAGGACACAGAATGAGATGAAGAACCACTTTACTAAGTAGTAAAGAAATACAAGGAAAATCCAAAGGAGGAGCAAAACCCGCTCACAATAATGACACTCGTACATTCAATAAACAAGCACACCAAACAGTGGACGTGTACAGGTTAAATAGGCAGACAAGCTAACATAATGGGGAACAGTGTCACGCGACGTGTATGCGGTCAGCGAAGTCAAACACAGGACACAGAGCGGCTGGCAACATACTTTTACTGAGCACAGTAAATATAGTACAAAAACAACAAACCTCCAAACAGGGAGGAAAACACAATAACCCGTACACCAAAGCAACTGCCGGAATGACAAAGAACAATCACACACAATAACCAATGAGAGACAGGGGGTAATATAGGGAATACAATACAACATAATGGGAAACAGGTGTAAACAATAAAGACCAAACAAGACAAACACCGAAACATCGATTGGCAGTAGCTAGTATTCCGGGGACGACGAACGCCGAAGCCTGCCCGAGCAAGGAGGAGGAGCAGCCTCGGCTGAATTCGTGACAGTACCCCCCCCCTTGACGCGCGGCTCCAGCCGTGCGCCGACCCCGGCCTCGGGGACGGCCAGGAGGACGCGGAGCAGGGCGAGTTGGATGACTCCGGTGGAAATCCCTCAACAGGGAGGGATCTAGGATGTCCCTCCTAGGGACCCAGCACCGTTCCTCCGGACCGTACCCCTCCCACTCCACGAGATACTGCAGACCCCCATCCGACGCCTCGAATCCAAGATGGAACGGACTGAGTACGCCGGAGCCCCCTCGATGTCTAGTGGGGGCGGAGGAGCCTCCCGTACCTCATTCTCCTGGAGTGGACCAGCTACCACCGGCCTGAGGAGAGACACATGGAATGAGGGGTTAATGCGGTAATTAATGGGCAGCTGTAACCTATAACTTACCTCGATCAATCTCCTCAGGACTTTAAATTGCCCCACAAACCGCTGACCCAGCTTCCGGCAGGGCAGGTGAAGGGGCAAGTTTCGGGTCGAGAGCCAGACCCGATCTCCCGGTGCATACACCGGAGCCTCACTGCGGTGGCGATCGGCGCTCGCCTTTTGCCGCCTGATAGCCCGCTGCAGATGGACATGCGCAGCGTTCCATGTTTCTTCCGAGCGCCGAAACCACTCATCCACCACAGGGGCTTCGATCTGGCTCTGATGCCAGGGTGCCAGGACCGTCTGATAACCCAGCACACACTGAAAAGGCGTAAGATTAGTGGAGGATTGCGGAGTGAGTTTTGGGCTATCTCTGCCCAGGGGATATACCCCGACCACTCCTCCTGCCGGTCCTGGCAATAGGACCTCAGAAACCTACCCACATCCTGGTTTACTCTCTCCACCTGCCCATTACTCTCAGGGTGAAAACCTGAGGGAAGGCTAATCGAGACCCCCAGACGTTCCATAAACGCCCTCCAGACTCTAGAGGTGAACTGGGGACCCCGATCAGACACTACATCCTCAGGCAACCCGTAGTGCCGGAAGACGTGAGTAAACAGGGCGTCGGCAGTTTGTAGGGCTGTAGGGAGACCTGGCATAGGAATGAGACGGAAGGCCTTAGAAAACTGATCCACAACGACCAAGATCGTAGTGTTCCCCTGGGAGGGGGGAAGGTCCGTGACAAAATCCACCGATAGGTGAGACCACTTCCGTTGTGGAACGGGTAGGGGTTGTAACTTCCCTCTGGGCAGGTGTCTAGGCGCCTTACACTGGGGCACACCGAGCAGGAGGAAACGTAAACCCTCACGTCCCTAGCTAAAGTGGGCCACCAGTACTTCCCACTAAGGCAGTGCACTGTCCGACCAATACCAGGATGACCAGAGGAGGGTGACGTGTGAGCCCAATATATCAGTCAATCACGAACCTCGAGCGGCACGTACTTCCGTCCCTCTGGACACTGTGGGGGAGTAGGGTTGGCACGTAACACCCGCTCGATGTCCGCATCGACCTCCCACACCACCGGTGCCACCAGACAAGACTCCGGAAGTATGGGAGTAGTCTCAATGGACCTCTCCTCTGTGTCATATCGTCGGGACAGGGCGTCTGCCTTAGCGTTCTGTGACCTTGGTCTATAGGTGAGCTTAAATACAAATCGGGTAAGAAACATGGCCCACCTAGCCTGGCGAGGGTTCAGTCTCCTCGCTGCCCGGATGTACTCCAGGTTACGATGGTCAGTCAGAATGAGAAAAGGGTGTTTAGCCCCCTCAAGCCAATGCCTCCACACCTTCAGGGCTTGAACCACCGCTAGCAGCTCCCTGTCCCCCACGTCATAATTGCGCTCCGCCGGACTGAGCTTCTTAGAATAGAAAGCACAGGGGCGGAGTTTTGGTGGCGTACCCGAGTGATGAGACAGTATAGCACCGATCCCCGCCTCGGACGCATCCACCTCAACTTGGAACGCCAAAGAGGGATCCGGATGTGCCAGCACCGGAGCTGAGGTGAACAGGTCCTTCAGATGTCTAAACGCCCTGTCCGCCTCAGCCGACCACTGCAGACGCACCGGGCCCCACTTTAGCAGGGAGGTGATGGGAGCTGCTACCTGTCCAAAGCCCCGGATAAACCTCCGGTAGTAATTGGCAAAACCCAAGAACCGCTGCACCTCCTTCACCGTGGTGGGAGTCTGCCAATTACGCACGGCTGAAACGCGGTCAATCTCCATCTCCACCCCTGACGCGGACAACCAATGTCCCAGGAAGGAGATGGACTCCTGGAAGAACAGACATTTCTCCGCCGTCGCATACAGGTCATGCTCCAACAGTCTACCAAGCACCCGACGCACCAGGGACACATGCTCGCTCGTGTAGCGGAGTATATTAGAATGTCATCAATATACACCACTACACCCTGTCCATGCAAATCCCGGAAAATCTCGTCCACAAACGATTGGAAGACTGAAGGAGCATTCATTAAACCGTATGGCATGACGAGGTACTCATAGTGACCCGAGGTGGTACTGAATGCTGTCTTCCACTCATCTCCCTCCCTAATGCGCACCAGGTTGTACGCGCTCCTGAGATCCAATTTTGTGAAGAATCGCGCCCCGTGTAATGACTCCGTCATACTAGCAATCAGAGGGAGAGGATAGCTGTATTTGATTGTAATCTGATTGAGACCACGGTAATCAATACACGGGCGTAAACCCCCATCCTTCTTCTTCACAAAAAAGAAACTTGAGGACCCAGGGGAAGTGGACGATCGTATGTATCCCTGTCTCAGAGATTCGGTGACGTATGTCTCCATAGCCGCCGTCTCCTCCTGAGACAGAGGATACACATGACTACGAGGAAGCGCAGCGCCTACCTGGAGGTCTATCGCACAATCCCCCTGTCGATGAGGTGGTAATTGACTTGCCTTCTTTTTACAGAAGGCGAGTGCCAAATCGGCATACTCAGGTGGAATGTGCATGGTGGGAACTTGGTTCGGGCTTTCCACCGTCGTTGCCCCTACGGAAACACCTACACACCGCCCGACACACTGATCAGACCATCCCTTGAGAGCCATCTGTTGCCATGAAATGTTCGGGTCATGAGATGTTAACCAGGGAAGCCCCAACACCATGGGAAACGCAGGAGAATCAATCAAATATAACCGTATAATCTCCTCATGGCCCTCCTGCGTCTTCATCTTAAGTGGCGCTGTGACCTCCCTAATCAATCCCGACCCCAAAGGGCGGCTATCTAGGGCATGGATGGGGAAGGGCACATCAACTGGTACAATAGGAATCCCTAACTTATACGTGAACCGGCGATCGATAAAATTCCCAGCTGCACCTGAATCTACTAGCGCCTTATGCTGGGAGTGAGGAGAAACCTCGGGAAACACAACTTTAATACACATATGCGCAACAGAGAGCTCTGGGTGAGTTGGGTGCTTACTCACCTGGAATGACTCATCAGTGCGCTGCCTACTGCCTCGATTCCTAGGAGACCCTCCCCAGCACCGACCCGCAGTGTGTCCTCTGCGGCCACAGTTGGTGCAGGGGACGGCCTCTCTCCTGGTCTCTCTCCTGGTCTCCCTAGCACCAGCACCCCCGAGCTCCATAGGGCTCGGCTCGGAAGTGCTGGGGGATGGAATGGACGGCCCCGACTCCGGACGTCCGCGGGTAGCCAACAGGGTATCTAGGCGAATCGACATGTCCACCAGCTGATCGAAGCTTAGGTTGGTGTCCCTGCAGGCCAATTCCCCTCGCACGTCCTCCCTCAGGCTACACCTGTAGTGGTCGATGAGGGCCCTCTCATTCCATCCCGCGTTGGCAGCCAGAGTCCGGAAGTCCAGTGCGAACTCCTGCACGCTCCTCTTCCCCTGTCTGAGGTGGAACAGACGCTCACCCGCCGCCTTCCCCTCTGGGGGATGATCGAACACCGCCCTGAAGCGGCGGGTGAACTCCGCATAGTTGACTGTAGCGGCGTCTATTCCCCCCCACTCGGCGTTGGCCCACTCCAGCGCCTTGCCGGACAGACAGGAGATGAGGGCGGACACGCTCTCGTATCCCGAGGGCACCGGGTGGATGGTTGCCAGGTAGAGTTACACTTGGAGCAGGAAACCGCTGTGCCATCATAAGCCCTCGGGAGCGAGAGCCGAATCCCACTGGACCCCGGAGGTGAAGCGATGGGTATAGCTGATGGTGGTGGTATCGTCGGAGGAGGTGTGGGCAAACCTCCTCTTTCCCATCGCTCCATGGTGTTCACCACCCGTTCCATGGCAGTGCCGAGAGCCTGGATCATGGCCGCTTGTTGTGCTACGCGCTCCTCCATTGATCCAGCTGGCACCGCCGCTCCTGCTGACTCCATGTCTAGGTGTGTGATTCTGTCACGCGACGTGTATGCGGTCAGCGAAGTCAAACGCAGGACACAGAGCGGCTGGCAACGTACTTTTACTGAGCACAGTAAATATAGTACAAAAACAACAAACCTCCAAACAGGGAGGAAAACACAATAACCCGTACACCAAAGCAACTGCCGGAATGACAAAGAACAATCACACACAATAACCAATGAGAGACAGGGGGTAATATAGGGAATACAATACAACATAATGGGAAACAGGTGTAAACAATAAAGACCAAACAAGACAAACACCGAAACATCGATCGGCAGTAGCTAGTACTCCGGGGACGACGAACGGCGAAGCCTGCCCGAGCCAGAAGGAAGGGCAGTCTCGGCAGAATCCGTGACAGTAAGTATGGTTCTACTGTAGATCTGAGGGAGCGGATGTTTTTAAGTCAGAAAAACCTATTGATCTTTAATATTCTAGATTGAACTAATGCTGCAGGGGCAGAGATTACACTTTTAACACTCTGTCAACAGAGAAAATATAAGAAATAGGAAAGAAATGAACAGATAGTCAGACAAAATTAAAGGGAGAGTAAGAGAATTAGACAGAAAGACAATAGGCCTCTAAAGGCAGGAGATGGAGGAGCTGAGAGAGATGGAAAGAGAGATCGAGAGAAACAAATGGTGTTTAAGGAGTCGAAGAGAGATAGACAGCAGAGGGACGCTGAGAAAGGAGTGGAGAGCGATGCCAGTCCAGGTCCCTCATCACTCAGTCTTAATGAAGAAGAATGTGTGCCTGGCTGCACAGGCTGAGCAGGGCCTATAAGGACCTCAGGCTAATACTGTCCAACCAGACTGTCACACTCCAGTAATCACTGCTCCACACAGAACTGAATATGGACCAGACCAGTAACTACACTTCTATAGCTGAATCCAGATAACTACAGTTCTACAGCCAAAACCTGATCAACTAATCATCAATACTCCTCACATGCAGTATGTTATAACTTGTCTAAATTCACACCAGTGAAACTTTGACACATGCAAAAGTTCAAGAGCAAAAGTAAGGCAAAAAGACAAGTTGTACAACAACATTTTCCTGTCTAGTGGCACTTTACTTTCTCCAGTTTTGTTTCAGTCTTCTCTTCTTTGGCAATTACATAGGATAGTGTTCCATCCATCTGTAGGGTGAAGAGGCTGTCACAACTCTATGACCGGTCACTTGTGACTCTGTTCAGTGTCCAGTGAAGAGGGTCACAGAGGTGACAGCCAGACCCTCACCCGTGAGAGAGAGCCAGTCCAGTGTGTTAGACGGAGGAGCCCTCTCTTCTCTCTGTGCCCTGTGGCCCTCAGCAGAGCCTCATTAAAGAGACAGAAGCCAGGCTACAGAGGGACTGGTCCTATGGTCCTTATCACTAGCTATCTATCTGACTGCAGCCCAACACACACACAGCAACACACAGAGTAGAGGCCTAGTCAAGCAGGCCTGCAGGGGAGAATAATTCCAATTATTTCAATATGAATCCCCAGTGTGGCGAGCACAGTGGAGTGTGAAGTCAGACACGACAATCAGAGGTTTGAAACTTTGGCCTCGCTCTCTCCACTTGTGTGCTTAGAAAGAGGGAGAGAAAGAGGGAGAGAAAGAGGGAGAGAAAGAGGGAGAGAAAGAGGGAGAGAAAGAGAGAGAGAGAAGTCTCCAAGGCAATAAAAGTGAGAGAGAGGGTAGGGGGAATAGGGTTGTATAAGTGGGTAGGAGCTGTAGCTGTGTGTCTGTTTGTGTTTGACCTCCCTGTATATCTCTCTTTTATGTCTCCCTCATTCTCTCTTTCACACTCCTTCACAGTGGAATTATTGATTTCATTTTCATATTGTTGGAGGCGTCGTCATGAACAGCCTTTCCCTCCTTTCAGACATGAATTGATCCAGGCTCAGAGAAGCAGCCAATCAAACCGAAGACCATTATCTTTCTGTTGCCGTGGCGTCGACTTGCTATGTGCCACATTGTTTTCAGACATAACAGCACACAATAACAGCACACCTGTCGGAAAGTTGTTTCCAATTGAGTCCAACAATTGTAAAGGTTTTGTAATGTGTGTTTTATATATGGTAGTTTCGTTTCAGGGCCTGAGTATTGTTCAAGGAAAGAGCATACTGCAATCTCAGGATAATTATCCTATCTTTTATAATAGTAGTCTAGAGCAAGGCATCCCTGTGTTTTCTTCCACAGACAAAAACACTGAGGTAAATGTACTGGTTGATTGTTTTCTCCATCACAATACAATATGTTGTATATCTCTGCCTGTTTGTGGTAAATCAATCAATATATCTCTGAAGTCACTAAGGTTTTCCACCTTGAAACCCGGCCTCTTCCTTTGATGCATAACCTGCCTCCACCACAATCACAATGGTAACCTCTTCACCCAGCCACTGATGCAACGTGTCTCCCCTGCCTTTCATGAAAGAGTATATTTTGTTTCTCTGTCTCTATTGTCATTATCTGGGCCTGTTGGGCTGTGCTGTGCACTACAGTAGCACTACTTTAATGAGAATTATAAGCACTTCTTTTTGTTCCATCACTCTGTTTTGTCACTAGGGATTATTCAAACATTTGTGCTGCTTGGCCTTTTGAGATTACATTTACTGGTGAGAGTGTTGGTTCTCTGTCTCTCCCTCTCTTCTCTATCGCTCTCTTTCAGTCTCTCCCTCTCTTCTCTATCGCTCTCTTTCAGTCTCTCCCGGTCTTTCTCTTTTCTCTCACTCTCTGTTCCTTTCTCTCTCTCAGCAGTTCATTTATTCAGCCTCATCTCACCTGCCCATTAGCTGCTAAGCCGCTTTTTACGACCAGAGAAAGCCAGCTGTCTCACGTAGGGTCATCATAACCACTACTACCATCAAGCTGGCACATAAGTTGATGTTTGATGTCATTATATATTTTATTGTTCACCTCTTTTGAGTAGTTTCTACCACGGTACAGCAAAGTGGTCTAGCGTTAACAGTGACGTGTTAAACATAGTCTTGCTCTAGCTATACCTTTTCCCTCTCTCTCTCTTTCCCTTTTCTATCCTCCTTCTCTTTTGTTGTTTCGCTGAGTGCTATCGAACAGCATATCTGATCAAGCTGAATCCAAAGCTACCATTTTGGGCTTTCATCAGCGCTGTGGCCCAGGCATCACAGTCAACACAAGGCTTTCAAACACCCATCAGTGGAGGGATGGGGGATGGAGGGAGGACACAATGGGCTCCAGGGGTGCTGTCTGTCCTTTCCAGAGCCTCTCACCTCTCGTGTCACCACTCTCTCTTTCTCTCTCTCTTTCTTTCTCTAATAGACCAGATAATAACACAGGTCCAGGGCTCACACATTGTGGAGTTGAAAGCCACCTCAAACGCCAAACAATTGGCACACTTTGGCTTTCTGTAACGGATTTCACAGAACGCCTGTGCCTGGGGATGGGCTCTGTTTTATCCCCGTGGGTGAAAGGCTGTGTGAGGCCCCCAGCTGAGATAAATGTACAGCCTGCCTGGCCGTCTGGGAGGTTCAATTGGCTTTGTTAAATAAAATGGCCAAAGCCGCAAACGGCCAGCCTGCCGCTCTGTGTCCTCCTGGCCACTTTGGCTCAATGGCCCTCACCTCACAACGCACTCCAATTTCCTCTTTGTACTCTAAAATAATTTCCCCCTTTTTATACAAAAAAATTGTCTAGAAAAATAAATGTTGGGGTTGTTGTTTGTGGCATCCTGACTTCCCCACTCAAGGCCAGGTTGACATGCTATGCTCATTTCATGTGCAGCTTCAAAGCAATTAATCCATGAATGCAATCATCAGAAATAATACATGGAAAGTAGTAAATAATTAATAATAAATGGAAAGTAGGGAAACTAAACCTATTGCTGGTGTAGAGTATAGAGTGGCTGCGGGCTTTGAAAGGTATGCAGCCAGCATGTTGTGTTGCCATCCATCAGGAGCTAGGAGCGGCTATCTCTCCACACAGGAAAGCTCTCAGTGAAAACCAGGCACTCGCATCACATCTCAGCAGTTTTTTATTTTTCTTTGCCTGTCTGCCTCTCTCTCTGTGGCAGAGTGGGGGCTATTGCCCGGGAATTCCAATTGCCTGCCAGTCATCAGATAAGACGGATTTCCAATTGAGCTGAGCCTGGGAGAGTGGACCGAGTGCTCAGAGTACGGTCTACGGTCTCTCCCTCTCCTCCTGACTCTCACTCGGCCTCCTCTATGCCCCAAAACTTTCTGAGCAGAAAATAAATAGCAGTGCCACTGCCATGGAGGAGTCAGTCTAGTATAAGTAGCCTGTCAGATGGAATGTTATCACCAGATGTTTGAGATGTGTTCCTTGCCGTAAAAATGGACTGCTTTCTAAACCAAATTAGTATCAGAGACATACAGTGGCTTGCGAAAGTATTCACCCCCCTTGGCATTTTTCCTATTTTGTTGCCTTACAACCTGGAATTAAAATTGATTTTTTGGGGGTTTGTATCATTTGATTTACACAACATGCCTACCACTTTGAAGATGCAAAATATTTTTGGGGGTGAAACAATCAAGAAATAAGACACAAAAAAAAGACAACTTGAGCGTGCATAACTATTCACCCCCCCAAAGTCAATACTTTGTAGAGCCACCTTTTGCAGCAATTACAGCTGCAAGTCTCTTGGGGTATGTCTCTATAAGCTTGGCACATCCAGCCACTGGGATTTTTGCCCATTCTTCAAGGCAAAACTGCTCCAGCTCCTTCAAGTTGGATGGGTTCCGCAGGTGTACAGCAATCTTTAAGTCATACCACAGATTCTCAATTGGATTGAGGTCTGGGCTTTGACTAGGCCATTCCAAGACATTTAAATGTTTCCCCTTAAGTGTTGCTTTAGCAGTATGCTTAGGGTCATTGTCCTGCTGGAAGGTGAACATCCGTCCCAGTCTCAAATCTATGGAAGACTGAAACAGGTTTCCCTCAAGAATTTCCCTGTATTTAGCGCCATCCATCATTCCTTCAATTCTGACCAGTTTCCCAGTTCCTGCCGATGAAAAACATCCCCACAGCATGATGCTGCTACCAACATGCTTCACTGTGGGGATGGTGTTCTCTGGGTGATGAGAGGTGTTTGGTTTGCGCCAGACATAGCGTTTTCCTTGATGGCCAAAAAGCTAAATTTTAATCTCATCTGACCAGAGTACCTTCTACCATATGTTTGGGGAGTCTCCCACATGGCTTTTGGCGAACACCAAATGTGTTTGCTTATTGTTTTCTTTAAGCAATGGCTTCTTTCTGGCCACTCTTCCATAAAGCCCAGCTCTCTGGAGTGTACGGCTTAAAGTGGTCCTATGGACAGATACTCCAATCTCCGCTGTGGAACTTTGCAGCTCCTTCAGGGTTATCTTTGGTCTCTTTGTTGCCTCTCTGATTAATGTCCTCCTTGCCTGGTCCGTGAGTTTTGGTGGGCGGCCCTCTCTTGGCAGGTTTGTTGTGGTGCCATATTCTTTCAATTTTTAAATAATGGATTTAATGGTGCTCCGTGGGATGTTCAAAGTTTCAGATATTTTTTTATAACCCAACCCTGATCTGTACTTCTCCACAACTTTGTCCCTGACCTGTTTGGAGAGCTCCTTGGTCTTCATGGTGCCACTTGCTTGGTGGTGTTGCAGACTCTGGGGCCTTTCAGAACAGGTGTATATATACTGAGATCATGTGACACTTAGATTGCATACAGGTGGACTTTATTTAACTAATTATGTGACTTCTGAAGGTAATTGGTTGCACCAGATCTTATTTAGGGGCTTCATAGCAAAGGGGGTGAATAAATACGCACGCACCACTTTTCCGTTATTTATTTTTTTGAATATTTTGAATCAAGTTATTTTTTTCATTTCACTTCACCAATTTGGACTATTTTGTGTATGTTCATTACATGAAATCCAAATAAAAATCATTTTTTTTTTTTTATTACAGGTTGTAATGCAACAAAATAGGAAAAACGCCAAGGGGGATGAATACTTTTGCAAGGCAAATTAAGTATGGGAGTTACAAAATAAATTGCTGGACATGTAATCTGTTATTTTTAAGTGATAAAGATGAAAGAGTAGAATCAACGATAATGCTTGTGTACAGTACAGACACTCATCTTCATTCTCTTCCTTACCTCAGCTGGGTAGATGGCTCTGTCTGGACACAGAACAGCATCAGACAGATTGACATCCCTCCCACAGACACTCAGGTCATAGTTCATATGTATATTCCCCTCTGTGTTGACCTCTTGTCACTGTGGTGATTATATAGAGGTCAGGGGTCAATGTGTTGCTGTCTGACCCCAGTTGTCAGAGCTTCCTGCTGAGGAAACCCTCTTAGCTAATCAAGACTGACCCTACAACAGCTCAGACGTTACTATACTGTAGCTCCCACGAGAGATATAGGTGAATCTTTTACATTTGCAAAGGTGTATGTATTTTTGTCTGTAAGTGTGTGTGTAACAGTATTGTGCTGACTTTGGGTAGAGTGAGTAAATAGAAATCCCCCCAGATAAAGTGAAACAAGTATGCACTAGCAGAGCATGTATTCACACTGTGGGAACTTTATGGGTAAGCTCTGCAAGTCTCTCTCTCCCTGACACACACACACTTACTTTCCCTGCAGGTGGAGGTGTCGTTTTGTGGCGAGCGGCTCTGTCCCTCACGATGTGCTCTGATGGGATGTGTTCTGATCTCGGTCGTATTGATTCTGCTGTGTGTCTCGGGGCATGCTTCTCAGTGTGTACTAACCTCACACTGCTACCTCCAGCTGCAGGTCAATATCCCATCCTGGATCCTGCCTGGCCTGCCAAGGTTCAGAGTATTGTTCCACATGGACCTCAATAACATGCCATTATTCCTGCCCCCGCTGCAGCTGCACTCTGCTCTCCATGCTTGGCTCTGTAGGTCTGTTGAGTCTCTGGATGCTTTCAAAGCTCTGGCCAAATGAATAGATAAGAATGCAGGGAGAGTGCTCTTCAAATCACCTGTTCCCAATTTGTGCACCAAATGTATTTATGATGCCTTCAGAGCCTACAGAATACTCTAGAAACGCTTTTAAAGACTAGTTAGGCCATCACTGTTATCAAGCTGATAATGATTTATTTTGATTTTCTTTTGTCTCTCTTTGTCTCTCATCATCTTTGATTCTTTCTCTCTAAATGAATGGACAAACTGTGGATGTACAGTATTTTGCTTTGTTGTCAGAGATGGAGAGATCTTCTCTGTCAGTAATCTGTGAGTACTCTTTATGTAGCTCAGTTGGTAGAGCATGGCGTTTGCAACGCCAGGGTTGTGGGTTCGATTCCCACGGGGGGCCAGTATGAAGAAAAAAAATTATGCACTCGCTCTGGATAAGAGTTTCTGCTAATTGACCCCCCAAAAAAACCCATGTAAAAATATGAACATGCCAGTGGTTCCGCCCCACTGAGAGAATCACTACAATTGTCCTGACCATAGACATAATTGGTGCTGACCTTTGATGGGTGCTGATTAGAAGGGAGACTCCTCCCCCTACTCACACCTAGTAGTTCCTAAGAGCGTCACAGCACTAAGGTCAGGGGGCAGGGCAGACCTCATATCTAATGGACAGTGCTGACAGAGGAGCGGAAATCATGGTGCTCGCCTCTCCTACAAGACCCAAGGGGGTCAGGGGCTTGGTAGACATTTTGTTAAGAACTGAGCATTTCGCTACACCCGCTATAACATCTGCTAAACAATTGTATGTGACAAATTACATTTGATTTGATTTGAGCTGAAGTGAATCTGAAGACGTGTGTGTTGTTGGGCTGTGTATTGTGTTGAATTGATCAGAAGTATTGGTGATTAACATTGTCCTCTCCTTGTTTTCAGAACCTGCTGGTAAACCATGGATGAAGATCAGTGGAGATGAGCAGTGGAGAAGAGCAGTGGAGAAGAGAAGTGGAAAAGGCTTAAAACTCATGTCCATGAACAGTTTTACTGAAGCACAAAGACTGGCAGTTCCAAACGTATCGTTCGTTCTTATTTAGGGTAAAGGGCTGCGTTGGTGTTAGTATCATGTCTTTTATACATTGTTTTAATCATTTTATCGTAATTTTGAAGTTGCAGTAAGTAGACGCTATTGTACATTTTACAGGGTACAATAGATGTCTGAAAGAGGACTGACTGACTAAAGATGTTTTTAAGTTGTATTTTAAAAAATATATATATACAGTATATATATATATATACTCAGGCAATCCTGACCATTAATTTATCAGGGTTATATTATATCCATTCCTTGATTTAATTAATTAAATCATATCCCTATGCTAATTTCTGTCTGATTCTTGGTTTGGCTATAGCTATACCTGTACTTGTAAGTGACTATATTCAACCACTCACTTTAGTTTCTTTGTAAACATAGAAAGAAACACATTTCTTTATAGTAATTCATCCACTTTTCCCTTTTTTTTTTGCTGTTTATCCATAAGGACAGCATATAATACTATGAAAGACATGTTGTGTTGTTGGCATGGCGGCAGGAGTGTAAGGTAAGGGTGGGTAGTAGATGATAACCCTGGTGTCTGTTGGAGGGACCAGCTCATACAGGTGTTTGCAGCTGCATGTTATCAAGCCCAGCAGCAGTGATGCTCTGCTCTCTATTCAATTCAAAGGGAAAATATGAAGGCAGTTTAATTTTGGTATGAGATGAGAGGTGTGGATAACAAGAAGTGGTGTTACGCCTCACCAGTGGTTTAAACAACTGTGGAAAGTCATACCTCAACCAAGGAAGCACCCATCCCCAGTTGGCTGTCATCACAAAGATTAAGTGGTGTTTCCTATTGGCCCAATTCATTTAAGCACAACTAAAACACATTAGTTTGAAATGACTCAAATCCTATTTTTTTGCATTTCCGATTCGAATCTGTTCTTTTTCCTGCAGTCTGAACAGCCAAAAAGCCGATATTTCGAGCCGCATTTCAAACCACCTTCATACGTGATTTGAAGTCAGATCCAAATCTGATTGTGGCTTGTTTTGAAAGTTTAATCATCTTATCCTTTGAGGCGTTAAAAGTGTTCTTACACTATGATTTTGAACATTCAAAGCAACTGGGAAATGTCCATGGCAGGGATTGTTGTCAACTTAGTTTGCTACATAACCTCTGAGTGATATGAAGCAGGAGCACAACCACCAATCAGCCTACACCACTGCGCACAAACCCGTCGTTACTATGACAACTAGTGTAGACATGTCAGTAAATTACTGCTGTCACACAAATCGGATTTAGCCACTTGTAACTTGCTGTTTGGACAGTCAGTATTCCAAAACAGATTTGAAAAACAAAATTGAATTGAGCATTAAGGCCTGCAGTGTGAACAAGGCTTTAGATTAATATTGCTAGGAATAATACCTTCTATACTTATACTGCTAGTAGAGGCTGTGGCTGTGATTGATTTCAGACCAGGTGCTGTTCACGTCAAGCCGCAGTGACAGAATTTGTAGCCTGACATGCAGGGGTTGATGGGTCTAGCACAGGATCGGAGCCTCAATTAACTTTCTGCCATGCATCACTTATGAGGAGCTGTGTGTGTGTTTGTGTGTGTGTGTGTGTCTGTCTGTACAGTGCCTGGCAGGATCCCATCCTCTTTGCCTTTCATAATAAGACTCTCTCAATCAGAGTGCTGTGAGGAGTGACAGAGTAGAGTGATCTCACACAACCCTGTAGAGGAGATGGAGAGGATCTAAAGGCCACCATAACCTAGTGACAATGGTAGTAGAGGAGGAGAGGACAGCAATACATGGTGGCCTTGAAACAGATGTGTACAGTATTTCTGTAGAAGCAGAAGCATTTCCTATAGGTACACTCTCTAGGCCAACAGCAATGCCCACTCATGAACCCACACAGCAAATTGCAGCAATATAAAAAATATAACATTCAACAGAGGGGACACCCTAGGCCCGGTCTATTTCCGACCTCTCTTGGACTCCCCCACATGTGCCCCTGACATTTTGAGGATGATAACCCTTTGGGCAAACAGTGTGGTGGTGGAGGGCTGGTTTCTCCGGGCTGTGTTATTAGAGGAGCACCATTGGCTTATCCAGTCGTATCGCTGGGGCTCAACTCTGGGGCTGCCGGAATGAGGTGTCCACAGATTTGATCCGAGCACAGAGGCTAGGCAACACTGGTATATACACACACACCCAGCTGACATTTATCCTCAAATACCAGGCTACACAGATCACTCCGGTTCACTTATTAGCTCCTCTTCTTCCCCCGCTTCTTGTGGAAAGAGGAGAATAATTAGAGCAGTGTAGGTCCGGATGGTCAGATTTCAGCTTTATTGCGTTTTTCATTCTGCTCGAGTCATCACAGGGAGAGGCTCAGGTGGCGTAAATAAGGAACACCATCCCTCATGACCCCCCGTGAGCAGGTATATGCACACACACACCCTCTCAATCAACCAAGACTGGAAGAACTGCTGCTACATACTGTACTTATATGATGTTGTATCATTTAATACTCCCTCTCCTTTCTCAATCTCAACTGATCACACAAAGCATGTTCAGGAGACACATTCTGACTTTGAATGCTGCTTTGAAAGTTGTAATAGACACAGCTTTGATAAAGTGATAAGGGATTATTTACTTGAGCAAAACCACGTAAAGGAATTCTAAGGGTAGTGTTTTTTAGAGAGTAATTTCATATGAAAAGCAGCTTTAAAGTACTGAGAGACCACCTAACTGGTCTCAACAAATGGAAATGCTGCTTTATAGGAAAGGAAACTGCTGACGGGCAAACTTAATAAAATAAATGACACGGGACGCGGTCACGTAGAAGTTGTCATGGTAACCACTACCTGAATTCCTTGAGCGATGAGCTTCAAGGTACCAGGTGAGAAAACGAGATCCTTGGCATTCAAATGCGTCTTCTGTTGATCCCATGTCATACCCAATTACCACAGGAGCTATCACTGCGGACCTGTTCCATTCTGCCTACTGAAAGCCTCCTTTCAAATATGATTGAATTTGATTCACATACACTATATATACAAAAGTATGTGGACACCCCTTCAAATTAGTGGATTTGGCTATTTCAGCCACACCCGTTGCTGACAGGTGTATAAAATCGAGCACACAGCCATGCAATCTCCATAGACAAACATTGTATACAGTGGGGGGAAAAAGTATTTAGTCAGCCACCAATTGTGCAAGTTCTCCCACTTAAAAAGATGAGAGAGGCCTGTAATTTTCATCGTAGGTACACGTCAACTATGACAGACAAATTGAGAAAAAAAAATCCAGAAAATCACATTGTAGGATTTTTTATGAATTTATTTGCAAATTATGGTGGAAAATAAGTATTTGGTCAATAACAAAAGTTTCTCAATACTTTGTTATATACCCTTTGTTGGCAATGACACAGGTCAAACGTTTTCTGTAAGTCTTCACAAGGTTTTCACACACTGTTGCTGGTATTTTGGCCCATTCCTCCATGCAGATCTCCTCTAGAGCAGTGATGTTTTGGGGCTGTCGCTGGGCAACATGGACTTTCAACTCCCTCCAAAGATTTTCTATGGGGTTGAGATCTGGACACTGGCTAGGCCACTCCAGGACCTTGAAATGCTTCTTACGAAGCCACTCCTTCGTTGCCTGGGCGGTGTGTTTGGGATTATTGTCATGCTGAAAGACCCAGCCATGTTTCATCTTCAATACCCTTGCTGATGGAAGGAGGTTTTCACTCAAAATCTCACGATACATGGCCCCATTCATTCTTTCCTTTACACGGATCAGTCGTCCTGCTCCCGTTGCAGAAAAACAGCCCCAAAGCATGATGTTTCCACCCCCATGCTTCACAGTAGGTATGGTGTTCTTTGGATGCAACTCAGCATTCTTTGTCCTCCAAACACGACGAGTTGAGTTTTTACCAAAAAGTTATATTTTGGTTTCATCTGACCATATGACATTCTCCCAATCCTCTTCTGGATCATCCAAATGCACTCTAGCAAACTTCAGACGGGCCTGGACATGTACTGGCTTAAGCAGGGGGACACGTCTGCACTGCAGGATTTGAGTCCCTGGCGGCGTAGTGTGTTACTGATGGTAGGCTTTGTTACTTTGGTCCCAGCTCTCTGCAGGTCATTCACTAGGTCCCCCCGTGTGGTTCTGGGATTTTTGCTCACCGTTCTTGTGATCATTTTGACCCCCACGGGGTGAGATCTTGCGTGGAGCCCCAGATCGAGGGAGATTATCAGTGGTCTTGTATTTCTTCCATTTCCTAATAATTGCTCCCACAGTTGATTTCTTCAAACCAAGCTGCTTACCTATTGCAGATGCAGTCTTCCCAGCCTGTGCAGTCTACAATTTTTTTTTTTTCTGCCATAGTATTTGGAGTGTGACTGTTTGAGGTTGTGGACAGGTGTCTTTTTATACTGATAACAAGTTCAAACAGGTGCCATTAATACAGGTAACGAGTGGAGGACAGAGGAGCCTCTTAAAGAAGAAGTTACAGGTCTGTGAGAGCCAGAAATCTTGCTTGTTTGTAGGTGACCAAATACTTATTTTCCACCATAATTTGCAAATAAATTCATTAAAAATCCTACAATGTGATTTTCTGGGTTTCTTTTCCTCAATTTGTCTGTCATAGTTGACGTGTACCTATGATGAAAATTACAGCCCTCTCTCATCTTTTTAAGTGGGAGAACTTGCACAATTGGTGGCTGACTAAATACTTATTTTCCCCACTGTATGTCACTGAAGAGCGTAGCGCGTAAACATCATCTGTCCTCGGTTGCAACACTCACTACTGAGTTCCAAACTGCCTCTGGAAGCAAAGTCAGCACAATAACTGTTTGTCGGGAGCTTCATGAAATTGGTTTTCATGGCCTAGCAGCCACACACAAGCCTAAGATCACCATGGGTAATGCCAAGCGTCGGCTGGAGTGGTGTAAAGCTAGCCGCCATTGGACTCTGGAGCAGTGGAAACGCGTTCTCTGGAGTGATGATTCACGCTTCACCATCTGGCAGTCCGACGGACGAATCTGGGTTTAGCGGATGCCAGGAGAACACTACCTGCCCGAATGTATAGTTCCAACTGTAAAGTTTGGTGGAGGAGGAATAATGGTCTGGGGCTGTTTTTCATGGTTCGGGCTAGGCCCCTTATTCCAGTGAAGGGAAATCTTAACGCTACAGCATACACTGACATTCTAGACGATTCTGTGCTTCCAACTTTGTGGCAACAGTTTGGAGAAGGTGCTTTCCTGTTTCAGCATGACAATGCCCCCATGCACAAAGTGAGGTTCATACAGAAAGGGTTTGTCGGGATCGGTGTGGAAGACCCCGCAGCAATGTTCCAACATCTAGTGGAAAGCCTTCCCAGAAAAGTGGAGGCTGTTATAGCAGCAAAGGGGGGACCAACTCCATATTAATGCCCATGATTTTGGAATGAGACGTTCGATAAGCAGGTGTCCACATACTTTTGGTCATGTAGTGTACTTTTATCACCCATAGATGCATCTCAGGAAGTACAGTACAGCACTGCGAAGCATGATCATTTCATATCTTCTATTTTACGTCCCCGTGCGAATAGTCATGCGGTTGCACAAGGCACTAACAGAGTGTGACTTTTGTGAACAGGCTTGTTATATGTAATTCAAGGGCTAAACAAATTATAGTGATTAGGAAATTGTACTGAAAGTACAGCTGCTTGCGAAAGTATTTACCCCCCTTCGCATTTTTCCTATTTTGTTGCTTTACAACCTGGAATTTAAATGGATTTTTTGGGGGTTTGTATCATTTGATTTACACAACATGCCTACCACTTTGAAGATGCAAAATATTTTTTTGGTGTGAAACAAACAAGAAATAAGAAAAAAATAAGAAAATTTGAGCGTGCATAACTATTCACCCCCCCCAAAGTCAATACTTTTTAGAGCCACGTTTTGCAGCAATTACATCTGCAGGTCCCTTGGGGTATGTCTCTATAAGCTTGGCACATCCAGCCACTGGGATTTTTGCTCATTCTTCAAGGCACAACTGCTCCAGCTCCTTCAAGTTGGATGAGTTCCACTGGTGTACAGCAATCTTTAAGTCATACCACAGATTCTCAATTGGATTGATGTCTGGGCTTTGACTAGGCCATTCCAAGGCATTTAAATGTTTCCTCTTAAACCAATCGAGTGTTGCTTTAGCAGTAAGCTTAGGGTCATTGTCCTGCTGAAAGGTGAACATCCGTCCTAGTCTCAAATCTATGGAAGACTGAAACAGGTTTCCCTCAAATATTTCCCTGTATTTAGCGCCATCCATCATTCTTTCAATTCTGACCAGTTTCCCAGTTCCTGCCGATGAAAAACATCCCCACAGCATGCTTCACTGTGGGGATGGTGTTCTCGGGTGATGAGAGGTGTTGGGTTTGCGCCAGACATAGCGTTTTCCTTGATGGCCAAAAAGCTAAATTTTAGTCTAATCTGACCAGAGTACCTTCTTCCATATGTTTGGGGAGTCTCCCACATGGCTTTTGGCGAACACCAAACTTGTTTGCTTATTGTTTTCTTTAAGCAATGGCTTCTTTCTGGCCACTCTTCCGTAAAGCCCAGCTCTGTGGAGTGTACGGCTTAAAGTGGTCCTATGGACAGATACTCCAATCTCCGCTGTGGAGCTTTGCAGGTCCTTCAGGGTTATGTTTGGTCTCTTTGTTGCCTTCTGGAGGTAATTGGTTGCACCAGATCTTATTTAGGGGCTTCATAGCAAAGGGGGTGAATACATATGCATGCACCACTTTTCTGTTATTTATTTTTCTGTTATTTATTTTTTTGAATCAAGTTATTTTTTTCATTTCACTTTACCAATTTGGACTATTTTGTGTATGTTCATTACATGAAATCCAAATAAAAATAAATTTAAATTACAGGTTGTAATGCAACAAAATAGGAAAAACGCCAAGGGGGATGAATACTTTTGCAAGGCACTGTATTTGATTGAATTCCCTTGTATGCCAACCTGTGAGTGTGAAGGAATGGTGTTAGTTGGGGGTGGGGTTTTCAGCAGTGTCTCTGCTTGCATTCACAGGTCTACCTAACACTTTGAACACACCGACTGCGTCATTGCGCAAAATAGTATGCAGCATCATCTAGATATGTGTGCAACAAAAGTTCAACATTCACCTTCTGCTACCATTTCAGTCAACCCGTTTACGCATACAGTTTGACGCATACGTTCGGTAAATCCAACGTATGCACCACACAGAACGCACTGCAACTGCTTCTGCAATGCAATGCTGCAAGGCTAACGCAGCGTTCAATTGAAAATGAATGTACTTCTGGTGTACCAAAACGCAATGACGCAGTCGGTGTGTTCAATGCGTAACACCTCCCATTATTTTTATTTATTGATTTTTTTATTTCACCTTTATTTAACCAGGTAAGCCAGTTGAGAACAGGTTCTCATTTACAACTGCGACCTGGCCAAGATAAAGCAAATAAAAACAACACAGAGTTACATATGGGGTAAAAAACATAAAGTCAGAAATACAACAGAAAATATATATACAGTGTGTGCAAATGTAGCAAGTTATGGAGGTAAGGCAATAAATAGGCTATAGTGCAGAATAATTACAATAGTATTAACACTGGAATGCTAGATGTGCAAGAGATTATGTGCAAATAGAGATACTGGGGTGCAAAAGAGCAAAATAAATAACAATATAGGGATGAGGTAGTTGGGTGGGCTAATTTCAGATGGGCTGTGTACAGGTGCAGTGATCGGTAAGGTGCTCTGACAACTGATGCTTAAAGTTATTGAGGGAGATAAGAGTCTCCAGCTTCAGAGATTTTTGCAATTCGTTCCAGTCATTGGCAGCAGAGAACTGGAAGGAATGGCGGCCAAAGGAGGTGTTGGCTTTGGGAATGACCAGTGAGATATACCTGCTGGAGCGCAGACTACGGGTGGGTGCTGCTATGGTGACCAATGAGCTAAGATAAGGCGGGGATTTGCCTAGCAGTGATTTATAGATGGCCTGGAGCCAGTGGGTTTGACGACGAACATGTAGTGAGGACCAGCCAACAAGAGCGTACAGGTCACAGTGGTGGGTAGTGTATGGGGCTTTGGAGACAAAACTGATGGCACTGTGATAGACTACATCCAATTTGCTGAGTAGAGTGTTGGAGGCTATTTTGTAAATTACATCGCCGAAGTCAAGGATCGGTAGGATAGTCAGTTTTACGAGGGCATGTTTGGCAGCATGAGTGAAGGAGGCTTTATTGCGAAATAGGAAGCCGATTCTAGATTTAACTTTGGATTGGAGATTCTTTATGTGAGTCTGGAAGTTGAGTTTACAGTCTAACCAGACACCTAGGTATTTGTAGTTGTCCACATACTCTATGTCAGACCCGTCGAGAGTGGTGATTCTAGTCGGGTGGGCGGGTGCCAGCAGTGTTCGATTGAAAAGCATGCATTTAGTTTTACTAGTGTTTAAGAGCAGTTGGAGGCTACTGAAGGATTGTTGTATGGCATTGAAGCTCGTTTGGAGGTTTGTTAACACAGTGTCCAATGAAGGGCCAGATGTATACAAAATGGTGTCGTCTGCGTAGAGGTGGATCTGAGAGTCACCAGCAGCAAGAGCGACATCATTGATATACACGGAGAAAAGTGTCGGCCCAAGAATTGAACCCTGTGGCACCCCCATAGAGACTGCCATAGGTCCAGACAACAGGCCCTCCGATTTGACACACTGAACTCTATCTGAGAAGTAGTTGGTGAACCAGGTGAGGCAGTCATTTGAGAAACCAAGGCTATTTAGTCTGCCAATAAGAATGCGGTGGTTGACAGAGTCGAAAGCCTTGGCCAGGTCGATGAAGACGGCTGCACAGTACTGTCTATTATCAATCGCGGTTATAATATCGTTTAGGACCTTGAGCGTGGCTGAAGTGCACCCGTGACCAGCTCGGGAAACCGGATTGCATAGCGGAGAAGGTACGGTGGTATTCGAAATGGTCGATGATCTGTTTGTTAACTTGGCTTTCGAATACTTTCGAAAGGCAGGGCAGGATGGATATAGGTCTGTAGCAGTTTGGATCTAGAGTGTCACCCCCTTTGAAGAGGGGGATGACCGTGGCAGCTTTCCAATCTCTGGGGATCTCAGACGTTATGAAAGAGAGGTTGAACAGACTAGTAATAGGGGTAGCGACAATTTCGGCGGCTAGTTTTAGAAAGAAAGGGTCCAGATTGTCTAGCCCAGCTGATTTGTAGGGGTCCAGATTTTGCAGCGCTTTCAAAACATCAGCTGTCTGAATTTGTGTGAAGGAGAAGCGGGGGGGCATGGGCAAGTTGCAGCAGAGGGTGCAGAGTTGGTGGCCGGGTTAGTGGTAGCCAGATGGAAAGCATGGCCAGCTGTAGCAAAATGCTTGTTGAAATTCTCGATTATTGTAGATTTATCGGTGGTGATAGTGTTTCCTAGCCTCAGTGCAGTGGGCAGCTGGGAGGAAGTGCTCTTATTCTCCATGGACTTTACAGTGTCCCAAAACTTTTTTGGAGTTAGTGCTACAGGATGCAAATTTCTGTTTGAAAAAGTTAGCCTTTGCTTTCCTGACTGCTTGTGTATATTGGTTCCTAACTTCCCTGAAAAGTTGCATATCGCGGGGGCTATTTGATGCTAATGCTGTACGCCACAGGATGTTTTTGTGCTGGTCAAGGGCAGTCAAGTCTGAGGAGAACCAGGGGCTATATCGGTTCTTAGTTCTGTATTTTTTGAATGGGGCATGTTTATTTAAGATTGAGAGGAAATTACTTTTAAGGAACAACCAGGCATCCTCTACTGACGGAATGAGATCTATATCCATCCAGGATACCTGGGCCAGGTCAATTAGGAAGGCCTCCTCGCTAAAGTGTTTTAGGGAGCGTTTGACAGTGATGAGGGGTGGTCGTTTGACCGCGGACCCGTTACGGACGCAGGCAATAAGGCAGTGATCGCTGAGATCCTGGTTGAAGACAGCTGAGGTGTATTTAGAGGGTATGTTAGTCAGGATGATATTTATGAGGGTACCCATGTTTACGGATTTAGGGTTGTACCTGGTAGGTTCGTTGATAATTTGCGTGAGGTTGAGGGCATCTAGCTTGGATTGTAGGATGGCTGGGGTATTAAGCATATCCCAATTTAGGTCACCAAGCAGTACAAACTCTGAGGATAAATGGGGGGCAATCAATTCACATATGGTGTCCAGGGCACAGCTGGGGGCTGAGGGGGGTCTGTAGCAAGCGGCAACAGTGAGAGACTTATTTCTGGAAAGGTGGATTTTTAGAAGTAGAAGCTCTTTATGAGTAGCGGGTTATGAGGTTATTCCTCATAACCCGCTGGTTTCACCTCCTCTCTACCTACATTTAGAACCCATTTAGCATCTCATGCCGTAGATCCTCACACCTGAAGAGAAGAGAGTGAAATAATGACACATGAAGTTACAGTATGTAAGGCTCAAAGTACAAACAGTATAGGACAATTACTTTACCCATGCCTGGCAAATGTCATCGACTGAACATGGACCACCAACTGTCTCTACCAACAATCCCCTCTCCCCTCCCGTCCCATGCTTCGGTGTAGCCTAACATCTCTCTCAGTAGTCTCTAAACAGTGGGCCTCCCTCCTCCCAGGCTCACTTGGAGAGCAGTACTCTGACAATGGTCCTTAATTAGAGCGTGCCTCTGTCTGACAGCCTCTATTCTGCTCCAGCATGTCCTGCTCCACACAACAGCTCTACACAATCCCAGTTACCAGCTCCTCCACAGCTGATTCACTGCTTATTCAATCCACTCCCATTTTAACCCCAGTAGTTAATGCAGAGCGGAACCAGTCCTATACTAATTGAATCAGACCCGGTTAGTCCTCCTCTCCTCGCCCAGCCCTGATCAGGGATTTCTAAGGAAGAAAGGCAGTGATTGGGTAGAGCGCTGACATTGCTAGAATTACAGGAGTTTCTTATCATCGAGGCTAGAGAGATATCTTATGGCTTGGTATGGTTGTGATACCTCCTACAGGTATGTTCAGCCTGGTCTCATAGAATAGACGTAACATAGTAAAAGTAAATATGGGACACTCAAATGAGTATTATATGTTACGTTTGGTATGGTTACATAAGACAGAAGGTTACTTAAGGTAGAAACGAAAGGAGGGTGATTGGTCGGGGTGGATGGGTGAGCATATAACACCAATGTCTAGCAACCCAATGGTTGCGTGTTCCAATCACATCACGGACAACTTTAGCTAGTTAGCAACTTTGCAACTACTTACTACTTTTTAGCTACTTTGCAACTACTTAGGATGTTAGCTAACCCTAACCCTAACCGTAACCCTTTAACCTAACCCTAACCTTAACCCTAACCTTAACCCAGGTAACATTAGCCACCTAGCTAACATTAGCTTTAGCCACCTAGCTAACATTAGCCACAACAAATTGGAATTTGTGACATATCATATGAATTGCAATTAGTAACATATCATATGAAATGGGTGATGGACATCCACAAATTAATACATACCATACGAAACGTAACATATAATACTAAATGGAGGGAGACAGATTTACATATACTATGTTACATCTACCCCTGAGTCTAGGTTGGTATGTTGTAGAGGAGTGTGAGAATAAAAAATCAACATTGATTTCAGTGTGCTACATGGTGCATTTTTACTCTCAGCCCTGTTCCCTCTCTCTCACTTTCTCTTTCTGCATGGTGGTTGCCTTACCTCCCCTGGCTGCCCTTTGGCGATACAGCACTCACAGCAGGCCTTGGCACTGTGGCACTGCACACACTCATTACAGTCAGTCACACTCAGAGGCTCTGCTTCTCTCTCACACGCAACCGCTCTCATACACACCTGGCAATACTTCAGGAGGACAACAGGGGGCACCCCACTCTGAAACCTCAGTTTACCTGTAAACCCATCTCCTCACATTAACCTGGGCCCTCAACAATATATAGAAGAGTGATAGGGATGCCAATTTCAATGTGATAGTAATGTTCATAATTACCCTGTGTTTATAACCAATTGGGAAGGTGGTATTTACCACATATGACTGGGAAAAATCCATTTGAACGCCCCTCCAACTGGTTATTAATAGTGGGAAACTCTTTTATCATCCCTGAGCTCCAACTTCTCCCACATGCTGACCTCTGACATCACCTACTAAGAAAATGACCTTGATAACAGCATTTTCAGCAGTTAAATGTAATAACAAAACTTTATTTATAAAAAGCAATCTATTCATATGGTTTTTGAACACTATAATAAGTTTACAAGCATGATAGCTGTACATTTAGTTTATTGTTGAAGCACTTGTTGGCCATTAGTCAATCGGCGTTTCTCAACAAGTTCAAAGCACGTGAATACGAACAACTGGTATTTAAATCTAATAAAAATTGTATATGTCACATGCAATGAATACAATAATACGGAACATTTCAAGAAACACAAGCAATGGACATTAGTCTGGGGTAAATTTTTCCTTTGGTCTGGAGTCCAAATGTGAGAATTTTGGTTCCAACCGCTGTGTCTTTGTGGGACGCGGTTTGGGTGAACAGATGTAGCTCCCCGTGTAGCTCAGTTGGTAGAGCATGGTGCTTGCAACGCCAGGGTTGTGGGTTTGATTCCCACGGGTGGCCAGTATGATAAAATAAAAATGTATGCACTCACTAACTGTAAATCGCTCTGGATAAGAGCGTCTGCTAAATGACCCCCTAAAAAATAAAAATGACCGAAAATGTTAAAAAATGTGTAGATCCCAGCATGGAGGAGATGGTGTGGGGGTGCTTTAATGGTGACACTGTCTGTGATTTATTTAGAATTCAAGGCACACTTAACCAGCATGGCTACCACAGCATTCTACAGCGATACGCCATCCAATCTGGTTTGGGTTTAGTGAGACTATCATTTGTTTTTCAACAGGACAATGATCCAACACACCTCCAGGCAGTGTAAGGGATATTTTAACAAGAAGGAGAGTGATGGAGTGCTGCATCAAGAGGACCTGGCCTCCACAATCCCCCGACCTCAACCCAATTGAGATGGTTTGGGATGAGTTTAACGGCAGAGTGAAGGAAAAGCAGCCAACAAGTGCTCAGCATATGTGGGAACTCCTTCAAGACTGTTGGAAAAGCATTCCAGGTGAAGCTGGTTGACAGAATGCCAAGAGTGTGCAAAGCTGTCATCAATGCAAAGGGTGGCTATTTGAAGAATCTCAAATAAAAAATGTATTTTGATTTGTTTAACACGTTTTTGGTTACTACATGATTCCATATGTGTTATATCATAGTTTTGATGTCTTCACTATTATTCCCTTGAATGAGTAGGTGTGTTCAAACTTTTGACTGGTACTGTAATGCAGAGTAAAATAAAATAAATATGTTTTATTTTACCCTGCATCGTTGGGAAGGGCTGGTAAGCAAGCGTTTCATTGTGAAGTCTACACCCATTGTATTCGGCTCATGTGAAACATACAGTGCATTCGTAAAGAATTCAGACCCCTTGACTTTTTCCACATTTTGTTATGTTACAGCCTTATTCTAATTTTTTATTTTTTAAATCCATTTTAGAATGAGGCTGTAATGTAACAAAATGTGGAAAAAGTCAAGGGGTCTGAAAACTTTACGAATGCATTTTTGCAAATGTATTAAATATAAACAACATAAATACCTTATCTACATAAGTATTCAGTCCCTTTGCTTTGAGACTAGAAATTGAGTTTAGGTGCATCTGGTTTCCATTGATCATCCTTGAGCTGTTTCAACAACTTGATGGAGTCCACCTGTGGTAAATTCAATTGATTGGACATGATTTGGAAAGGCACACACCTGTCTATATTAGGTCCCACAGTTGACAGTGCATGTCAGAGCAAAAACCAAGCCATGAGGTCGAATGAATTGTCCGTAGAGCTCAGAGACAGGATTGTGTCGAGGCACAGATCTGGGGGAAGGGTACCAAAAAATGTCTGCAACATTGAAGGTCCCCAAGAACACAGTGGCCTCCATCATTCTTAAATGGAAGAAGTTTGGAACCAGCAAGAATCTTCCTAGAGCTGGCCGCCCAGTCAAACTGAGCAATCGGGGGAGAAGGGCCTTGGTCAGGGAGGTGACCAAGAACCCGATGGTCACTCTGACAGAGCTCCATAGTTCCTCTGTGGAGATGGGAGAACCATCCAGAAGGACAACCATCTCTGCAGCGCTCCACCAATCAGGCCTTTATGGTATAGTGGCCAGATGGAAGCCACTCCTCAGTAAAAGGCACAAGGTATATTATGGACCTGGCGTCGACGAAGATGGCAGCCTCGTGACTAGCTCTTTGGAAACTTTGCGGTATTTCGTTTTTTTATGTATTATTTTTTACATTATTAGCTCAGAAAGTGTTTTGTATCATTACATACAGCCGGGGAAAACTATTGGATATCAGAGCGGCGGTAACTCACCAGCATTACGACCAGGAATACGACTTTTCCGAAGCACACTGCCCTATCCCATCTGGACAAGAGGAATACCTATGTAAGAATGCTGTTCATTGACTATAGCTCAGCATTCAACACCATAGTACCCTCCAAGCTCATCATTAAGTGCGAGGCCCTGGATCTGAACCCCGCCCTGTGCAACTGGGTCCGCACCCTTGTGAGGCCCCCAGGTGGTGAAGGTAGGAAACAACATCTCCACTTTGCTGATCCTCAACACTGGGGCCCCACAAGGGTGCGTGCTCAGCCCCCTCCTGTACTCCCTGTTCACCCATGACTGTATGGCCAAGCACGCCTCCAACTCAATCATCAAGTTTGCAGACGACACAACAGTAGTAGGCTTGATTACCAACAATGACGAGACAGCCTACAGGGAGGAGGTGAGGGCTCTGGGAGTGTGGTGCCAGGATAATAACCTCTCACTCAACGTCAACAAAACAAAGGAAATGACCGTGGACTTCAGGAAACAAAAGAGGGTGCACCCCCTATCCACATCGACGGGACCGCAGTGGAGAAGGTGGAAAGCTTCAGGTTCCTTGGCGAACACATCACTAACAAACTTAAATGGTCCACCCACGCAGACAGTGTGGTGAAGAAGGCTGAAGAAATTTGTCTTGGCACCTAAAACCCTCACAAACTTTTACAGATGCACAATTGAGAGCATCCTGTCGGGCTGTATCACCGCCTGGTACGGCAACTGCACTGCCCGCAACCGCAGGGCTCTCCAGAGGGTGGTGCAGTCTGCCGAAGACATTACCGGGGACAGCACCCGATGTCACAGGAAGGCCAAAAAGATCATCAAGGACATCAACCACCCGAGTCACTGCCTGTTGACCCCGCTATCATCCAGAAGGCGAGGTCAGTACAGGTGCATCAAAGCTGGGACCGAGAGAATGAAAAACAGCTTCTATCTCAAGGCCATCAGGCTGTTAAATAGCCATCACTAGCACACTAGAGGCTGCTGCTGCCTATTGAAATCACTGGCCACTTTATGAAATAGAACACTAGTCACTTTAATAATGTTTATATATCTTGCATTACTCATCTCATATGTATATACTGTATTCTATAATATTCTACTGTATCTTAGTCCATGCAGCTCTGTCATTTTTTGTCCATGTATATATTCTTAAATTCCATTCCTTACTTAGAGTTGTGTGTATTGGGTATATGTTGTGAAATTGTTAGATATTACTTGTTAGATATTACTGCACTGTCTGAGCTAGAATCACAAGCATTTCGCTACACCCGCAATAACACCTGCTAAACAAGTGTATGTGACAAATAACATTTGATTTGATTTGATTTGATGACAGCCCACTTGGAGTTTGCCAAAAGGCACCTAAAGGACTCTCAGACCATGAGAAACAAGATTCTCTGGTCTGATGTAACCAACATTGAACTCTTTGGCCTGAATGCCGTGTCACATCTGGAGGAATCCAGGCACCACTCATCACCTGGCTAATACCATCCCTACGGTGAAGCATGATGGTGGCAGCATCATGCTGTGGGGATGTTATTCAGTGGCAGGGACTGGGAGACTAGTCAGGATGGAGGGAAAGATGAACGGAGCAAAGTACAGAGAGATCCTTGATGAAAACCTGCTCCAGAGCGCTCAGGACCTCAGACTGGAGCGAAGGTTCACCTTCCAACAGGACAACAACCCTAAGCACACAGCCAAGACAACACAGGAGTGGCTTCGGGACAGGCGTCTGAATGTCCTTGAGTGGCCCAGCCAGAGCCCGGACTTGAACCCGATCGAACATCTCTGGAGAGACCTGAAAATAGCTGTGCAGCGACGCTCCCCATCCAACCTGACAGAGCAAGAGAGGATCTGCAGAGAAGAATGGGAGAAACTCCCCAAATGCAGGTGTGCCAACCTTGTAGCGTCATACCCAAGAAGACTCGAGGCTGTAATCGCTGCCAAGGTGCTTCAACAAAGTACTGAGTAAAGGGTCTGAATATTTATGTAAATGTCATGTTTAAGTTTTTTGTTTTTTAAAAATCTAAAAACCAGTTTTTGTATTGTCATTATGGTGTATTGTGTGTAGATTGATGAGTAATTTTTTAAATCAATTTTAGAGTAAGGCTGTAACGTGTAAATGTGGAAAAAGTGAAGGGGTCTGAATACTTTTCGAATGCACGGTATATACATATATATATATAGTAACACAAGAGGAATAAAATACACAAGATTTAAGCTACACTATATTACCAAAAGTATGTGGACCTGCTCATCGAACATCTCATTCCAAAATCATGGGCATTATTATGGAGTCGGTCCACCCTTTGCTGCTAAAATGGCCTCCACTCCTCTGGGAAGGCTTTCCACTAGATGTTGGAACATTGCTGCGGGGACTTGCTTCCATTCAGCCACAAGAATATTAGTGAGGTTGGGCACTGATGTTGGGCAATTTGGCCTGGCTCACAGTCGGCGTTCCAATTCCAATTCAACCATTTCTGTATGGACCTCGCTTTGTGAACGGGCTTTCCCAGTACCAGATCAATGTGCAGGTGCACAAGGTCTTTGAGGTAGATATGTACATAAAGGCAGGGTAAAGTGACTAGGCATCAGAATAGAAAATAATAAGAGTCACAACTGGTAATTTCCACCGTGCCATTTGGTTATGAAAACAGCAATAGTCACCAGCATGCCCTCATGAAGTGGTTTTATTGTACAGTGTAGATTGACTGTGTACATTATATGATGACTAATCACACCCAAATGAGTTTATTTTTGCCATTACTGTGATTTGTAAGTCGCTCTGGATAAGAGCGTCTGCTAAATGACGTAAATGTAAATGTAAAATTGTCATCCCACTCTTGTAGTGATTATTAATATCATTCTCCTCTGTATGATATTGACTGCCAGCGTGCCTGGTCTTCTAGTCCCTGTCTGCGTAGGCCTGAGAGACAGTGAGTGCATCCTCTTGTCCAGTCATCTCCAGGGGAGAGTGTTTTTATCACCTCCTCCATCAGATTTGACAGACGAGCGACATCTATTAGACTGACCTGGTCCCTGCCAAGCTTAGATATACAGCTAAAGACTTCTCTCCCTTATGACATTATACCTTCAGATAAAATAGTTCCACTTCCCTGTAAAGCCATTAGACCCAAGGAAGGCATACAGAGGGAGGAGAGGAGAGGAAAGACTGGCCTGCTTAACCCTGGCGTTTGAGGACTACGTCATCTTTAGAGCGCGTGCACAACTGAATCCCTCTAGGAAGCAGGATTAGACCACAGTCTTCCTTTTATCGCTCCTCTCTTTTTCTCCAGGCCGCATTGTCATTTCCCTTTTCATCCCTTTCTTTCACCCCATAATGCTCCCTACGAAGTGGCTTAGTGGTTCATTATTGTGGATTTCTCCCTTTATCGTGATAGCTCCTGTTCCAGCAGCGGGGAGCAGTTTCTACCACAGAGCCTCGTTCTGACCGCCGGCACTTACTGAGAGATGTCACTTCCCGCTCCTCTGGTCATGGCTATAAGAGGAAAATTATCACTGTTGATAAAAGTGATATTTGTTGTTGTTAATTATTATTGTCTGCCACTACAATAAATTATGCAATTAACTTGCGAAGCTCTTCAGTAACAAAGCACTTACACAATTGGCCATGTATTTTGCCTCTGCATGATAATCCAGTTATCCATCAATTTTAGTTATGTTTTGCTTCATATTTACCATCAAAACAAGTGGTTGCTTGAGGTCATCATGAGAAGAAGAGAAGAGAATGTGTGGCGGGGGGGGTTGCTAAAGCAACACTTGAGTGTTAAATGTCTTGGAAAGGCCTAGTCAAAGCCCAGACCTCAATCCAATTGAGAATCTGTGGTATGACTTAAAGATTGCTGTACACCAGCGGAACCCATCTAACTTGAAGGAGCTGGATGGGCAAAAATCCCAGTGGCAATCTCTGAAGCTGGAGACTCTTATCTCCCTCACTAACTTTAAGCATCAGAGTTCAGAGCACCTTACCGATCACTGCACCTGTACACAGCCCATCTGAAATTAGCCCACCCAACTACCTCATCCCCATATTGTTATTTATTTTGCTAATTTGCACCCCAGTATCTCTATTTGCACATCATCTCTTGCACATCTATCATTCCAGTGTTAATACTAATTGTAATTATTTTGCACTATGGCCTATTTATTGCCTTACCTCCATAAATTGCTACATTTGCACACACTGTATATATATTTTCTGTTGTATTTTTGACTTAATGTTTTGTTTTACCCCATATGTAACTCTGTGTTGTTGTTTTTATCGCACTGCTTTGCTTTATCTTGGCCAGGTCGCAGTTGTAAATGAGAGGTGAAATAAAATAAAAAATAAAAAAGATGTGCCAAGCTTATAGAGACATACCCCAAGAGACTTGCAGCTGTAATTGCTGCAAAAGGTGGCTCTACAAAGTATTGACTTTGGGGGGGTGAATAGTTATGCACGCTCAAGGTTTCTGTTTTTTTGTCTAATTTCTCGTTTGTTTCACAATAAAAAATATTTTTCATCTTCAAAGTAGTAGGCATGTTGCGTAAATCAAATGATACAAACCCCCAAAAATCTATTTTATTTCCAGGTTGTAGGGCAACAAATTAGGAAAAATGCCAAGGGGGGTGAATACTTTCACAAGCCACTGTATGTATGATGTTCTGCAGGGAGACAGAGAAATAGCTAATTAAACAAGCAATAATGATAATACATGCATGCATAATTACATTATCACATGCTATAATATTAATAAATTGCAATAAGAATAAAAGTATTAAACATATCAATACCAATATGAGAAAGCATATACGTGATTAAGCTATGCAAATATAGCATCAAGATAACAATATGAACGTCCAAAGTGGGATGCAATAACATGTGGTGTGGTAGGCCAAAGCTAGAGCAGGCTTAAATGGCAGTGGCTTTATGCCATGTTCAAAACAACTGGGAACTCGGAAAAATACTTTGTATTGATGTCCATTGCTTGTGTTTCTTGGCCCAAGCAAGTCTCTTCTTCTTATTGGTGTCCTTTAGTAGTGGTTTCTTTGCAGCAATTCGACCATGAAGGCCTGATTCACACAGTCCCCTCTGAACAGTTGATGTTGAGATACTGTGTCTGTTACTTGAACTCTGTGAAGCATTTATTTGGGCTGCAATTTCTGAGGCTGGTAACTCTAATGAACTTATCCTCTGCAGCAGAGGTAACTCTGGGTCTTCCACGCCTGTGGTGGTCCTCATGAGAGCCAGTTTCTTCATAGCGCTTGATGTTTTTTGCGACAGCACTTTCAAAGTTCTTGAAATTTTCCAGATTGACTGACCTTCATGTCTTAAAGTAATGATGGACTGTCATTTCTCTTTGCTTATTTGAGCTGTTCTTGCCATAATATGGACTTGGTCTTTTACCAAATAGGGCTATCTTCTGTATACCCCCCCTACCTTGTCACAACACAAATGATTGTCTCAAATGCATTAAGAAGGAAAGAAATTCCACAAATTAACTTTTAAGAAGGCACACCTGTTAATTGAAATGCATTCCAGGTGACTACCTCATGAAGCTTGTTGAGAGAATGCCAAGAGTGTGCAAAGCTGTCATCGAGGCAAAGGGTGGCTATGTGAGGAATCTCAAATATATTTTGATTTGTTTAACACTTTTTCAGTTACTGCATGATTCCATATGTGTTATTTCATAGTTTTGATGTCTTCACTATTATTCTGCAATGTAGAAAATAGTAAAAATTAAGAAAAACCCTGGAATGAGTAGGTGTGTTCAAACTTTTGACTGGTAATGTATGTTTCCTCATGTTACCTCTGCTATAACTTACATAGCCCTAAACATTTTGATCGTAACATTATTTATAATCTCACAAAGTTTCCTGGCAACTGTAGCCTATAATTAGTGTCAAAGTCTACCCTGGGAAAAGCATTCAATTCCCAGTGTCCTCTTTAAAATGTTAATCAAAATATTGACAGAAAATTCAATCAGTTTTTATAATCAATCAATATTTATGCTATAAATCATTTGCAATCAAAAATCATTGGATTATATGTGAGACAAAGTCTGCCAAAACAATATTTTGATGTTTTGATGCTGTCTTTTACATGCACTGAAACACCAAAGTGTTTTCACAACACGCTCTTAAAAACAATTATTCAGATTGAACAGCCACTTTCGAAAGCCACTTCCATTCTGTTTTGAAATACATTCAGTGTATCATAACGTTGAGTTAACGTTCAAACACCCTCCAAACACTAAATCTCAGCTTAGGTGCACTACTTTTCATGGTTTTACTACACAATGATGGTGTTATGAGTCTTTCTATTTTACCAGTGTAGGTTGATGAGATGATGTCTTGGTTAGTTGGTAGTCCAATACCTAGTTCAGCTCTCCTAATGGCCAAGCGTTATGTGAAGTCCACTAGCTATATTCTATAAGTTCAACTGCTCGTTATGTGCCACTTGGTCTTGTACATTTTGCTAGAATTTTTGCATCATAACACTGAAGTGTAAGGGGCCTCCACTTTTTTTAATGGACTTGTATCCTGTTTCAGTAATAATGAAATCAGACCTTCTTCTTGAGTGTCTGATAATCTTCCATTTACATAGGAGTGGTTAAAACATGCTAATAACGGTCCTCTTAGTATATCAAAAAAGGTTTGGTATACCTTGACTGGTATGCCATCCAACCCTGGAGCTTAAAGTCTTTAATTGCATCCAGATGTTCCTCCTCTGTAATTTCACCTTCACATGAGTCTTTCTGTATGGCTGTTAATTTTACATTATCAATAGAAAAAAATCTCTACAATTAGCTTCAGTTAGAGGAGATGGAGGCGACTGAAATGAAAACATATGCTTAAAGTACTTTGTTTCCTCCTTCAAAATATCATTTGGTGAATCATGGGTGACTCCGTCAATTGTAACCAGTTTCATTAAATTCTTTTTGGTAGCATTTCTATGTTGAAGATTAAAAAAGAATTTGGTGCATTTTTCCCCATATTCCATCCAGTTTGCTTTATTTTTATAATATATTACACTTGATCTTTCTTGAATAAGTTTCTCCATTTCTTTTTGTTTTTCCTCTAATTTATTCTGAGCCTCTATGCTACAGTTTTTATTGCTATATATCTGTTCTGTTAGACCTTCTATTTCCTTTGTTAGTGTGGACTCTTTTGACCTAAATTGCTTTTGTTTTCGAGATGAGTACTGAATTGCATGGCCTCTAAAGGCACATTTAAAGGTGTCCCATACAATAAGGGGATTTGCTGTACCTATGTTATGTCGGAAAAAATCAGTTATAAATTCCTCTGACCTAGTTTAAAACAAGTTATCATCCAATAGGCTTTGATTACATTTTCCAAAATCCTCGCCCACGTGGAAATTCAGTAAGAGTAATGTATATGTCAATTATATGATGGTCCGACCGCATTCTGTCCCCTATCAACACTTGTTTAACTTTTGGTGCCAACGAGAATGACATAAGAAAGAAGTCAAGATGACTAGCTTGATTGAGTCTCCGCCATGTATATCTCACAAGATCAGGATATTTAAGCCTCCATATATCTACTAGTTCTAATGTATCCATGACATCCATGATTTCCTTAAGAGCATGAGGGTGATGTTTGTGGTGTGATTTCCTTTACGGTCCATTGAGCTATTTAAAACAGTATTATAATCCCCCACCATAATATTATTGTCTTGAATTGCTTGCAGGGTTGATCATTTATTATATATATATCGTCAAAGAAGTGTGGATCATCATTATTTGGTCCGTAAAGGTTAATGAGCCATATCTGTTTATGGTCCAATAACATATTTTTTTAATAATCCATCTACCTTGCGTATCTATTTGGACAATTTGCACATTCGGATCGAAATTACTATTAATTAATATCATCACCCCTTTTGAGTTTCTTTGCCCATGGGAGAAGTATATTTCTCCCCCCCCATTCCTTTTTCCATGCAACTTCATCTAGAATTGTTGAATGAGTTTCCTGTAAACAATAGATATTATATTCCTTCTCTTTGAGCCATGTAAATATTGTTCTTTTTTTGTTATTATCTGCTAAGCCATTACAATTATAACTGGCTATACTTATGTGACGATGTCGGTGTATGCGGTAGACTGAAGTCAGGCGCAGGACACAGAACTCAAGGGAAAAACGTAACTTTACTAAAGCTCGTAAAGGAACAAGAAGCCTCCACGCAGGGAGGAATAAATCCGCTCACCACTGACATATGAGTACAAGCAACAAACACGCACAGAACACAATGGGAGCCACAGGGTTAAATAGGGGCGGAGTAATCACAAGATGGGCAACAGGTGTGAAACAATCTGACACAACAGGTAGAACATAGAAACATAGAACATAGATCGGCAGCAGCTAGTACTCCGGTGACGACGAACGCCGAAACCTGCCCGAGCAAGGAGGAGGGGCAGCCTCGGCAGAATCCGTGACAGTACCCCCTCCACCCTGACGCGCGGCTCCAGCCGTGCGTCGACACCGGCCTCGGGGACGGCCAGGAGGACGCGGCGCGGGGCGAGTGGGATGATTGCGGTGGTAATCCCTCAACATGGATGGATCAAGGATATCCCTCCTAGGAACCCAGCACCGTTCCTCCGGACCGTACCCCTCCCACTCCACGAGATACTGCAGGCCCCCCACCTGACGCCTCGAATCCAATATGGACCGAACCGAGTACGCCGGTGCCCCCTCGATGTCCAGCGGGGGCGGAGGACCCTCCCGTATCTCCGACTCCTGGAGTGGACCAGCTACCACCGGCCTGAGGAGAGACACATGGAACGAGGGGTTAATACGATAATTAGTAGGAAGTTGTAACCTATAACATACCTCGTTCAATCTCCTCAGGACTTTGAATGGCCCCACAAACCGCCGACCCAGTTTCCGGCAGGGCAGGCGAAGGGGCAGGTTTCGGGTCGAGAGCCAGACCCGGTCCCCCGGTGCATACACCGGGGCCTCACTGCGGTGGCGGTCGGCTCTCGCCTTTTGCCGCCTGATGGCCCGCTGCAGATGTACATGGCCAGCGTTCCAGGTCTCCTGCGAGCGCCGAAACCACTCGTCCACCGCAGGTGCCTCGATCTGGCTCTGATGCCAAGGTGCCAGGACCGGCTGATAACCTAATACACATTGGAACGGAGAAAGGTTAGTGGAGGAGTGGCGGATGGAGTTCTGGGCTATCTCTGCCCAGGGGAGGTAAACCGACCACTCCCCCCGCTGGTCCTGGCAATACGACCTCAGAAACCTACCCACCTCCTGGTTAACTCTCTCCACCTGCCCGTTACTCTCGGGGTGAAATCCTGAGGTCAGACTGACCGAGACTCCCAGACGTTCCATGAACGCCCTCCAAACCCTAGAGGTGAACTGGGAACCCCGATCAGACACTATATCCTCAGGCACCCCGTAGTGCCGGAAGACGTGTGTAAATAGGGCCTCAGCTGTTTGTAGGGCCGTAGGGAGGCCGGGCAGCGGAATGAGGCGGCAGGACTTAGAAAACCGATCCACAACAACCAGGATCGTGTTGTTCCCTTGTGAGGGGGGAAGATCCGTCACGAAGTCCACCGATAGATGGGACCATGGTCGTTGTGGAACGGGTAGAGGTTGCAATTTCCCTCTGGGCAGGTGTCTAGGAGCCTTACTCTGGGCGCACACCGAGCAGGAGGAAACATAAACCCTCACGTCCTTAGCTAAGGTGGGCCACCAGTACTTCTCACTAAGACAGTGCACTGTCCGACCGATACCAGGATGACCAGAGGAGGGTGACATGTGAGCCCAATAGATCAACCAATCGCGGACATCAAGCGGTACGTACACACGACCCTCTGGACACTGGGGAGGAGTGGGTTCGTTGCGCAACGCCCGCTCGATCTCCACATCAACCTCCCACACCACCGGTGCCACCAGACACGACGCCGGAAGTATGGGAGTGGGCTCCACAGAACTTCCCTCTGAGTCATACAGTCGGGACAGAGCATCTGCCTTAGCGTTCTGGGAACCTGGCCTGTAAGAAAGGGTGAAAACAAAACGGGTGAGATACACGGACCACCTTGCCTGGCGAGGGTTTAACCTCCTCGCTGCCCGGATGTACTCCAGATTGCGGTGATCAGTCAAAATGAGAAAAGGGTGTTTAGCCCCCTCAAGCCAATGTCTCCACGCTTTCAGAGCTTCGACCACAGCCAACAGCTCCCGGTCCCCCACATCATAGTTGCGCTCCGCCGGGCTGAGCTTCTTCGAAAAGAAGGCACAGGGGCGGAGTTTAGGTGGCATACCCGAACGCTGAGACAGTACAGTGCCTATTCCAGCCTCGGACGCATCCACCTCAACCGTGAAGGCTAAAGAGGGGTCCGGATGAGCCAGCACTGGAGCCGAGGTAAACAGGTCCTTCAAATGATTAAAAGCCCTGCCCGCCTCCGCTGACCACTGCAGATGCACCGGCCCCCCGTTCAGTAACGAGGTAATGGGAGCTGCTACCTGACCAAAGCCCCGGATAAATCTCCGGTAGTAATTAGCAAAACCCAAAAATCGCTGCACCTCCTTTACCGTGGTTGGAGTCGCCCAATTACGCACGGCCGAAATGCGGTCACTCTCCATCCTCACCCCTGACGCGGACATATGGTACCCCAAGAAAGAGATGGACTCCTGGAAGAACAGGCATTTCTCTGCCTTAGCATACAGGTCATGCTCCAACAGTCTTCCAAGCACCTTACGCACCAGGGACACATGCTCGGCACGTGTAGCGGAGTATATAAGGATGTCATCAATATACACCACTACCCCTTGTCCGTGCAGGTCCCTGAAAATCTCATCCACAAATGATTGGAAAACTGAAGGAGCATTCATTAACCCGTATGGCATGACCAGATAATCAAAATGTCCAGAGGTGGTGCTAAATGCCGTCTTCCACTCATCTCCCTCACGGATACGCACTAGGTTGTATGCGCTCCTGAGATCCAATTTTGTGAAAAAGTGTGCCCCGTGCAATGATTCCGTCACACTTGCTATTAGAGGTAATGGATAGCTGTACTTGATGGTAATCTGATTTAGGCCACGGTAATCAATGCACGGGCGTAACCCACCATCTTTCTTCTTCACTAAAAAAGAAACTTGAGGAAACGGGTGAAGTGGATGGCCGAATGTATCCCTGCCTCAGAGATTCAGTGACATATGTCTCCATAGCCGCCTTCTCCTCCTGAGACAAAGGATACACGTGACTCCGGGGAAGTGCAGCTCCTACCTGGAGATTTATCGCACAATCCCCCGGACGATGGGGTGGTAATTTAGTCGCCCTCTTTTTGCTGAAGACGATAGCCAAATCGGCATACTCGGATGGAATGTGCATGGTGGAAACCTGGTTTGGACTTTCCACCGAAGTTGCCCCCAAGGAAACTCCTAAACACCTCCCTGAACACTGACTGGACCATCCCTTGAGAGCCCTCTGTTGCCATGAAAATAGTGGGGTCATGAATGGCTAACCAGGGAAGTCCCAACACCACAGGATGTGCAGGAGAATCAATCAGATAGAGGCTAATCCTCTCCTCATGACCCCCCTGCGTCATCATCAGCAGAGGAGCGGTGACCTCCCTGATTATGCCTGACCCTAACGGGCGACTATCTAAGGCGTGAACAGGGAAAGGTTTATCAACAGACACTGTGGGAATCCCTAGGCTACGTGCATACTGGTGATCAATAAAATTCCCAGCCGCGCCTGACATGGTGAAGGGATACCACCTCTCGCCAATCGCTCCATCATCTGGAAAACTCGTTCCATCGTCTCACCAAGATTCTGGAGGATCGTCCCTTGACGTTGGACTCGTTCCTCCATCGTCTCAGTAGATCCAGTCGTTCCTGCTGACTCCATTGTGGTGCGTGTTTCTGTCACGATGTCGGTGTATGCGGTAGACTGAAGTCAGGCGCAGGACACAGAACTCAAGGGAAAAACTTAACTTTACTAAAGCTCGTAAAGAAACAAGAAGCCTCCACGCAGGGATGAATAAATCCGCTCACCACTGACATACGAGTACAAGCAACAAACACGCACAGAACACAATGGGAGCCACAGGGTTAAATAGGGGCGGAGTAATCACAAGATGGGCAACAGGTGTGAAACAATCTGACACAACAGGTAGAACATAGAAACATAGAACATAGATCGGCAGCAGCTAGTACTCCGGTGACGACGAACGCCGAAACCTGCCCGAGCAAGGAGGAGGGGCAGCCTCGGCAGAATCCGTGACAACTTATTTCACCATACACCATAATGAGATACAAGTTTCAAGTCTATTTATGTCAACGTCTGGGTGAAGTGGTGAAATGGAATCAGGCGCAGGACACAGAACTGAGAAAATGAATGGATTTACTAAACAAAAGTAAACCATAACAAACCCTCCACGCAGGGAAGAGCAGAACAACAGCTCACCAAATGACGTAAAACAACGGACAATCACGCACAAACTCAGGAGGGAAAACAGAGGTAATTATAGGGACACAAATAAGCATAATGGGTAACAGGTGTGATTAATAAAGACAAGACTAGTGTATCACAGAAACATCGATCAGTGGCAGCTAGTACTCCGGTGACGACGAACGCCGAAGCATGCCCGAGCAAGGAGGAGGGGCAGCCTCAGCTGTATTCGTGACAATTTATCATTATATATGTTTGTAAATTTACCAATAAAAAATACTGTAATGATTGAGTGTCCATAAAGCTGTAACATGATATTTGCATTGCTGCTAAGTAACCCTCCAATTGTTCTCCACTAATTCCCCCGCTAAAGCTCCTCCCCATCCCAAGTTGAGCCGGCATCCCAGTGATCGGCATCCCATCCCCATCCCTCCGGATCCCTAGGGCCCCGAGAGGCCAGGACCCATCCATCAACAGCACACAGTGCCACCCACAAAACAGAAGCAGGTTAACCGCCAAAAGCATTTCCAATGCTGTCACCTCAATATACAGTGGGGAAAAAAAGTATTTAGTCAGCCACCAATTGTGCAAGTTCTCCCACTTAAAAAGATGAGAGAGGCCTGTAATTTTCATCATAGGTACACATCAACTATGACAGACAAATTGAGAAAAAAATTCAGAAAATCACATTGTAGGATTTTTTATGAATTTATTTGCAAATTATGGTGGAAAATAAATATTTGGTCACCTACAAACAAGCAAGATTTCTGGCTCTCACAGACCTGTAACTTCTACTTTAAGAGGCTCCTCTGTCCTCCACTCGTTACCTGTATTAATGGCACCTGTTTGAACTTGTTATCAGTATAAAAGACACCTGTCCACAACTTCAAACAGTCACACTCCAAACTCCACTATGGCCAAGACCAAAGAGCTGTCAAAGGACACCAGAAACAAAATTGTAGACCTGCACCAGGCTGGGAAGACTGAATCTGCAATAGGTAAGCAGCTTGGTTTGAAGAAATCAACTGTGGGAGCAATTATTAGGAAATGGAAGATATACAAGACCATCGATAATCTCCCTCGATCTGGGGCTCCACGCAAGATCTCACCCCGTGGGGTCAAAATAATTACAAGAACGGTGAGCAAAAATCCCAGAACCACATGGGGGGACCTAGTAAATGACCTGCAGAGAGCTGGGACCAAAGTAACAAAGCCTACCATCAGTAACACACTACGCCGCCAGGGACTCAAATCCTGCAGTGCCAGACGTGTCCCCCTGCTTAAGCCAGTACATGTCCAGGCCCGTCTGAAGTTTGCTAGAGTGCATTTGGATGATCCAGAAGAGGATTGGGAGAATGTCATATGGTCAGATGAAACCAAAATAGAACTTTTTGGTAAAAACTCAACTCGTCGTGTTTGGAGGACAAAGAATGCTGAGTTGCATCCAAAGAACACCATACCTACTGTGAAGCATGGGGGTGGAAACATCATGCTTTGGGGCTGTTTTTCTGCAAAGGGACCAGGAAAGAATGAATGGGGCCATGTATCGTGAGATTTTGAGTGAAAACCTCCTTCCATCAGCAAGGGCATTGAAGATGAAACATGGCTGGGTCTTTCAGCATGACAATGATCCCAAACACACCGCCCGGGCAACGAAGGCGTGGCTTCGTAAGAAGCATTTCAAGGTCCTGGAGTGGCCTAGCCAGTCTCCAGATCTCAACCCCATAGAACATCTTTGGAGGGAGTTGAAAGTCCGTGTTGCCCAGCGACAGCCCCAAAACATCACTGCTCTAGAGGAGATCTGCATGAAGGAATGGGCCAAAATACCAGCAACAGTGTGTGAAAACCTTGTGAAGACTTACAGAAAACTTTTGACCTGTGTCATTGCCAACAAAGGGTATATAAGAAAGTATTGAGATACTTTTGTTATTGACCAAATACTTATTTTCCACCATAATTTGCAAATCTCTCTCATCTTTTTAAGTGGGAGAACTTGCACAATTGGTGGCTGACTAAATACTTTTTTTCCTCACTGTACATGCCCGTCTGAAGTTTGCCAATGAACATCTGAATGATTCAGAGGAGAACTGGGTGAAAGTGTTGTGGTCAGATAAGACAAAATGGAGCTCTTTGGTATCAACTCAACTCGCCGTGTTTGGAGGAGTTCGAGTTGCCAATCGTGAGCCTCGAAACCTTAATGACTTGGAGAAGATCTGCAAAGAGGAGTGGGACAAAATCCCTCCTGAGATGTGTGCAAACCTGGTGGCCAACTACAAGAAACGTCTGACCTCTGTGATTGCCAACAAGGGTTTTGCCACCAAGTACTAAGTCATGTTTGGCAGAGGGTTCAAATACTTATTTCCCTCATTAAAATGAAAATCTATTTATAACATTTTTGACATGTGTTTTTCTGGATTTTTTTGTTGTTATTTTGTCTCTCACTGTTCAAATAAACCTACCATTAAAATTATAGACTTATCATTTCTTTGTCAGTGGGCAAACGTACAAAATCAGCAGGGGATCAAATACTTTTTTCCCTCACTGTACAGTTACGGCTGATTGAGAAAGCATGCAAGATTGAGCAGAAATTGAAAACAATGTGAGATTTGATTAATCTATTTAATCTATGTCAAGTCCTAGTTGATGGGGATCAGATTCACCCTCTTCACCTGAGACACAAACACTCTGGTCCCCCGTTGTAACCATTTTTCCCAAGCATCTCCGTGCAGTCAGACCTTATATTATTTTGTGCCACCTGGGCCACAATGATAAGCCCCCTCTCTGCAGCCAGTGTTGCCAGCACTGCCACTACCTGGGTAGGGGTACCCCACCGGAATCCCCACCGGCTAGGTACAAGGTCGTCAAGGTTCTCATTAGCAGCTTTGAGAATTTCCTTGTATATAATGCTCTCCCATCAGTGGGCTCTGGCTTTGTAGGACCAACCCTGCCAGGCAGGCTCAGAATCTTGAGGGGGTGGTGCTGCTCAAGTAGGTCTGACCGCATTTATTTTCCTGTTTTGGCTGCATATAGGCAACTTACAGCAGGTCCATAAAACAGATGGGGACTTCTCTTTGGTGTATGGGTCGCTCAGGTGGGTGTCTAGGATTTAGGGTTGGGGATCGTTCCATCATGATAGGACAATAAAAAATATATTAGATGTATACTTTAAAATGTATATCCTTCATCTGCACAAAATTGAAAGCTCTCTCTTACAACCCCTGCTCACAGACACATGTTGGTTCTGGGATATGAAACCATTTCCTTTCTCACTCACTTAACGCCACACTTATTCAAACACCAAAATGCACACCATGCCTTCCATCACAATTCATCCACACATATCCCCACACTGTGCCTTCTATGTCTTCTGTTTGCTATGTTTTTATCTCCACTATGTAGATTGAGTACTTGTGTTCTAATTTAGTTGTATTTGAATATGTATTATTTAGCTTGTTATCTTTTCTTGTAAAACTGTCTTATCCCTTTATAAATTACTATACCTACTATAAATATGTTTTATTATTACAATCCCTACCGTGACTAGTATTGGGTGTTCCATTATTCGACTCCTCTATTAGAACTTTCAGAATAGCCATGGAGTAGTCTTTGTGACGCGGAACATTTGGTTGTCAATATACAGTTTATCAACAATGAGAGCAACACGCTTCCCTTTTAACCTGTTTTCCTTGAAGATTGGGCACAGAACTTTGCGGCGTTCTGCAATCTCCCTCGGGAACTGATCATTCATGCATATTTTCGTGCCAGCAAGTCTTTTTCCTAGGCTTTTAACCATTACTTTGTCCTTAAAAAAGGCAAATTTGGCAACGATTGGACGCTCATATCTCTGCCCTCTTTGTCCGAAACGGTGTACACGTTCGAGTTGGATTTTATCGACAGCCTCGAATGGAATCTGCAGCGCTGTAAGAAAGGTCACTGTGTTGTTGTTGATTCTTTCTGGCGAGGTAAGTCGTGAGTGACCGATGGACGTTTTATTAGCATGGAGAGGCTAGAGATAGCCAGATTAGTAAATTGGGTTAAGGAACAGAAGGTGGGTATTAGAGAAAGGCCATCAGTGTGTGTTCTGCAAGCAGTACAGCGGATGAAGGCGAGACATGAGCGTGGTGAACAGATAGATGTGGTAATGGACAGCGAGGAAGAGGAGAAGAGCCAAGTGCAGTGGGAAGATGTGTGTTGAGGAAGAATGGCACCATGTACAAATCGTATTCTGCTGTCTCTGATGGCTCAGAAACTGACGAGAGTGAGGATGAATTACCTGTGGTGGCAGGTGTGGTGAAGACCTCAGAGTCTGCGCTTCGCCCGATGGTCATGCAAAGGATGATTTGGGCCCAGTGGGAGTGACATTTTTGGAGAAAGTGGATCCCTGCCTTTTGGCTGATCCATATGTAGTCTCAGGCTGGGTATAAAATAAGTTGGGCACTGTATAATCGGTGATGGTAACTAGAAGTGGACTTGTGATGATTTTCTGTGTTTCTTCCGTTCAGAGGGAGCGACTTGCTTTGCTCTCTGGAGCAGGCCACCTTATAAAAGTAATTATTACTGGGGTGGCGTTAAGTGTTGAGGTGGGGCAACTGAAATGGAAGATTCCCTGTGTGTGTGACGCCCGCCGTTTGGTGCGATGCAGACCCGGTGCCGAGCATGGTGAAACTGAGAAGAGATTGTCTGTCCTCTTGAGTTTTGAAGCAGAGTCTTTATCTGATAAAGTCATGTTAGGATATGTCAGTTATCCTGTGAGAGATTTTGTGCCGAACCCAGTAAGGTGTTTCAGATGCCAAGCTTATGTTGCAGCAGTGTGTAGGAGGGAGATTCCCAGATGTGAGAAATGTGCAGGAAGGCATGGAACAAAGGAATGTGTAGTATCGGTAAAAAAACTGTGTGTGTCAATTGTGGGGGTGCACAGTTGCTGGGGCTCAGAAATGCCCAGTGTGAGAGAGACAGGTTGAGGTTGCCAGGGTCAGAGTACAACAGAAGGTGTCATATGCTGAGGCAGTGAAGAGAGTAGATGGGTCAAGGATGAGTAGTAGGCCTAAGCCAATACAGAGTGATATGAATTTGTGCTTCAGTAAGGTCAGCTTCTTAGCATTCGTTGCCATGGTTATCAACCATACCGCAGAAATGGAACGGAAATCACAGAAAATAGATGTTGTGGTGGCAGCTGCAGAAAAGTACTTGGGTGTATGAGGTTTTACGCAAAATAGTTACAAGGTGTGTTGAACGTAAGAGTCCCGTCCTCCTAGGCCGTCGGCCTGGTGTAGGATCAGTTAGGGTCAAAGTAGTAGAATGGGGTGGGGATTCTTAAAAAAAAAAAAAAAGTTATATAGTGGTATTTAGGTGTTGGTGGTGCAATTTTTTAGATTTCCCCCTTATTTTTTATTTTTGCATCACAAACATTTTCGCGATCGACCACACACTACCGCACAGTAGGTGGCGGCATGCACAAACAAAATGTGCGAACACCATGATACCAAAGAAGAAGAAGAAGTAGTGGTCGAAGTTGGGAGAGTAATGACTGTATATATGAAGGGGGCGAGCTAGCTAGCTATGTGTTCAGGATGAATTTAGTTTTGATAACTTTTCGATACAATGTTAATGCCAAAAAATCACTACAACCAAGCAACCACTGTTGCTTGTGCTTTAGCTGTCACCTTGATAAATTGGCTACACTGCTATCTACTAGCTATCTAGTACTACTATCTAGTACTACTACTAGCGGCACTTGGTAACACTTGATTTACATCAATATTTGGTCGTTGCCTGATACGCGTAACAGTAAGTTCCTTCTCAACATGTATACATTACAACATGTTGAACTGCTCATTACTGCAGAGCCTCAAATATAAGACCCACACTCTCTCACATACACTGAATAAAATATAAAATAACATATTTAGTACACTATTACAGTAAAACCTGTATTTATAAATCTTGCACAAGTACCTGTGTTTTTACCGTTAATGGTTTGAGGCATGAAGGTACCCTCTGACAACGATAGAGGGCAGTCTTGTACTCAGAGTGTGCTGCTAATACAAACAGAGCAACTTTTCGACTTATCCTTTGTAGTTGTTACTTCTGCTTTTCAGTGACTTTTTTCAGAGGGCTCCAGTCTTGTCTCAGATCAGATAAAAAAATGCACAACACAAGACTTTCAAGTACAGTGAGTTTCTTCAAGGGATGCTATGAATTATTACACATTGTGAGGTGTGTACACAGAAACATCCATACACCTCCACATTCTCAATATTTGCTGACAATACTGATGTTCACAGGGATGCATCCTCTGCCAATTGCAGTCTATCATTAGAACTAGCTGTTAGAAAAAGCACAATCGGGAAAAAAAATATGAAAGTGGGCACAGTCAGGAAATGCTACTACACATCAATGCAATCTTAGTACACACCAATAACGCCTCTGGCATTGTAGCAAACCAACCCCTACCCAGTGGGTACCCCTGGCATAGAAACAGTGAACCTCTCTAGTTGTACAACCATGTGTACCATGTTGACTGGCCTGCCTGGCCCCTCACACCTGTTCTTCTCTTTAGTACGCCAGCCAGCGCCACCTCCGTATGAGCCCTCCATAAATCTGTGTCTGTCGTGCTCTGCATATGAAATGGAAGTGATGACCACTGTGATTTAGTGCTGCTGGCACAGGCTCTGGCTGTCTGTTTTAGTAAAGCACAGGGCTCCTCTTTTTATGGCAGATCCATTGTGACATGATTCATGATGTCCTACCTCAGAGGGGGGCAGCGCATCACAGGATCATAGGCCTGATGCACTGGCACACAGGAGATTTGCCAGGGACATATAACACTATGATGCACTCTCACACTCACACACTCACTCATTTCCATACATACACAAATTAGCAAATTAAGTCATAAAATCCTCATCCTATACTATACATTCTCAAGTTGTGTAGCCCTTGATATACAGTACATGGTTATGTCCAACCCCTAGTGGTTTCCCGCCATTCTGTACCAGCAGATCACAAACACAGTCTGAGAGGTAGAGGAGAGACTGTAAAAGGAACGAAGCAAATGGGTCCTCATCTGCATAATTCAGCAGAGTGGACCTGCTTCTCCTAAGTGGGAAACGGTGTCATTGTTTGGCCCTGTGTTTGTTCCACAGACAGTGTGACTCGGAGAGAATGCATTGCCATTCCACATTATACTGTATTTATATAACCTCAGGTACACTTCACATAATGGTGAGCATCATTATAAGGGGACTGTTTAGAAGTTTGAAACTCTAAGAGGAAGTGAAGATGCACCTGTTGATCATGTCACCCCTTCTATTTACCTGTGGTGGGGAGTGGTGTTGTGGTCTTGCAGGTGGTCTGTAGTCCACTCCACTGCCCCTGTCTGTCTCTCCCGGCTTGGCTGGGCCTGCTGGAGCCTGAAACAGGATAGCTATACTCCCAGGTTCCCCAGCTGTGCTACGGTAGGATGAGATTGTAAGCAGAGCAGAGCACACCGGTGGAGGGGAGTGAGGAGAATCACAATAACCAGACTAACAATGCAGCTCCTCCGCCTGCCGTAGCAGAACCAGGCTATAGATTTTTGTCTGTCTCTCTGAGAGAATAGTTTTTTATCATTACTACAGAGACGGTGTTTGTCGGAGATGGGAAAGGGGCAGGTGTAACACTTTATATGGCTGTAATTACTGTAGTAACAACATTGTATCAACATGTTCTTATCTAAACACGTGCATAAACACACAGAGCCTTTCCAATATCCAGTATGGTCTGGGTGTTGTGACTTGCTCTACTACATTCTCCAGAGACAGGCGGCATGTGTCATCGAAGCATATGGGGGGATGGTATTCTGCCACAGCTGATATTACTCCTTCACATATGTATGACCCACAACCTGCTAATGGTGCTGTGATTGACAGGAAGAGATACACAGGAAGAGATACACGGACCTTCCCTGAGTCACTCCCCAGTAATTTCCATCACAATCAGAGAACAGCGGAGTAGGAGGGAACCAGCATCTAATGGAGGAAATGGGTGGGGAGAGGGAGCGATTTACAGCCACCTGCCAATATGAAACGCTGTATTATTAACACAACCTGGACTCAGGGGTAGACATAACATAGTAAAGGTAAATCCGGGACACTCCAATTAGTATGATATGTTACGTTTCGTATGGTATGTATTAATTTGTGGATGTCCATCATCCATTTCGTATGATATGTTATGAATTTGCAAAATGTATGATATGTAACGAATTTCAATTTGTTGTGGCTAACGTTAGCTAGGTGGCTAGCATTAGCTAGGCTAGTAGTTAGGGTTACGGGTTAAGTTTAGGGTTAGGAGTTAGTTAAAGGGTTAAGGCTAGGGTTAGGGGTAGGGTTAGTTAACATGTAGTTGCAAAATGCTAAAGTTGTCCATGATGAGATTCAAATACACAACCTTTGGGTTGCTAGACGTTCACGTTATACACCTACCCATCCACCTCGGCCAACCACCTTACTTTAGTTTTTGCCTTAAGTAACCTTCTGTCTTCTGTAACCATACCAAACGTAACACATCATACTAATTTGAGTGTCCCGGATTTACCTAGTCTATGAGACCAAGCTGTAATATTACCCCATATGCCTTTAGAGCCCTAGCAGCCACATCTTAGTCCATACTGAATGTGTTTGTTGTGTTTGTTTATTCACTGGCAGTCCGGACTATACCAATATTTTATCAGAATACATTTAATTAATGTAGCTAGCGAAAGCGGACAGCCTCTATCTCCCAGAGGTACCCTAAGCTTAGTAGAGCAAGCCAAAGCTCAGAATAGAGACCAGTGCTTTCTCGCTGTATTGGAAGAATGCTATTTGGGACTGACCCAGAAACCTGCTTATCAATTTTGATATATTACAGCCTTCGGTCCAGTTCTGTAAGGAGAGGTGGAGTTAACATATGGAAGATCACAACCTGATTGGGCTGAATTGTTCTAATACAGAATCAATTACATGTAGTTTGGTAAATGCGATGGCCCCCGCATTACATGGGGCTATTTTCCCAGTCGCACCCCAGTCAGTCTCCTCTCTGACCGAAGCAGAGTGCAGTCCAACTGGTTCATATTTGGCATGGTGCAGGCAGAGGTCTGAGAAAGATCATCCCTCACTTTGAGTTCAGCATCTGTGACTTTCTTACAGGCAGATACAGCCAGGAGAGAGCATACGTCTCATATCGTAAAATTCATGAATCATTCATTTTCTCACATAGATTTCGTAAAACAGATCAGTTTATTCCTCTCTTAAACAAAGCATGCTGGCCTTTTCCATGTTGAGATAGCATCTAGTGTAAATGAGAGCATTGTTCTACGGTGCTGCTGTGCTGCCTGTCTGAAGGGATTATGATTGTGAAGTTGCTGTGCTCTGTCATTCCTACTGTAGCACGAGTTGGTCAGAGTGTGACGTGTTGTGCCTGTAAGCTTATTAGGAAAGGGAATTCACTGACTCCTTTCTTAGGATAAGCCAACTGTAAACGCTACTACATGCATGAGCGGCGAGAAGCCTGGACTAAATTTGGGATTTAAGGGAAGAAAAAAGGAAATAATACATAGGGGAGAAAATCACTGCATCTGCAGAAACGTCTGCAGACAAATCACCTAATGGTGAAAAAAAAGATGCTGGGATTTGCATTTAGCTGTTTCCCCCTCAGTGACCATAGTTTGAGAAACATGAAGAGGCTCAGCCCGATCTGACAGAGGAAAATTGGCGGCCCTAACACTTTCACTGGGTTATGTGGAGCACAAGCTAGGAAATCATAGGAAGTGGAGCACAGCAGTGAATACACTGGATAGGAATCTTTCCCCTCTATATATCTGTGTGGTTAAATCATTGTTCACTTCATGCTCATTTAAGTTCATTCAAATTGATAGTTAAACCAATAAAATATTTAAGCTCATTCAAATTGACTGTTAAGTTAAACCAAAAAAGGGGGGAAATTATTTGAGAAAGAAGAAGAGGAAGAAGCTTTATAGAAGTCCAGTGGTTCTGGTATTTCTTATAGAAGAGGACACTACATAACTCTTCCTCTGTCAGCATTCTGAGGGCGGCGGGTGCTCAGGTGTGTTGACACTGAGGGCATCACAGCCACTCAAGCTGAAAATACATTCTGGCACTTTCCTAGAGTCGGAGGAGACCAGTGCACTCTCGCTTGAAGGCCGAGGCACAATTCACTCTCTGTTAGCCTCTGGTCGGTATGTGGATTTGACAGCAACATAGACGTGGAGAGCAGTGGGAAAAATGATTTACCTCCATGCACATGAGCATGCTCATGCAATACACACACACATAAACACAGCAACATACACACAAGCACACACACACCATAAATCCTCACATGTCAAATGAACTCACAATAAAGGTGTGAGGTTTACATTCTCGCCATTCCCCCATGCAAATGTTAAGGTGTTACAAACATGAATACATATGCTCCCACTCGACACTGCTCTTCAGAAGGCCTACATACCATTAAAATACCACACAACCAATTTCTTTCTTCCTCCTCACACTCTTGACTCTTCCATGCAGCCCTGAGACCTCACTGTAACCAGCATAGAGAGGGAGTAAATCTCTGGGCCCTGAGCTGTAATTCAGTTTTATGCCTGGCTGGATGGAGAGGGGTGAACCTCTGGCAGGGGCTGGATGGAGAGGGGTGAACCTTTGGCAGGGGCTGGATGGAGATGGGTGAACCTCTGGCAGGGGCTGGATGGAGAGGGGTGAACCTTTGGCAGGGGCTGGATGGAGAGGGGTGAACCTCTGGCAGGGGCTGGATGGAGAGGGGTGAACCTCTGGCAGGGGCTGGATGGAGAGGGGTGAACCTTTGGCAGGGGCTGGATAGAGAGGGGTGAACTTCTGGCAGGGGCTGGATGTGTGATATCAGCCGTCATGGTGGGCCTATCAGCCTGCCAAGGTTCCAGGGCTTACCCTCCATCCCCTCCTTACTGGAACTCCTCAGGCTGGAGACTAGAGCCTGTTCCTGGGGCTGAAGCATGCAGGCTGGAGGCTGTACACTGGTTTACCATTGGCTGGATTACACAACACCACACAGCAGCAGCTGACTTCACCCCATGGAGGACAGCAGACCTTAGCTGTTTTATGTGTGTTTCCCATTATTCACACAGCAAATTCTCCAGTATTTAATCAACACTGAGAGTATTTAATGTAACATCGTCCAATGTCTATACGGATCCACACTTTTCTGTGTTAAATTAACACACTGCTCAGTGTAAAGCCTTATTTGCATATTTCCCAGAGTGCCTTGCCTTTCAAGTGAACAGAGTTACCACCCATGACTGTATTTGTTAGTGACAGAGACAGTCAGAGAAAGAGGCATACGCCATATATACAAAAGTATGTGGACACCCCTTCAAATTAGTGGATTCGGCTATTTCAGCCACACCCTTTGCTGACAGGTGTATAAAATCGAGCACACAGCCATGTAATCTCCATAGACAAACATTGGCAGTAGAATGCCCTTACTGAAGAGCTCAGTGACTTTCAACGTGACACCGTCATAGGATGCCACCATTCCAACAAGTCAGTTCGTCAAATTTCTGCCTTGGTAGAGCTGCCCCGGTCAACTTTAAGTACCGTTATTGTGAAGTGGAAACGTCTAGGAGCAACAACGGCTCAGCCGCGAAGTGGTAGGCCACACAAGCTCACAGAAAGGGACCACCGAGTGCTGAAGCGTGTAAAAATAATCTGTCCTCGGTTGCAACACTCTCTTCCAAGTTTCAAACTGCCTCTGGAAGCAACGTCAGCACAAGAACTGTTCATCGGAAGCTTCATGAAATGGGTTTCCATGGCCGAGCAGCCGCACTCAAGCCTAAAATCACCATGTGCAATGCCAAGCATCGGCTGGAGTGGTGTAAAGATCGGCACAATTGGACTCTGGAGCAGTGTAAACGCGTTCTCTGGAGTGATGAATCACGCTTCACCATCTGGCAGTTCGACGGACAAATCTGAATTTGGCGGATGCCAGGAAAACGCTACCTGCCCCAATGCATAGTGCCAACTGTAAAGTTTGGTGGAGGAATAATGGTCTGGGGCTGTTTTTCATGGTTTGGGCTAGGCCCCTTAGTTCCAATGAAAGGAAATCTTAACGCTACAGCATTTGTATTTGTATTTATTATGGATCCCCATTAGCAGCTACCAAGGCAGCAGCTACTCTTCCTGGGGTCCAGCAACATTAGACAGTTACATACAGTTTAAAATACTACATGACATTAGATTTCATAACACCTTACCCAACACATTCAGTGTGTTCCCTCGGGTCACCACTCCACCACCACATAATTACAATACAACATCCATGTGCACGTGTGTGTAGAGTGCGTGTCTTATCATGTGTATGTGTGTCTGTGCTTGTGTGTGTCTCTTCACAGTCCCCGCTGTTCCATAAGGTGTATTTTTATCAGTTTTTTTAATCAAATTCTACTGCTTGCATCAGTTACCTGATGTGGAATTGAGTTCCATGTAGCCATGGCTCTATGTAGTATTGTGCGCCTCCCATAGTCTGTTCTTGACTTGGGAATTGTGAAGACACCTTTGTGAAGAGACCAACTGACCGTGATCGGGATTCCCATAGGGTGGCGCACAATTGGCCCAGCGTCGTCCGGGTTAGGGGAGGGTTTGGCCGGGGGGGCTTTACTTGGTTCATCACGCTCTAGCAACTCCTTGTGGAGGGCCGGGTGCCTGCAGGCTGACCTTGGTCGTCAGTTGAACAGTGTTTCGTCCATCACATTGGTGCGGCTGGCTTCCGGGTTAAGCGGGCGGGTGTTAAGAAGCGTGGTTTTGCGGGCCATGTTTCGGAGGATGTGTGACTCGACCTTCGCCTCCCAAGCCCGTTGGGGAGTTGCAGCGATGAGACAAGATCAAAATTGAGGAGAAAAAGGGCGTAAAATACAACAAAAAAGGCAGAGCAGCGCTTTGTTATGGACAGACTTCTCCCCATCTTAGCTACTGTTGTATCAACATGTTTTGACCATGACAGTTTACAATCCAGGGTTGCTCCAAGCAGTTTAGTCCCCTCAACTTGCTCAATTTCCACATTATTTATTACAAGATTTAGTTGAGGTTTATGGTTTAGTGAATGATTTGTCCCAAATACAATGTTTTTCGTTTTTGAAATATAACTTATTTCTTGCCACCATTCTGAAACTATCTGCAGCTCTTTGTTAAGTGTTGCAGTGATTTCACTCATTGTAGTAGCTGACGTGTATAGTGTTGAGCCATCCGCATACACAGCCGCCCTGGCTTTACCCAAGGCCAGTGGCATGTCATTAGTAAAGATTGAAAAAAGTAAGGGGCCTAGACAGTTGCCCTGAGGAATTCCTGATTCTACCTGGATTATGTTGGAGAAGCTTCCATTAAAGAACACCCTCTGTGTTCTCTTAGACAGGTAACTCTTTATACACAATATAGCAGGGGGTGTAAAGCCATAACACATACGTATTTCCATCAGCAGACTATGATCGATAATGTCAAAAGCCGCACTGAAGTCTAACATAACAGCTCCCACAATCTTTTTATCATGAATTTCTATCAGCCAATCAGTGCTGTGCTTGTTGAATGTCCTTCTCTATAAGCGTGCTGAAAGTCTATTGTCAATTTGTTTACAGTAAAATAGCATTGTATCTGGTCAAAAGTTTACTATGGGTTGGTAACAGGCTGTTTGGTCGGCTATTTGAGCCAGTAAAGGGGGCTTTACTATTCTTGGGTAGCGGAATTACAGTCCTTTTCTTAACGGGTGCATGCTTATTGGTAACTGGGATAAGCGATTTCATAAATGTGTCAAGTGCAGCGTCTGCTTGCTCCTCATTACACACCACAGACCAACAAATATTATTTACATCAACAACATAGGAATCACTACAAACTTATTGTATGACCTCTTATACACTATATTAGGCCCAGTCTTTGTGTCACACCCTGATCTGTTTCATCTGTTTTGTGATTGTCTCCAACCCCCACCAGGTGTCTCCCATTACTTCATGTGTATTTATACTAGCGTTTTCTGTTTGTCTGTTGCCAGTTCGTCTTGTCCCGTCAAGTCCTACCAGCATGTTCCCGTGTTTCCTGTGCTCTAGTTTTTGCTTCCCAGTTCTGACCTTTCTGCCTGTCCTGACCCTGATCCTGCCTGACTCTGATTTGGATTACGACTCTTTGTCTGCCTTGACCTACCGATTGCCTGCCCCTTGTACTGTAATTAACTCTGAGACTTGTACTATCCGCCTCCTGTGTCTGCATCTGGGTCTTAGCCTGAGCCGTAATAGTACGAACTGGCCCTGACTGACCCAGCAGACTCGGACCAGCTCCCCCACGCTGTCTCCTCCCAAGGAGCCACCATTGGAAGACACGAGGCGTTACTACAAAGCCTTATGGAGGGACTCCATACCCTGGCAGAACGCCATGACCATGCGTTCAATACATTGCTGGAGAAATTCCACGGATTCCCAACTAGGCAGCAAGCCACAACAGTAACCCCCCAGACTCTCAGGAACCCCGCCAACAGCGGCGCTTCTTCCCAGCCTACCCCGGTGTTCCGAGAACCTCGCTTACCTCCTCTGGAGTGCTACACTGGAGATTCTGGAACCTGCCAGGCGTTTCTCTCCACTCGGACCACTCGAAGATAGCGTACTTGATAATGCTGATGTGTGGGAGCAACAGTCCACCGTTTGCCTCAGTCTGGAGGAGTTCATGGCAGAGGTTCGAGAAGTGTTAGATTCTCCATTTTCCGGGAGAGAGGCTGCTCGCAAGCTGCTTCAACTACATCAAGACTCCCATAGTGTGGCAGAATACGCGGTGGATTTTCGCATTTTAGCGGCTGAGAGTTTCTGGAACCCAGAAGCCCTGTTCGACACGTTCCTTCACGGATTATCGGCGGTGATTAAAACGAGCTCGCAGCCCGGGAGCTGCCCATGGACCTCAACTCCCTCATAGCCTTGACCATCCAGATCGATGGGCAGCTACGGGAACGTAGGAGGGAGAGGGGGTCTGTTCCCTGTTGCCCTCGCTCATCCTCGAATTCCACCTCGCCTCCGGGGTATCCCGGAAATACCCGAAGTCTACATTTCCGAGTTCCCTTGGAGATCACCGAGGGCTGCCAACTCGCCTCCTCCGGAGCCCATGCAACTGGGCAGGGCTAGATTGTCTCCTGCTGAGCGTTTACGAAGAATGAACACTAAGAGCTGTCTGTATTGTGGAGCTACGGGACATTTCTTATCTACCTGCCCATTAAATGACCAGGCTCATCAGTAGGTACAAGTACACTGGTGAGCCGTAAGAGGAGTTTCCAATCTCTCTCTATTCGTATCCCCCTCTATGCTACCCTGTTGTGGGGAGACCAGTCCAAATCCATCCGGGTGCTCATTGACTCTGGGGCCAACGAGAGCTTTATGGACACTACCCTGGTGTTGGAGCTGGGTATCTCCACTCAACCCCTTTCCATCCCAATGGACATCAGAGCGCTGGATGGGCGCTCTATGGGCAGAGTCACTCACAATACGGTTCCTATCAACCTGCGAGTGTCAGGCAACCACAGTGAGGCTATGCAGTTTCTGTCATCGCTGCATGGAATATTCAGATGGACCCTGACAAGGTGAGAGTGATGGATTGGCCTCAACCCACATCCAGAGTGCAGCTGCAACGTTTGCTGGCGAGATGGGCCCTGTTATTCACTCGTTTCCGTTTCACTATCTCCTACCGCCCAGGGTCCAAGCATGTGAAGCCTGACGCACTCTCACATCTGTACAGCCCCGCTACTACACCATCGGACCCCGAGACCATCCTCCCTACTTCCTGTCTAGCGGCTGCTATCATCTGGGGAATAGAGAGTCTGGTCCGCAAGGCACAGGGCTCCCAGCTGGGGGGGGACCCAGCTAACCGGATGTTTATTCCCTGACTTTGCCCGTGCTCCGGTCCTGGAATGGGCACACTCCTCAAGACTCACTTTTCATCCTGGCTCCCGTCGGACCTTGGCTTTCGTCCGACAACATTTTTAGTGGCCCACCATGGTTCCTGATGGTTCGTTGCCGCCTGCACTGTGTGTGCGGAGAATAAGACTCCACGGCAAGCTCTGGCTGGCCTCCTTCAACCACTCCCTGTTCCTCACCGCCCCTGGTCCCATATATCCTTGGACTTCATGGGTCTCGCTCCATCAGAAGGCAACACCACCATCCTTACGGTGGTGGATAGGTTTTCCAAAGCCGCAAATTTTATCCCCCTTCTTAAGTTGCCCTCAGCTAAGGAGACGGCCCAGCTCATGGTGCAGCACGACTTCCAGATCCGTGAACTTCCGGTCGACATGATCTCTGATCGCGGTCCTCAGTTCTCTTCCCGGTTCTGGAAGGCGTTCTGCACCCTCATTGGGTCGTCGGCCAGCCTGTCCTCTGGTTTTCATCCCCAGTCTAACGGCCAGTCGGAGCGAGCCATTCAGGACCTGGAGACGACTCTTCGTTGCCTCGTCTCCACCAGTCCCACCACCTGGAGCCAGCAACTCATGTGGGTGGAATATTTCCGCAACACCCTTTCCTGTTCTGCTACTGGTCTCTCACCTTTTGAGTGTTCCCTGGGATATCAGCCCCCGCTCTTCCCGGAGCAAGAGGAAAAGGTCAGCATACCTTCTGCCCAGACATTCATCCGTCCCCTGTAGCTCAGTTGGTAGAGCATGGCGCTTGCAACGCCAGGGTTGTGGGTTCGTTTCCCACGGGGGGCCAGTATGAAAAAATTTATGCACTCACTATCTGTAAGTTGCTCTGGATAAGAGCGTCTGCTAAATGACTAAAATGTAAATGTCTCTGTCACTGTACCTGGAAAAGAGCCAGGGCTGCTCTTCTCAAGACCACCTCCAAGTATCGACGACAGGCGGACCACCACCGGACCCCTGCTTGCCGCTACCATCTTAGGTAGAGGATATGGCTTTCCACTCGGGATCTGCCCCTCCGGGTGGAGTCCTGCAAACTTTCTCCCCATTTTATCGGCCCTTTCCATATCTCTAAGGTCCTTAGCCCCTCTGCTGTTCGCCTTCTGTTGCCCCGCACACTCCGTATACATCCCACTTTCCATGTATCTAGAATTAAACCCCTCTCTCACAGCTCTTTGTCTCCTGTTTCCAGCATTAGTAAAGATGTGATCAATACATGTTGATGATTTCATTCCTGTGCTGTTTGTAACTACCCTGGTAGGTTGACTGATAACATGAACCAGATTGCAGGCACTAGATACAGTTTGAAGTTTTCTCGAGTAGGCAGAAAATATACCTCTCTGTTGATATCACATACATTTGATATCACATACATCAAGCATTTCACGTATGTTATCCAGATACTGACTGTTAGCACATGGTGGTCTATAGCAGCTTCCCACCAGAATGGGCTTTAGGTGAGGCAGATTAGCCATATTACTTCAACAGTATTTACCATGAGAACCTCTCTAAGTTTTACAGGAATGTGGTTCTGAATATAAACGGCAACACCTCCACCTTTGGTATTTCTGTATTTTCTGTAGATGTTATAACCATGTATTGCTACCACTGTATCATCAAATGTATTATTTATGCTACATATGTTAACATGGGCTATTTTTAGCACTTTCTTGGATGCTTGATTGTTTTAATTGCTTTACTGGGAAATTTAGCAGAAGTATACATGCTCATGTTATTTATGTTAGTGCAGGGTGAGCTGCACACAGTGGACTTCCTACTAGGGCACACCGCCTCAGTGCTAACAGTATAACTCTGGTTCATAGGCACATGAAGCTGTGGGATCAGCAGAGGCATTCAGGGCAGTTAGAGGGACATAAATTAGGTTACTTATATTGTGTCTTCCAACGCCCCTGGGATAATATAAATTTGCTACATGACAACTCAGCACACAATGGTAGGGATTAACTGAGCTGGGCTTGGGTCATTGATAAGTCATTGTCTCAACGCAGCCGTATAATGCTGTGAAAGGATCCAGGAACCCAAATGATTTGGGTGGATCCCATCCTCCTTATAAAACGAGCTTTGTTTCCAGAAGGTATCAAAATTGTCACTAAAGGTTACACCCACAGAGCTGCAATAGTCTCGTAGCCAATTATGGAGGGATAAAAGTCTGCTGAAACGTTCAATGCAATGATTTAGCGAAGGCAGGATGACAGATATTATGGGGCGCTTGTTGGTGTCAAGTAATGACCCAATCAGTTCTTTAAAATCTATCTTCAGCTGTTCTGAGCTGCCCTTCATAATGTCATTGAATCCCACATGAACTATGATAGACTCAATTTCCTGATGCTGGTTTAAAATGTTTGGGAGCAGCTTATTGATGTCCTGTACTCATGCTCCTGGATAGCACAACGTTTTTGCTCCAGGGACTGAGACATTTCTCACCATTGAACTGCCCAATACAACGGCCAGAGAAAGAATTTGAGAAATCTGCCCATTCCTACCCCTCACAAAATTTGTTGAACCTTTCACGGGCCCACGAGAAGCAGGATAGCGTATGCCCTCTGCTACCAGCGATAGGTGCAGACCTCCCACAGCAGGCAGTGCCCCGTCAGATCCAGAGAGAGGGAAAGGAGCCGAACTTGATGACGAAACCGCTACTGGATTGAAACGCCGACTACAAGCCAGGCCTAATTGCCCAACATCAGTGCCCGACCTCACTAATGCTCTTACATTTACATTTACGTCATTTAGCAGACGCTCTTATCCAGAGCGACTTACAGTTAGTGAGTGCATACATTATAGTTATTTTTTTAATTTTTTTCTATTATTATTATTTTTTTTTTTCATACTCCCCCGTGGGAATCGAACCCACAACCCTGGCGTTGCAAATGCCATGCTCTACCAACTGAGCTACATCCCCTGCCGGCCATTCCCTCCCCTACCCTAGACGACGCTGGGCCAATTGTGCGCCGCCCCATGGGTCTCCCGGTCGCGGCCGGCTACGACAGAGCCTGGCTTTCCATTCTTGTGGCTGAATGGAAGTAAGTCCCCGCAGAAATGTTCCAACATCAAGTGGAAAGCCTTCCCAGAAGAGTGGAAGCTGTTATAGCAGCAAAGGGGGGACCAACTCCATATTAATGCCCATGATTTTGGAATGAGATGTTCGACGAGCAGGTGTCCACATACTTTTGGTAATGTAGTGTATTCAGCCCAGAGGCCTTCACCAAGTGAGACCCTAAGCTAATATGTTATCATTCAAATACAATTATTTAGCACAATACAACACGTATTGCATAAGCCCTTATTTTGAGGGCCTAGTTTTACCCTAATACAGTGGCCTGAAACAGATGGTTTACAGCCAATATCAGGCCTGCAAGTCACATTATGTTGGGATGCAAAGTGATGTGTAATTCCTATTGAAATCCAGCTAGAGTGGAGATATCCAACATTTTGAATTTTTATTCAGAATGACTGCCAGGGTCGGGAAGACTAAGATATGAGATTACCTGAAGTGTCTAAACTGGAACAACCATTTCAGTAACGGGTGAAACAAGTGCAAGTAACAGATTGGATTAGTTTAGAAAAAATACTGTTATTTATATTTGACTAGCATAAGATTAATTCATCAATCAATGTGCATGCAAAAACATAGATACAGTATATATATCTTTTTTTTTACTCTAAAAATCTACCTGCAATAGAGCATGCTGGGAAATATGATAATGATGAGTGTGGTTTTGGTTCACACTGGTTATTAACACCAACACTGGGGTTATTTTACACAATGAGTGTTAATTTAACACTTACAGAGTTAATTTATCACCTGAATCAACAATATAATTGTTACACTCAAAATCAACCCTAGGTAACACTGGCCAATTTGCTGTGTACTCAAGAAAACAAGGCCTTGTCTTTGTTTCCCACATGCGGTGTGCTTGTTCTAGCGAACCTCTGCTCAAATGAACTCTCCCACGTGTGACAGACAGTGTGGCCTTGGGTGGCATACAGAACCTATCATCACCACCACCACCTCCTCCAGATGGGTTTTCAAATTCCAGGCAGAGCTGGGATCTCTGCACACAACTCTCTTAGGAGCTAGTGTTGACAAGGTCTGCCTAATTGTGAATTGTAAAATCACCATAACATGATTGTGAAACGTCTCGTCTCGTTCAGCCTGTCTCGTTGGTCGGGGAATAGACAAGCAACAAGTAATCATATTGCTTTGATAGACATACAGTACTGTATTAGTATAAGCCATTTATCACATATACTGTACATAACTCCATCTGAAAGGATATCCTTTTATGCCTATAGTGGGCAGTTCAGTTCCCCTGCTGCCCCTCAAACACAACAGAATAAGTCCATGTCACAGTAAGAGGACCATGCAGATACAAGTGGCCCTTCCTTAACAAGACTGATTTCTCCTGCAGGTCTCCTCTCTCCTCCTCGTTCACCAGGACTCCATCTTCCTCCACTCATGGAGTTCTGAGATAGATCATGACATTCTCAAGAAGGGGGAGCGAGAGCCTTCATTTATCCCACCCGTCTGACCCTTCTGGAAGAGTAGTGCTCCTCCTAACACCTCCCTCCATCCCCCTCTTTCTTTCCCTGTAGCCCTTTCCTTGGGCTGCGTTAATCAGACTGTTTGAGGCCATGTGGTGTTTAAAGCGCCACTGGGGAAATCTCCCTCGCTACTCCTCACTTCATCTGAAATTAATCCTGGCCATCTGAAAGAGGAGATGATTTTGAGGAGGCAGGGTGGGAGAATTGAGGCATGGCATGAACTGTGCTCCGCTCCGTAGCCAGGCCCCCTGTGGTCCTGATCTTCATCTTTAATGCTGAAAAGGGTTTACTCTGAGACTTTTGAACAGCAGAGCAGAGAGGACTCAGATGGAGCTGTTCAAGAAAGTTAAGAGATGGCAGCAGGTTTCTACGTTTCATGTGGGGAACAGTGTCATTCCATTCCACAACAGTGTACCTGTCATGACCTGTAACCCAATAGCATGTATCTGAACCATGATATCCATGAGGAGCAGTCAGAGGACAGAGCTTTCCTAGAGTCACAGCAGTGTTCCCTGGTTTTTGCCATGACCTCTACTGTATACCTAGGCAGAGGCACATGAACATAACATACACAATATCACCTCATGTCTTCACATCTCTTTGTCATTTAAATATTTGTCGTTTAGTCAGCTGCACTACTTATGTGCTATTTTTATCACTGCAAACTGTTGGCCTCTGATTGTCAAAATGCCTCTTGTCTGAGTAATGCTGACACAAGAGAGACAAGGTTAACCTGCTTTTGCTGGGTCAGGGTTCTTATGAAAGAAATGTTCACATCTCTGACATTTCCCATCACTGTTAACAGCCAGGAGGGGCAGGCTCATAGTCAAGGGGATTATTATTGGCTACTTGAAGGAAATCAAATATACTTGTCTCCACCTTTGTCAAGGCATTTCCACTCCATTTTCAATGTCAGGTCTTTCCTTTCACTGTTTCCATTGAGGCCATGTTTCCATAGTGGCAGTTATGTCGAAGACAGTTGATATATTATTTCACTATTATGAGTATGCTATTACATTGCTATTCAAACGGTCATGCATCCAAGTTGCATGTCTGGCATGGACAGGAGTCTGCAATGCAGGTGATCTGTTTGTCCCACATGGGCCACCCTCCCTGCCTTCCCTCTCCAGTCTCCCCCCCATGACCCTCTCCCCATGTGCAGAAAGGGAACTGTTGTCAGAAGAGTCTACTTTCTCTGAATGTGCACAGACAGTCACCTAAAATGAACAGTGAATCTAATGTTGGGAGTATAATATTCATGGCTCCAAATGTGGCAGTTGTGTTTTCTACGGTTTGAATCACTGACCTGAAACATGAAATGTCTTTGTCTTCCACTTCAATACTGGGTTAATGATCAAAGCAATATGTCATAAACAACAGTGCATTTTCTTTGGTTTTACTTTGCTTAACAAAACATCATACAAACTAGAGTAGCACAGTTCTCACTCCGCAATTGACTCAGCCTACTGTTCTATGCAGAGGCGCTAACCCAACACAACTCAACCAAGTCCATACTAAATTGCATAAGAGCCTGAGTCGCCTTTTGGGTGTTTTAAGCCTCTGCAGCCTCGCTCATGCCTGTCCGATTCCCCCTCAGCCCCCATCCGCCCTGCACCCCATCGCACACTGTGTGCCCGTACAGCTGAGCAAGCCTGGCCTGCTTTGTGTGATAGCACAGCTTTAATAATAACACCGTTTTGGGATGAGAATTGAATTTCATACTTGGACGCCCTGACACTACATGTGTTTCTTTTTAAGAAAGAGCAGAACCACTCGGCCTCTTCTAGCCTCTGTAAACGTAAGCTTAGCTGTGCTGGTCGCTCCACCATGCACTGTCGTGTTGGATAGAACATCTGCTGGGTTGATCATTGCAATTTCTCTCTACTTGATAAGACTGCTCTTCTCCTCTCTCTCCTGGCTCCATTCACATGCAATCTCCTCTCAGCCAAGTCCATCAGCAGCACAGTCTGTCTTCTCTGATCAGGAGACAGCTGGCCAGCACTCTCAGACTTATGATGATTTAAACAAAACTGATATTGAAGGAGTCTAGGTGGGGTGAGAAGATGCAAAGATATAAATCCGATGTTGTTTACAGTACAGCAATCATCACAGTGGGATGCCGGTACTCCAGCAGTGAGAGAAGAGGGCAAGAATTGTCTTCTTTTTGATAAACAATGTTCCTGTTGTAATCTGGTAAAAACTAACACAATTTCACAACTTGTGTTTGAATAGTACCATATGAAATCATACATATATTTTTAGATGAATGCCAACATTTAATAGCATACGGCAGGAGAGGAGTCAGCCACAATTTAGGGATCAAACTACAGTAGGTTAAGAGACTGCAGGGAGAATAGTGTTTGTTTAAAGTGTTTTCTCAAACTTCTCCAGGGACCCAATTACAAGTACAGCAACCGCAGCATATTTAGGAAAATCTTCAGCAGCCAAATTATTTACCTTCCTGTTCACACAACAAAACAATTGCTGCAAGCTCTATTCAGAGATTGTGCTGTAGTCACTATGTATTATGTATGTGTGGATGTCTGGGGAATTTCTCCATCTTAGATGAAAAGTATTGGAGAGGGCAGTCAGGGCACAGGCCTGCCTTCCACACCACCAGCGTATGGGCTAGTAGTCCTGCCCTGCAGGAGGACCCCTGACCTGGGAGACAGGCCGTCCACACCAGGCCTCCCCGTAGGGTCCTCTGGTTTAAGAGGTTTTAATTAACTCAGGTCTCATTGTTTCCCAGCCTGCTTCTCTCTGGAGGTCTGAGTTAAAGAATCTAGCCAACCGCATGGGCCGACAATTATGATAACTCCCTGACTCATAAAGAAACACTTTTACATACAAACCAAAGACTTCTGAATCCTCTCAGGTTGAATCATGGGTGCAAATTAATCACTCTCTCAATTCCGTTTTTTCCCCTTCAAAATAGCACTTCAAATTTCTATTTTAATTTATGGTTGCCATATGATGAATCAATTGTGCAGAGAGGAGAGAGAGTTTTGCATTAATTGATTTGATGTGGATTAGATATGAGAGCTGCTTCCACAATCCCCTGTAATCGCATTTCAATTAATAACACTCACTGAGGCGTTACCTGCAGAAGTGGAATAAAGATGATTGGCCTGTCACTCACACTGTGAGGAAGCATTTGCAAGTTGTCACTGGCTTCCTCCTCTCTTTCTCCCTAACCCTACATTTTTTTCTGCTGAAATCACGCCACATTTTATTCATGTATTTATTTTCCCTGGGCTACCCGTTGGTTGGGTCAGCGCGGGGAGAGAAAAGCACAGAGCTGTGAAGAGGTTTCTCTTCACGGAGATGCCATGCAACTTTAAAACCTGTCAGAGAGCGCCACATTTCAAATGAGATGGGGGACAACACAGCCATTTTCTATTAGGCTGATCCTCTCCTCTCTCGGCTGAGCGATAACCTGCACACCAACCCCCCCCTCTTCCTTTTCGCTCACCTCTTCTGGGCTCTCTCCCCAAAGTTATTCTCAATTGGCCATGGCTATTTATTGCAGAAGACGAAATAGGAAATCTCAGAGGATCGATTGTTCCTTCTGCGAGGAGCTTGATTTTTTTATCTTCCTCCTCGTCTGCTCACTCTGGCAAGATTGGCTTGATGCAACAAGCAACTAGCATCCAGAGTGGTCAGGCTCTGCTGGAGCTGAGAGAAGGAGTGGCGCGAGGAATGCAGACAGGGTCTCCCAGGGCCCAACTCAAGGCTTTAGTTTTAAAGGAGCTGGACAGTACCATATGCTCTACACCAGGGATGGGCAACTGGCGGCCCCCCTTTTGAAGGCCCTTGGATTGATTTTGTTGAGTCAGTCTCACTCATATTAAAAACCTGCAAACCTTTCTCTCCACCCTATGGAAAAATGTGTAGAATTGCAGGAAATTAGCTGTAAAACAACACATTTTCCTCTCCGCTCCATGGCAAAATGAGTAGAATTGCTTAAAATTAGTTTCAAAATCTTCTCTCTGCCCCATGGCATAATGTGAAGAATTGCAGCAAACCTGGTTTAAAACTACAATATTTTCTCTACGCCCCATGGCAAAATATGTAGAATTGGGGGGGTACGCGCATGTGGGTAGGCAGACCCGCGAGCAACTGCGGTCCCTCATGATGAGTTCAGATTTTTTGGTGGCCCCATCAGTATCAAAGTTGCCCATCCCTGCTCTATACCCTAACACACCACAAACTTTGTCAGGTCCGAAAAGTACTGTTGCTGCCAAGATAACTCCTGCCTTACTAACACACACTGGGGGAATATTTTTCAGACATGATGTCTTCCACAGCAGCTTTCTACCTGACTGTTTGCCTTTCAGTGTGAAGTGAACATAATGTGATGATGGACCATAGAGGAGCAAATAATTTTTTACTGCAACCTTCAACCGCGGGGCTGCCGTACACAACTACACCTTGCAGTGTGACAAGAATTTGTGAGAGAGAGAACAAGAGAGAGAGAGAGAACAAGAGAGAGAGAGAGAGAATGAGAGAGAGAGAACAGTGAGAGAGAGAACAAGAGAGAGAGAACAAGAGAGACAGAACGAGAGAGAGAGAGAGAACGAGAGAGAGAGAGAGAGAGAGAGAGAGAGAGAGAGAGAGAGAGAGAGAGAGAGAGAGAGAGAGAGAGAGAGAGAGAGAGAGAGAGAGAGAGAGAGAGAGAGAAAATTAAAAGAAGCAAGCAGAGAACAGAACTATGAAAATAAAAGAAAGGGGGAACAAATGAATGAATGGCAGATAAAATGGCACGTCAGAGTGGTGCAGGGAAGGATAGAGGGATAGAGCGGGAGAAGAGGAGCCTGCTGAATGGCGGAAGATGAATCACGGGCAGAGCACAGCGGTGTTGTGTCGGCTCATTTGGGAGCTGATGTGTCGGGGAGCGGTGGATGGGTGTTAATGAGGAGACTACGTGACTCTCTAAAAAGCCTGATCCATCACAGAGTGGCCGGGGGGAACAGAGAGGGGGAACAGCGCTGTGGGGAGAGGAGAGAAGATGGGGGCCCTTGGCTGGGGGGAAGGGGGGGAGAGAACAGCTCTTTGAAGAGTAAAATGAGAGGAGAGTGTAGGGGGGCCCTGCCTTCCTGGGGAGACTAAAACCTGGAGCCTGCCTCTACACTGCTTCACCAGGCATCTGCTTCTATGCTGAGTCACAGAGATCTGGGACCGGGCTTCTGTTATCATTAGCATAGAAAGCAAGGTGTATTTTTCTAGCAATTGTACGACTAGTGTGAAGACAATGTGGCGACTGTCTTACTAGGATTGGTACAATAGCTGTCCTATCTCATGATAATGAAAAAATCACGGTTACATGTAACTGTAGAGGTGTTTTAGACATGTAGGCATAATAACCCCAGCTTTATGAAGAGAGTAGTGAAATACAGGCCATCTGTGAACACATCTGGCTTGTTTGCTATCCCTGATTGCTGCCACCCAACATTTTGATTGGAATAGCACAGAACTCACATCATTCCTTAATCCACTCTAGCTCGCTGAGAGGAATATACATTTGACAATTACTGTTACATAAGACATGTCATTTCTATTTAGCAAAATGCTGAATCCTCATACCTGTAATTGCCGGCAGTGCTGATAAAAGTTGTACCATTTGTTAAATTGGAAGCAACACAGTGTGGAAATAGTGTCGACGGGAGAGATGCCTAAAATAAAGAATTAGTCATCTTCCATTACAGCCAGCTCACCTGTTTATGCAGAATACACTATTGACTTTTAGCTGATTTAACTTGTTTTTATGTGTCCTCATCTGGCTGAAAAAAAAAATTTGGATGACAATTGAGAAAAAGGTTGCCTTATAAAACCAAAACCAAGCCGCCTACTAACAAATTCTAGGAAAGCACAGAAAAGAAGAGAGATGGCTAGTTAAATCCAATTAAACACAACATTTAGCAGTCAATTCTCGGGAGGCCGAGTGCTCCTCTGCCTGCACATTGACGTTAAGCCCTTCTCTCCAAGCAACGGCATTGAGGATGCAGAGCGGCACCTTACCTTGGATTAAACAATGTGACTTCATACTGGGAGAAATCAATGCACTAAATGCAATTTCTTTGGGTAAAACATGGTGAGACATGGAGGCCCATTAGGGATGCCAAAAGGTGACATTCTCATTCAATCTGGAAAGTTTAGCGACTTTGATCTAACAACATGAGTTATCCACTGCAATATGCCTGTCACTACCACTTTAGCCTTTAGCTAGCTAATGCACTGCCAACATGTTCATATTTCTCAAACATAACGCCTTATAAGACTTTATTAAAACCATTCATACCCTGAGGGTTTTGTAAAAATGTCCCCTTTGAATAAGTTATACCACTTTTATTATTACACCTATCAAATGTATTCGGTGGTCCCTAAGGGGTAAAATAATATAAACGTTTCTGCTGTTTGCAATGTTGATTGTAAAGCCATGAGAAGTTTTACTTAGTGATGGAGGATAAAATCGATACAGTTACATATCGGGACATCATTTTTGACAATATATCGTATCGTATTGTTTTGACAACATCACAATATTATTTTTTTGTGCTAGTTGGCTGTACCTGAACCAAATCTCCAGTATTTCTCCTTCATAGCTTATTCTTGATATTCTTTTTAAATAGGGAGCAAATTTGCTTTCAGCCCTTTTTCCATGACTGATCAAAACTCATTTTCTCATGGCTCTCTCTTGTGCCTCTGCAGAAGACATGGTGAGCAATATGTTTGGAACATCGAATCACAATAAAATCACAGTACTGAATCGCAGTACATATAGAATCGTGAGAATCACAATACATATCGTATCGGCACTTAAGGATCGTGATAATATCGTATCGTGAGGTCCCTGAAAAATTCCCAGACCTAGTTTTATTAGAACTGATTTATACAGATATTTTATCAATCATGTATAATCATCCCTCAGGTCACTAAGATTACACTAGATTACATTAGATTACACTAGCACTGTTTCACCTCAGTTTTAATCACTGTCATTGAGTAAGGTGACATCTGTCTCCACCCTCTTTCCTTCCCTGTCCTCTGCTCGTCACTCGTTGATGATGGCGCCCTGATATGGAAGGTGTTTTTCTCCCCTCCTTCCTCAGCACTGACAGGCTCTAATCCACATATTTTGTCTCCCTGCATGACTTCTGCTAGATTTCACACAGGTAATTCCCCCTGCGCCGCATCCGTCTCTACCTCTCTCACAGAGGGTGCTCTCCACTTGCATTTACGGTGCATCCCGAGTGCTATTGCAGCATCACTTTGCATTTAGATAACCACTGCCTCTCCCAGCAAATTGGCCCGCCACGCCAAATGTCTGCGCCTTGTGGCAAGGGGGACGAACAGCTCCCCTGGCCTTAGCGGTCATACAGTGGGGAAAAATGTATTTAGTCAGCCACCAATTGTGCATGTTCTCCCACTTAAAAAGATGAGAGAGGCCTGTAATTTTCATCATAGGTACACGTCAACTATGACAGACAAAATGAGATTTTTTTTCTCCAGAAAATCACATTAGGATTTTTAATGAATTTATTTTCAAATTATGGTGGAAAATAAGTATTTGGTCAATAACGAAAGTTTCTCAATACTTTGTTATATACCCTTTGTTGGCAATGACACAGGTCAAACGTTTTCTGTAAGTCTTCACAAGGTTTTCACACACTGTTACTGGTATTTTGGCCCATTCCTCCATGCAGATCTCCTCTAGAGCAGTGATGTTTTGGGGCTGTCGCTGGGCAACACGGACTTTCAACTCCCTCCAAAGATTTTCTATGGGGTTGAGATCTGGAGACTGGCTAGGCCACTCCAGGACCTTGAAATGCTTCTTACGAAGCCACTCCTTCGTTGCCCGGGTGGTGTGTTTGGGATCATTGTCATGCTGAAAGACCCAGCCACGTTTCATCTTCAATGCCCTTGCTGATGGAAGGAGGTTTTCACTCAAAATCTCACGATACATGGCCCCATTCATTCTTTCCTTTACACTGATCAGTCGTCCTGGTCCCTTTGCAGAAAAACAGCCCCAAAAGCATGATGTTTCCACCCCCATGCTTCACAGTAGGTATGGTGTTCTTTGGATGCAACTCAGCATTCTTTGTCCTCCAAACACGACGAGTTGAGTTTTTACCAAAAAGTTATATTTTGGTTTCATCTGACCATATGACATTCTCCCAATCCTCTTCTGGATCATCCAAATGCACTCTAGCAAACTTCAGACGGGCCTGGACATGTACTGGCTTAAGCAGGGGGACACGTCTGGCACTGCAGGATTTGAGTCCCTGGCGGCGTAGTGTGTTACTGATGGTAGGCTTTGTTACTTTGGTCCCAGCTCTCTGCAGGTCATTCACTAGGTCCCCCGTGTGGTTCTGGGATTTTTGCTCACCGTTCTTGTGATCATTTTGACCCCACGGGGTGAGATCTTGCGTGGAGCCACAGATCGAGGGAGATTATCAGTGGTCTTGTATGTCTTCCATTTCCTAATAATTGCTCCCACAGTTGATTTCTTCAAACCAAGCTGCTTACCTATTGCAGATTCAGTCTTCCCAGCCTGGTGCAGGTCTACAATTTTGTTTCTGGTGTCCTTTGACAGCTCTTTGGTCTTGGCCATAGTGGAGTTTGGAGTGTGACTGTTTGAGGTTGTGGACAGGTGTCTTTTATACTGATAACAAGTTCAAACAGGTGCCACTAATACAGGTAACGAGTGGAGGACAGAGGAGCCTCTTAAAGAAGAAGTTACAGGTGTGTGAGAGCCAGAAATCTTGCTTGTTTGTAGATGACCAAATACTTATTTTCCACCATAATTTGCAAATAAATTCATAAAAAATCCTACAATGTGATTTTCTGGATTTTCTTTTCTCAATTTGTCTGTCATAGTTGACGTGTACCTATGATGAAAATTACAGGCCTCTCTCATCTTTTTAAGTGGGAGAACTTGCACAATTGGTGGCTGACTAAATACTTTTTTCCCCCACTGTATCTAACCATGCACACATGCAGGTACAACCCCCTAATAAGCTAAAATGCTAAAGTCGTCCATGATGAGATTAAACTCGCAACCTTTGGGTTGCTATACGTTCGCGTTATACATACACCCATCCACCCTGACCAACCACCCTCCTTTTGTTTTTGCCTTAAGTAACCATCTGTCTTATGTAACCATACCAAACGTAACATATTATACTAAATGGAGAGTCTCGGATTTATGTACAGAATAATACAAATTTCTCTGAGACCAGGTTGAAGCCCGAGCTGGCCTGTCATTGAAGAAGAGCAGCCAGTCAGTCAGAGTCATGAGAGAGAGAGAGAGAGAGAGAGAGAGAGAGAGAGAGAGAGAGAGAGTAGTCTATGAAGGAATACAATCACTACCACTCCATAGGCAGGAGAGCCTGGCTGGTTGAGTGATATGGTAAGGGAAAGAGACACTCATTCAGTACCAAGACATTAGACGACACATAAACCGTTTTTTCATTTTTCTTTTTCATTTTTACCAGAACAAACAACTAGTGCAGGTCAAGCGCAGCTGAAGGGTAAAGCAACAGTGCTGAGTGTTGCAACTTGCCAGCTTTATGTGGCATCCCTCATCCCTTCCCCTACACACACTTTGCAGTAACTCTCACTAGATATGAAGCCAATGACAAGACACCACTGCAAGGGCAAGGAAAGACAAACCATCCGACTGCATTCTATCTCACACCGTTGTCATTGTTATTCACTAGAGAAAGGTTTGACACTAATGGCTCTGCATTTTCCATACTAAATAAATTCATGCTGCTTGATCTACTGCGTACTGCACATTTAGAATAATATCCAATGTCTTATATGACATTCAGCTACATAGTACTCTAGGAAGTGATACATACAGTGGCTTGCGAAAGTATTCACCCCCCTTGGCATTTTTCCTATTTTGTTGCCTTACAAGCTGGAATTGAAATGGACTTTTTGGGGGGGTTGTATCATTTGATTTACACAACATGCCTACCACTTTGAAGATGCAAAATATTTTTTATCATGAAACCAACAAGAAATAAGACAAAAATAACTTGAGCGTGCATAACTACAGTGAGGGAAAAAGTATTTGATCCCCTGCTGATTTTGTACGTTTGCCCACTGACAAAGACATGATCAGTCTATAATTTTAATGATAGGTTTATTTGAACAGTGAGAGACAGAATAACAAAAAAGAAATCCAGAAAAACGCATGTCAAAAATGTTATAAATTGATTTGCATTTTAATGAGGGAAATAAGTATTTGACCCCTCTGCAAAACATGACTTAGTACTTGGTGGCAAAACCCTTGTTGGCAATCACAGAGGTCAGACGTTTCTTGTAGTTGGCCACCAGGTTTACACACATCTCAGGAGGGATTTTGTCCCACTCCTCTTTGCAGATCTTCTCCAGGTCATTAAGGTTTCAAGGCTGACGTTTGGCAACTCGAACCTTCAGCTCCCTCCACAGATTTTGAATGGGATTAAGGTCTGGAGACTGGCTAGGCCACTCCAGGACCTTAATGTGCTTCTTCTTGAGCCACTCCTTTGTTGCCTTGGCCGTGTGTTTTGGGTCATTGTCATGCTGGAATACCCATCCACAACCCATTTTCAATGCCCTGGCTGAGGGAAGGAGGTTCTCACCCAAGATTTGACGGTACATTGCCCCGTCCATCGTCCCTTTGATGCGGTGAAGTTCTCCTGTCCCCTTAGCAGAAAAACACCCCCAAAGCATAATGTTTCCACCTTCATGTTTGACGGTGGGGATGGTGTTCTTGGGGTCATAGGCAGCATTCCTCCTCCTCCAAACACGGCGAGTTGAGATGATGCCAAAGAGCTCGATTTTGGTCTCATCTGACCACAACACTTTCACCCAGTTCTCCTCTGAATCATTCAGATGTTCATTGGCAAACTTCAGACGGGCCTGTATACAGTGGGGAAAAAAAGTATTTAGTCAACCACCAATTGTGCAAGTTCTCCCACTTAAAAAGATGAGAGAGGCCTGTAATTTTCATCATAGGTACACGTCAACTATGACAGACAAAATGAGAGAAAAAAAATCCAGAAAATCACATTGTAGGATTTTTAATGAATTTATTAGCAAATTATGGTGGAAAATAAGTATTTGGTCAATAACAAAAGTTGATCAATACTTTGTTATATACCCTTTGTTGGCAATGACACAGGTCAAACGTTTTCTGTAAGTCTTCACAAGGTTTTCACACACTGTTGCTGGTATTTTTGGCCCATTCCTCCATGCAGATCTCCTCTAGAGCAGTGATGTTTTGGGGCTGTCGCTGGGCAACACGGACTTTCAACTCCCTCCAAAGATTTTCTATGGGGTTGAGATCTGGAGACTGGCTAGGCCACTCCAGGACCTTGAAATGCTTCTTACGAAGCCACTCCTTCGTTGCCCGGGCGGTGTGTTTGGGATCATTGTCATGCTGAAAGACCCAGCCACGTTTCATCTTCAATGCCCTTGCTGATGGAAGGAGGTTTTCACTCAAAATCTCACGATACATTGCCCCATTCATTCTTTCCTTTACACGGATCAGTCGTCCTGGTCCCTTTGCAGAAAAACAGCCCCAAAGCATGATGTTTCCACCCCCATGCTTCACAGTAGGTATGGTGTTCTTTGGATGCAACTCAGCATTCTTTGTCCTCCAAACACGACGAGTTGAGTTTTTACCAAAAAGTTATATTTTGGTTTCATCTGACCATATGACATTCTCCCAATCCTCTTCTGGATCATCCAAATGCACTCTAGCAAACTTCAGACGGGCCTGGACATGTACTGGCTTAAGCAGGGGGACACGTCTGGCACTGCAGGATTTGAGTCCCTGGCGGCGTAGTGTGTTACTGATGGTAGGCTTTGTTCCTTTGGTCCCAGCTCTCTGCAGGTCATTCACTAGGTCCCCCCCGTGTGGTTCTGGGATTTTTGCTCACCGTTCTTGTGATCATTTTGACTCCCACGGGGTGAGATCTTGCGTGGAGCCCCAGATCGAGGGAGATTATCAGTGGTCTTGTATGTCTTCCATTTCATAATAATTGCTCCCACAGTTGATTTCTTCAAACCAAGCTGCTTACCTATTGCAGATTCAGTCTTCCCAGCCTGGTGCAGGTCTACAATTTTGTTTCTGGTGTCCTTTGACAGGTCTTTGGTCTTGGCCATAGTGGAGTTTGGAGTGTGACTGTTTGAGGTTGTGGACAGGTGTCTTTTATACTGATAACAAGTTCAAACAGGTGCCATTAATACAGGTAACGAGTGGAGGACAGAGGAGCCTCTTAAAGAAGAAGTTACAGGTCTGTGAGAGCCAGAAATCTTGCTTGTTTGTAGGTGACCAAATACTTATTTTCCACCATAATTTGCAAATAAATTCATAACAAATCCTACAATGTGATTTTATTGGAGGTTTTTTTCTCAATTTGTCAGTCATAGTTGACGTGTACCTATGATGAAAATTACAGGCCTCTCTCATCTTTTTAAGTGGGAGAACTTGCACAATTGGTGGCTGACTAAATACTTTTTTTCCCCACTGTATGTGCTTTCTTGAGCAGGGGGACCTTGCGGGCGCTGCAGGATTTCAGTCCTTTACGGCGTAGTGTGTTACCAATTGTTTTCTTGGTGACTATGGTCCCAGCTGCCTTGAGCTCATTGACAAGATCCTCCCGTGTAGTTCTGGGCTGATTCCTCACCGTTCTCATGATCATTGCAACTCCACGAGGTGAGATCTTGCATGGAGCCCCAGGCCGAGGGAGATTGACAGTTATTTTTTGTTTCTTCCATTTGCGAATAATAATAATAAACGAATAATAATAATCGCATAATGTTGTCACCTTCTCACCAAACTGCTTGGCGATGGTCTTGTAGCCCATTCCAGCCTTGTGTAGGTCTACAATCTTGTTCCTGACATCCTTGGAGAGCTCTTTGGTCTTGGCCATGGTGGAGAGTTTGGAATCTGATTGATTGATTGATTCTGTGGACAGGTGTCTTTTATACAGGTAACAAACTGAGATTAGGAGCACTCCCTTTAAGAGTGTGCTCCTAATCTCAGCTTGTTACCTGTATAAAAGACACCTGGGAGCCAGAAATCTTTCTGATTGAGAGGGGGGTCAAATACTTATTTCCCTCATTAAAATGCAAATCAATTTATAACATTTTTGACATGCGTTTTTCTGGATTTTTTTGTTGTTATTCTGTCTCTCACTGTTCAAATAAACCTACCATAAAAATTATAGACTGATCATTTCTTTGTCAGTGGGCAAACATACAAAATCAGCAGGGGATTAAATACTTTTTTCCCTCATTGTATTCACCCCTCCCAAAGTCAATACTTTGTAGAGCCACCTTTTGCAGCAATTACAGCTGCAAGTCTCTTGGGGTATGTCTCTATAAGCTTGGCACATCTAGCCACTGGGATTTTTGCCCATTCTTCAAAGCAAAACTGCTTCAATTCCTTGAAGTTGGATGGGTTCCGCTGGTGTACAGCAATCTCTAAGTCATACCACAGATTCTCAATTGGATTGAGGTCTGGGCTTTGACTAGGCCATTCCAAGACATTTAAATGTTTCCCCTTAAACCACTCGAGTGTTGCTTTAGCAGTATGCTTACGGTCATTGTCCTGCTGGAAGGTGAACCTCCGTCCCAGTCTCAAATCTCTGGAAGACTGAAACAGGTTTCCCTCAAGAATTTCCCTGTATATAGCGCCATCCATCATTCCTTCATTTCTGACCAGTTTCCCAGTCCTTGCCGATTAAAAACATCCCCACAGCATGATGCTACCACCACCATGTTTCACTGTGGGGATGGTGTTCTCGGGGTGATGAGAAGTGTTGGGTTTGCGCCAGACATTTTCCTTGATGGCCAAAAAGCTCAATTTTAGTCTCATCTGACCAGAGTACCTTCTTCCATATGTTTGGGGAGTCTCCCACATGGCTTTTGGCGAACACCAAACGTGTTTGCTTATTGTTTTCTTTAAGCAATGGCTTTTTTCTGGCCACTCTTCCGTAAAGCCCATCTCTGTGGAATGTACGGCTTAAAGTGGTCCTATGGACAGATACTCCAATCTCCGCTGTGGAGCTTTGCAGCTCCTTCAGGGTTATCTTTGGTCTATTTGTTGCCTCTCTGATTAATGCCCTCCTTGCCTGGTCCGTGAGTTTTGGTGGGTGGCCCTCTCTTGGCAGGTTTGTTTTGGTGCCATATTCTTTCAATTTTTTAATAATGGATTTAATGGTGCTCCGTGGGATGTTCAAAGTTTCAGATATTTTTTATAACCCAACCCTGATCTGTACTTCTCCACAACTTTGTCCCTGACCTGTTTGGAGAGCTCCTTGGTCTTCATGGTGCCGCTTGCTTGGTGGTGCCCCTTGCTTAATGGTGTTGCAGACTCTGGGGCCTTTCAGAACAGGTGTATATATACTGAGATCATGTGACACACAGGTGGACACACAGGTGGACTTCATTTAACTAATTATGTGACTTCTGAAGGTAATTGGTTGCACCAGATCTTATTTAGGGGCTTCATAGCAAAGGGGGTGAATACATATGCACGCACCACTTTTCCGTTATTTATTTTTTAGAATTGTTTTAAAGAAGTAATTGTTTTTATTTCACTTCACCAATTTGGACTATTTTGTGTATGTCCAATACATGAAATCCAAATAAAAATCAATTTAAATTACAGGTTGTAATGCAACAAAATAGGAAAAATGCCAAGGGGGATGAATACTTTTGCAAGGCACTGTATACGCAGGTATATGCCGTATACACACTTATTTTTCAGTGGGCATTGCATATACTCACTTCTTTAATCCCCACAATGTGTATCAAAGTAGTATAAGGGAGGTATATGCCATATCAATGAACAAGGTTGATGGAACAGACAATTATTTTTTTTGCTATTATTTCAACTATTATTTCTTCACATTTTAAGCGCAGCAATGTGTACACGACGGTAGGCCTACACGTGAATGTTCCAAAATGCAATTTGCGGGAAAACACAATACACATGCAAGCAGTTTAATTGACAGAGATGGAAATATCCGTTAGAAATTTAGAAAGTGGGGAGAGCTAAAGATGCAACAACAATCATTGGTTGCTAATATGACTAGGATCATGCCTTTGGCTGATAGACAATGAAAGAAAGTTGAAAGAAAACCAATAGAACAGGAGAATACACATGAGGAAGTCTTTATAAAATAATTGCCTCCATGTTTCTATGGTGGGATTCTGGCTATACACTACATTGAAGCATGGTAAGACATGCCTCAATATGAAGTAAAACGTCCAGGTTTCAAACAATTAAGGAACAGGAAAAATATAGTTATGCCAATGATAGGCCTAACCATCTTCTGGTAGATGGAAAGGCTTTCCCAAAAACCTTTACAATTAAATGTTAACTAGCTACAATGTAGAATGATAGCAGAATGTAGAATGATGTAGAATGATAGCAGAATGATATCATAATTATTTGCATCAATCCAGTGGCCATTTGTTTTGCAAACTCCATCTCATGTGCTACAGAAACATGCTAACCAAACAACAGTGCTAGGTGCCTCGGCATTTAAAGGGTAACTACACAAAAAAATCTAAATTTCTTAGATTTTTCCCAGACCTCAAAAGTGGTCTCCTGTTGTGGTTTAAGCATTATTATGGACTTACAACATCCAATTTGGTTGTTTTTCTATTAAAAAAGCGTGACTTTGAGAGAGAAAAAACATGAAACAAAGGCAAAGATCTGAAACCTGTACATTTCTGACTCAGTTGACAGCCTCATTTATCTGTTTCAGTAGTAAGCCTACTATTAGCCTACTTGCACAGTACAGCTTGGGTTGGCCTGACTGTGAAAGACCAATATGGGGTTTATCATTTTAGGTCATTCAGAGTGTATTTCACTGTTTCTCATAAAATTTTGCACACAGGGCGCCTTTCCTTTGCCGGGCGGGCCGTTTGGGATTTCTTTGCTTTTTATTAGAGTATATCTCCAGGCACCACTACACCACTGCCGTCCTTTTCTGGACCTCTCTTCCCGATGGCTAAAGGTCCCAAAGCTTCTGCGCATGTGTGGGATTCTCTACTTTACGCACAGTCTCTGCTCTACTCATAGAGAACCGGCTACTCTGGCGAATGGTGTTAGATCAAAGAATCAATGTCTGCAAGATCACATAATGATAGTATCCAACAGTTATACCATAGCGAGCAATATCAGAACGAGCAACGTCAGAGTCTGGAATATAAATATGTATATATATATATATATATAAATGTGTGTATAGACAGAATGGACAGTATATACATATAAAATGAGTGTACAGCAGTAGTTATATAGGATGAGCCATAAGTAGAATACAAAAAAATATACATATAAAGTGGGTAAAACAGTATGTGAACATTATTAAAGTGACTATTGTTCAATTACTATAGGGCAGCAGTCTCTAAGGTGTCTCTAACACTTTATAAAACACCTTATATATGGCAGTCTATAACATTACTGTAAGACATTCGCTCACTTTACAAAATTCAGAACAACACTGTAGAATGCTACTTCGAAACAACATTTTATAACTCAAGAAGATCTCAATGCATATCCCCTTGAAACTGATTGAGATCAAATGATTGGCATGCAGATGCTGCATTGACGTTTCACCGGTAAAACTTGAAGAATTATCGTTAACAAGTGACAGTGAGAATTGTGAAGGGAGGGTGACCACAAAAATGTGTGCGTAGGCTACAGGTAAACACATGAGCAGAACGTGATTTGGATCTTCATGTAGAATACTAGCATTATGTGATCGTGTAGCCTACTGTGTTGTTTTGAATTATGTACAGTGAACTAATTTTAGAGCAGATGGTGTTAACAAACTGTAGCATACCTTTGTTTAGTTTCAACTAAAGCACATACTGTATTTTGCCTGATGAGAAAAATGTGACCACTCGCACAATCATACTAAAATCTCATAAGAAATGAGGTGGTGTTTTTTGTCTTAGAGTAACTCTATACTATGCCATTATATTCGGTTCTGATATGTAGAATACTATCATTATGTGATCTTGCAGACAGTGATTCTTTGATCTAACTTCATTAAACGAGCACCATTTGCCAGAGCAGCCGGTTCTCTAGGAGTAGAGCAGAGACTGTGCGTAAAGTAGAGAATCCCACACATGCGCAGAAGCTTTGGGACCTTTAACCGTCGAGGAGAGAGGTCCAGAAAAGTCGGATCCACAGCCACTCCGTTTTTCAATCTCACTAGCTGACATGACACTGATACCAGTAGTCAGAAGAGTTATCTGAAGCACGTACAGATTTGTGAGCAAACTCTGTTGCCCTCTAACTTTAATCTAAGTCCAGCCAGCGTTCCAGTGCCACGTGCTAGGGCAGTGGGTGACAGCCCAACCATACCATTAAACACACACCGTGACACCAAGGCCAAGCCGTAATTACCCAGCCAAAGGTTCACAAAAAACAATCCCTTTAAACTTTAAAGGAGCCTGTCCATTGAGCAGGCAAACTGCCTCGCTCACCCACCCACCCACGCTTGCCTCCATCCCACACTTTTTATGGGGAGTTAATTTGCCCACTGAGTGGTGTCTCAGACGGTAAAGAATACTGTGATCTTCATGATCAAAAACAGGCTACAAAATGTACCAAATGCCTCGCATCGCCGATCTCTCTCTTCACAGTACGCCCCCATAGCCTGACACATCACAGGCAGTTGAGGAAAGAAGTCAAAGCATTTTTGATTTGTGTCGAAGAGAAAATAATGTTTGTCTCTAATTAGTTTCCTCCTAGCTAGCTCTTTCTGACAAGGTTTTAATTATGATTGGGTGTTGGAAGATGTGGATGAAATGGATGGCATGGATCAAGGAGATGCCAGCCGGACGGGGAGAGATAGGCTACAAACAGAGTTGTTAAAACATTAAAACACACTCTGGTTTCACGTCACCGTCACCCGGGGTGCCAACTCAACAGGGCACAGCCCGTCAGAGTACAGCAACGTCAGAGCTTCAGGACTCAGCATCACCACTGGAGGTCTGAGAGCTGCTCACAGCGTGAGGCGCTGTGGGAAGAAGAATGTGTTGCAGGCTGTTGGCAACTTGATGCAGTGTATGAGTTAGTAATGTGTTGTGAGGATTATTTATGTATCTAGCTGAATCACCTGTTGCATTAGGCTGCCAGGAAATGAAAATCCCCCGATACATTGTATTTGTGTCTCTCCAGATCAGTAATACTCAGACCAGTCATTACCAGCTACACTGTATGAGCCAGAGTGGAGACAAATACGGAGGGAGAGAGGAGGAGAGGAGTGGAGAGCAGAGAATAGGAGAGGAGAGGAAAGGAGAGGGTAGGAGAGGAAAGGAGGGGAGAGGAGCGAGGAGAGGAGAGGAGAGGAGATGGAGAGGAGAGTAGAGAGGAGACGTAGGACAGGGGTGTGCTCCAATAAGACCCAAGGCAGCCTTCATATCCACTTCTCCCCAGTGGACTCATCTGGCCTCAGTACAGGCTTTGATCTGAAGTAAGAGGGTCTTCACACTTACTAGATCTTTTGCAAATATACCCCCAGCTACACATTCAGTATTACTGCAATGTAAACTTGCAAACTTGTCACGTCTCCACCACTACCTCCAGTGCACGACACTCGCCCGACAGTAGAGCAGTGTAAACACAATTGTCTCATTGAGCCAACACTCTTACATAAAAAATTGGAATAAAAGAGCAAAGTTTTTGAAACAGCTGAAATTTACAGACATTTTCCTTATTTTTGAGACTTGTTTTATTGAGTTTTTACTAGAAAGTGTAGTAAAAGACGGTTACATTCAAAAATTGTCACCATGGCTTCAAATCTCAAGTGTTTTTTTTTTTTTGCATGATTGCACTGAGCCCTTGACTGCACTGAGCAACATCTAGGCAAGAAGCAACTCCCCAGGGAATTATCAACGTTTTCAGTCACAATTAGCTTTTACCTCATATAATGACTTCCATGATATTGATCAAATGAAGCCTGGTTTGTTCTAAGGTAACTTTAATACGCCAGTGTAAGCCTAAGAGCTCCTATATACTGTAGTAATGGTTCAGCTAAACGTCAGCATTCAGCTAACAGCCAGCACGTAAGTTAGTTGATGTGAGGAGGATGCAGAAATTATTTTCTTTAGCTAGCTAGCTTGCTAGCTAACATTTCCTAGCTGTGTAGCCTATATTATAATATGAATGACACTATGATAACATTACTGTACTTTATATTTGTATGGGTGGGGGGAAAAAAAGTAATTATTGATATGCTAATGTTACTTGATCATGAAGCAAGTTGTTAATGTAGTTAGCTAGCTAGCCAGCTAGCAGGAGTTAGCTGTGTATTGTCAGCTAATTTCATGTGTATGGACGAGAAAATAAACCCTTTAATTCTCTGCACATGCTTGTGAATTGTTGCATTAGCTATTCTATAGTGTAATATGTTTTAGAAGAAAAGTTGGTCGGATTGGTAAATAGTTTGTGCTTACTAGCTAGTGGCTACTATGATATTTGCGGTAAATTTGAGCTGCAGACCAAGGCAAGGATGTAATGTGAATTAAAAGTAGAAATCTCTTTTGTCACTCCGCTCCTCAAACTCTCCATCTCTTGTAGTGGGAATAGGGCCTATGCCCACATTTCCCTGTAGAACTGTAGAATCACTACCCCCGCTCTCACACGCACACACACACAAACATACACCCCCGGTTTAAACACCTCTCCTCTGTTCTGCTGAAACGCACGTTCTATATGGATGACTCGTTAGCACTATATTAGGGGGTATAAGGTATAACAGCCAGGCCAGGGTCATACAGCAAGAAGCCTAACCCCTTAAGTCTCTGGAGTCTACAGTACATTAGATTTCTGATGAGGTTGTGTTTTTATCCCCAATGTAAGGACTTTTTCCATAATGCTTGTCAAGCTATTTGGGACATTGATGAATACACACAACAATCAACAAAGTGATTTCCATAGTGGATCATTAGCAAGCCTCTGATTCTAAATCGATTGTAAATTAAATTGTATGATGTGTAAGAACTGAAAATGCACATTACTTTCAAATTGAAAACAATTGTGTGAATTAATTAGGCCTACTTGCCTTAAAAGCAACATACACGTGCACACGCACACACATTATACAGTACAAGTAAGTAATCTGAGCAGTGGCCCATCAGCAAGATGACCACATCAATGTCCTGTTAGAATCCTACACCCCAACACCCTGCATGAAAACGCACCTCCGCCCTGTCATCACTAATGTGGTGGCCTACAGCAGGGTTTCCCTAACTCGGTCCTGGGCCCCCCCCCGGGTCCATGTTTTGTTTTTGCCTACAGTATTTTCAAATATGCACAGGGGAAAATAAAGGTCATTTCAGGGGCTCAGCTCTGCTATCCAGCCCGCCACACTTGGGTTTATGTACCATGCAGAACTGAGCTGCCAGCCAGGCTGCCACACAAGATGTGATAATATACTGCAGCTCTATCAAATAGATTCTGTCAAACTATTAATCTCTTTATAGAGATAAATAAAACCAGATCAAGCATGGATTTTGATTATTCTGAGTTCGTGGCTGTCTGTGCTAGCATGTGTGAGAGGCTATGTGTAATCTTGAGATGTGTGTATGTGTAAAAATGACTGATAATCTGCAAATGGGGGAGTGCAGGAAAGCATTGGCAGTGAGTCTGTGGGTCATGTTTGAGTTGGATGTTGTTTGGATTGTGTTTGGCTCAGAAAGAGTGACCTCTCTCAAATTTGGGGAAATATGATTGTTGAAAGGGTTGTTGCATGTTCACCAGCAGATCTGACCTCCTCCATCCTCAGCATCTGGTCACTTAGTGTTCTTTTTGAAGAACCTGAGCAAGAGAGGGGATCCAAGATAGTACACACTAACAATATAATGGTTCTAAATAGTACCAGATAGGGGTTCATTGGCTTGTAACCATAGCAGAACTATTTTTGGTGCTATATAGAACCCGTTTTTGAAGGTTCAATAAAGAACCATGCTCATAAGATTCTAAATGGAACTTGTGTGGTGCTATAAAGAACCCTTTCCTAAGGTTCTATAAAGAACCATTAAAAAAGGTGCTATATGTTACGAGATGTCGCCAAGCCAATAGATGCCGATGCTGTTATGTGTATCTTAGTGTGGATATGAAAAATAAAAATAAAGAAGAGGGAAGCAGATTGGAGTATTGCTTATGGACTGATTATGGTTATTAAAGGTGCTTGCATAAGAACACAGTTATATGTTTTTGTTACCAGTGTAAGGTTTTACTTTAAATGGTCTAACCCCAGTTCACCTCATTATGAGTCTAGGATGAGTTATCTTCATTTGTTGTGTAAAGAAAGATGTTACGAGACGTCGCCAAGCCAATAGATGGCACTTTTGTTATGTGTATCTCAGTGTGATACTCTATAGTACGAGTGAGCCAAGTTAGGAATGACTTACTATGCACTATATGGAGCTGTATGCATGCTACCCAATGATGCTGAAGGAAAGACATTCTTATCAACATTACCTTGCTATTGTATTGAATAATCGGCATACAAAACACTATATAGCACCAAAAGGTTTCCACTATGGTTACAACCGTTTTTGATGCTATAGAGAACCCTTTTTTATGGTTCCTTATAGAACCTTTATGGAGAATGGTTCTATAAAGAACCTTTCTCAATCTGAAAGGTTCTTTGTAGATCCTTTTGAAGAACCATACCATTTTTACATTGACATTTTAGTCATTTAGCAGACGCTCTTATCCAGAGCGACTTACAGTTAGTGAGTGCATACATTTTCATATTGGCCCCCCGTGGGAAACGAACCCACAACAATGTAATATGGTCAGCCATATTACATTGTTAAAATTCCATAGGTGTTATTATTGTGTTTATTGACAAGTTGAATCAAGTGAGCTACCTCTGGAACATCTGCGGTCCCTGAGAAGAGAATTGAGAACCACTGACTGATTTAGTCAAGTCTTCTCAATTGACACAAGGCCATACGTGAGTCTTTCACAAGACACGTCACTGACCATAGTCATTTAATATGTAATGGCATAACACAACACATTAGATCAACTGGAATTACACTCTCACTCACCGTTGCACAAAAAGAGCTGTGAGCAAACCACGTCCCAAAATATTCAAATGAGCCACCTCCCCCACATTTTAATTATCACTTAAAGAGCAAAGAACCCTTTTGTGAACTGCAAATAACTATTGAAGGGCTCAAATGGTTCTTTAAGTCATTATGGTTCCACATAGAACCATCACCCTTCCCAAAGAACCCTTGAAGAACCCTATTTTCTTAGTGTGTAACATTCCTGGTCAAGAGTCCATCAGTTGCTGGATTCGAGAGAAAATTCCCCAAATAGCATAGGAAATACATATTGTTACGAAGTCATTAGCCTACCTAGCTGTGATGATGACCCAGACTCCCAGAGATGGCATTCATTACGCATGTGACTGTAGCGCACCATTTTCCTTAACTCTTTCCCTCTTTTGACACTTGGACAATCACTATTAAAATGTGGACTTTATGTACCACACTGAAAACATGTTGTTGAGTGATTTGCAGCGTTTGCTTGCCTCCATGTCCAGTTCATTACAGAGGTCGCATTGATTTAGCAAACGCCATTTGACTGCGATTTGGCAACACATCCATGTCTCAACCATATCCTCTGTAGCTCATTGTTACAGTAGACTATGTAGGTCTACCATTGAAGTCAATAATTTCCTTGTATTTGAGTAATTTGAGTTTAATCATTCCATTATTCAAGAAAACAAAAAGCATTTCTTACCTGTAGGCCTATCGCTTTCCCTTAACTGTTCTCCAGGGGGTTGCCTAATAAATCTGACTTGAATACCTATTCTTGGTATATAGTCTGAAACAAAGCACTGCAGAATTGTGGAAATGTTCCTTTCAAACCAGCATGTTGAATAGAATTACATTTGAATTTATTCTTCCTGTGGTCTGTGCGGTTTGACCTTCAGCTGTAAAACATTTTTTGGACAAAATATCCACAGGAAGGTTTACCCAACTTTTTTGGAGCACCGGTACTGAAATATAAAATTCTATCACCTGGCACATGCGCAAAACCATGTTAAAACATGTTAGTATGCATACATCGTGTGCATGAAGCCTACTTCCGTCTTGTGCACATGCTTTCGGTCATGAGCAAACACATCTTGATTGCCACACACATAGACCCACGTTTTGAAGTCAGTTTAATAACACTTTCCTGTAGACATTTTGTCTCAAATTCCGACCAGCAGAAGGAGCAACACCACGGACAATTAGCAGAGTAAGTTCAAATATAATTATATTCAACATTCGTGACAGACAAGGGACGTTTACTTTTTTTTCCATGTAAATGTGCATGGCGTTGCCTACACAATTGAAGGCGTCGCCACGTTTCGTAACTATCCATGGGGTAGCTTTCACGCACGTGTAGTTTGGGAATAAGCATATCAATTTTCGCTGTCTACGGGAGAATTTACTTTTGAGAAGATTTGTAATTCTCATAGTGTTTGTCATGTTTTTCCTTTCCTGATACTTACCTGTTGTCATTTGTCAGGCAAACATTAATGTATTGAGTCATTTGGTGCCAACGTGGCAATATATATGAAATGTGGGGATAACATAGCCTACTTACCTGACGCCACCTGTTTATATTATGGGGATAGTTTATTCCACTAGCTCGGCCTTTCTGACACAGAGGGTATTTAAATCAGTTGGTTTCAGCTCTTCAGATGAGAAGGAGGGGATCGGGCCAGCATTAGGCCCATGTAGTTTCATGAATACATGAAGCTAGCTCTCGTCTCCTTTATTCAATAAATCCTGCACCTATTGGAAATCGTCTTGCCTCCTGTGCATACCTTCATCTCCTGTGGCTGGGCTATGGCTACCCTTTGACACTATTAGGCTCAGGCATGTGCACAGATAGAGTTCTACCTGTGCAGAGCACATACCCCTTTGCCCTACCAAACCTTAGTAAACTTTTGGGAAAAAATGGTGTTTGACCAGATACAATGTTATTTCACAGTAAACAAATGAACAACTGACTTTCAGCATGCTTATAGGGAAGGGCACTCAACATGTACAGCATTTACACAAATAACTGATAATTGGCTGAAAGAAATTGATCAAAAGAAGCTTGTGGGAGCTGTTTTGTTAGACTTTAGTGCAGCTTTTGACATTATCGAAAATAATCTGCTGCTGGAAAAATGTGTTATGTCTTTACATCCCCTGCTATATTGTGGATCGAGAGTTACCTGTCAGAGGGTGTTACCAGAAACAGAGGGTGTTCTTTAATGGAAAACTCTCTAACATAATCCAGGTAGCGTCGGGCATTCCCCAGGGCGGTGGTCTAGGCCCCTTACTTTTTAAAATATTTACTAATGACCTGTCACTGGCACTGAGTAAAGCCTGTGTGTCTATGTATGCTGATGACTCAACATTATACTCGTCAGCTACCACAGCAAGTGAAATCACTGCAACACTTTAGAGCTGCAGTCAGTTTTAAAATGAGTGGCAAGTAATAAGCCAGCACTAAATATTTCAAAAACTAAAAGCATTGTATTTGGGACAAACCATTCACTAAACCCTAAACCTCAGCTAAATCTTGTAATGAATAATGTGGAAATTGAGCAAGTTGAGGAGACTACTGGTTGGTGTTGTAACCCTGGATTGTAAACTGTCATGGTCAAAATATATTGATGCAACGGTAGCTGAGGTCTGTCTGTAATAAAGCGCTGCTCTGCTTTCTTGACATTGCTATCAACAAAACAAGTCCTACAGGCCCTAGTTTTGTCCCACCTGGAGTACTGCCCATATGGTCAAGTGCCACAAAGAGGGACAGAGGCAAATTACAGTTGGCCCAGAACAGAGCAGCACGGCTGGCCCTTAATATTAATGGAGAGCTAACATCAATGACATGCATGTCAACCTCTCCTGGCTCAAAGTAGAGGAGAGATTGACTGCATCACTACTTGTCTTTGTGAGAGGTATTGACATGTTGAAAGCACTGAGCTGTCTGTTCAAACGACTAGTAGCCTACACAGCTCAGACACCCATGCATACCCCACAACACATGCCACAAGGGGTCTCTTCACAGTCCCTAGGTCCAGAACCGACTCTGGGAAACGCACAGTAACTCATGCAAGCAGTAAAATCAAATAAAAAGCATATAAAACTACACCTTATGGAACAACGCGGACTGTTAAGAGACATACACAGGCACACACACATGCATATGCAAACACTCTAGGACAGGGTTCTTCAATTCCGGTCCTGGAGGGCCGAAACACCTCTGTTTTTCATCCTCTCCTTCTAATCAGGGGCTAATTCAGACCTGGGACACCAGGTGAGTGCAATTAGCTACCAGGTAGAAATGAAAAACAGAAGTGTTTCGGCCCTCCAGGACCGGAATTGAAGAACCCTGCTCTAGGACAAGCACTCTACACATGTACATTGTAATATTGTTGTATGGTGGTATTATACATTTTATATTGTAGATATGTATTGTAGATATGCATGTTTTGTGTGATGTAAGTGCCTTAGTGTGTTTGGAACCCAGGAAGGGGGATCCCTAATAAATAACTTGTTTCATTTCCTCCAGTTTTTCCTGGCAAAAACAGAGTTAGCCTACGTTTATCATCCATATAAAATACAGTTTAGCAATCTACTACTGACTCATCTCTGCCAGAACAATAGGCTACCTGGCGATTTGATTGATCATATTCATATTTCAGATAGGCCTAGTTTGTGTGGCTACTGGCTTTAAAGATAAACAGCTGTAACATCGCACCACCTCCAATATTATGGGATGAAGATGTAACATATTCTGGCAAATTTATTACGATATTTATGAGGAAGAACAGGGCTACTCGGCAGGCAACGAGTACTCTGCACGCAGGCTGCCCTCCAAAGTGATGGCGCAGTGCAGACAGAACATGCTTTTCCATCCGATCCTGCAACCTCTGCTACAAGTAGGTTGTATGGTTTTGCTTGCTCTGGACTCCAGAGAAGTAACATGATATATCCCTAGTTGATATTGGCTGCTAAAATGAATGACTTTCAGCTCCAAATGCAGGTGTAAAAAGAAGTTTATTTATTTCTGTAGCCTATCTTGCGCTTCTAAAATACCTAAAGTTTCTGGCTGTAATGACATGCTACGTTTGCGCAGCGATTGTGCGCGTGTGTGCACATGTACATGTGCGTGCGCAGGGGGTCGCAAGTCTTCTAGGCCTACCACTCCTTTTTGGGGGTTGCAGCTCAAAAAGTTTGAAAACCATTGGTATACATGATAGTGGCAACGAATGGAGTTGGGTTGGATATAGTATAATAATGGTAGGCTACAGTATTTCTTACAATATTCTATTTTGACTGGAATTGTGTTGGTCATTGTTAACCTATAAAGGTCTAAGCCGTTGGGGGGAGAGTACTAAGCTAACAGTATATAATTGTTTTAATTTTTATATAATTGGTCATACAATGGATCATTTAGCTATTTGATTTAGTCTGCTAAATGGCATATTATTATATTATAGGTATCAAAAGTTTTTGATAAAATATTGAATTTGGCCTTTACTACTATATCCCATAGAGGTCTACTACTATATCCTATAAAGGTCTAAGCCGTTGGGGGGAGAGTACTAAGCTAACAGTATATAATTGTTTTAATTTTTATATAATTGGTCATACAATGGATCATTTAGCTATTTGATTTAGTCTGCTAAATGGCATATTATTATATTATAGGTATCAAAAGTTTTTGATAAAATATTGAATTTGGCCTTGAATAACACATTCATAAATGGCAAAAAAGACAGTAAATAAATAAATCATAAGGAATAAGGTTTTGGAGTGTATGTCCTACAGTATATTTAGGAGATAAAAGAAAGCTCAGGAAATATTTTTGTTTCTTTGGACACATATTAAACCCCTTATTTCTATTGGCACAAAACTACCTCCATACTTCCATTCATTTGTATGGGTTACCTTCACACGAGTCTCCCCTTTCCATAGAGTGGTGATAATATTTTGTAGGCCAAACCGTTCGGACGCTACAGAGGTTTTCATGAGAATACTGATTTCCGGGATGTCTCATGGTCAGACAAACACAGCTGTAGCTCTGCCACCTTCCACCGCAGACGCGGAAGGCCACCATAGGCGGATGTGGTGAATTGAGACGCAGCCCATGTAAAAAAAACTTGATATCTCTAGCTTAAACTGACAGATTTTGATGGGGATTTTTTGATTATGTTACTTAGATTGACGCATGGGTGAGTCAATAGACTCTTAAGGTGCAGCATTTATTCCAGTTCAAAATAGTTTAGCAAAACACTTAACTCATCAGATTCTGCTGCTTTCCCCTCTTCTTGTAATAATTGCTCAATGAGTCTGTGACCAGGGTTGCGTGATTTTTATTTTTAAAATGTTGCAGTTTTAAAGCATGTTTTCTGCAGTTCTACACATTTTGCCATGGGGCGGAGAGAAAATGTAGCAATTTTATAACATATTTCATGCAATTCTACTTATTTTGCCATGGGGCAGAGATATGTTTTTGCAGTTTTAAAGCAAGTTGTCTGCAGTGCTACACAATTTTCCATGAATTATGCCCTGTTAATGATATCTGAGTGAGAGTGACTAACAAAATCAATGAGGGCCCCCTGGGTGCCCGGTCGATATTCGGCCATGATTACTGCAAATTTACAGTGAAAAATATAAACGCAACATGCAACCATTTCAAAGATTTTACTGAGTTACAGTTCATATAGGAAATCAGTCAATTTAAATAAATAAATTAGGATTTCACATGACTGGGAATATAGATATCACAGATACCTTTGAAAAAAAGTAGGGGAGTGGATGTCCACCATTTGCCTGATGCAGCATGACACATCTCCTTTGCATAAAGTTGATCAGGCAGTTGATTGTGGCCTGTGGAATGTTGTCCCACTCCTCTTCAATGGCTGTGCGAAGTTGCTGGATATCGTACACATCAATCCAGAGCATCCCAAACATGCTCAATGGGTGACATGTCAGGTGAGTAGGCAGGCCATGGAAGAACGGGGACATTTTCAGCTTCCAGGACTTGTGTACAGATCCTTGTGACATGGGGCCATCCATTATCATGCTGAAACATGAGTTGATGACGGCGGATTAATGGCATGACAATGGGCCTCAAGATCTCATCAGGGTATCTTTGTGCATTCAAATTGTCATCGATAAATTGCAATTCTGTTCGTTGTTTGTTGCTTATGCCTGCCCATACCATAACCCCACCGCCACCATGGGGCACTCTGTTCACAACATTGACATTGGAAAACCACTCGCCTACACGACGCCATACACGCTGTCTGCCATCTGCCTAGTACAGTTGAAACCGGGATTAATCCGTGAAGAGCACAGTTCTCCAGCATGCCAGTGGCCATCAAAGGTGAGCATTTGCCCACTGAAGTCAGTTACGACGCCGAACTGCAGTCAGGTCAAGACCCTGGTGTGGACGAGCATGCAGATGAGCTTCCCTGAGACGGTTTCTGACAGTTAGTGCAGAAATTATTTGGTTGTGCAAACCCACAATTTCATCAGCTGTCCGGGTGGCTGGTCTTAGATGATCCCGCAGGAGAAGAAGCAGGATGTGGAGGTCCTGGGTTGGCATGCTTACACATGCTCTGCGGTTGTGAGGCCGGTTAGACGCAAAATTCTCTAAAATGACATTCCTACAGTCAGCATGCCAATTATACGCTCCCTCAAAATAATTTGAGACATCTGTGGCATTGTGTTGTGTGACAAACCTGCACATTTTAGAGTGGCCTTTAATTGTCCCCAGCACAAGGTGCACCTGTGTAATGATCATGCTGTTTAATCAGCATCTTGATATGCCACACCTGTCAGGTGGATGGATTATCTTGGCAAAGGAGAAATGCTCAGTAACAGGGATGTCAACTAATTTGTGCACCAAATATGAGAGAAATAAACTTTTTGTGTGTATGGAAAATTTCTGGCCTCTTTTATTTCAGCTCATGAAACATGGGACCAAAACTTTACATGTTGCGTTTATATTTTTGTTCAGCGTAGATAACTGACTAGATAGACTAATTTACCAATCTAAAAATGGTATTCTACTATTCTGACTCTCAACGCTAAATTGAGACCCCGACTTAGTCTAAGCCTATTATGTTGGAATGGTTAAACTTCATGAAAAAAGTTATCTTCAATCAATCCGTGTTTGGAAAGAAGTCTGACAGACGACGTTGCCCTTATAACAGAGCTGTCACCAAGTCAAATCCAGTGGCCACTACCGTGCCCAACGCTGCCACCTACACGCGATAGGCGGCGACGCGACCAGGCAGACAGCGGCAGAGCGCATTCATACCGCTCAGAACGAGGCTTACTTGCTATTGGGAGCTCAGACCGCATTCCACTCCATTCATGCTGTGAGAAGCGCAAGACTCGGAACGCGGAGCTTTTGGACGAGAATCGTGACAGTCGTGGAAATGCCTTCAAGTTTAATATTTTAACCATGCTGAAGAAAACAAACCCAAAGATCACAATTATCCGTAAGTAGAGCAAAACTTTTCTGCTGCAATTAACTTATAACGCGGTTATTACAGTGTCATTTGTAGCGTAGTTTGTGGCTCGATTGAGTGACTGACATTCCTTCTCTCTCCCCGGATGTCTCTTCCCCCGCTGTTTCTATTCCTCGTGTCGTCGTATCAATAGAATTCGGCTAGGCAACCGAGGACTCATTGAATGCGTTTTGAGGGAATCCTTTTGGTTCAGTTAGCCCATCTGCGTTCCCTCAGTCTATTCAGGTGTGGGCAGACCACATTCATTGGCAAAATAATTGAACGCCCTATTTGATATCATTGGCAAGTTGGTGAAGTAAACCGGTTACGAATGGATAGAAGTAAGTATTAAGCAGCCATGTGTAGGCTACATAGCTGGGGCGTTCTCTCACATGCATAATGTGTGCAGATCACTGCAGGAGAACAGAAAACGAGAATAGAATATTTCATTTCATTTTCAACTCCATAACTTGCACACATAGAGCTTGCCACTGTATCATTGCCCGGAGAAAAATAAAGCAGCAAATGGCAATTTATTGAAGTAATTTGGGAAGCTTTGACATGTCTTGACGCGGCTGTATATCACATTATTTTAATGTCGCATCAACATGCACTTTAATGTAATCGTATGCATTTATTTGTTTTACACAGAATGCGTAGGTCACGACTGTTTTGTGGATGACTGTTGGATGCAGGCTATGCATTTCATTTAGATGCCGAGAAAATCCGATAAAAGTGGTATAACGATGCTGGAACGTGTTGGAAGAAGCTCGTAAATAACCTCCACTTTAGACTCCGCATTTAGGCGATTGCACATAGGCTAATGCTTGATGTGAATGCAATCTGATTTTATTGCCCAATGCATAGTAATGTTCAGACATAAGTGTGCCTTTGAGATTTCTCTTGGACTGTGATTCCTTTCATTTCCGAATGTATCTAGGGGATTAACCATGTTGGTGGTGTTCTGCTTTTGTTAGGATTCCCAATTTCAGTGTGTTTAGGTTTGTTGCCTACATGCATGCGGTTCTGGCCGTGGGTGTCCACCCAGAATGAATCTCTATTGATATTCTTCCCACTCCCACAGGGTATGCACCATTGGTAGACATATAGCCTAACGTAAATAAGTACTATATGCAATTACATGTTTATTAGATTTTTATAGCCTACTGGTAGGCTATATGATTAAGGGGGTGCAAATGTATGTTTATGCGTACCAAACGGTCACTCTTTTAATTATGGGAGCCTTATTGGAGAATTTGAGGGCCACTCTATAGACTACCATCCAAGTTGTATTTAGTCTACACATTGGTGTGTGGTCTTGCTAGTCATAAATAGCATAACGTGAATGACAGGCTAAGAAGCAATCACTGGATGTAATAACATTTTAGGGTATTCTTCCACAATTTTAAATAATTATAAATGGGTCTACTTAATTATATTGATTTGATTTTTGCATACATCTGTTAGCATTCCGTGCATTCATCTTGCTATTTGATTTGATAGCCTAGCGACGTAATACAACAGGCATATTTCCCTATTGTGACAATAGCGGGAAAATCTAGCTGATTTAGACCCCTACTTGCGTTATGAATCAACGAACGGTGAGTGATATGGTTTTGAGGGGCGCGCACTGGGGGCTTTGTGTCAGGGTTCCCGCGCTCATGTTTGGCCCTGAGGCAATCTTTATTTTGTTTTCCTTTTGCATCTCTGTTTTTTTGGAGGAAAAATGTCTAGCCTTATCAACTGAGACCAAATCGTAATTCGAAGGATACAGTAGCCTTAGCCATATAAGAGAATACGTTTTACAATCGGGAGTTATTGGTATCTCATATGGACACTGGAGTTATACATTAGCTACAGTAAAGGCTCCATACATTTGTCATATATTTGCTTTAAATCTGGACTGCGTGTTTGTTAAATTGGCTTTTCTCATGCACTTAGTGCAATATGTATTCAGCATGCATACCATCTGAAAAGTGTGGGTCACATGGTTCTAGCCACAATAAACACATAGTTTATCAGTGGACAGTGGGACATGCAATGTGCAGGCCAAAATAAGACTCATTTAAATGAGAGAGGCCACGAATTCCCTAGCACAAACGCTGCAGGTGGCGATATTGAGTCTTTCCATCTTACCATCCAAACACATTGTATGCAGCCGGCAATATACTCATATCCCCTGTGGACCGCTTCATACCTAAAACATTCTCCATTCAGGCTGCAAAGGTGTCTATTTCCTTATTAACTAGATTTAATTGCGAGAAGGCAGAAATTGGGAAATATGCGTACTTTCTTTATGAAACACCATTTTCCACCACCATGCTAAAGTGGCTAATGGCTAGGAATACTAGTCCTGGATGTTACATATTGCATTTGGCCAATCAGGTTGCAGCAGTCTGTTGTTTATGCCTTGATCACACTGACAGTGTCATTGTGCAAAACGGAACACAGCATCATCTGGATATGTGTGCAACAAAAGTTCAACATTCACCTTCTGCTACCATTTCTGTCAAGCCGTCTACACATACAGTTTGACGCATACGTTCGATAAATCCAACGTACGCACCACACAGAACGCACTGCAACTGCCTCTGCAACGCAATGCTGCAAGGCAAACGCAGCGTTCCATTGGAAATGAATGTACTTCTGGTGTACCAAAATAAAATGACGCTGTAGGTGTGATTGAAGTGTTACCCTTGGCTGAATGCTGGGTGCAACATCAGGAAGTATCATTAGCCACTAGTATGGTGGTGGAAAATTGTGTTTCATAAAGAAAGTACACATATTTTTCTTTTATTTTCTGCCTTTTCGCCATTAAATCTAGTTAAGGAGGAAATCGACACATTTGCAGCCTGAATGGAGAATGTTTTAAGGAAAGAACCGGTCCACAGGGGGTACAAGTGTATTGCGGGGTGCATACAATGCGTTTGGATGGTAAGATGAAACCATCAATACCAGATCAATATCGCCATCTGCCTGCCTATGGGCTACGAATACCCCACTTAGTATGGAATGCCAGTCACCGCGCATTTCTGCGCTTGCCTCGGCACCTGTAGGCAATTATTTTTCATAAAATATAGTCATCGAGGATGACAAACAGAAGAGTATGGTAGAAATAAGCATTTGAATCGGACCTTTATGGCCCTTACCTGCTTGAAGGACAGGGAGATATGTTATGTAAACTGATTGTACCTGACATCTCCCGCCCTAAACAGGCCACTGCCACGCCACTTCCCTCAGCGCATCTATCTGCATGTCAAAGTTCCAAACAGACAAAACTATTTTCCACAGGTGTGTATGGACTACATCCCAGAGTGATAAACCCTATACATCACACTTCTGTTTGTAGGCTACTCTAGCTACTCAATTTGTGAATTAATGTAATTGTTGATTAATTGAAATTCTTATTTTGAACTGTTTTGTTATTGCAGCAGGCCCTATTCATCTCAATAATAACAAACTATTCTTTGGTATTTTTGTCCCCTACTTTTTCGTATCCACTCTTTCAAGGCTCTGGTCTGTCAGGGATAGTGGAGCTTTTAAGTCTGAAATGTTTTGAAGTTGGCTCCGCTGTAAAAGGGCACCTAGATCAAAGGGATAGAGATTGAAATAGTTTCTCTTCTACATTTTCCCGGAGGAAAATGACAGGTAAAGAAAATGGAGGAGATAGACATATCCATTGTGTTCTGATCAAAATCACAGTCTTCTGTTAAGAACACAGGCTCTAACTCAGTGATTAGTTTGTTTTCTCTAATTTAATTTGAATATCTAGTGGACGGTCTGCACAGTTTTGTCAGGAATAAATACAATTTCATCAGCACTTATTCCTCAAAAGCTCCTAAATGTGGAAATACTGTACATCATTACATTCTAGTCATTTAGCAGACACCTTATCCAGAGCGACTTACAGGAGCAATTAGGGTTAAGTGCCTTGCTCAAGGGCACATCGACAGATTTTTCACCTAGTCGGCTCAGGGATTAGAACCAGCGACCTTTCGGTTACTGCCACAACGCTCTTAACCACTAAGCTACCTGCCGCCAGGTACATGTGTTTCAGTTGTTATCCATACAGCACACCTGGCTTGAAGAGGATGGGCCCATTCCACATTATTGGAATAGTAAACCAATGGCAGTATTGGTGATGGGGTGGAAAAATTGATACAGTTACATATTGGGATATTATTTTTGATGATATATTGTATCGTATCGATATACAGTATCAGTCAAAAGTTTGGACACACCTACTCATTCAAGGGGTTTTCTTTATTTTTACTATTTTCTACATTGTAGAATAATAGTGAAGACATCAAAACTATGAAATAACACATATGGAAGTAACCAAATCAAAGTAGCCACCCTTTGCCTTGATGACAGCTTTGCACACTTCATGAGGAAGGCTTTTCTAACAGTGGCTGCTTTTCCTTCACTCTGCAGTCCAACTCATTCCAAACAATCTTAATTGGGTTGAAGTCGGGTGATTGTGGAGAGGTCATCTGATGCAGCACTCCATTATTCTCTTCCTTGGTCAAATAGCCCTTACACAGCCTGGAGGTGTGTTTTGGGTCATTGTCCTGTTGAAAAATAAATGATAGTCCCACTAAGCACAAACCAGATGGGCTGGCGAATCGCTGCAGAATGCAGTGTCACCAGCAAAGCACCCCCACACCATCACACTTCCTCCTCCATGCTTCACGGTGGGAACCACACATGCGGAGATCTCACATTTGGATTCATCTGACCAAAGGACAGATTTCCACCGGTCTAATGTCCATTGCTCATGTTTCTTGGCCCAAGCAAGTCTCTTCTTCTTATTGGTGTCCTTTAGTAGTGGTTTCTTTGCATTAAATCGACCATGAAAGCCTGATTCACGCAGTCTCCTCTGAACAGTTGATGTTGAGATGTGTCTGTTACTTGAACTCTGTGAAGCATTTATTTGGGCTGCAATCTGAGGTGCAGTTAACTCTAATGAACTTATCCTCTGCAGCAGAGGTAACTCTGGGTCTTCATTTCCTGTGGCGGTCCTCATGAGAGCCAGTTTCATCATATAATATGGACTTGGTCTTTTACCAAATAGGGCTATCTTCTGTATACCCCCCTACCTTGTCATAACACAACTGATTGGCTCAAACGCATTAAGAAGGAAATAAATTCCACAAATGAACTTTTAACAAGGCACACCTGTTAATTGAAATGCATTCCAGGTGACTACCTCATGAAGCTGGTTGAGAGAATGCCAAGAGTGTGCAAAGCTGTCATCAAGGCAAAGGGTGGCCACAATATGTGTTATTTCATAGTTTTGATGTCTTCACTATTATTCTAAAATGTTGAAAATAGTAAAAATAAAGAAAAACCCTTGAATGAGTAGGTGTGTCCAAACTTTTGACTGGTACTGTATGTGATTACATATTTCCAATTTCAGTCTTATGTACCATTTCCAAGATTGGCTTTTTTGTACATTTTATAAAAGTACAGACTCGGATGCAGTTGGGGGAAACATGCTTATTTGAAATGTGATAAACTTGTTGTTCCACCTACCAGACAAGTACCAGAAAACCCCCTTGAAAGTTTTATTGTTCACACTCTCTTAAACCTTAACCCCACCCATCTCTTTAAATATTCAGGTGAGGCCATGTGCTAATCTGAGTGATTAAGGCAGTGTAGTAAACAAGTGGTCAAAGTAGTAGCCTACAATAAGAAAAATGTCCAGGTAAAAATATAATCTGGCTAAGTGGAGTCTTTTGTTTAGACATGTAGCAAGCTAGCTAGCTAGCTAAACAAATTCATGAACCATAATCCCAATCCATACAGTTTAGCAATACAAACGGTTTGTCATACACTTAGCCAGCCACCATGCATGAAATGATGCCGTATTAATATGCAGGTAAAGCTAACCAACCAGCTAGCTAACAGTAGGCTATAACTAACAATACAAACGGATTTCTGACTAAATGAGATACAATTTATAACGTTAGCTGGCGTTAGAAACCAAGCAATTTATTGAGGCTGCATGCGCTCAACCTACACAGTTACAAACAACAACAACTCCATTCAGAATATAAAGTAGCAGCCTACCTGTTGGCTCTTTGTCATTGTAGCCTATCCTTCTCCTTCCATTCCATCATTTTAATTACATCTTCCATTGATTAGATATCTCCTAACTTTTGCCTATTTGCCGCTTTGATGACTTATGATTGGCCAACAACAACAAGCTACACGTGCCACTCTCCCATTCGGATCCACTGTTTTCCTTGGTTTGCAGCAGAAAGGAGGTGGGAGAAGAGGCGAGGGGGGGAAGGGCTTTCCTGGGATGACGAGTCTGACGGTGACAAGGATAGTGACAGTCTGGGCAGAAGCCTGGGAACTTCTTAGTCTGCATGCATAGCACTCCTCCTGATCAGGACACTGGCTGGTCCACCTCATTCTGTTGAGTGCTTAGTCAAAGACAAAAGTGACCGTGTGTGTGTGTGTGTGTGTGTGTGTGTGTGTGTGTGTGTGTATGAGCACAAGTCCCTCTAAGTGTAAGTTATTATTACACTCATCCAATAATAAAAAGGCTCTTCCAATGACCTTGAAGTGGTTTGATAACATAGTGCTAGCCTAGCCCTATCAGGGCTCAGTGTTCTTATCTGGTACAGTATCCTAACTTGCCCTGCTGTTGGCTCTGTATAGGAACACAGAGACTGGTCTGGTCTGGTCTGGGTACTGAGGCCTTAAGGCCAGTAGGCCACCCTGTTTAGCTCAGGTGCTTAGGACCTGGTGGGAAGGAACTTTGAAAGCTTTACACCTGGAAAGCTCCCCCCTCCCCGTACTCCAGGGCCCATCTCTATTTCAACATCAGCATATCTCTCAGCCCGTAGGTCCAGGCCAACACACACTCTACCATCTGTTGCCTGCTGTCTCTGCGACCTAACATAAGCTTTTGTTACTTTGCTCTGCAGATTTGCTGTTGTAGCAGTCTGTAAGAGGAGGCTGTAGAAATGCATGGAGATGAATTCACTCAACACATTTCCTGGCTAATGCTGTTTTTTCTTCCCCAAATGTATTTTGAAGAGTGTTTGTTTAGGGATCTCAGCTGAGACTTTGCTCCAGGCAGGTCGGGGTTCCTAATGAGAAAACCACTACACTAAGACACTTGCTGCTACACACTGTGTGTGTGTGTGTGTGTGTGTGTGCGTCTACACTGTGTTGTGTGTCTACAGTACACTGTGTGTGTCTTTTCCCCCACACAACAGTCTGCTATAAATTCCTCCCCATTGTGAAACTAAAGCAAAGTCAGTAGTTTATTCTTCACAAGATCTCAGCATTTTGTCTTATGCGTTGATAATTTACTACTATTACATATGGATTATTTTGAGTCATTTTCTCTCTCCTCTCCGATATACTGCATTAAGTCTATTACCAAGCTGCTGCTCTGTGTACTGAGGGATGTTAATAATTCAGCAGGCCAGGCCAGGGCTGTAAGTAAGACTAATAGAGAGTGAATCACAGGAGGAGCCTGGCCCTGGGGACTGGGAAAGCCCGGCCGTACGGACACCACCAGCCCAACAAATCAGCTCCCTGTGGGGACAGGACAGGGAGGACAGACCCTGGTTCTGGGGGAGGAGGGGGGGTGTTCGCACAACACTAGCCTCCCTTAGCTGGGTTTAGAGACCCTATTTCACCCCCTGTGGCTGGAAACGGCCCTGTGTTTATTTATTTATCGACACAAGGATTCACACGTAGCAGCAACAACACCCTTCCCTCTGTCTGTCTGTCTACGGCTATTGTCCGTCCTCCCCAGTGGTGTTTGCCTCTGTGATGAAGAGACTGACATCTGGTGTCATCAAAACACTAAAAGTGTTGAGGGATGGTGCCTTCAGAAGGGGGTTGGGCCTGGGAAAGGGGGTGAGGGGTAGCTTGTTAACCACTCTCACAGCTCTGGGGCCTCTTTGTCTAGGTCTCTATCGGATAAACCATTTGAATTCAATCACTTTTTGACAGAAACCTTCCATACATATTTGCCAATTGTAGAAGTGCTCAGAAAGTGACTTTTTGAATATTTAGGTGATCGAGATACTCAAGGTTGACATATTTTGCATACCCCACCATACTATGAGACATCCATGTCTTAATCACTGGAAAATATAAACGGTTGAGGTTTATATAATTTAAAAGCTTACTAACAGGGTTGTCAAATTATTTTATATATTTAACCTAAAAATAAAAATGTAAATTGTTTCACTTTAAACGTCAATTAATATATTCGCATACGTTGTAGCTAAGACCCTATTTTACATCATCTGAGGTTGAGACACAACATGCTCTTAAATACAGGGTGGGTGTCAAGTTTTGCCTGAAAATCTTTGTGGTAATAATTAGAAAATACAATTTCAATTCAATGTATATTTCAATGGCGTACCAGCTAAATTGCAGTGGTCTGAAGGGATAGCTCCATTCTATGAATTCTATTTCTATGATTTAAATGACACCCAGCCTATATTTAAGAGCATGTTCTGCCAACCGATGGCGGGCACAACACATACATCTCAGATTATGTAAATTAGGGTCTAAACTACATGTTTGTAAGCTTTTAAATTATTTCAAACTCAACCGTTTATCTATTCCAGTGATTAAGAATGGATGTCTCCTGGTATGGTGGGGTATGCAAAATGTATCAACTTTGAGCACCTTTATATCCTGAGAGTGACATATTCTTCAGATACACTACATATTCTATCCATATACTGTCCATATTGTCTATACATCCCACACACGAACATTGCTTGTCCTAATATTTCTATATTTCTTAATTCCATTCTTTTACTTTTTGGATTTGTGTGTATTGTTGTGTATTGTTAGATATGACTGAACTGTTGGAGCTAGGAACACAAGCATTTCGCTACACCCGCAATAACATCTGGTAAATAGGTGTATGCGACCAATAACATTTTATTTGATTGATTTAAATGTTTTGGCATTCAGGTCCAAAAAGTAACTTTCTTACCACTTCTTCCATTGGCAGATATGTATGGAAGGTTTTGTTTAAATCAAACGAGATGCTGTCAAAAAGTGATGACCCTATCCCCTGTCAAAGCCATTATTTAGGCTCAAATGACATTGGACCAGCTGTGTGTGAGCTGTGGTTGAGTTTTGGTCTAGATGTGGTCATGTCCTCTGACGGTGTTCTCCACTGACTTTGGACCAGCGGTGTGTGAGGTGAGCTGTGGTTGAGTTCTGGTCCTGATGCAGTGGTCTCCAGTGAGTGCTGCAGTGCAGACAGAGGAGGGGTGAAGTGCAGGCTGGTGTTCAGTAATCTCCTAATTAATACCCCATTAAAGGATTTGAATGAGCCTATTGATCTCTCTGGGAGGGAAGGGTTATCCTACAGACCACTACACGCCAGGGAAAGGATATTTCCCTTCTCCCTTTGATTAACTCCTCCTGATGTATCACGGTGATGTCCAAAGCCCCCTTCTCCCTAACACCACAAGGCCTGAGGCGGTCATAGGGTTTCTAATCTTTGCCTCTCCATGTCAGAGCAGAAGACCTCCTAGTGCCATGCATCTGATGGACACCACGCATCGCCAGAAGAATGTGTGAAAACGTGCACCCTGTCTGTGGGGATTTGAAAGGGTTAAATGAAAGGGCAGGATGAAGAGTGGCATTTCTCAGTGTTACCACGCTGGGTGACCTATAACTCACCAGGCCTTCACGGATGAATAGTGCTTCTTCAATACCACTGGTTTTTCTGTGTCACTGAGCAGCGCTGCGCTCTAGTCTAGTAGCTAGCTGGTGTTGCTATGACATACAGGGATGCAGTGCTAGCCTAGGCAGTGTTCTGTGTTCCTGTAACATGTGCTGCTTGGACATGGTGTGGAGAGAAGCTAGCCAGCGGCGGTGTGGAGGTGGAGAGGGAGGAGGAGGAGGGATACATGGGCTGAGAAACATGGCCTGTTCTGTCGAACATCAGCAGCGTGATTTCTTTAACAGACCTGGCGTGTGCAAACGTTACCCAGCCGGCTTTGAAGCCCCCTTCTCCCCTCACCCTCTCTCTGGTGGTCTGAATGGCCTGCTCTGGAAATGATTATACTGGCAGCGCATAGAGGGCCCTGGCCTGCTGTGGGTCGTGGGCAGGGGTCAGGGTTCACATACCTTCCCCCTGATGATATTCTCTTCACATGTTTCCCTGCTAACTATCACAGTTCAGGGGAGAAGGAGAAAAGACCAGCTGTGTGCCTCTGGCTATACCTGCATGGGAGTCGGTTTCCGAATGTGTTTGTGCTTGTGTGTTTGTTTACACATGCATTTCAGTTGGTCACCTACTGCCACGTTAGACCTCAATCACATTACAGTGGAACTGGGCTGACGATTGTCAGATGTTTTCCCTCTGGTTACATAAAAAAAAACACAATCAAATAAAATTAGTGAAAAGAGACATCCATTCAGGCCCAAATGAATCTTCAGTGCCATCTCAAAGACAATATTTCAAACATGCAGCTGGCATCGCCAAACCAATAATTATGACAATTACTGACAGGGTGCTATTTTCTCGTTGAACATACAAAAACATTGGTGTTTGACTTTACCTTCACGTTGCTGGCTAGCGCGCCCTGTACTTTTAGCACTTTTCCCACATTTCCCACATTTCCCAGTTTGGAAAGGAAAGCGAGAGAAGCTAGCGAGCCTCAAACTGGGGTGTTTATTGGAGAATGATGTAGCCATCATTCTCTTGTTTATTTGTGAAGGAACTAACTGCAGTGCCCAAACAGCTGTTAGCCTAACAAATCCCTCCAGTGGTTCTGGGCTCAATGACCACTGGAGCAGACGCTTTAGCTTTAAGTTTAGCAGGGGCTTAGCACATCACTCACTCCAGGGGATTTTTAGGAAAAATAATTGGTTGATACTGAGACGGCCACAAAGTGAGATTAAGAGACTTCTGTCAATAAATATAAACTTCTCTCTTTGCTATCTTTTGAGCTCTTTTTACGTGTCTGTTTGTGTTTCTATTTATATCTGTATGACTAAGGGAGGAGAAACACAGCTTGACAGATGTTGTGTGTGTGTGTGTAACTGTGTGTAACTGTGTGTAACTGAGTCACAGTTGATGTCTTCGTCCACTCACCTTGGTGCCTGTGTAATTTGACAGTATGATCCCATCTCAAGTTGGGTATTTAGTAGTGTTGGTCGTTACATATACAGCTCTGTATCAGCCTGCTAACCCCAGGCCTGATAAGAGAGAGCTATTTTAAAGTCTTTGGAGTCACAGCTATGCAGAGCTATGCAGGGTTTGATCCACAGCAGGGCAGGCCCAGTCCTCTCACAGGCCCTGCTCTCACACCCCAATGACCCCCTTTGTATGGTGGCCTTTAGGATGCCTGACTGAATGTCCCCAGTCCCAATCATGGACGATTGATATGTTTTACTGTGGGATGGTAGCTAGTACGACGGCTGTTCGGTGTGTGTTTGTGTGCACATATTAGTGGGACTGTTTGCACACAGCTCCTGTATAGTCCATGTCATTTACATGACTGTGTCTGTGTGTGTGTGTTTGTGTGTTTGGCTTGGAGTGTTTATCTAAGGTCAGTCCTCTCCCAATCCTAGCCAGGTTTGCGGACTCTTCCCAATTTCCTTGTGAGTCGTCCGTGGCTGAAAGACTCCCGTGATGTGTGGATCACTTGGGCCGAGAGGAAGAGAGAGCAGGCCAGGAGCAATAGTTCTGGCTCTCTGTTTGTGTCAGGGCCACCAATACCAGTATGAAAAAATGTATGCACTCACTAACTGTAAGTCGCTCTGGATAAGAGCGTCTGCTAAATGACTAAATGTAAAATTCACCCCCATGTCATGTCTCAGCCCCGCCCCTATTGAGTGACAGGAGGGCTTTCTCATAAACTGTTACAACCAAAACAAATGCTGGTGTGTATTTGTATACAACTAACACAGCAGTATAGAGACTTGGGGAATGCTATGTTGGTTTACGTAAAATACAGTTTTTGTTTCCTGAATGTTTGCTCATTGATTAGTGGGGGTGTTTATGTAATGCTCCAGCTCACAAACAGAGAGCCGTGGAGAGTTGGGATGCTGGTGGAATGGGAAAATCGGGGTGTCTGTTCTGTTTCTGCATCCCTTCCCCTCTCCCCCTAAGTACTCATTCACTGAAGTAGATTCTACTAAATGCCTCTAGTAATGTGGTAGTATAACCGGATCCTACATGAGTGTCAGTACATTAGTGTGGTATAGACCCAGACAGATGGCTATAATATTCAGGCTTATAATCCCAAGTGGGCCACGGCTGTTTATATGTCAGAGGTGTGCTGAATTTACTTAATTGCTTGATTGGATGAATTGCCTGAATTACCGGCCTTTACCACATACCACAGGCTACCAACCTGACAGAGATCAACCCCCCTCCTCCACCGCCCGTCTAACTCCAATAGAGTGTTATTCCCCTAGGGATGGTAGGGGGTACGGGGTCAGTAAGGAAACAGGTGTGTGCTGTCATCAGTTCCTCTTTTATTCACTTGTATAAAGTGTAATAAGGCGGGGAGCTGCGCTAACCCTATCCCCTATTCCCCCGGCTCTGGCCGTGCATGGCTGGAATGCTTTCAGGCCCTAGCCGCACTAATCAGAACCACATCCACAGCCAGACCCAGTTTTCTGGCAGATCACGAGGCTAGAGCTGCCCCGTGCGAGAGAGCCCTGAAGCATTCCACAGTGGAATCTTCAATTTCTGGAATCTTCGTTTGGGTCCACTATGGTCAATCACTGTCACAATAGCACATTTCTCCTAGATGGAAAATATAGACATTTCAGAGAATGGACTTGTGGGTAGAATGGCTTTGTGGCTAGAATGGACTTTTCAAAATGGACAGGTCCTGTTGAATGTCACCAAGCTATTGGTCTGTATTAGTTTAATCTCTTCACAGGTCCTTTGAAAAGCAAGCATGGCTAATACCAGGGGACATGGTCAAAGCTCAGAGGGCAGTGCAGGGAGGGAGGCCAGGGGAAAGAGTAAATTGTGTACATTTTCATCTAAAAGTTTGATTACTGGCCCAACCCTCTAACCGCTAGGCTAGCTGCCGCCCTACTCACCTCATTTCCCACATAATTTTCCCTACTCACATCTGATCAGCCATCTGCACATTAATGAGGAATTTCATTTATATTAAAGATGCAAATGTAGCCTTTAAAGGAGATTGAAATGCTAAGCGGAAGTGTGCGTGGCGGGTACTTTATCTGGGTGCTCTGTTCATTAGCCTGCTGTAATTGTGTTAGCACAAACCTAGACGGCAGGAACTGAAATACCCCACTGGAAAGGTCACAGGAGCGCCGGGGATGACACAGACGTGTTCACACAGACTGACACACACACAAACGCTGACGCGCACACGCACACACACGCTTGCATGCACACGCTTGTGCGTAAGCACACATTCACACACACGGTCACGCACACACACGATTTATCTAAGTGAATATTCGCCGAGAGACTCTGACCCTGCATTAAAAATGAATGCCCTCCTTCCAATGGAGTTGGGTGCATCTTGGTGTGCCTGTTGCTGTGTGTGTGTGTGTGTGTGTGTGTCTATCCCTGTGAATGTGTGTGTCCCTGTGTGTGAATGTGTCCCTGTGTGTGTATGTGTGTGTCCCTGTGTAAGTGTGTGTCCCTGTGTGTGTGTGTCTGTGTGTGTATGTGTGTGTCCCTGTGTATGTGTGTGTCCCTGTGTATGTGTGTGTCCCTGTGTGTGTGTGTGTCCCTGTGTATGTGTGTGTCCCTGTGTGTGTCTGCTCACCTCAAGTGGTAGCATTTAATCAAGCATGACACTCATCTCTAGGTTCTTGAGCTAGAACCTGAATCACTGCTTCCTAATATCCTCTTTGAATCGTGTGTGACTTTAAGCAGGATAGGAGCACCATAATAATCTACGGGAGGAGAGGCAGGGAAACATTCCAGGGAGCCTTGTGATGTGCTAGCCTGGGTACCAGTCTGTTTAGATAACATTCCACTCCTTGTACTCTGTGTCATACTGCATGTCAAAGATGTTTAGCATGATAAGGAGTGGCAAGGAGTGGTATGATAGCTAAACAGACTCGTACCCAGACTAGTGATGTGCTATTTCACAGTGAAAAGATACAAACCAAACAACAACATTGGCTCGGTGAGGCGAGTTCTCAGGCTACCTTTCTGCATGAACACATCTACAGTTGACTGGTAACCCCTCCTCCCCTCAGCAGGTGGCTTCCCTTGTTTCCTCCTCCTCTCCGTGGCTGGGTCTTATAGGCGGCTCCTGGTCGTAACTGATCTGTGCTGCTGTAGCCTGTCAGACAGGTCTACTGTCTTCCTGCAGCCTGTCAGACAGGTCTACTGTCTTCCTGCAGCCTGTCAGACAGGTCTACTGTATCCCTCCCTGTAGCCTGTCAGACAGGTCTACTGTCTTCCTACAGCCTGTCAGACAGATCTACTGTCTCCCTCCCTGCAGCCTGTCAGACAGGTCTACTGTCTTCCTACAGCCTGTCAGACAGATCTACTGTCTCCCTCCCTGCAGCCTGTCAGACAGGTCTACTGTCTTCCTACAGCCTGTCAGACAGATCTACTGTCTCCCTCCCTGCAGCCTGTCAGACAGGTCTACTGTCTCCCTCCCTGCAGCCTGTCAGACAGGTCTACTGTCTCCCTCCCTGCAGCCTGTCAGACAGATCTACTGTCTCCCTCCCTGCAGCCTGTCAGACAGGTCTACTGTCTCCCTCCCTGCAGCCTGTCAGACACGTCTACTGTCTTCCTACAGCCTGTCAGACAGATCTACTGGCTCATCATTAGGGCTGTTACGGTGACCCTATTACCGCCACACCGGCAGTCATGAGTCATGACCGCAGTAAAATTCCACGTGACCGTTGAGTTACAGTAATCTCCTATAATGTACTCTGGGCATTCTTTGGTAGTACTCAACTTGCTAACTACCATCAAGTCCTAATGGCCTGGTACTCAGGGCTCTATTCTCCCTCTAACCACTCTGACATCAATACAAATCCAATCGAAAATCAGATCCAACACATCATCAAAACAGTATCATGCTTTTAAAACTCACCTCACTGTGATGATCAATTTGAAGAAAGAAGTTAAACAGCAGGTTGAAACTGAGTTTAAAACATGGTTGTTGTGGATTTTGTTTCAAAGCCAAATACAACTAAATGGACGGCACTTTCTAAGGTGATGATTAATTCAAAACATACATATGCATATTACAGCTTATGCATACGCATAGGCTTATGAGCCCAAGCCCAAAAAAGACCCTGAACTAAAATGATGTTTGTGCCCTTATACAATACATAGTCTACCGTATATTACACATGGCAGAAAAACATACAACAAAACTGATTTAAGATGTCTTTGGTACATAACTGGTCCAGCCTATACTAAGAAATTAAACAAATTCGAGTAATCGCCTTTGAGTATGCTATGCTCCAAAATGTATATCCATGAGTCTGGGAGGGAACGTATAGCCCTGTTGGCTCATTGATTGTGCAGGGCAGCTTTCAGTTAGCCTACAATTAGTGAATTTGTATTTGATTTTGAATAGCCTAGTAATAGGGAACATTTTATATTTTCATAATTAATTGGGTGACACATTACCTTTAGCTATATAGAATATCTCACCACCATGCGTTTCCGTCTCCTCCTCTCTCTCCTTTATTCCTTTCTCCAGCGCACAGACGGGCTGTCAACAGTTTAGTGAAATATGTTTCGTTGCGAAAACATGTTACTATTGATATTACCGAACATATTTCACTTGGTTTCCCAAATGAAGCACTGGTTAGCTGCAGGAACAGGGTTGGAGAGCCCATGGCATACATAGTTTGGAATATCACCTGTCATGCAGCGAGAGCATGCTCCTCAAACAGTGGTTGATGCATGGAGTGAAATAAGTGTTCTTATATTTATTTCTCAGCTGCTCATATTAAGCACAAGCTCCGTTATAAAACCAAAGCAGCATGCCGGGCATCATTGAAAAAATTTGCTATTCGAGTGCATACAGATGACATATTTTTTCCCATGCCCCTGTTCCTGCCCATTTGATAATGGGCCATTCTAAATCAAAACAAATTGTACATATTTTTAAAGAGAAGATTCAATTGAGAATAGTCTGATGGGTGAAAATATGATCACTTGATGAGAGAACAGCTGTGAAGCCTGAGGCAAGGAACAGAGCACAAGCTTTTTTTGCGACTTTCTCAAGTCATTAATCGTCTATAATCACATTATGCAGGCCATAAATGTTTTGATTTCTAAGACATTCTAAGGTTTGTATCATTCACAACTAAAGTTGCCAAATAACTCTAAATCTATATAGCATATAGGAGCTCTTTGAGATTATCACTTTTAAGCTCAACATAGTCACTTCATATGTGCACTCGCTCGGAATGGGAAAAATATCCTGTCTATTTTATTATTTTGCATGACAATAACCAGCTGACAAAATGTAATGACCACCACAGCCCTACTCATCATGTTCTCTCTCTGTGTGTGTGTGTGTGTGTGTGTGTGTGTGTGTGTGTGTGTGTGTGGTGTGTGTGTGTGTGTGTGTGTGTGTGTGTGTGTGTGTGTGTGTGTGTGTGTGTGTGTGTGTGTGTGTGTGTGGTGTGTGTGTGTGTGGTGTGTGTGTGTGTGTGTGTGTGTGTGTGTGTGGGTGTGTGTGTGTGTGTGTGTGTGTGTGTGTGTGTGTGTGTGTGTGTGTGTGTGTGAGCATATCTAGGTATAATGTGTTATTTGTCCTGTCATCAGATAGCTAGTGTCATAACACATACATATACACAAACCCATACATCTGCACACCAATGCACACACACACACACACACACACACACACACACACACACACACACACACACACACACACACACACACACACACACACACACACACACACAAATGCTTAAGTAAATAGGCCAGTGGAGGGAGAATGCACAGTGCCTGATGATGCTGTCCAGTAGGAATGTGTGCTGACAAACCTAGGAAAGCAGGAAACAGTCTGCTGCCCTCACAGGCCCTGTTCTGGGATTTGAAATCCCTCTCTTTGACTGTATGCTAAAGAGGACCCTGGAGCTACAATCACTTAAGTATTTTAAGTGCTTCAAAAAGCCCCGAAATGCTGGATTTTATCATGGAATTTGCTGTAGATAATCTAAACTGGCTCCAAACTGCAGTGTGGTAATTGTGTTATTTAAGAAAATGAGTGGGTCCTGTTAGGCTTGCACTGCTCGGTCGAGAGGAGGCTCAGCCTGTATCAGGGATCGCTTTCCTCTTCTACCAGGGAGAAAGAGAGGGAGAGAAAGAGAGAGGGTGAAAGAGAGAGGGTGAGAGAGAAAGGGAGAGAGAGAGGGAGTGAGAGCGAGAGGGAGAGAAAGAGGGAGAGAGAGAGCACTGCCATACTTCTGACAAATGGAAACTGGATAGATACCCAGGCTTTAGGGAAGAATAAGGGCATTTGTCTTAGTTTGGACTTCAGTCAGTGCAATTGAAACCTTTTTTATGAGTGCTGTGGCGCTATAGCACCTGCTATAAAATGAGGTAATTGTCAGAAATCTATTAGACTACCTTATAAGAAGAGAAGAGAGTGTTGGCACTGTCTATTCTGCATGAGGGTGGTTGCTTTATGGCTATACCTCACAGATTCCCTCTACTCCTTCGTTATTAGGTAACATAACAATAACAACACATATTTGGGATCAACATTAATGCATGGTGTATGGTGTGGAGGCCAGTGTGGGTGCATACAATGCTTGTGTTACACTGCTGGTTTCTAGAATGCTTGATCTATTCTATCCCCTTCTTGTTTATAGACCCTCCTGTTGTTGCAGTGCTGTGCAGTGTTCCTCCTGCAGTGTTCCTCCTGCAGTGTGATAGCCCGCGCACTGGACTCTACCTTTACTGGCAGGTCAGGCGACCGGGGATTTTAAGAGCCAGGCCAAATAGCCAGGCTAGGCAGTCTCCTTTACAGCAGAGTAAAAGGAGCGGGTGATTCTCTTTTATAGATTTCTCCTTGGAGTGCCTTGAGTTTACTATGGCACTGCCATCTTCGCAGAGGCACACAGTTTGCTGTGTTTTTAGGAGTGCTTTTCCACTGCCGTTGCCACGGGTATTAAGGCTAGTAAACGTCACTTCTAGAACTAGCCTCTCCAATCCAGCACTCTCAGCACTTACTTGATTGGAGACTTGGAGGACATGAATTGGAGTAGGAGGTGTGGGAGGCAGGTAGCTTAGTGGTTAAGAGCGTTGTGCCAGTAACTGAAAGGTTGCTGGTTCTAATCCCCAAGCTGACTAGGTGAAAAATCTGTCTGTGCCCTTGAGCAAGGCACTTAACCCTAATTGCTCCTGTTAGTCGCTCTGGATAAGAGCGTCTGCTAAATGACTAAAATGTAAATGTATTTGTGTTTGGTCTGTAGTGTCCTGTGTTTGGTCTGTACTGGTAGTGGACGTGAGTTCAGGATATTTGATCCTTTTAAATCCCTCAACTCAGGAGGATTGGAATGAATACTGTACATAGTTACTAAGATTCTGACTCACTGATTCTGTCTGAACCCCCGCCTTTTATCACTGTGAGTGACTGTGTGTCTGGTAAGCTGCACCTGTTACCCCATGAAGCTGTTCCTGTGTGTTTTGGATGTGTGTGTGTGTGTGTGTAAGCAGCTGTCTGTGAGGTCACTGTGTCAGGCATGGAATGCAGTACAGTGTAAATGGAGTACAGTGTTCTAATCAGTGCCTTGAATGGCGAGCAGAGGCACACTGGACAACATCAGCAGCCACACAGCCAGCCACACAGCCAGCCACACAGCCAGCCACACAGCCAGCCACACAGTCAGCCACACAGCCTTATTACTATAACAGCCGTACGGCCCCATGCCCAAATGGCCTCAGTCAGCAGTCAGCACACAGCCAGGAGCCCCGGCCTCCCCCCAGAGCCCAGCCTAACAGAGATATCAATCTGTTCCACCACAACAAGACACTCTATAAACCTTATCAAAACATACACACAGAAATATGTCCCTACCTTCTCACATGCTATCCCCTCCCCGTAAATGAACCCAATAACAGCACACTGAACATGAACCCAATAACAGCACTCTGAACATGAACCCAATAACGGCACACTGAACATGAACCCAACAACGGCACTCTGAACATGAACCCAATAACGGCACACTGAACATGAACCCAATAACGGCACACTGAACATTAACCCAATAACGGCACACTGAACATGAACCCAATAACGGCACACTGAACATGAACCCAATAACGGCACACTGAACATGAACCCAATAACGGCACACTGAACATGAACCCAATAACGGCACACTGAACATGAACCCAATAACGGCACACTGAACATGAACACAAAAACAGCACACTGAACATGAACCCAATAACAGCACACTGAATAAGAACCCAATAACAGCACACTGAATAAGAACCCAAAAATAATAATAATTGCAGATTTGGCAGTTGTATTTTTTTTTTATCTCTTTGTCCCTGTCAGCTCTTTATATACGTCTAGAAGGCCAGGTGATTCTTGAGAACAAGACAAATTCTACAGCCTTTCTCTCTCTCTCTCTCTCTCTCTCTCTCTCTCTCTCTCTCTCTCTCTCTCTCTCTCTCTCTCCCTCCCTGCCTCCCTGCCTCCCTCCGTCCCTGCCCTGATTGAGTCTCTGGCCCGACCTCATCCTGCTAAACCGCTGCACTCGTTACTTTGGGACTTTCATGCCAGATTGACTTGTGTTGCTGCTCATACAGTGATTTTGCCTTCTCATCAGAAACAAACTCCTGTTATGATGGATTTTGCTAGGCTGGATTGAGAGGCTTGCCCTGTGTACATATTAGTATTGCAGCTGGGAAGCTGGGCAATGTTTTCTGACCAATCCCCCTCCTCTCTCCCTTTCACTCCATCTATTCCTCCTTCACTCCAGAAGCCTGTGAAATGCCACCAGTGGAGTGTGAGGTGAATATGATTTGAACTATTAGTTGCCTCTCTGTAGGCCTTGTAGATGAATTCTAAATAGAAGTCTTGTTGAAGTATCTGGCTAAATCCGTTCTGATCTGCCATAGGGCTTGGCAGGATACCGTATTTGACTATATACCGGTATTGATGCATGGACAAGTTTGGGTTTTTACTTTACCTTGCCTTGTGTAACGTCCATTTTTATAGTTTACTCCGTAACCTGAGTCGTCTGTCTCCGCTCCCTCTCTCTTTCGCTCCATGCCGTTTCCACACAGACCTAGCCCTGCCCCGTCACACAAGGACCACAGTTATTAATGGAGCAAATGGAGCAGCTGCACCCCCACTTTCAAAATAGGGGTGCAAACGTATGTTTTCTACCAGAGAATTATCATGATCCATTGGGTAATTTGTCATTGTCTGTATTAAAATAGATATGTCCAGTTTATATATGATATAATAATTAACAGATTGCATTTCGCACCCTTTCCCCTGTCGCCTCAAGATGAATGGTTTGACCACTTGAAAGTTTTACCACGCTGTGTGAGTTTTGCTACGCGCAGTTAGAAGGCACAAGTTGCAACACTGGTGTTTAAAACGAAAAGGCACCTGCAAAAGAAAACGGTTTATCTATTTTGTTGTGCTGTTGTTACATTTGTATCGTTGTTTCATGTCTGATGCACTCAGGGTGTTGTCCATATCATTTTAGCAGCGTGCACCAGGAGCATTTCACTTTGGCTGTTAGAACCACGATGAGCACGGGCACATCTGATTAGGCTTCACTGTAAGGCAGACTCTGACTCTGAGTTGCACCGTTGCAGAAAACTGCATGTTCGGTAGCTCGCGGGCTGTCAATGAGTAGCTCGCATATACTGAGAAATAATCAGTAGGCCTAATATTACATGATTAAATCTGTAAAATAAATGTTATCCCCAAGCTGTTTACAGGCATTTAACACCATTCTACATTTTTACAATCATTGTTAAAAGGTTTTCATTCAGTCACAAAAGTAGCAGTCCTGGCTGAACCACATATGCACAGTCGCCACTTCACGGTTACAAAGTAGCCAAGATGTATTTGTATGCGCCTATGCGCAAAAGGAAAAAGCACAGGATATTTGTGTCGATAAAACAGCTCTGCTTGGCTTGGTAAGTAGGCCTAATATCGACCAAATAAGCCATTTCTACCCTCGTTGCATCAAATATGTATGCTGCTGAGACAAGTTAATTTTAAACATTTTCATGGTGACAGCACTTCAAACAATGGCGCCAAAAAAAGTCCATGTTGGCGGAAAAGCGGAACGGTCAAGTAATGTGCTTGCTGAGACTACACAATTGTTATTCCTCATATTTTTCATTATTATTCAGTTTCTTTAAGATTAGTTGTCAAGTATGTAGCCTACTCACTGTGGTGTGTTGTTTAAAAGGCCACTATTAAACAGAATGACAATTTATAGTAGCCTGGTCCTGTAAATGTAGATTTGTTCAAATGTAAAACCCTTTAATTTTCTCTCATCTTAAAAAGGCAAGATTCTCAATTGTAGTTCAAGTTCAACTTTATTGTCCCAAAGGGCAATTGGTTTTGCAGCAAAGGAGCATAAAAAACAACATTGAACATATAAAATCCACATGGATCACAATGACACACAGGTATAGTGAATACAATGAGCTAGCTAGGTTTTTTTTTTTGTGTCATTTAGCAGACACTCTTATCCAGAGCGACGTACAGGAGCAATTAGGGTTAAGTGCCTTGCTCAAGGGCACATCGACAGATTTTTCACCTAGTCGGCTCGGGGATTAATAATATAATAATAATATGCCATTTAGCAGACGCATTTATCAAAAGCGACTTACAGTCATGTGTGCATACATTTTTACGTATGGGTGGTCCCGGGGATCGAACCCACTACCCTGGCACCATGCTCTACCAATTGAGCTACTGTTACTGGCACAACGCTCTTAACCACATAGCTACAGTGGGGGAAAAAAGTATTTAGTCAGCCACCAATTGTGCAAGTTCTCCCACTTAAAAAGATGAGAGAGGCCTGTAATTTCCATCATAGGTACACGTCAACTATGACAGACAAATTGAGAAAAAAAATACCAGAAAATCATATTGTAGGATTTTTTATGAATTTATTTGCAAATTATGGTGGAAAATAAGTATTTGGTCACCTACAAACAAGCAGACCTGTAACTTCTTCTTTAAGAGGCTCCTCTGTCCTCGACTCGTTACCTGTATTAATGGCACCTGTTTGAACTTGTTATCAGTATAAAAGACACCTGTCCACAACCTCAAACAGTCACACTCCAAACTCCACTATGGCCAAGACCAAAGAGCTGTCAAAGGACACCAGAAACAAAATTGTAGACCTGCACCAGGCTGGGAAGACTGAATCTGCAATAGGTAAGCAGCTTAGTTTGAAGAAATCAACTATGGGAGCAATTATTAGGAAATGGAAGACATACAAGACCACTGATAATCTCCCTCGATCTGGGGCTCCACGCAAGATCTCACCCCGTGGGGTCAAAAAGATCACAAGAACGGTGAGCAAAAATCCCAGAACCACACGGGGGGACCTAGTGAATGACCTGCAGAGAGCTGGGACCAAACTAACAAAGCCTACCATCAGTAACACACTACGCCGCCAGGGACTCAAATCCTGCAGTGCCAGACGTGTCCCCCTGCTTAAGCCAGTACATGTCCAGGCCCGTCTGAAGAGTGCATTTGGATGATCCAGAAGAGGATTGGGAGAATGTCATATGGTCAGATGAAACTCAACTCGTCGTGTTTGGAGGACAAAGAATGCTGAGTTGCATCCAAAGAACACCATACCTACTGTGAAGCATGGGGGTGGAAACATCATGCTTTGGGGCTGTTTTTCTGCAAAGGGACCAGGACGACTGATCCGTGTAAAGGAAAGAATGAATGGGGCCATGTATCGTGAGATTTTGAGTGAAAACCTCCTTCCATCAGCAAGGGCATTGAAGATGAAACGTGGCTGGGTCGTTCAGCATGACAATGATCCCAAACACACCGCCCGGGCAACGAAAGAGTGGCTTCGTAAGAAGCATTTCAAGGTCCTGGAGTGGCCTAGCCAGTCTCCAGATCTCAACCCCATAGAAAATCTTTGGAGGGAGTTGAAAGTCCGTGTTGCCCAGCAACAGCCCCAAAACATCACTGCTCTAGAGGAGATCTGCATGGAGGAATGGGCCAAAATACCAGCAACAGTGTGTGAAAACCGTGTGAAGACTTACAGAAAACATTTGACCTGTGTCATTGCCAACAAAGGGTAAATAACAAAGTATTGAGAAACTTTTGTTATTGACCAAATACTTATTTTCCACCATAATTTGCAAATAAATTCATAAAAAATCCTACAATGTGATTTTCTGGATTTTTTTATCTCATTTTGTCTGTCATAGTTGACGTGTACCTATGATGAAAATTACAAGCCTCTCTCATCTTTTTAAGTGGGAGAACTTGCACAATTGGTGGCTGACTAAATACTTTTTTTCCCCACTGTACCTGCCGCCCCATCAAGTCATAGGGCTGACAGCCATCAATACTACTATATACAGTAGGCCTACTAGTTATCCACATTTGCAGATCACTGCAGTGCTGTTCTTTGTGGTAGGCTATAGTAGAATGATTTTTGTTCAAAATGTGTGGTTTTAAGAACCAAAACGCAATTATAGTATGTATGCAGTTCTTAGTTTCTATTCATCAAGTCAGGCCTACACAATAACAACATATGCATGCTGTATATGAGTAGCTCACCATTTTGTTGTTGTTGTATAAAGTAGCTAGGGTTGGTAGGGTTTCATACCTGTCAATTAGTTATTGGGGGTGGGATTTTCAGGGAAGGGAGTAGTAGATTAGTAATCTAGTCATTAAAACACTTTTTCATTATAATTTATTCAGGCAAAACCTAAGAAAATAGTTTCGTTCTGTTAATAAATATGGATTGCTCCCGGTAAGAAACAGTGTACAATTGCAGGAAAATGGTTTTCCTGTAACCCCCCCGCCTACTTTCATACTTTCAGACAAAGTCAGGCGCACATGGATGCAACAACATGTTGATTACAACGATGCTGTTTCAACTTTTCTTCTTAATATACATCCACAACCGTTATATAATTATTACAATTTGTGTTTCTTACTGTCTGCAAACAGCTAGTTTGTCTTTTCTTTGCAAGTTGTGACTAAATCGTGTTAGCCGCTAATCGCTAGTTAGCTGGCTAGCTAGCTAGATAAAACATTTACTGAGTCAGAGCAAACATAGCTAGCTAATACAGCCTGATACCAGTGATGGTGAAGGCCTAAATCAGCATGTTGTTTGTGGAACAGTATCTTCTAAATGAAAGAGGAATAGGCAAAGCATGAATATGTTAGCTACATGTTACCTAAGAGAAAACATTTTAATGTAGCCAAAGATTATAGTGTCCCCTAAGAAACACTGACCAACACTTTGATCCCACCCTGTCACAATAACTCCTCCCTGGCTTTTACATTCGTTGTCATGTCAAACAACACTGTATTCAAAGTGCCCACTATTATAATCTAACTATAGAATTAGAATAATAATTATATTTTCATGATTCTAACAGTTCACCCAAGTGTTTTAATATAAATCGCAAGTCAAATTGCAATTGCAATATTTGGTTAAAAATAAGGCTTACATTTTTTACCCTTATCGTGCAGCCCTACGTGGCAGTGTGGAAATGATCTCAAATGAGTGTAGGAAATGCAGAAATGTATGAAAATGCTGAAAATTATTTTTGCTTGAAGTTTCATTGAACAGTATAAAACAATCAGAATGGGGAGAGCCCCATTGAAATCACTCAGAATGTATGTCATGCACTACTCATAAAGCAAATGTATAACTTGTATTATTCAATAACATAAAATATGTCAAATACCATCATACCATCAAAAATGTGAAAAAATATTGTGATAAGATATTTTGGACATATCACCTAATCTGCTATAGAACCTCCTTTTGGAATATTTATCTGAGCGGGTCAGAATGTTGACTTGAGTGCACACTTATGCTTTACCCTATACCTCCATGTGCATCTCACGTTAATACATCCTGTTAGAGAAACAGACTGTATGTATATGTTTCACTGCATACACAAAGCTGTAACCTTAATGTTTATACTGTTGCTTGGGAGTGCATACTGTATGTGTGTGCATACATAAGTGTGTTTGTGTGTGTTTGCATATCTGTCAAACATCGATAGACAGAACAGGATGGATAGACACCTATGCTATAAGTAACTCAGACAGGCAATAAAATCAGTTAATATTATTTATTTATTTATTTATTTTTTATTTTATTTTCTGTTTCTTGTTCTTCTTTTTTAAATTGGTCATATTGTTCTTTAGTCGTAGTGTTCTTAGTTTAAATGTGTGTTGCTGTTCCTGTCCATTAGTGTTGTGTATTTCGTCATGTTCTATGTTCTGTGTGGACCGCAGGAAGAATAGCTGCTGCTTCTTCAATAGCTAATGGGGATCCCAAATAAAAATCATAAATCATATGCGGTGTGTTACTGTCGCTGCCTGTGGCTTGCCTCTCTCACACAGACTCCGATGTGACCTCCATGTTAAAGATGCAGTGTGTATAAATTTGCTTAAGTATGAGGCCCCAGTTTTGTGGCCGGTGCTGTAATTGATATGCCACAAGCAATAAATCAGTGTTGGCGCTGTGGCTCAGGGGCCATTATCCGAGGAGGCAGGTTGAGCCGAGCCCAGCCATCCGCCCGTCGACAACACAACCTGCCTCAGCCTCCCTCTGCTCACCACTCTGCTCTGCTCTCTGCAGCCAAACCCATTGAATAATTTATCCTGCCTTGCATTTCCTCTGCAATGGACAGCCCTGTGAGTTCAGGTGCATTTCTGACTGACTGACTGACTGACTGGCTGGCTGACTGGCTGACTAACTGACTGACTGACTGGCAGCCATCATCAACATCCTCCATCTCTCGGGGATGGAAAAGGAATAGTTTTGCCATAAAGAGTAACAACCACTCAGTCCCTATACTGTTTTCTCCTTATCCATCTCTCTTCCACTCAACTTCTCTCTCTTCCATCCTTTCTTCTATCTCTGTCTCTCATCCAGACCCTCTCTTTTCTTTTAAAACATCTTAAAAGTAACATTTCTGTCATTAATCTAATTAATATTCTAGCTAGCTGATCTCTTTGCGAGACATGAAACAGTTGCTTTTCACTTTATGTTTTCCAGTATTTTTTTGTCCCAATTCAGTCAAAGCGCTGACATATATGGTATGAAAAAAAATAAATAAATACATGTATGCACTCTGGATAAGAGCGTCTGCTAAATGACTAAAATATATAGCTTTCAGTTTCAATCACGGTTCAGGGACAATGTCAAATGAGTTTAAGTGCGGCATTTTGATTGTTAATTTTTTGTCACAGTGACAGAACGTTGCCATAGTTGTGCACCTGATAGATTGACCTGTAATATTTTTATATCTCCATTTACAGATAAATATCTTAGACTAGTGCACTCGAACCATTGCTTCTGTGTGTCGAGTCACAGATCTGTGATTATAATGGGTACTCATTCATGCTTGTGTGTGTGAATATGAGTGTATGAGTGTGTGATCTGAAGCCTTTCATTGCTCTAATTTACATCAGTAAGTGTGGCATGGCGTGGTGAATGAACGAAGGGGCTAGATTGAGTTGAGTGTTGAGACGATGGTGGGTTTTGTGACTCAGACACCAACGGCAGCTATGACACAGTGTGTCCATTGTCTTGATGGGCTGGAGAACAGTGGGTTCATATAGAAGATCATGATGGCTGACGTAAGACAGGGACTGGGAGATGAAAGCAGTCATTAACTGTCTGTCTGTCTGTCTGTCTGTCTGGGCCTGGAGTGTGAGAGAGAGGCTGGAGGATGAAAGAGAGGGATGAGAGAGAGAGGGAACGTAACGGGGTCTCCTAAAGGAGCCCCTTGAGGTCTGAGGGGTGTGGTCAACCTCTTTGTTTTGTTCTTCATAGTGTTGCAAAGCTATTGGTCATTTAACAAAGTTACCGGACTCGTCGGTAATTAACATGTAGTTTATGGCAATCTGTGGTAACTTTGTTAGTAAAATAATTCAAAGTGTGTAAAAAATATACCCTCCCTTTGCAACTCTAGTTCTTCATTTCCAATTTAATCTTTCATTTCTCATCCTGATCCTTTTATAGTGTCAGCTTGAGGTCCTCTGTAGCTCAATTGGTAGAGCATGGCGCTTGTAACGCCAGGGTAGTGGGTTCGATCCCTGGGACCACCCATACGTTAAAATGTATGCACACATAACTGTAAGTCGCTTTGGATAAAAGCGTCTGCTAAATGGCATATTATTATATTATTACACAGTAGTACAATAGAAAAGTACAATTGTGTCTCCTGAGTGGCGCAGTGGTCTAAGGCACTGCATCGCAGTGCTAACTGTGCCACTAGAGATCCTGGTTCGAATCCAGGCTCTGTCGCAGCCGGCCGCGACCGGGAGACTCATGGGCGGCGCACAATTGGCCCAGCGTCGTCCAGGGTAGGGGAGGGAATGGCCGGCAGGGATGTAGCTCAGTTGATAGAGAATGGCGTTTGCAACGCCAGGGTTGTGGGTTCGTTTCCCACGGGGGGCCAGTATAAAAAAATAAAAAATATGTATTCACTAACTGTAAGTCGCTCTGGATAAGAGCGTCTGCTAAATGACTAAAATGTAAATGTAAAACATTAACGTGTATTCTTACAAAGTCTGCCCCCTCTATATTCTGGCACTATACATTTACCTACGTCATTCTGTATTGTGATTGGGTGAACTTTCCTATCCCAGTGGATGTGTTTTTAGCTGTATCTTGCAATGGCTGTGTCCGCCCGCTCCAGTGCTGCAGGTGATGGTGATGATGCAGTCAGTGTGTGTAGAATATAAATGAGGACACACCATGGTCTGTCAAATCAAATCGAAGTTTATTGGTCACGTGCACACGGTACAGTGAAATGCTTAATGCTTAATGTAGCCTAATGCTCTGTGTTGAGTTAGTGATAGCTCTGACTGGCAGCCTGACATGCTCATTAAATGTTGTATAGGATTCCCCTTAATGCCCTATTGTAATTAATGAATGTTTAAGTATTATGACTTGTTTTTGCCCTCACCGCTCTGTGTGGCTGGCAGAGCTTTTAAAACCCTAGCCAATCGATAGGGAGAGAGTGTTCCCTGGTCCTGTCTCCTAATGTGTTTTTTTCCTTCCCTTCACAGGGCTGGCGGCCGAGGCGCTGGGGATGATGTTATAGACGACAGAGCAGAGACACAGAGATCAGAGGACGCCAGGCCAGCGCTACACCACCATCCCCTCCCTTCCTTCCTTCAGCCTGGTGTAGGACAGCCACAGCTTCAGTAGAGGAAGAGGAACACACACACACACACCCAGGAACCTCTCCTCACCTACCAGAGCCCAACATGATCTCCCACCCCACCCCAGCCCCAGGAGGCCCTCTCCTACCCTTCCTCCTCCTGCTGTCAGGGGTGTTAGCCACCATCCCCAGCGACCTCAGGTCCTTCTCCCCTCCAGAGGGGGGGCTCACACACCTGGTGGTCCACAACAAGACAGGTGAGGTGTACCTGGGAGCTGTCAACTGGATCTTCAAGCTGTCCAGCAACCTGACCAAGCTCCGCAACCACGTGACAGGCCCTGTGGTGGACAATGAGAAGTGTTACCCCCCTCCTGGCGTCCAGTCATGCCCCCATGAACTGGCCCAGACCAGCAACGTCAACAAGCTACTGCTGCTGGACTATGGTCAGAACCGCCTGATCGCCTGTGGCAGCACCTCTCAAGGCATCTGCCAGTTCCTCAGGCTGGACGACCTGTTCAAGCTGGGCGAGCCCCACCACCGTAAGGAGCACTACCTGTCCAGCGTGGCCGAGGCTGACACCATGTCTGGGGTAGTCATCGGCGGAGACGCGGCCGGGGGCGGGGGAGGGGCTGGCAAGCTTTTTGTGGGCACGCCCATCGACGGCAAGTCAGAGTACTTCCCCACGCTCTCCAGTCGCAAGCTGATGGCTAATGAGGAGAATGCCGACATGTTCAGCTTCGTCTATCAGGACGAGTTTGTCTCCTCGCAGCTCAAGATCCCCTCGGACACGCTCTCCAAGTTCCCCGCCTTCGACATCTACTACATCTATGGCTTCAGCAGCGAGCAGTTTGTCTACTATCTGACCCTGCAGCTGGATACCCAGCTCACCTCACCTGACGCTAGCGGGGAGCAGTTCTTCACCTCTAAGATCGTCCGTCTCTGCGTGGATGACCCCAAGTTCTACTCCTATGTGGAGTTCCCCATCGGCTGCACCAAGGACGGGGTGGAGTACCGCCTGGTGCAGGACGCCTACCTCAGCCGACCCGGGACCAAGCTGGCACGCACGCTGGGCATCTCAGAGCAGGAGGAGGTGTTGTTCACAGTGTTCGCCCAGGGCCAGAAGAATCGGGCCAAGCCCCCCAAGGAATCAGCCCTGTGCCTGTTCACCCTGCGCCGCATCAAGGAGAAGATCAAGGAGCGTATCCAGTCCTGCTACAGAGGAGAGGGGAAACTGTCACTGCCCTGGCTGCTCAACAAGGAACTAGCCTGCATCAACTCAGTAAGTCCAACTTTCACTGTTTGTGAATGAATGATAGTTGTTGTGATGATGAAGTTGATGTATTTTGGTAAAGCACCTCTTTCTGGGTGACGCTTCCATTTCTATCTTCCTAAATCCAGTATGTGTGAGAGAGAGGCTCCTTCTGTTCTGTCCCTGGGGACTGGAGCGTATGTGCTGCAGGCAGGGAGGTAGAGGGTAGGGAGAAGAGAGTAGAGAAATCAGACATTCAGCCCTCCTGAGAGCTGCCGTCTGTGGGGGCCTACCCATCCCAGCTAGATCTCAATTAGACACACTCACTGACTCACACATCCACAACATTGGAGTTAGAACTCTATCCAAATAACTCAAGTCAATCAACTGAGTCACAACGGAAGCAGCTAACCTCATTGGCCTTTTCAGATCTCAGACATATCTGTGGAGATGTCTGTCTCTTTTCTTCCTCTGACCCTGCCTCTATCCGCCCTTTCCTCCCCCTCTCTCCTCTCCCAGCATCCCTCTCTATCCTCTCTCTCCTCCTGTCTCTTTATGGATGCGGATGCAGCCCTCTCCCCTGTCCACCTTAACTGTGTGTTGCCACATCATTAGGCCGGTGTGTGGGATTTGCGGGCCGTCACTCTGTTTGCTGGGAGTCTCCCCGTTCTTCTGGCTCTAATTGATTTATATAGTCCTGAGGCTGTCGTCTGTGGCCTGGCATGTCACCCCTGTCCTCACGGGACTCCTGGCCTGGAGGCTGCAGGCTGGGGTTGGAGCCGGGGCTGGGGCAGAGGGAAGGTCGGCACAGAGAGGGGGAGTGTGAGCATGCATGTTTGATGCCCTAATCACCCAGGCTAGGCATACAGGCAGGCAGGCTTCCTCTCCTCCTCTGACAGGCCAGGGGAAATACACAGAACACAGGAATCTCCTGAGGGCTCCCGTAGCTTGGCTTGAACATTGAACACGGGTCACTTTAATAATGTTTACCTACAAAACACATAATTATATGTACAGTATATATATATTTATTATACTGTATGTATATATTTATTCTTCCGGTCTATGACATTGCTCGTTCTCATATTTCTTAATTTCTTAATTTTATTATATGTGTATTGTTTTTATTGTATTTGTATTGCTAGGTATTACTGCACTGTTGGAGCTAGAAACATAAGCATTTCGCTGCACCTGCGATAACATCTGCAAATCTGTGTACGCCACCAATACAATTTAATTTAATTACATTTTTATTTGATTTGGTATTGTCAGTCTGCCATTTCTCATGTTATGCAATCCTATATAGTCTCCCTAATATGTCTTCCTCTCCTAGGGCCAGGCTAGCAATGCACAAGGACAGATAGATGTGAGGTTAAATGATTGGTGTGAGGCACAAGTATTTTTCTAAAGCAGGGTTTAACAGTGCCTTGAAGCAGCTCTCGTCTCCCTGGGCCCGGCTCTGTGTCGTGGACGTGAGTGGGGTATTCTCTCTCTGTATCTTTATTTTTCTCTCTCTCTCGCTCTCTCCCTCTCCCTCCCCCACCCCTTCTCTTTCTCCCTCTCTCTTTCTAGCCTACAACAGCAGTGGAGAGGAGAAGAGAGCAGAGTAGTGGGGGTGTCTTCTCTATGTGATTGGTGCTTGGCAGACAGTGAGCAGACAGCTCTCTAGCTTGTATTAATGATAATAACCGTGGCTATTCTAATGGCAGGCTGGGGGCAATCTGGTGAGGTAATGATGGCAGCATGCCTGACTGGCGCAGATGAAAGGATTACGCTCCCTCCCTTCCTTTCTCCCTCCCTCTGACGAGGGTCCTCCATCGACACACACACTGCCGACGTCCCTTAGTCCAGCTCATACATTATTCACCTGGGCTGCGTCTGGAATGGCAACCTATTTCCTATGATGTGCATAAGTAGTGGTCAAAAGTAGTGCACTATGTAGGGAAAAGGGTGTCATTGGGGTGTTATTGAGCACAATTGAATAACAGAAGGAAAGCACAGGGCTGTGTCCGAAATGACACCCTATTTTGACCTGAAGTAGTGCACTATGTAGGCAATAGGGTGCCATTTAAGACGTAGCCCTGTACTCTCCTTCTGTTATTCAATTGTGCTCGATAACAATCCAGCTCAAATCAGAAGCCCCACGGCCTCACTCACACCACATACAAGCAATTAATGTCACCTTCTCTCCGAAACCACAGTGGCTTAAAGCACACACAGGATGCTCCAATACTGCACTGAAATATCTATTTGCAACAAATGCAATAGAAATAGAAACAGGGACAGATGGAGGGAGGAAGAGAGAGAAAGAGAGAGAGCGGGAGAGAGAGAGAGGACAGCGAGAAAGGGACAGATGCACACAGAGGCATTGACAAACAGACAAACTGACAAGCAGGCAGGCAGAGTAAGGCTGATCAGACAGTACACTTGATGTCTCTCTTCTACCTACCATGACTGAGTCACTATATAAGACTATGCATGATATGTAAATGAGATACAGTACATGATTGTCCTTTATTACCATCTGCTCCGGTGCTTGTGATCGATCAAGGGCATGTCATGGGGATATAATGATGATTTTATAGATGCCTCGTGTCATACAGCCATACAGCCTCTCCAGTTCGTTAGCATGACCTTGGACTATATTACTGTATTGATGTTCAGAGCTCAGAGATGATTTTACACAAAGACATTTACACCCATAATGAGGGTCTTGACCACCAGTTTAACTATCTGTCATGGATTCCGACATGTTTTGTCACTTCCAGTTGGAACACATCGCTGATAGATTCAAAATGAAGTCAGCTGAGAGAAGCTGCAGTTCAAACAATCACAGTTTCAGCCTGTAGATCAGTACACTGACAGACAGATGACTAGAGTGTTAGGTTGCTGCCTGATTGACGTGTGCTGTTATGAAAGCCTTAATATTGTCTATACAAATGACAGCTTGATATGGGCGTCATGGCCATTGCCATCTTGAAGGGAGAAATTCCAAAATGGCCCCAAGTGGCCTGCTGCTGATTTTATTAGCTCCCTCAAACTCCTACTCATTTCCAGTTTACAGCCAGTCCATTGTAATGAAGTGCTTAAAGTTAGAAAGTTATGGGTCACCTTCCTTGCCAGCTGCGGGCTCATTTGCGAAGTTGTGTATTGTGCCCATAAAAACAACAGTTTTATCATTGCTAATGAGCCTTTCAGCATGTCCTCAAAATACACTACCGTTCAAAAGTTTGTGGTCACTTATAAAAAAAATTGTCCATTAAAATAACATAAAATTGATCAGAAATACAGTGTAGACATTGTTAATGTTGTAAATTGCTATCGTAGCTGGAAACGGCTGATATTTTATGGAATATCTACATAGGCGTACAGAGGCCCATTATCAGCAACCATCAGTCCTGTGTTCCAATGGCACGTTGTGTTTGCTAATCCAAGATTATCATTTTAAAAGGCTAACTGATCATTAGAAAACCCTTTTGCAATTATGTTAGCACAGCTGAAAACTGTTGTGCTGATTAAAGAAGCAATAAAACTGGCCTTCTTGAGACTTGTTGAGTATCTGGAGCATCAGCAATTGTGTGTTCGATTACAGGCTCAAAATGGCCAGAAACATGGTCTCAACGTCAACAGTGAAGAGGCGACTCCGGGATGCTGACCTTCTAGGCAGAGTTGCAAAGATAAAGCCATATCTCAGACTGGCCAATAAAAATAAAAGATTAAGATGGGCAGTCTGAGATATGGCTTTTTCTTTGCAACTCTGCCTAGAAGGTCAGCATCCCGGAGTCGTCTCTTCACTGTTGACGTTGAGACTGGTGTTTTGCGGGTACTATTTAATGAAGCTGCCAGTTGAGGACCTGTGAGGTGCCTGTTTCTCAAACTAGACACTCTAATGTATTTGTCCTCTTGCTCAGTTGTGCACCGGGGCCTCCTACTCCTCTTTCTATTCTGGTTAGAGCCAGTTTGCGCTGTTCTGTGAAGGGAGTAGTACACAGCGTTGTACGAGATCTTCAGATTCTTGGCAATTTCTCGCATGGAATAGCCTTCATTTCTCAGAACAAGAATAGACGGATGAGTTTCAGAAGAAAGTTATTTGTTTCTGGCCATTTTGAGCCTGTAATCGAACACACAATTGCTGATGCTCCAGATACTCAACAAGTCTCAAGAAGGCCAGTTTTATTGTTTCTTTAATCAGCACAACAGTTTTCAGCTGTACTAACATGCATAGCAGCATTCCCTTGCTCTGTGTATAAACAAGACTCCCACCAAATGTGAGTTCATTGTCTGGGCCACTGAGGTATAATAAGAACTGGAGACTGTGTCCAATATGTCTGCCCGTTGTTTTCAAGGTAATCTACTCACGTTCGCATACACCGATTCATGGACTGTCTATATCTAGGTTGCATCCGGTTTATACGGACCAACATCACACTAGCACTTTGTGCACACAGGGAGCAGCACGAGCAGCGACGACATCACGTCATCAAAAAACATGGCAGACATTGGATGAATATAAAATGTTAATATATTCGGCTGTGAGTTATGAAAAAATTATTTGAATAATTGAATGGATATTTTGTTCACAGAGGTGATGATTAAAGTGGCTTATTAGGAATGTTCTAATCTGACTGCTCTATGTGGTTGTGTATGGAAATTGCCTTTCTGGGCCGGGCATCAGTTAAATTGCAGTACCGAAGCAAAACAGTAGGAGCAGTCAAAACTGCGCTTCTAGACTGGAACCCTGGGCCAGGGAGAACATTTGAGGGAAAATTGCCTCCAATAACAAACAGAGAAGGGATGAGAGAAAGTACATAATTGTGTTTATTAATATGTTTCAACGTTGATCACTTTGGTAGGGGATTGCAGGGCGGATGACTTGTTATTCTCTTTGGGGGTGACAGTGTCTGATGGTTCAAAGACTTTCCTCTGTGCCAAAGCTGCTCCATTGTTTTCAGGTCTATTGTCTCCCTCTAAACCTCATTATGGTTGGTATTTCTTCAGTGCATCCCACATCCCACATGGCATGGATAGTGTTAGAACGTTTCAAGACCCTATGGTTATACAGTGCCTTCAGAAAGTATTCACACCCCTTTCCTTTTTCAAAATGTTGTTGTGTTACAGCCTGCTTTTAAAATGGATTTAATTGAGATTTTTTTGTCACTGGCCTACACATAATACCCCGTATTCTCAAAGTGGAATTATGTTTTTCAACATGTTTATAAATTAATAAAAAATGAAAAGCTGGAATGTATTGAGTCCCTTATAAGTTCAGGAGTAAAATAAGTTTAGGAGTAAAAATGTGCTTAACAAGTCACATACTAAGTTGCATGGACTCATTCTGTGTGCAATAATAGTGTTTAACATGATTTCTGTACCCCACACATACAATTATCTGTAAAGTCCCTCAGTTGAGCAGTGAATTTAAAACACAGATTCTAACACAAAGACCAGGGAGGTTTTCCAATGTCCCGCAAAGAAGGCACTTATTGGTAGATGGGGTGAAAAAAAGCCAACATTGAATATCCCTTTGAGCATGGTGAAGTTATCAATTACATTTTGGTGTATCAATACACCCAGTCATTACAAAGATACAGGCGTCCTTCCTAACTCCGCTTAGGGATTTGACCATGAGGCCAATGGTGACATTAAAAGTTTAATGGCTGTGATAGGAGAAAACTGAGGATGGATCAACAACATTGTAGTTACTCCACAATACTAACCTAATTGACAGAGTGAAAAGAAGGAAGCCTGTACAGAATAAAAATATTCCAAAACATGCATCCTGTTTGCAACAAGGCACTAAAGTAATTCTGCAAAAGATGTGGCAAAGCAATTAACTTTTTGTTCTGAATACAAAGTGTTATGTTTGGGGCAAATCCAATACAACACATCACTGATTACCACTCTTCATATTTTCAAGCATGGTGGTGGCTGCATCATGTTATGGGTATGCTTGTCATCGGCAAGGACTAGGGAGTTTTTCAGGATAAAAAAAGAAATGGAATGGAGCTAAGCACAAGCAAATTACCTGGTTCAGTCTGCTTTCCACCAGACACTGGGAGATTAATTAACCTTTCAGCAGGACAATAACCTAAAACACAAGGCCAAATCTACACTGGAGTTGCTTACCAAGAAGACAGTGAAGGTTCCTGAGTGGCCTAGTTACAGTTTTGACTTAAATCTGCTAGAAAATCTATGGCAAGACTTGAAAATAGTTGTCTAGCAATGATCAACAACCAATTTGACAGAGCTTGAAGAATGCTGAAAATAATAATGAGCAAACATTGTACAATCCAGGTGTGCAAAGCTCTTAGATACTTACACAGAAAGACTCACTGCTGTAATCACTGCCAAAAGTGATTCTAACATGTATTGGTACTTATGTAAATTACATATTTCTGTATTTCATTTTCAATAAATTTGCAAACATTTCTAACAGCATGTTTTTTTCACTTTGTCATTATGTGTAGATGGGTGAGAAAAAAATAATGGAATAAATCAAGGGGTGTGTATACTTTATGAAGGCACTGTATGTTCTCAGTTCAAGCGCCCCTGTCTTTAGCATGCCAGCCAACCATAACCCCCACCCCAGTGCCAGGGTTAGGCAGCCTTACCATGGCATCCAAGGACAGGCCAACCAGGAGGGTGTCTTAGGAAGTTCTCTCCCTCCCAGTCCCAGGCCATCCGATTATACAGACACAAAGATAAATCAGGCCATCAGGAGAGGATAAATCTGTATGCTAAGACACATTGCTCCTCTGCTACAGGGCTGCAGTGCTAACTGGGAGAGATAAGAGCGCTAGCATCACTCATCCCAGTAAGTCAAATCAAATTGTATTATCACATGCTTCGTAAACAGGTGTAGACTTACAGTGAAATGCTTCCTTACGGGCCCTTCCCAACAATGCAGAGAGAAATAAATTTAAATAATAGAAAAATAATAACACCTGGATTAAATACACAATGAGTAACGATAACTTGGCTATATACACAAGGTAACAGTACCAGCAGCCCGCCCATTAGGGCGTTAGTGGCAGCCACACGTGATTGGTAAAACAAAAAAAAGAGTACAAAACTTCTTATTGGTAGGTACATATATATATATATATATATATATATATATATATATATATATATATATATATAAATTATATAAAATGACATACCCAAATCTAACTGCCTGTAGCTCAGGACTTGAAGCAAGGATATGCATATTCTTGATACCATTTGAAAGGAAACACTTTGAAGTTTGTGGAAATGTGAAATTAATGTAGGAGAATATAACACATTAGATCTGGTAAAAGATAATACAAACAAAAAAACAAGTGTTTTCTATTATTATAATTTTTTTAACCATCTTTGAAATGCAAGAGAAAGGCCACAATATAATATTGCAGTTTATGCGCAATTTAGATTTTGGCCACTAGATGTGTGCAAAGTTTCAGATTGATCAAGTGAAGCATTGCAAAACTGGACTATTTTGTATCAAGTCTGCCCAAATGTGCCGAATTGGTCAATTGATACATTTTCAAGTACATAACTATAGAGAACATACAAAAATGATATGGTAATACAAAATGTAAGTTTACACACTCCCAGGAATGTCATACATGATGGATCATTAGCTTATACACTAACTTTCACACATCTAGATGGCCGGCGGGGTGAGTGCGGAGCCAGAGACAGCAGGGTTTCAATCTGTAGAACCCAGTTCCTACATTTGAATATAAAAATTGATTTTATCAAACAAAACTATTCTACATTTTATCTCTGGGACCCTTAGGATGACAAATCAGAGCAAGATTACTGAATGTATGTACATTATTTACCTTCAGAGGTGAATTTATCAAACCAGTTGCCGTGATAATTTTTTTGTTGTTGTACATTCTCCTCAAACAATAGCATGGTTTTTTTTCACTGTAATAGCTACTGTAAATTGGACAGTGCAGTTAGATTAACAAGAATTTAAGCCTTCTGCCCATATAAGACATGTCTATGTCCTGGAAAGTTTGCTGTTACTTACAACAGTCATGCTAATCACATTAGCGCACGTTAGCTCAACCGTCCTGTATACGGGACACCGATCCCGTAGAGGTTTAAAAATATATTGTTCAAAACGAGCTGTTCAGTTACTTACTACACAGCCCCTCAGTGACTGCCAGCAGCAGCAGCTCCGCCTTCGTGGGTGCATAGGCCATTCGAACATTGCTTGGATTGTTTTGCCAGCTATTTTCTATGAGGGGAAACTGCAGCATAAATTATAACAGCACAAAGTAAATGGACCATCCTGGGGCGCTCAAATGTGCATTCAGTCAGAACTTCTGGGTCTGCTCTTGTCTCCCTCACCCAATGAGTCTCTCGCGCCGGAAGGCTTACCTCCGCACATGAGACTAGATATGCTCTATCAGGTACAGATGGCGCTAAAGCAAAAAGCTAATTGTAATTTACTTATAAACAATCATAACAGTCACGGGAGCCTGGGACCTGATAAACCGACCAACTACACCCAACAAGAGTCGAAGGACAGCGGGATACACTAGCTAGAACCAAAATTAATCAAATTAATTTGCCAGATACAGTAATTCTGATAAATAGTTTGGTAGATTTTTGGGTCAAATTAACCAGTTACCTACATTTGATAAGCAGGTAGCTTGCTAGCCAGTTAGATTCCATGCAAATGCCATGTCTTTCTGAACTAATGAGATCAACAGCGCCGGAGAAGATGGCTGCCGTTTTACAGCCCTCTAACCATTTGTACTATTATGTGTGTTTTTCCGCGTTATTTGTAATTTATTTTGTACATAATGTTTCTGCCATCGTCTCTTATAACCAAAAATAGCTTCTGGATATCAGGACAGCGATTACTCACCTCGTATTGGACGAAGATTTTTTCTTCAACGAGGCGGCCGCGAAGGATATCATACAGACACCCGACAAGGCCCAAATCCCCGTCATTCGCGTGAGGAAGAGACGGAGATATCGTGGACGTAGATCGGGTGCCTTGTAAGGATCCGACGGCGAGCGAGTAAACTGCCTCTTCCATCAATCCTATTAGCCAATCTTCAATCATTGGATAACAAATTGGATGACCTAAGATTAAGGTTATCCTACCAATGGGACATTAAAAACTGTAATATCTTATGTTTCACCGAGTCGTGGCTGAACGACGACATGGATAACATACAGCTAGCGGGCTATACGCTACATCGGCAGGATAGAACGGCTGACTCCGGTAAGACAAGGGGTGGCGGTCTGTGTATATTTGTAAACAACAGCTGGTGCACAAAATCAAATACTAAGGAAGTCTCGAGGTTTTGCTCGCCTGAGGTAGAGTATCTTATGATAAGCTGTAGACCACACTATTTACCAAGAGAGTTTTCATCTATATTTTTCATAGCTGTCTATTTATCACCACAAACCAATGCTGGCATTAAGATTGCACTGAATGAGTTGTATAAGGCCATAAATCAACAGGAAAACGCTCATCCAGATGCAGCGCTCCTAGTGGCCGGGGACTTTAATGCAGGAAAACTTAAATCCGTTCTACCTAATTTCTACCAGCATGTTAAATGTGCAACCAGAGGAAAAAAAACTCTAGACCACCTTTACTCCACACACAGAGACGCATACAAAGCTCTCCCTCGCCCTCCATTTGGCAAATCTGACCATAACTCTATCCTCCTGATTCCTGCTTATAAGCAAAAACTAAAGCAGGAAGCACCAGTGACTCGGTTAATAAAAAAGTGGTCAGATGACGCAGATGCTAAGCTGCAGGACTGTTTTGCTAGCACAGACTGGAACATGTTCCGGGATTCTTCAGACAGCATTGAGGAGTACACCACATCAGTCACTGGCTTCATCAATAAGTGCATCGATGATGTCGTCCCCCACAGTGACCGTGCCACATACCCCAACCAGAAGCCATGGATTACAGGAAACATCCGCACTGAGCTAAAGTGTAGAGCTGCCGCTTTCAAGGAACGGGACTCTAACCCGGACGCTTATAAGAAATCCCGCTATGCCCTCCGACGAACCATCAAACAGGCAAAGAGTCAGTACAGGTCTAAGATTGAATCGTACTACACTGGCTCTGACGCTCGTCGGATGTGGCAGGGCTTGAAAACTATTACAGACTACAGAGGGAAGCACAGCCGCGAGCTGCCCAGTGACACAAGCCTACCAGACGAGCTAAACCACTTCTATGCTCGCTTCGAGGCAAGCAACACTGAAGCATGCATGAGAGCACCAGCTGTTCCGGATGACTATGTGATCACGCTCTCCGTAGCCGATGTGAGTAAGACTTTTAAGCAGGTCAACATTCACAAGGCCGCAGGGCCAGACGGATTACCAGAACATGTACTCCGAGCATGTGCTGACCAACTGGCAAGTGTCTTTACTGACTTTTTCAACATGTCCCTGACTGAGTCTGTAATACCAACATGTTTCAAGCAGACCACCATAGTCCCCGTGCCCAAGGACTCTAAGATAACCTGCCTAAATGACTACTGACCCGTAGCACTGACGTCTGTAGCCATGAAGTGCTTTGAAAGGCTGGTCATGGCTCACATCAACAGCATTATCCCAGAAACCCTAGACCCACTCCAATTATCATACCGCCCCAACAGATCCACAGATGATGCAATCTCTATTGCACTCCACACTGCCCTTTCCCACCTGGACAAGAGAAACACCTACGTGAGAATGCTATTCATTGACTACAGCTCAGCATTCAACACCATAGTGCCCTCTAAGCTCATCACTAAGCTAAGGATCCTGGGACTAAACACCTCCCTCTGCAACTGGATCCTGGACTTCCTGACGGGCCGCCCCCAGGTGGTAAGGGTAGGTAACAACACATCTGCCACACTGATCCTCAACACGGGGGCCCCTCAGGGGTGCGTGCTCAGTCCCCTCCTGTACTCTCTGTTCACCCATGACTGCATGGCCAGGCACGACTCCAACACCATCATTAAGTTTGCCGACGACACAACAGTGGTAGGCCTGATCACCGACAACGATGAGACAGCCTATAGGGAGGAGGTCAGAGACCTGGCCGTGTGGTGCCAGGACAACAACCTCTCCCTCAACGTGACCAAGACAAAGGAGATGATTGTGGACTACAGGAAAAAAAGAGGACTGAGCACGCCCCCATTCTCATCGACGGGGCTGTAGTGGAACAGGTTGAGAGCTTCAAGTTCCTTGGTGTCCACATTACCAACGAACTATCATGGTCCAAACACACCAAGACAGTCGTGAAGAGGGCACGACAAAGCCTATTCCCCCTCAGGAGACTGAAAAGATTTGGCATGGGTCCTCAGATCCTCAAAAAATTCTACAGCTGCACCATCGAGAGCATCCTGACTGGTTGCATCACCGCCTGGTATGGCAACTGCTTGGCCTCCGACCGCAAGGCACTACAGAGGGTAGTGCGTACGGCCCAGTACATCACTGGGGCCAAGCTTCCTGCCATCCAGGACCTCTGTACCAGGCGGTGTCAGAGGAAGGCCCTCAAAATTGTCAAAGACTCCAGCCACCCTAGTCATAGACTGTTCTCTCTGCTACCGCACGGCAAGCGGTACCGGAGTGCCAAGTCTAGGTCCAAAAGACTTCTCAACAGCTTCTACCCCCAAGCCATAAAACTCCTGAACAGCTAATCATGGCTACCCGGACTATTTGCACTGCCCCCCCACCCCATCCTTTTTACGCTGCTGCTACTCTGTTAATTATTTATGCATAGTCACTTTAACTCTACCCACATGTACATATTACTTCAACTACCTCAACTAGCCGGTGCCCCCGCACATTGACTCTGCACCGGTACCCCCCTGTATATATAGCCTCCCTACTGTTATTTTATCTTACTTCTGCTCTTTTTTTTCTCAACACTTTTTTTGTTGTTGTTTTATTTTTACTTTTTTTGTTAAAAATAAATGCACTGTTTGTTAAGGGCTGTAAGTAAGCATTTCACTGTAATGTCTGCACCTGTTGTATTCGGCGCATGTGACCAATACAATTTGATTTGATTTGATTTAATATCTGGCTAATTCGGAAATATTAAGTTATTTCAGAAGGAAAGTTAACTGGCTAGCGCATCATGCTTTGTGACATTATGTTAGCTAGTTATCCCTAGTTAGATAATGTGTTTTCACTTATTGTGTCTGCATGCTTGTTTCGTTCTCCCTGGTGTCAACTAGTAACCACAGCCACAAAGTCAAAATGGCTATATCATGATAAAAATTCATGAAAACAAAAATTAGCTTTTTGGACTTAATTTAAGGTTAGGGTTAGGCATAAGGTTAGCAGTGTGGTTAATGTTAAGGTTATGGTTATGTTTAAAATCACATTTTAAGAAAGGAAATTGTAGAAAGTCTTTATGAATTGTAGCTGTGGTAACTAGTGACGATCGTTCTCTCTGGTGCACTCGTTCGTTCGTGAGTTGGCTTGCGAGTTGGCTTCCGAGCATGTGCAGCAGTGGTCATTTGGGTTTTGACATTCAAAGGTAAAATAGGTGTATTTTGCTGTTGTTCAAATGCACAGATCGCTTTATATATATTCTCAAAGACACTACAGATAGTTTGAAAACTTGGCATCATATTTCTGTCATGCTGCTTTGTTGACAACTCCAACCACCTCATGCCCCGGGTATTCATCCAATCAGCTGCCGCTGCTGGTACCAAGTCGATGTGCAGAGGTACGAGGTAATTGAGGTAGATATGTACATACTGTATAGGGACGGATAACTTGGGTCAATGCAGATAGTCCGGGTTAACTATTTAACTAACTATTTAGCAGTCTTATGGCTTGGGGGTAGAAGCTGTTCAGGGTCCTGTTGGTTCCAGACTTGGTGCATCGGTACTGCTTGCTGTACGGTAGCAGAGAGAACAGTGTATGACTTGGGTGGCTGGAGTCTTTGAAAATTTTTAGGGCCTTCCTCTGACACCGCTTGGTATAGAGGTCCTGGATGGCAGGGAGTTCGGCCCCAGTGATGTACTGGTATATCGAATGTATTCAATTAATACGAATAAAAAGCGGTTTCAACTCACTATTTGCATTTGAGGTTTGGTCCAACAGAATCGGTCATATGGACACTGAAACACATTGAGACATTATTTTACTGTAATAGTGGAGAAGTTAACCTTTCTAACAATGCCTTTCTTATGTCTCAACTCCTCAAATTGCGCGCAGAGCAGACACTACTAAAACGGGAGTATCAATGAACATTGATTCTGGAAAATGTATGCTCAGTTTGTGGTACCACATATCGCTAGCAGCATTTTAGTAAAAAAAACATTATACTAGCTGTCTAGTCTGTGTTTTATAAATGTGCAATAAGCATAAAAAACAATTATATAAGAAATTGGCAACTTGTTCTAATTCTGAGAAATAAGGTAGGCCAATTGATTTCGTCATCTGAACAAAGTGGACAGGCTAGCATGCTGTTCAAACAGTTGGAGACGGACAGAAGTGTGTGTTCATAACACTGCAACTGTTCTGCCTTGTTAGCTAGCAAATAGATCCAAGTTGGCTAAACCTAAAATATAAAGATTAGCTGGCTGCTCACTAGTACGTGGGCTTGTGCTTGAGAGATTGATTATGAGACCTGTGTTCATTTTCTATAATGCCTGCTACAAGAAGTGAGTCATTATTAGTAAATGTGCGTTATGCATGGTTCTGGGTAAATTGGTAACAAAAAGGGCATTTTACTAGACAGACTTGAACACCAGATGAGTGATTATTGCAAAAAAATCAGGTTAAACTATTTTGATAAAATAATAAAATAATTAGTGGGTCTTATGGTTGTGGAAGGCCTATATTTAGCCTAGGTATAACTTCACAAGCCCTGAATTCATTTGATTATTGCTGACTGTTTGAAATGCAGTGTATTTGACCTTTAATTTTACAACAAAGCCTATTTAGAATTGAACAGGTCAGCATGGTGGATGTGTTGTTGCTTACCCTCACCACCTGGGGGCGGCCCATCAGAAAGTCCAGGATCCAGTTGCAGAGGGAGGTGTTCAGTCCCAGGGTCCTGAGCTTAGTGATGAGCTTGGAACGCTGCGCTATAGTCAATGAACAGCATTCTCACGTAGGTGTTCCTCTTGTCCAGCTGGGAGAGGGCAGTGTGGAGTGCAATAGAGATTGCGTCATCTGTGGATCTGTTGGGGCGGTATGCGAATTGGAGTGGGTCCAGGGTGTCTGGGATGATGGTGTTGATGTGAGCCATGACCAGCCTTTCAAAGCATTTCATGGCAACAGATGTGAGTGCTACATTGCGATAGTCATTTAGACAGGTTACGTTCTTGGACACAGGGACTATGGGGGCCTGCTTGAAACATGTAGGTATTACAGACTGGGTCAGGGAGAGTACGCGTCCTGATAATCCGTATGGCCCCGCGGCCTTGTGAATGTTAACCTGTTTAAAGTTCTTACTCACATCGGTTACGGAGAGTGAGATCACAAAGTCATCCGTAACAGATGGTGCTCTCATGCATGGTTCAGTGTTGCTTGCCTCGACGCGAGCATAGAAGAAATTTAGCTCATCTGGTAGGCTCTCGTCACTGGGCAGATTGTGGCTGGGTAAAGATCCTCTCACCAGGACCAATGTTATTCAAATGAGGCCTGCCTGCCTGGCTGCGTTGCTGGCAGTGCTAGACATGTGTGCATTGAGATGAAACCGTGCACAATCTATCCCGCACAAGAGATCAATAACTCAGCTAGTTAACTGGGTCATAGTGAAAATGACCTTCCCCTCTCAACCTTTCATCGTCTGCAAAGTGTGTGTAGGTTGCAAATCTCCTAACGAGTCAAGGCTTTAAGTGCACCCGATCTAATTGTGTGTAATTATTTATTGATGTGTGCTTGTGTGTTTGTGTGGAGTGTGTTGGGAGTGTGGGTGGGTGTGGGGCTGTTATCACTTAGAGCTATGGAGCTATTTACCAGCTGTGATGGTGAGTACAGCTGTATTTGTTGTTTCATGTGGCGCTGTGCGATGAGATGGATCCAGACAACATTTGTCTATTTCATATAAAGCAGCAGCAAAGAGAGTCGAGACGCCAGGCAATGGGCTGCTCCGCTCTGCTCCGCTCCTCTATGAGAGGACTCCCTGGGACACGGCTGGGAATATAACAGTCCACTAGCATCACAATCTCAGCCTCTCTCCCAATTCTTCCTGGTTCCCACAAAACGAAACCAGTGGTGATGCTTTGGCTTTAAACTAATGTCATCCACTGTAATGTTATTTTGTCTTAAGTGGCTTGAGCATTCTAAAGAGCTTGCAGCAGCCTCAAATGTTTGCTCTATCTGAAATTCAAAACCCATTTTGGGTGAAGGGATGATGTGTAGACTTGAAGGCTGTGGCCTCCATCTCCTAGGGACAGTGAAGACTGACCCATCTCTCCCCACATCCGGAACACATTACATTTACATTTACATAATTTAGCAGACACTCTTATGCAGAGAGACTTACAAATTGGTGCATTCAACTTATGATAGCCAGTGGGACAACCACTTTTTTTTTATGGGGGGGTGGGGGGGTAGAAGGATTACTTTTATACTATTCCAGGTATTCCTTAAAGAGGTAGGGTTTCAAGTGTCTCCGGAAGGTGGTCAGTGACTCCGCTGTCCTGGCGTCGTGGGGGAGCTTGTTCCACCATTGGGGTGCCAGAGCAGCGAATAACTTTGACTGGGCTGAGCGGGAACTGTGCTTCCGTAGAGGTAGGGGGGCTAGCAGGCCAGAGGTGGATGAACGTAGTGCCCTCGTTTGGGTGTAGGGTCTGATCAGAGCCTGAAAGTAAGGAGGTGCCGTTCCCCTCACAGCTCCGTAGGCAAACACCATGGTCTTGTAGTAGATGCGAGCCTCAACTGGAAGCCAGTGGAGTGTGTGGAGGAGCGGGGTGACATGAGAGAACCTGGGAAGGTTGAACACCAGACGGGCTGCAGCGTTCTGGATAAGTTGTAGGGGTTTAATGGCACAGGCAGGGAGCCCAGCCAACAGCGAGTTGCAGTAATCCAGACGACAAGTGCCTGGATTAGGACCTGTGCCGCTTTCTGTGTAAGGTAGGGTCGTACTCTGCGAATGTTGTAGAGCATGAACCTGCAGGATCGGGTCACTGCTTTGATGTTAGCAGAGAACGACAGGGTGTTGTCCAGGGTCACGCCAAGGTTCTTTGCACTCTGAGAGGAGGACACAATGGAGTTGTCAACCGTGATGGCGAGATCATGGAGCGGGCAGTCCTTCCCCGGGAGGAAGAGCAGCTCCGTCTTGCCGAGGTTCAGCTTGAGGTGGTGATCCGACATCCACACTGATATGTCTGCCAGACATGCAGAGATTCAATTCGCCACCTGGTTATCAAAAGGGGGAAAGGAGAAAATTAATTGTGTGTCGTCTGCGTAGCAATGATAGGAGACACCATGTGAGGATATGACAGAGCCAAGTGACCTTGTGTATAGAGAGAATAGGAGAGGGCCTAGAACTGAGGCCTGGGGGACACCAGTGGTGAGAGCACATGGTGCGGAGACAGATTCTCGCCATGCCACCTGGTAGGAGCGACCTGTCAGGTAGGACGCAATCCAAGCGTGAGCAGCGCCGGAGATGCCCAACTTGGAAAGGGTGGAGAGGAGGATCTGATGGTTCACAGTATCAAAGGCAGCGGATAGGTCTAGAAGGATAAGAGCAGAGAAGAGAGAGTTAGCTTTAGCAGTGCGGAGAGCCTCCGTGACACAGAGAAGAGCAGTCTCAGTTGAATGACCATTCTTGAAACCTGACTGGTTTGGATTAAGAAGGTCATTCTGAGAGAGATAGCAGGAGAGTTGGCTAGAGACCGCACGCTCAAGAGTTTTGGAGAGAAAAAAAAGAAGGGATACTGGTCTGTAGTTGTTGACATCGGAGGGATCGAGTGTAGGTTTTTTGAGGAGGGGTGCAACTCTCGCTCTCTTGAAGACGGAAGGGACATGGCCAGTGGTCAAGGATGAGTTGATGAGCGACATCATGTTGTTGTTTTCAAGTGGTGGATATGGACAATTATTATCCCCTAGGATTTTTTTCAATAGCGGTGGCAGAGGTAAGGGGGGGGGGTCTTCTTGCCAGAGATATACATCTACATTATACGTCTACATTTGAATATAGGGGAAACACTGATCAATAGACCCACATAGATCAGAAAAAACTGTTTTGGATCAGCAATCGAGGAGATATTGTTAAAATGGAGAATAGATCACCACAGAAATTATATCAAGTTATTTCTGTTTTGTCGATCACATCTGTTGATCAGTTCTGATTGAGGATTATGGATTATAAATGCCAGAGATGGAGAGAAACATCTGAAAAGAGAAGGTCTTAACAACCATGTGCAGTAGGGTTGAATGGCGGGAACCCGGTTACTGGGATTTACCGCCCAAAACCACTCCCTTTTCCCGGGATAAATAACTGCTTGAAACTGGTAAGTTATAATACATTATTTCTATGAACAGCAGTTAAATTATATGCAATGTCTAAATCTGGCTTCTCTACGGCCAGGGTGGGGACAGACGTAGCGGGTGATTTGGTCAGGCGCAGGAGGGTAAATCACAGAATAAATTGTTTATTAAAACAGCAGTATGCAGCAATGCGAAAAACACTCCAGTGCTGTAAATACAGCGCACTGGAGAAAACAAGGCACACGGGTGAATATCCTGGCGATACAAAATACAATAAAGCTCCACCGAGCTAATGTAACCTCCACAATAAACAATCACACACAAAGACAAGGGGGGCAGAGGGAATACTTATACATGTACTGATGAGGGGATATGAACCAGGTGTGTGTAATAAACAAGACAAAACAAATGGAATGATGAGATGATGAGCGGCAGTGGCTAGAAGGCCGGTGACGACGAACGACGAAGCCTGCCCGAACAAGGAGAGGAGGCAGCTTCGAAGGAAGTCGTGACAAGACAGCCCATCTCAGTATGGAGCGCACTTCACAATGCATGTAGACCTATCATCTCATCATGTTCACTTTTTTTCTTGTGACAGGTAGGCCTTAATTTGCTGCAGCGTAGCCTATGCTACAGTAATATAAAGACAAATGCGCGTCTAGTTTACCATCTCCACCTGGCTATCGGGGGTCACCTTGTTTATTAATTGTGAAGATTTTTTTTGTTTTTATTGCAGCTGCAGAGTTTTAAAACAGCCTATCACTCGAATATCATTGCTTTAAATCAGTGCATGTGCGAGCACTCTCTCGCAGTCTTTCTCTCTCTCCATCAACTCCATTCAAATTGCATCCAAAATAAATAATCGTGTTCTAGATTGATATATATCCCTATGTATAGATGTCCTAGCTGACCTCTTTCAGGTACTAAATTCAATGCAGTATTAGCCTTATATTTAGCTCATTAATGATGGGTTATGCTTAATAAGCTTCTAACTTATAGCCTCTGTCTCTTGCGCAATACACAAGCATCTGTACTCCCCTGGCCTCTTCATAAAAAACGCTCCTTAGCTCTTGGAGTCCCATGCAGGAAAAGCTAGACTAGAATAGCTTGCATTTCTTTTACCAATAGACTATTCAAAGAGGGACGCAAGCTCTTTTTTGCTGAATGTTAAATACAGCAGCCAATAGAACTCACAGGTAGTTTGAAAGAAGAGCGAACGCGCGATGATGGTAGGCTATAGCAGTTATTTATTCAGCCCCATAACCATTCAATCTTCGTGAAGAGAAGTGAAGGCCTTCTGCATCCCATTCTAGCCCTATATTATTCAAGGATATCATTAGAATGATGAAGATAAGGACAACAAAACGTATTTCATTTAACTGTTGAAAGCGAGGAAGGAATGAAGCAACAATAGAGAGAGAAATAAAAGGTAGGCTAATAACATTAGGGGAAATATTATGAAAGATATATATGCGTCAGCCTACTAATTATACAAATAGGCCCTATTATATTTCCAAATTAAAATCAAATTCGCTAGCCTATACTTGTAACTTTGTAGGCCGCATGTGCTGCACCAGAATCCCATGTTCTCTTCTGCTTTATCTTGGTTTGAACGATGTGCGTAATTTGGGTGCGTTGGGTTTCCATTCCGGTGTTGCAGAGGTGGTGCGCTCAGACCAGTGGCTCAGTAGACAGGCGAATCAGAGCGCCGAAGGGGAGCAATGGGAGGAGACGTGACATATATCATACTGTATATGTATTGGATAATGGCACAATCATTTGGGCTTTTCTGGTCTTGGGCTCATTAAATGTTGTTAATGTAGGTCTCATAAAATGTATTTAATATATGGCTCAACAGGCTCAGGTAGCATCAGGTTAGAATTTTCATACTGATCAAAGCTCTAATCAAATCCAGACATATTTATGTGCTTTATAATGCTTTTGAATGACACTTCTGGTTTTACCCGGGGGAAAAGTGATTTATTCTCGGGATGGAACATTTGTAAAATACCGGGAAAGTATTCAACCCTAATGTGCAGGCCAGAGTTTCCCGTCGTAGATTCCTGGACACATGTTGGAGTCAGTTGGATGTCCTCTCTGGCAGCCTCACAACCCTAGAGTGGCTCAAACATTCAAGGATGTTGCTTCGCTTATGGAAACAAATTGTTGTTCCATGGCTGATGTTAATGTGAAATGCAACATCTCTGTTCCGAGATGGTTATGCAAACAGTATTTGTTTCATATGATAATTGTTTTATTTGGCCAAGCCTTCCCAAGTCTCTGCTGTGGCAGTCTCACAGTCATTATTCTCTCCAGTATAATACACAGTTTGTTATTTGGGGTTTAGAGGGAACTGACCACCATCCTCTCTGTCTCTGTTAGCATGAAGTCTCAGATTTCTTTCCAAATGGCACCCTATACCCTACAGTGCACTACTTTTGACCAGATCCCTATTACCCTCTTAAAAGGTAGTGCACTAAATAGGGAATAGCATGCCATTTAGGACACAACCACAGTCTGAGTTACTCTCTACGTTGTAGGAAGCAGCAGTAGCAGTAACTCCCAGCTCTAGCAACAAACTGTGCTGCTCTGTTAGCATGTAACTCTCAGCTCAAACGCCTGAGCTAGTCTCATACATGGAGAGTAGTAGTAGCAGTAGCTCCTATCTCTAAAGCCTCAGCCTGATCTAACCTACTCTCATGTATGGGGAAAGTAGCAGTGGCAGTAGCTCCCAGCTCTTGTCTACTAGAGGCTTCACCCTAGTCCTTCACCCTGAGTGAAAAAGGGTCTCCTGATTCCTCTGTAATGGCGTTGGGGTTGGGGGGCGCTGGGAGAGGGGCATTATGTGATGTGGAGGGCTTTCTGCTGCCATGATGAATGGAGTCTAATGAACTCCCTCTCCTCAGCGTCGAGAGAGAGAGACAGACAGACACAAACTGACACATTTTCAGAACTCATTAAGCCACGGCACTGTTTGAAAACGTCAACAGAGATTACAAGAACTGTGTATGTGTGTGTATGTGCGTGTGTGACCTCCTCTGCCGCATGCAGCACTGAGAGCCCAGCCATGCTGTGTAACGTTCCCAAACTCAGTCCAGGGAGGGCTTTAGTAATTGGATTAGAGTTGGCTGGGCGGGTTTATTTCAGATTATACTGATTGTAATCCAAAGCATTTGCTTGGCCAACATGGTTAAAAGCATCAACGAACTGTGCTACATTACATGAAAACATGATGTTTGTTTTCAACCGCATTCTCCTAGAGAGACTATGGAAGGTGGTGGATGAAAAACGGAGGGAAAACGAGGCTGGTTTCAGGAATGGAAGACCTTGCGTAGACCAAATTGCCACCCTTTAAGATTATTATTCCATTGAATGGAACTCTCCTGTCTGCGTCAATTTAATTGATTTTGAAAAGCCGTTTGATGGTATAGATTGAGAGATGATGTGGAAACTTATGGCACACTATGGAATCCCACCCAAATTCATCAATATAATCAAGCACACCTACCAAGGAATGCAGTGCCAAGTCCTCCATGAGGGAAGACCATCTGAAAAGTTTGAAGTCCGTACTGGGATGCGGCAGGGCTGCTTACTCTCGCCCTTTCTCTTCCTCCAATGCATCGACTGGATCATGCAACAAACAACCAACAATAATCGAACCGGAATCCAGTGGAGCCTGACAGAACAGTTAGATCTGGACTTCGCTGATGATTTGGCAATATTAGCCCACACTCACCAGCAGATGCAGGACAAATTCCATACGCTGGAAACAACAGCAGCTACGATTGGACTCAAGATCAACCCCCTGAAAACCCAAATCATGAGGATCAACAATAAAAACAACACACCATGGAAAACAACCAACTAGAGGAGTTACACAGGCTCACTTACCTAGGAAGTGTGATAACTGTGGATGGAGGGATGGATGAAGATGTCAAAGCAAGAATTGGTAAAGCAAGAGCAACATGTACACCCTGAATAAGATCTGTAAAACCAAAAACATTGCACTTAAAAAGATCTTAAACTCAAATGTAAAATCCATCCTTCTGTACGGATGTGAAACATGGAGAAACACTATTAAAATGCTGAACAAACTACAGACATTCCGAAACTACTGCCTCAGACGCCTTCTGGGAGTCCTCTGGCCAGATACCATCAGTAACATCAAGTTGTGGGAAACTACTAAACAAGAACCAATAGAAGATCAACTCAAGAAGAGGAAATGGAGCTGGATTGGTCACACACTCAGAAGAGACAATCATTCAATCACAAAACAGGCCCTAACATGGAACCCACAAGACTAGAAAACAATGCCATAGTTCATTCTGCTATGAATTTAACCATCCTCTCTAGACATCTAGGTGTAAAAAAAAACATCTACCTAAGGTGGCAACCAAGCTTTAGGCACCGTGACCTTTCATTTTTGTTTACGAGAGCCTGTTGCTAGGGAGAGGTGTGTTAGGAGCAGAATCTGTAGGGACCAGTCACATGTTGCCTTCCACTGAGGCCCTGGGACACATAACAGCATAACATATCCCTGAGCCCTTACAGAAACGGTATCAAAACAACACACACACACACGTTTCTTTTACTATCCTTGTGGGGACCAAACAATTGATTCCCATTCAAAATCCTATTTTCCCTAACCCTAAAGCTAACCCTAACTCTAACCCTAACCTTAACCCTAACCCCTAACCCTAAACCTAACCCCTAACCCTAATTGTAACCCTAAACCTAACCCCAAAGCCTAAAATAGCATTTTTCCTTGTGGGGACTGGCGAAATGTCCCCTCTTGTCCGAATCTTCCTTGTTTTACTATCCGTGTGAGGACTAAGTTAAACCAAAAACACACACACACACATACACACACATAGAGGTGAGGGGAAGAGTGGAAAGTAACACCACAGAACTGGGTCAGTAATGTTAAAAAATTGACCTAAATTGTGTTTCCTACTCGGCATGTTAGGAGAGAGAGAGAGAGAGCACAGCTGCTTCCAATCCAACTGGAGGAGGATCTGTTCAATAGGAAGACTTAATGTCTTGGCATGTAGAATGTTCCTATGATTTGTAATAGTGCAGGGATACTATTGTGTTCTCTCAAAAAAGTTATCCTCATCTGAAAAGCACTAAACAACAGATTCTATCATGTTTAACAGAACAGCCTTAACCCTGTATACAGTAAGTTACTGTGAGATGACATGAACACACTAATGAGAAAATGAGGTTTGAGAACAGTAAAGGAATTACTGCAATCCATTGTAAGTGTATATGTGTGTTGTCTGTGTATCTACAACATATGTGTGTGTGTGTGTGTGTGTGTGTGTGTGTGTGTGTGTGTGTGTGTGTGTGTGTGTGTGTGTGTGTGTGTGTGTGTAGACTTCTATAGGTCTGTGGTCAGTGCCAGAGGTCTGTGTGTAGCCCAGTGTGTCAGGCCGTGCGTGGGTCATGCGCAGCCTCATAATAGGCCTCTGTACTGGGGAGAGGAGGGCTGGGGAGGGCTGGGAAGAGCTGTGGAGGGCTGGGGAATGTAGCTGTGGTGTGTGGGGTCAGGAGAGAGGGGATCCAAACATCTGTCTCACAGCCTGGCCCTGTCTCACTGCCGCGCCGCGCTACAGCCTTGACACACTGCCCGCTAATATACTAGCTGGCAGAACAGAGTACACACACACATACGCCTGCATTCACGCACGCACACACACACACACACACACACACTGCTGGCAGCTGCATGTACACTGCTGTTTCTGTGTCTGGTCTGCTGGTGTTATCAGATAATGATATGGCATGGTCTGTATTAATATATCCCATCTAATGAGAGGACACAGGTATCAAAGGCACTTCTACAGTATGTGGGAAGAGAGGGATTGGAGTGTTCAGAAAGAAGTGTTTACTCGTGTGGGCCTGTTAGATGTAGTTTAGGAAGAGGTAAGCAAGGCCAGGATAGATAGAGGACAACGAGTTGGGATTGGAAGGACACCTCATCTTCCGGTCCACAAGTCTGGAGTGTCTGTGTTGAAAAAAATCCTTCCATACCAGATTCATCCCCCTTTCCCCCTCCTCCTCCCTCCACTACCATTATGTTGATATCAGTCAGTTCCTCAGGAGCCTGTCATCTGTTTATTAGCACCCGATGCTCCTACACCTCAATGATAGAGAGAGCTCCATGCAGGAGGGAGATTACAGAGCACAGGAACAATGACAGGGTGTTATTTTGGGCTAAGGTCACAGGGAGAGATGCAGGGAGACAGGAGATTGTTGGAGGTAATAAATGGTGAAAGCGGAGAGAGGGAGAGAGAGAGACTGATAAATCAGACAGGCATCTGTGAGGAACGCCTCAGAGCACACGCCGTGTGACTCACAGGACCCCGCCGAAACTACACTGTCAGCACGCAAACCAGACAGGGAGGAGAAAAACTCCCAAATCAGTCGTGAACACACACATTCACACACCTACTATCACCTGCATCCCCATACGCTTTCATGCAGTCACACACAAACATTGTAGACTGTACAGGACTATGAATGTTTTGTGTACTGTGTGGATGTCTTGCCTCTCATGAGTCTTCAGCTTTGGCACTGTTAGGAAAGTGGTTCTAATCCACAGCCATTTGGGAGGAGTGTGTACTGCGCTGTGCTGTATTCGGCTGCATTTACCCACACACTTTTCATCGCCACCCCCAACCACCCAACATTACTGTAACAGACACTGCATGCAGGTGAACTGCAGGCCAGTGGTGACAGACAGACTAATGCTAGTGGGGGGATGTGTGTGTTTACTATAGATCTGGGTGATTTGTGGCTCAATTTATAATGTCACTGTGTCTCTGCCTCTCTCTTTCTCCTAGCTGGAAATAGCAGGGCTCAACAAAATCACAATCCCTCCTCGCTTACATTTGACCGAGTGCCATTAAGAGCCAATTAGAAAGCCGCAAAGGGCAAGCAGCGTTACCACGCTGTATCCAATGCCACAAATCAAAACAGGAACTTGGCAGTCGGCCAGAAATGTGCTGCTTCCAATGACTGTGTATTCTGGTTCGGCAAGACTATTTTATTTTCTTGGCGCCTCTCTCTAAGCATTTTGTGTATCCAGCTTTGGAAGTAACATTTCATCTCCTTTTTCGTCCTTTTCCTACGCACACGCACACGCATGCAAGAATGAACACACACATGCTAGCACACACACAGACACACACACACAGACACACACAAACTGCAACATTTATCTTTATATTTATACCCCATCCCCTGCAGTAAGTCTTGGAAGCTGTTGCATCAGTCTGGTCTCAGTGGCAGGCAGTATTCTCCTAGCTCTGTAGAGCTCACATGGGATGGAGGCACTTTGTTTTGTCAAAGCCTGGTCTCTGTGGAGCCTACACTAAATCAGGCACCTCTTTTCTCATCGCAGACAAATTAACCCTTGGAGACCTGTGCAGGACGGCTCTTGTACATTCTCTTTTGTCAAGTCGTGCTGTCTCTATTGATTGACCCATAGAGTTCCAGCGGACTGGTAGACAAATGGATAGATAGGCAGATACGGAAGGAGGGAAGGAGAGATAGAGATCCAGTAGAGTGAGAGAGGAAGGAGGTGGTCTGTCTGCTCTTTAGGATCAATCGGATGGTGTAGAGATAAGGCTGTGGATTACAGCTGTGTACAAGGTCTGGGCAGTCTGGGCTCCAAGGGACAAGGCTGTCTGAACAGACCAGGACATGACCCATACACTCTCACTGGCTAGAACCAGTATACTGTACTAGCCTGTAATCAAATATATAACAGCAGTCCTTTATTTATGAAGCACCTTCATAATTGCTCCAATAGCAGCTGTATTATATGTTAATGTCTTGGATTGTCTTTTATCCATGCACTTTCATAGGTGTATGGCTTTTTTCCTTGACTTGAAGTTCAAATCCATTGTGTTGGCACTGCATTATTAAGAACATGCCTTTTACCAACTCTCTAGAAGAGTGGGATCGTTTTCCATTTAAAAGTCATTCTACCAACTCTCTGCTCTTACTTACAAACCCATTCTCTCTCTCCCTCTCGCTCTCTATCACCAAACAGACTCTACATTTTCAATTCATCCCTTTCCCATCCACAGGGGAGTGTAATTTGAGTGAGGGAAGGACAAAGAGAAAAACAAACAAACAGTAGAGGGAAGCAGAGTGAGAGTGGAGCCAGAGAGGGAGAGCGAGGGGAGTTCAGATAGCCATGCCTCATTGCCAGTCTGAACCTCTGGCTCTGGGTTGCTGCCACGCTGTTTCCGCTGATTGCGATAGGAGGCTCTGCCGTTTGCTCTCCCGGATCCGTCTCTCTCCTAGCGCAGGGGGCCAAGTGAGGGGACAAGGGGAGGTCGTAGGCACCCATGGGGAACTCACAGCCCTGCCAGATTCCTGCTCTTTCTCTCTCTCTCTCTCTCTCTCTCTGACTCTCTCTACTCAGGCCAGCCTTGACCTAGACATCCTGGCCTGGCAGGACATACCTCCATCAGATCCATGAAGTTATCTAGCTAACATTGCTGAGATGGGCATAGTAAGCCACTGATTAGTAATCCGAATTTCCAGTCGTATATGACTTAGAGACACACAGTAGAAATGATGCAGCAGGCATCTGGTAGTGGTACAGTTGAAGTCGGAAGTTTACATACACTTAGGTTGGAGTCATTTAAACTCATTTTTCAACCACTCCACAAATGTCTTGTTAACAAACTATAGTTTTGGCAAGTCAGTTAGGACATCTACTTTGTGCGTGACACAAGTAATTTTTCCAACAATTGTTTACAGACAGATTATTTCACTTATAATTCGCTGTATCACAATTCCAGTGGGTCAGAAGTTTACATACACTAAGTTGACTGTGCCTTTAAACAGCTTGGAAAATTCCAGAAAATGATGTCATGGCTTTAGAAGCTTCTGATAGGCTAATTGACATAATTTGAGTCAATTGGAGGTGTACCTGTGGATGTATTTCAAGGCCTACCTTCAAACTCAGTGCCTCTTTGCTTGACATCATGGGAAAATCAAAAGAAATCAGCCAAGACCTCTGAAAAACTATTGTAGACCTTCACAAGTCTGGTTCATCCTTGGGAGCAATTTCCAAACGCCTGAAGGTACCACGTTCATCTGTACAAACAATAGTATGCAAGTATAAACACCATGGGACCACGCAGCCGTCATACCGCTCAGGAAGGAGACGCGTTCTGTCTCCTAGAGATGAACATACTTTTGTGCGAAAAGTGCAAATCAATCAACAGCAAAGAACCTTGTGAAGATGCTGGAGGAAACAGGTACAAAAGTATCTATATCCACAGTAAAACTAGTCCTATATATATCGACATAACCTGAAAGGCTGCTCAGCAAGGAAGAAGCCAGTGCTCCAAAACCGCCATAAAAAAGCCAGACTACGGTTTGCAACTGCACATGGGGACAAAGACTGTACTTTTTGGAGAAATGTCCTCTGGTCTGATGAAACAAAAATAGAACTGTTTGGCCATAATGACCATCGTTATGTTTGGAGGATAAAGGGGAACACTTGCAAGCCGAAGAACACCATCCAAACCGTGAAGCACGGGGGTGGCAGCATCATGCTGTGGAGGTGCTTTGCTGCAGGAGGGACTGGTGCACTTCATAAAATAGATGGCATCATGAGGAAGGAAAATTATGTGGATATATTGAAGCAACATCTCAAGACATCAGTCAGGAAGTTAAAGCTTGGTCACAAATGGGTCTTCCAAATGGACAATGACCCCAAGCATACTTCCAAAGTTGTGGCAAAATGGCTTAAGGACAACAAAGTCAAGGTATTGGAGTGGCCATCACAAAGCCCTGACCTCCATCCTATTGCAAATGTGTGTGCAGAACTGAAAAAGCGTGTGCGAGCAAGGAGGCCTACAAACCTGACTCAGATACACCAGCTCTGTCAGGAGGAACGGGCCAACATTCACCCAACTTATTGTGGGAAGCTTATGGAAGGCTACCCGAAACGTTTGACCCAAGTTAAACAATTTAAAGGCAATGCTACCAAGTACTAATTGAGTGTATGTAAACTCCTGACCCACTGGGAATGTGATGAAATAAATAAAAGCTGAAATAAATCATTCTCTCTACTATTATTCTGACGTTTCACATTCTTAAAATAAAGTGGTGATCCTAACTGACCTAAAACAGGGAATTTTTACTAGGATTAAATGTCAGGAATTGTGAAAAACTGAGTTTAAATATATTTTGCTAAGGTGTATGTAAACTTCAGACTTCAACTGTACATACAATACCCCATAATGACAAAGCAAAACCATTTTTTTTGAAATTTTTGCCAATTTATAATACAAAATAAACTGGAATATCACATTTACCTAAGTATTCAGACCCTTTACTCAGTACTTTGTTGAAGCACCTTTGGCAGCGACTACAGCCTCGAGTCGTCTTGGGTATGATGCTAACAAGCATGGCACACCTCTATTTGGGGAGTTTCTCCCATTCTTCTCTGCAGAGACTCTCAAGCTCTGTCAGGTTGGATGGGGAGCGTTGCTGCACAGCTATTTTCAGGTCTCTCCAGAAATGTTCTATTGAGTTCATGTCCGGGCTCTGGCTGGGCCACTCAAGGACATTCAGAGACTTGTCCCGAAGCCACTCCTGCATTGTCTTGGCTGTGTGCTTAGGGTCGTTGTCCTGTTGGAAAGTGAACCTTCGCCCCAGTCTCAGGTCCTGAGCACTCTGGAGCAGGTTTTCATCAAGGATCTCTCTGTACTTTGCTCCGTTCATCTTTGCCTCGATCCTGACTAGTCTCCCAGTCCCTGCCGCTGAAAAACATCCCCACAGCATGACGCTGCCACCACCATGCTTCACCGTAGGGATGGTGCCAGGTTTCCTCCAGACGTGACGCCTGGCATTTCAATCTTGTTTTCATCAGACCAGAGAATCTTGTTTCTCATGGTCTGAGAGTCTTTAGGTGCCTTTTGACAATTCCAAGTGGGCTGTCATGTGCCTTTTACTGAGGAGTGGCTTCTGTCTGGCCACTCTACAATAAAGGCCTGGTTGGTGGAATACTGCAGAGATGGTTGTCCTTCTGGAAGGTTCTCCCATCTCCACAGAGGAACTCTAGAGCTCTGTCAGAGTGACTATCGGGTTCTTGGCCACCTCCCTGAACAAGGCCCTTCTCCCCCGATTGCTCAGTTTGGCCGGGCGGCCAGCTCTAGGAAGAGTCTTGGTGGTTCCAAACTTCTTCCATTTAAGAATGATGGAGGCCACTGTGTTCTCGGGGACCTTCAATGCTGCAGCCATTTTTTGGTACCCTTCCCCAGATCTGTGTCTCGACACGATCCTGTCTCGGAGCTCTACGGACAGTACCTTCGACCTCATGGCTTGGTTTTTGCTCTAACATGCACTGTCAACTGTGGGACCTTTTATAGACAGTTGTGTGCCTTTCCATGTCCATTCAATTTAATTTACGACAGGTGGACTCCAATCAAGTTGTAGAAAGGATGATCAATTGAAACAGGATGCACCTGAGCTCAATGTTGAGTCTTTAAAATGTCAAAAAACCTGTTTTTGCTTTGTCATTATGGGGTATTGTGTGTCCATTTTAGAATAAGGCTATAATGTAACAAAATGTGGAAGAAGTCAAGGGTTCTGAATACTTTCTGAAGGCACTGTATATGTGCCTTGCTTTTGCTGAGTCTGGATGCAGCCTATAATTATCTGGCCCCAGATGTCCTGTGTTTAGTTCTAACCCCCCTCCCCCTGCTCTATTTCCAGACCCAACTCCATTGTGGGGGGTCAGAGAAGGACATGGTCTCCTGCATTGTCCTTTCAGAAGACCTCTGCTGTACACAGCTGGGCCTGGCTGGGTCTTGGCAGAGCTGGCACCCCTCGCTGGGTGAAATATGATGGGCGTTAGCGGGCAGGAGCGGGGGTACGGTGGGGTCGCCAGCGCTCTTGTCTCTACTAATGAGTCCCGTCTGGTGTCCAGGATGTGAAGGGGGGAGGGGGGGGTAAATCAGGACTCAATGAAAGCCATTGTAATGCCCTTAACCTGGTACTGTTTTTCCCCAGTAGTGTTTAGAACTACAGTAAACTTAATAGACTTCTCTCACAAAAGTTGTATAATTATTCTATCTGTTCAACCGACTTGCATTTGTACATCAGTCTCTACATTCCGTTGTGTGGACATTTAAGATCTGTTCCATTCACCAATGTGCATGTTTGTGGCTTTGTGTCTTGAGACACAAGACGACTTAAGAATTCATCCAGCGGCGTTCCTTCGTTCCATCCTCCATTCTGGTCACATCAGCTCATAACACATGCACATATCCTTCCTTCCCAGAGAGCTTAGTGGCTGGCAGAGTGTGTGTGTTGTCTGTGATTGATTGTCTCCTATGGAAGCGATATGTCTTCAAATAGGCGAGGGGATCCTGGCACCAGTTAATTAGTGTTGTGTGACGTGTTAGAGAGCTGGAGGTCACTACACTAATCCAGGTGCTAGTGATTACCTTCTGGTTACATATGTCAGTGCGTATGAAAGATACCTTCTGGGGCCCGCTACACACATGCCTATCACACAGTGACAGACCACTGGGCACAGACGTCAGTTCAACATCTAGTTTGATTTACATTTTGTTTAGTGAAATCAAGAAAAATTGCACCATGTCATTGGATGTAGGTAAAAAGTTGGGTGAAAAAAAGCGGAAATCCCATTACGTTGATCACTTTTTTCCACTTTGATTTAACGTCATCACATTTAATTTTTTTGTTAAAATGACTTGGAAACAACATTGATTTAACCTTTTTTTTTTGCCCAGTGGGAGTGTATGTATGCTGCTATTTTGATGATGAAGATATGCAAATATGGCCGATCCATCACTCAAACCTTTTTCTATCCTCCCTCTCTCTCTCTCTCTCTCTCTCTCTCTCTCTCTCTCTCTCTCTCTCTCTCTCTCTCTCTCTCTCTCTCTCTCTCTCTCTCTCTCTCTCTCTCTCTCGCTCTCTCTCTCTCTCTCTCTCTCTCTCTCTCTCTCTCTCTCTCTCTCTCTCTCTCTCTCTCTCTCTCTCTCTCTCTCTCTCTCTCGCTCTCTCGCTCTCTCGCTCTCTCTCTCTCTCATTCTCTCTCTCTCTCTCTCTCTCTCTCCTTCTCTCTCTCTCTCTCTCTCTCTCTCTCTCTCTCTCTCTCTCGCTCTCTCTCTCTCATTCTCTCTCTCACTCTCTCTGTCTCTCTCCTTCTCTCTGTCTCTCTCCTTCTCTCTCTCTCGCTCTCTCGCTCTCTGCAGCCGCTCCAGATAGATGATAACTTCTGTGGGCAGGACTTCAACCAGCCTTTGGGAGGGACCAGCACCATCGAGGGTCTGCCTCTGTTTGTGGACAAAGACGATGGCATGACCTCGGTGGCGGCCTACGAATACCACGGCCACACCGTGGCCTTTACCGGCACACGCAGCGGACGCATTAAGAAGGTAGGATGATGGAGGATTCTGTGTGTGTCAGTGTGTGTGTGTGTCAGTGTGTGTCTGACTGTTACTCACCTCTGGCTATGAGGATGAATCTAAAGGCTCTGTCTCATTGCTGACTCCTCTGTGCTGAGTGGGTGGATGTGATTGAGATGACAGGAGTAGCGGGTTTGTCAATCACCGGTGCTGTCGTGCTGTGAGCCATCACTGTGCCTTCTCTGGTGCTTTTCACAGAGCTCTGGAGAACAGGGGAGAACAGGGGAACAGGGGAGAAGAGGTTAGGAGAGGGGAGAACAGGGGAGGAGAGGGGAGAACAGGGAAGGAGAGGGGAGAACAGGGGAGGAGAGGGGAGAACAGGGGAGCAGGGGAGAACAGGGGAGGAGAGCATGGTTAGGTGGGACGGCTCTCAGATGGTTCCAGACTGTTAACACTGACTACAGTATAAGAAGGGCCTAAGTGGTGGGTTAGAGCTTTTGTCAGAAGCTCCATTGAAAGCTTAGAGTGAGTAGATTGTACAGTATCTTTGTTTAACGTATAAAATGATTTGTAGGTCATTTTATGTGGCGGATAATAGAGTAACATGGAATGCAACCACACATTAATACACACCAGCATGCACACCTGCATACACACTGATATACACTGAACCATTATTCAGGCACTCACGCACGCTAGTCTAGGTGTAGAACACACACACGTACACTGTGTCTCTCCTGTTTTGCCAAGTCGGCTGAAACCCAGTCCCATAGTCCTTGGTGCTGACCCCTGAGGTAGCGATAGCTAGCTAGTGGTTTGAAGCGGTGCTGTGCTGTGGGCGTCCGTCTGCAGGCTGCAGCAGGATAGCAGGCAGGATGCTGGCGGGGGATGTGGAGGCTGGGGCATATCTCAGACGGAAGATATCCCTCCCATGACCGGAATCCCATTTCCCCTCTGCCACCGACTCTTCCTGTGTGGAGGCCAAGCGCTGGGCGGTGGGGCGCAGGCTGCCGGTGTCATCACACACAGATCGATGCAGGGCTGTAGATATAGGAGCAGAGATGGTTGGCTAGCTGGCTGGAGCTAGGGAAGTATAGTCATCACCCCCCCTCCTCCTCTTCAGGAGACCCTCTCATCGCAGTCTCACCGCCTACCACCATGCCATCACAAACCGCTTCTCCTCTCTGTTTATGTCCGTGTATAAATGGCAGTCCTAATTCCATGCGGCAGAATCAATGTAATTTTCTCCTGATTTGGTTTTGTTTGTTGATTTGTTTGTTTGGCTGGTAATTGTAGTGTTGACGGTGGCTTGATGGTCAGGGACATCTGAGGCAGGCGGGAGCAGAGCAGTGCTTCTGTCTGGAGAGTGGAGAGTGTGTGGAGGGCCCCCGATCATTGCTAGCAGTTTTGTTTTATTGCTATATTCATTTGGAGTTAAACTGTGCACCGTGCCCTAATGAAATGTAAAGCTGCAGTCTATCGATGTAATTTGACCAGTGCTCCCGTTGCTGCGGATGCAAGGCCCTTATTGATTCATCTATATGAATATATAATCACAGGCGTAAATCTTAGCAGGCACGGAGGCAGCATGCGGCTGGACGTGTTCAAATGCAGCTAGTCTAGTGTTGGAGGGGGGTGTGGGACATGCCATATGATGTGTGTGTGCCTGGGTAAAGCCTCCACACACAAGTGTTCATATGGGGCTCTGTTGGCACCCACATTTGAGTGTTTGCATATGCATGTGTGTGTCTATCTGAATGTTTGTGGGGAATATAGAATGTGCTCAAACTGTGTTGCTAGTGTTGTGATCCCTCTCTGTAGTATCAGCCAGCACAGCTGGGATCACCGGGTCACTGTCTGCCATTTAATACGATTCCTCAGCTTCAGAGCTGCTGCTGCTGCTTCAAACAGACACAGGAGAGGAACACCCACATCTCCATAAAACCTGGAAAGCTCTCTCTCACACTACTTCTATTTAGAACCTGAGAAGCACCCCTCAACCCTCACAGCTCCTGCTAAATAGCCTCTCTCAGCCCTCGAAACCATTTCCACCTCCAAAAACAAAAGAGAGAGAGAGAAATAAAAAAATAACACATTTTCTCTGAGAGGGAGATCTAAGGTATACGTGGGATGATTCCATATGTTTTGTTGCCCTGATAGGCCTCTCCTCCTCTCCCTCCTACCCAAGTCAGTACTGAACGGCTGGGCCAATCTGCATAGGTGGCTGGCCTTGTTACCGTGCCGACGGGCTGAGGGGCGTGAGGCTGGGCCTGATTTGATTTGATTTGATTAGGCCCTGTTCAGTCACAGTGGCACGGCTAATCTTGAGGCAGTGAGACATGCAGAGACTTCCAATTAACAACTCATAAATTATGGAGCAAGGTTCGCTCTCTTCCATCTCTCTCCCTCCCTGGGCTGGTTATATGCACTAGGCAGTGAACACTACTTCTCCTCCTCCACAGGTATCTGGCTTGGGTCAGGATAGAGAGATAGAGGGATGAATGGAGGGATAGCCACAGCAAGGTTAGTCAGGGACTGTCTGACATGGACAGACAGGACACAGGCTCCCCAGTGGCCAGACCTTTATTGACGTAGCGCTGATGCTAATGTAATTTCTGCATCTGGGGCTTTACTGTCACTGGGAAACCAGACTAATGAAGACACATGATATCTAAGGTAATTTACCATGTAAATCCTAATTAACGATATAGCATTTGGAAACGGTGATGATGTAGTCGGCGTATTGGAAGCGCTCCAGTGATTACTGTACGGCAGCATGTGTAAATGTCAGCTAGGAGACTAATGGTGAGGAGTGTTTAAATAACGTTCGCTCTGGCTGCCAGACGTTGTCTCAATGTTAATCTGGTATATCAGGGATGTGATGAGATCACTTTCACATGATGGAGAGGAGAGGAGTTGTGATGATAGAGCTAGGAGAAGAGATTGATTCTCTCTTCTCTCACTGATTCACAGTAGGATGAGCACGAGGCAGTGTGTTCGACAGGACTAGTTCGACTGGCTGGCTCATTGTATGAGAGCCTGTTCAAGAGGCTATTATATCAGCTGCCTATGATATTACCACCAAGTGGTGAAAGTGGCTGGAGAATTAACATCCTGTCTGTAGCATTCTCTCCCTCTACTCGCTCCTCTCCTCCCTCCCTCGTTCTCTGTAGCGCGTCACCTTGAACTCCTTCTCCTCTGTGGTGGGCTGGTTGCCCACAGCCCCGGTCCTCCAGAGAATTCCCTGTCGGAATAGCATGTCTCTCTGTATCTGTGTGTGTGTGCATGCGTGTGTGTGTGTGTGTGTGTGTGTGTGTGTGTGTGTGTGCAGGAATGTGAAGCATGGGCCTACTGTCCCTCTCTCTCCCCCACACTTCTTCCACCACCACTGTTCTACATAAATCTATATATAGTCCTATCTATATCTACTCAACAAGGGAAGAGTAGAATGTCCATGCCTTTATAAAGTGCTTGCAGAGTGAACTGAATTAGAACACTACAAGTGTTTGCACTCTCGGGGCGTGGCATGGTGGTGTGCTAGGGATTCTGGATGCTGTACAGCTACAGTACTCTGTGAGGTTGGGGTATTACTTGATATACAGTGCATTAGGAAAGTATTCAGACCCCTTCACTTTTTCCACATTTTGTTACGTTACAGCCTTATTCTAAAACATTTTTTTCTCATTAATCTACACACAATACCCGATAATGAAAAAGCGGAAACAGGTTTCTTAGACATTTTGGGAAATGTATATATAATTTGGAAAGGCACAAACCTGTCTATATAAGGTCCCACAGTTGACAGTGCATGTCAGAGTAAAAACCAAGTCATGAGGTCGAAGGAATTGTCCGTAGAGCTCCGAGACAGGATTGTGTCGAGGCACAGATCTGGGGAAGGGTAACAAAACATTTCTGCAGCATTGAAGTTCCCCAAGAACACAGTGGCCTCCATCATTCTTAAATGGAAGAAGTTTGGAACCACCAACACTCTTCCTAGAGCTGGCCGCCCAGCCAAACTGAGCAATCAGGGGAGGAGGGCCTTGGTCAGGGAGGTGACCAAGAACCCAATGGTCATTCTGACAGAGCTCCAGAGTTCCTCTGTGGAGATGGGAGAACCATCCAGAAGGACAACCATCTGCTCCACCAATCAGGACTTTATGGTAGAGTGGCCAGATGGAAGCCACTCCAGATGGAAGCAACTCCTCAGTAAAAGGCACAAGGTATATGATGGACCTGGCACCGACGAAGATGGCGGCCTCGCGACTAGCTCTTTGGAAACTTTGCGGTATTTTGTTTTTTTATGTATTATTTTTTACATTATTAGCTCAGAAAGTGTTTTGTATCATTGCATACAGCTGGGAAAAACAATTGGATATCAGAGCGACGGTAACTCACCAGCATTACGACCAGGAATACGACTTTCCCGAAGCAGATCCTTTGTTTGCTCTCCCCAGGGCATCACCGGCGGAGGAGAGGCACTTGGAGCGGCTTGCTGGTTCAACTTAGGATGCGCGCACACCACCCACCGCATCCAAGTATATTACTCGCTAATGTTCAGTCTTTGGATAACAAGGTCGACGAGCTCAGGGCAAGGATGTCTTTCCAGAGAGACGTCAAGGCCTGTAACATACTTTGTTTCACGGAAACATGGCTCTCTGGGGATATTCTGTCGAAATCGGTCCAGCCAGATGTGTTCTCAGTTCATCGCCGCAGACATAAATAAATATCTCTCTGGGAAGCAGAAGGGCGGAGGTGTGTGTTTCATGATTAACGACTCATCGTGTAATTGTAGTAACATACAGGAACTCAAGTCCTTTTGTTAACCCGACCTAGAATACCTCACAATCAAATGCAGACCGTATTATCTCCCAAGATAATTTTATTCGGTTATAGATTTTAACAAAGCAAATTTGAGGACTATGCAGCCAAAGTTCTATCAACATATTGACCGTTGTACCATTGCAATTCAAACTTCCGGGATGGTTATAAGGCCCTCCCCCGCCCTCCTTTCGGCAAGTCTGACCACTACTCCATTTTGCTCCTCCCTTCCTATAGGCAGAAACTCAAACAGGAAGTACCCGTGCTAAGGACTATTCAACGCTGGTCTGACCAATCGGAATCCACGCTTCAAGATTGTTTTGATCACGCGGACTGGGATATGTTCCGGGTAGCTTGCGAAAATAATTTTGACGAATACACTGAAGCGGTGATTGAGTTTATCAGGAAGTGTATAGGAGATTTTGTGCCCAATGTGGATAGATGGCAGCATTCGCACAAAATTGAAAGCGTGAAGCTGTCAGGTCGTGTTGTAGGTGTGGTGTAGGAATCAAACGCAGGAAGCAGACTGAATTCCAAAAAGCTGTATTCCTGCCTAAACACAGGCAACAGGACGAAATAAGCCTGACAGCAAAATACGCACGAAGGCGAAAAGACAATGCGCACAAACAGGTGCGTCAGGAATAATAAGTGCACACACAAGTGCAACGAACGCTCCAGCAAACAGTGGAGAAAATAACGCTCAACCGAGCAATACACAGACTGACGGTAACAATCACACACAACACAAGACAAACACAACGAGAAACTTATAGGACACTAATTACTACAAAACAGAAACAGGTGTAGAAACAAACAGACAAAAGCAAACGAACATGAAACATCAATCGGTGGCAGCTAGAATTCCGGAGACGACGAACGCCGAAGCCTGCCCGAACAAGGGAGAGAGGCAGCCTCGGCCGAAACCGTGACAGAAGCACCACATTTAACCATGGAAAGGTGACTGGGAATATGGCAGAATATAAAACAGTGTAGCTACTGACTCCGCAAGGCAATTAAACTGGCAAAACATCAGTATAGAGACAAAGTGGAGTCGCAAATCAACGGCTCAGACACGAGACGTATGTGGCAGGGTCTACAGACAATCCCGGACTACAAAAGGAAAACCAGCCACGTCGCCGACACCGACGTCTCGCTTCTAAACAAGCTAAACACCTTCTTCGCCCGCTTTGAGGATAACACAGTGCCACCAACGCGGCCCACTACCAAGGACTGTGGGCTCTCCTTCTCCGCAGCCGACGTTAGTAAGACATTCAAGCATGTTAACCCCCGCAAGGCTGCCGGCCCAGGCGGCATCCCTAGCCACGTCCTCAGAGCATGCGCAGGCCAGCTGGCTGGTGTGTTTACGGACATATTCAATCTCTCCCTATCCAAGTCCAAGTCTGCTGTCCCCACATGCTTCAAGATGGCCACCATTGTTCCTGAACCCAATAAAGCAAAGGTAACTGAACTAAATGACTATCGCCCCGTAGCACTCACCTCTGTCATCAGGAAGTGCTTTGAGAGACTAGTCAAGGATCATATCAACTCTACCTTACCTGTCACCCCAGACCCACTTCAATTTGCTTACCGCCCCAATAGATCCACAGACGATGCAATCACCATCACACTGCACACTGCCCTATCCCATCTGGACAAGAGGAATACCTATGTAAGAGTGCTGTTCATTGACTATAGCTCACTATTCAACACCATAGTACCCTCCAAGCTCATCATTAAGCGTGAGGCCCTGGGTCTGAACCCCGCCCTGTGCAACTGGGTCCTGGACTTCCTGACGGGCCGCCCCCCAGGTGGTGAAGGTAGGAAACAACATCTCCACTTCGCTGATCCTCAACACTGGGGCCCCACAAGGATGCATACTCAGCCCCCTCCTGTACTCCCTGTTCACCCAAGACTGCGTGGCCAAGCACGCCTCCAACTCAATCATCAAGTTTGCAGATGACACAAACGAGGGCACTACGCTCATCCACCTCTGGCCTGCTAGCCTCCCTACCTCTACGGAAGCACAGTTCCCGCTCAGCCCAGTCAAAGCTATTCGCTGCTCTGGCACCCCAATGGTGGAACAAGTTCCCCACGACGCCAGGACAGCGGAGTCACTGACCACCTTCCGGAGACACTTGAAACCCTACCTCTTTAAGGAATACCTGGAATAGTATAATAGTAATCCTTCTACCCCCCCTTTACTACCACTGTTTATTGTCTAAACTAACACCTGACTTATTTCACCTGCTAGCACTGACTTATTTAAAGAAATGTACTTAATGTGATCGAGATGTAGTTGTCCCTGATTGCACTGACTTTGCTCACAGCTGCTTGTTTGAAGAAGTGTACTTACTTTGATCAAGATGTGGTTGTCCCACTGGCTATCCTAAGTTGAATGCACCAATTGGATAAGAGCGTCTGCTAAATGACTTAAATGTAAAATGTAAATGTAGTAGGCTTGATTACGAACAATGACGAGACAGCCTACAGGGAGGAGGTGAGGGCTCTGGGAGACATCGACGGGACCGCAGTGGAGAAGGTGGAAAGCTTCAAGTTATTTGGCGTACACATCACTAACAAACTTAAATGGTCCACCCACGCAGACAGTGTGGTGAAGAATGCGCAACAGAGCCTCTTCAACCTCAGGAGGCTGAAGAAATTTGGCTTGGCAACTAAAACCCTCACACACTTTTACAGATGCACAATTGAGAGCATCCTGTCGGGCTGTATCACCGCCTGGTATGGCAACTGCATCGCCCGCAACCGCAGGGCTCTCCAGAGGGTGGTGCGGTCTGCCGAACGCATTACCGGGGGCAATCTACCCACCCTCCAGGACACCTACAGCACCCGATGTCACAGGAAGGCCAAAAAGATCATCAAGGACATCAACCACCCGAGCCACAGGTGCAGGTGCATCAAAGCTGGGACCGAGAGAATTAAAAACAGCTTCTATCTCAAGGCCATCAGGCTGTTAAATAGCCATCACTAGCACACTAGAGGCTGCTGCTGCCTATTGAAATCACTGGCCACTTTAAGAAATAGAACACTATCTTGCATTACTCATCTCATATGTATATACTGTATTCTATAATATTCTACTGTATCTTAGTCCATGCCACTCTGTCATTTTTTGTCCATATATGTATATATTCTTAAATTCCATTTAAACATTTCTGGGATCTTTTATTTCAGCTCATGAAACATGAGACAAAAACTTTACATGTTGTGTTTATATTTTTGTTCAGTATATTACTCAGGTGTCCTTCAGCAGGACTGGGTGAATCTTCAGAGATTCCGGGTGTGATTGCAGAGCTAAATGTTGAAATTAGTGAGCCGCACTGGATAATGACATTTTAATAAGCAAGATGGCCGCTGATGGTTGAGATGCTGGAAGAACTTTTTCACCAAACAATGTTTCTGGACTCCATATTGCAGTGATGTCAGGTGCCATTGTCCAACATCAAGTTGTCTATTGTACACACTGGCTAATCCCTGGCATGGCGGTACACTTTGGTGTGTGTGTGTGTGTGTGTGTGTGTGTGTGTGTGCCAGAGTGCCAGAGTCTGTGCCCTGCCCCTTACCGTGTTGTTGCAGCTGTGGCCTCTTTATGTGAGGGCAGTGCCCACCTGATGCCATGCACATCTGCTGCTTCAGCAAGGGTTTACTAACCCCACACAACTGTACCTCCCTGATGTCACCCTCCAAACTTCAGACATCTGTGTGTATGTGTGTCCCGTTCCAGAGGAAGAGAAGACAGCAGCTGCAGCTAAAGCCCCCATCAACTGTTCCCCTCATCTGCCCCATCTGTCTATTATTCACAGAAGCTATGTCTGTCTGCCTGTCTGTCTGCCTGTCTGTCAGTCTGTCTGTCTGTCTGTCTGTCTGTCTGTCTGTCTGTCTGTCTGTCTGTCTGTCTGTCTGTCTGTCTGTCTGTCTGTCTGTCTGTCTGTCTGTCTGTCTGTCTGTCTGTTTGTCAGACATGTGTTACAGTGCAGCTCAGTGTTCAGTCAGCCACGGCCCGTGACATTGTAACACTCACTATTCAGCTAGCATGCTGCTACGAGAATCGGTTCAGCAAACAATAGCATGATACATATGTCAGACAGCGACACTGTTATATCCTAATGGGCCCCATTGTTGTCCTGTTATTCATTAGGCTGCCTGTGAGTATTCAGACACTGTGTCTGACAGCATTCAGTCTGGACTCAGGAGAGGAGAGCATCCCTCCCATGTTATTAACCTCAGACAGATCGATGGTGTTCCAGACAGCAGTCCTAGACGTGGTTCAGTGACTTCTGTAGTTGAGTTTGAAGTGGTATCGTCTTCATTTCTTACTTAGCCCTGAAGTTTCCATCACCAAGGGAGACATAGACATGTCGGTATGCTAGGATGATTGAACACACATATACTAATCCACGTGTCAGGGCTGAGCAGAGCAGACTAGAGCCCATTGGTGATGGAGAAGAGCCTGTAGATTCTCCACTCCATGGCTGTGTGATTATCAAGTACGCATCGCATGTCTGGAGAAGTTTCTGCAATCAGAACACTGGGGCACTTGAACACACACATACACGCACACGCATGCACACACAGTCTTGTATAACTAACCTTGTGGGGACACACAATTCAGTCCCATTCAAAATCCTATAACCTAACCCTATGTCACGAATGTCAGTGTAATGCGGTGGAAGAAGTCAGGCGCAGGACACAGAACTCTAAGAGACGTACTTTACTAAACGAAATAAAGAACACAACACAGAAAACCTCCACACAGGGAAGAACTAACCCGCTCACCAACGACACACGTAACAATAAACAATAACACACAAATTCCAAATGAGAGACAGGGGTAAATATAGGGAATACAATCAAACATAATGGGGAACAGGTGTAAACAATAAAGACTAAACTAGACAAACACCGAAACATCGATCGGCAACAGCTAGTACTCCGGGGACGACGAACGCCGAAGCCTGCCCGAGCATGGAGGAAGAGCAGCCTCGGCTGAATCCGTGACAGTACCCCCCCCCCCCCCCTTGGCCGACCCCGGCCTCGGGGATGGCCAGGAGGACGCGGAGCAGGGCGAGTCGGATGACTCCGGTGGAAATCCCTCAACAGGGAGGGATCTAGGATGTCCCTCCTAGGGACCCAGCACCGTTCCTCCGGACCATACCCCTCCCACTCCACGAGATACTGCAGACCCCCCATCCGACGCCTCGAATCCACGATGGAACGGACTGAGTACGCCGGAGCCCCCTCGATGTCTAGTGGGGGCAGAGGAGCCTCTCGTATCTCATTCTCCTGGATTGGACCAGCTACCACCGGCCTGAGGAGAGACACATGGAACGAGGGGTTAATTCGGTAATTAATGGGCAGTTGTAACCTATAACATACCTCGTTCAATCTCCTCAGGACTTTAAATGGCCCCACAAACCGCCGACCCAGCTTCCGGCAGGGCAGGCGAAGGGGCAGGTTTCGGGTCGAGAGCCAGACCCGATCTCCCGGTGCATAAACCGGACCCTCACTGCGGTGGCGATCGGCGCTTGCCTTTTGCCGTCTGATAGCCCGCTGCAGATGGACATGCGCAGCGTTCCATGTTTCCTCCGAGCGCCGAAACCACTCATCCACCGCAGGAGCTTCGATCTGGCTCTGATGCCAGGGTGCCAGGACCGGCTGATAACCCAACACACACTGAAAAGGCGTAAGATTAGTAGAGGAGTGGCGGAGTGAGTTTTGGGCTATCTCTGCCCAGGGGATATACCCCGACCACTCCTCCTGCCGGTCCTGGCAATAGGACCTCAGAAACCTACCCACATCCTGGTTTACTCTCTCCACCTGCCCATTACTCTCAGGGTGAAAACCCGAGGTAAGGCTAATCGAGACCCCCAAACGTTCCATAAACGCCCTCCAAACTCTAGAGGTGAACTGGGGACCCCGATCAGACAGTATATCCTCAGGCACCCCGTAGTGCCGGAAAACGTGAGTAAACAGGGCGTCGGCCGTTTGTAGGGCTGTAGGAAGACCTGGAATAGGAATGAGACGGCAGGCCTTAGAAAACCGATCCACAATGACCAAGATTGTGGTATTCCCCTGGGAGGGGGGAAGGTCCGTGACAAAATCCACCGATAGGTGATACCACGGCCGTTGTGGAACGGGTAGAGGTTGTAACTTCCCTCTCGGCAGGTGTCTAGGCGCCTTACACTGGTCGCACACCGAGCAGGAAGAAACGTAAACCCTCACGTCCCTAGCTAAGGTGGGCCACCAGTACTTCCCGCTAAGGCAGTGCACTGTCCGACCAATACCAGGATGACCTCGAGCGGCACGTACCTCCGCCCCTCTGGACACTCTGGGGGAGTAGGGTCGGCACGTTACGCCCGCTCGATCTCCGCTTCGACCTCCCACACCACCGGTGCCACTAGACAAGACTCCGGAAGTATGGGAGTGGGCTCAATGGACCTCTCCTCTGTGTCATATCGTCGGGACAGGGCGTCTGCCTTAGCGTTCTGTGACCCTGGTATATAAGTGAGCTTAAATACAGACCGGGCAAGAAACATGGACCACCTACGATGGTCAGTCAGAATGAGAAAAAGGTGTTTAGCCCCCTCAAGCCAATGTCTCCACACCTTCAGGGCTTGAACCACCGCTAGCAGCTCCCTGTCCCCCACGTCATAATTGCCTTCCGCCGGACTGAGCTTCTTAGAATAGAAAGCACAGGGGCAGAGTTTTGGAGGCGTGCCCGAGCGCTGAGACAGTATAGCACCGATCCCTGCCTCGGACGCATCCACCTCCACTTGGAACGCCAAAGAGGGATCCGGATGTGCCAGCACCGGAACCAAGGTGAACAGGTCCTTCAGATGTCTAAACGCACTGTCCGCCTCAGCCGACCACTGCAAACGCACCGGGCCCCCCTTTAGCAGGGAGGTGATGGGAGCTGCTACCTGTCCAAAACCCCGGATAAACCTCCGGTAGTAATTGGCAAAACCCAAAGACCGCTGCACCTCCTTCACCGTAGTGGGAGTCTGCCAATTACGCACGGCTGAAACGCGGTCAATCTCCATCTCCACCCCTGACGCGGACAACCGATTTCCCAGGAAGGAGATGGACTCCTGGAAAAACAGACATTTCTCCGCCTTCACATACAGGTCATGCTCCAACAGTCTACCCAGCACCCGACGTACCAGGGACACATGCTTGGTTCGTGTAGCGGAGTATATTAGAATGTCATCAATATACAGCACTACACCCTGTCCATGCAAATCCCGGAAAATCTCGTCCACAAATGATTGGAAGACTGAAGGAGCATTCATTAAGCCGTATTGCATGACGAGGTACTCATAGTGACCCGAGGTGGTACTGAATGCTGTCTTCCACTCATCTCCTTCCCTAATGCACACCAGGTTGTAAGCGCTCCTGAGTTTTGTGAAGAATCGCGCCCCGTGTAATGACTCCGTCATACTAGCAATCAGAGGGAGAGGATAGCTGTATTTAATTGTAATCTGATTGAGACCACGGTAATCAATACACGGGCGTAAACCCCCATCCTTCTTCTTCACAAAAAAGAAACTTGAGGACGCAGGGGAAGTGGACGGCCGTATGTATCCCTGTCTCAGAGATTCGGTGACGTATGTCTCCATAGCTGCCGTCTCCTCCTGAGACAGAGGATACACATGACTACGAGGACGCGCAGCGCCTACCTGGAGGTCTATCGCACAATCCCCCTGTCGATGAGGTGGTAATTGAGTCGCCTTCTTTTTACAGAAGGCGAGTGCCAAATCGGCATACTCAGGAGGAATGTGCATTGTGGGAATTTGGTTCGGACTTTCCACCGTCGTTGCCCCTACGGAAACACCTACACACCGCCCGACACACTGATCAGACCATCCCTTGAGAGCCCTCTGTTGCCATGAAATGTTAGGGTCATGAGATGTTAACCAGGGAAGCCCCAACACCACGGGAAACGCAGGAGAGTCAATCAAATACAACTGTATAATCTCCTCATGGCCCTTCTGCGTCTTCATCTTAAGTGGCGCTGTGACCTCCCTAATCAATCCCGATCCCAAAGGGCGGCTATCTAAGGCATGGATGGGGAAGGGCACATCAACTGGTACAATAGGGATCCCTAACTTATATGTGAACCGGCGATCGATAAAATTCCCAGCTGCACCTGAATCTACTAGCGCCTTATGCTAGGAGTGAGAAGAAACCTCGGGAAACACAACTTTAATACACATATGTACAACAGAGAGCTCTGGGTGAGTTGGGTGCTTACTCACCTGGATTGACTCATCAGTACATTGCGTACTGCCTCGATTCCTAGGAGACCCTCCCCAGCACCGAACCGCAGTGTGTCCTCTGCGGCCACAGTTGGTGCAGGGGACGGCCTCTCTCCTGGTCTCTCTCTTAGTCTCCCTAGCACCAGCACCCCCGAGCTCCATAGGGCTCGGCTCGGAAGTGCTGGGGGATGGAATGGACGGCCCCAACTCCGGACGCCCGCGGGTAGCCAACAGGGTATCTAGGCGAATCGACATGTCCACCAGCTGATCGAAACTTAGGTTGGTGTCCCTGCAGGCCAACTCTCGACGAACGTCCTCCCTTAGGCTGCACCTCTAGTGGTCGATGAGGGCCCTCTCATTCCATCCCGCATTGGCAGCCAGAGTCCGGAAATCCAGTGCGAACTCCTGCGCGCTCCTCTTCCCCTGTCTGAGGTGGAACAGACGCTCACCCGCCGCCTTCCCATCTGGGGGATGATCGAACACTGCCCTGAAGCGGCGGGTGAACTCCGCATAGTTTACTGTAGCGGCATCTATTCCCCCCCACTCGGCGTTGGCCCACTCCAGTGCCTTGCCGGACAGACAGGAGATGAGGGCGGACACGCTCTCGTATCCCGAGGGCGCCGGGTGGATGGTTGCCAGGTAGAGTTCCACTTGGAGCAGGAAACCCTGACACCCGGCCGCGGTGCCATCATAAGCCCTCGGGAGCGAGAGCCGAATCCCACTGGACTCCAGAGGTGAAACGATGGGTATGGCTGATGGTGGTGGTATCATTGGAGGAGGTGTGGGCAAACCTCCTCTTTCCCATCGCCTCAAAGTGTTCATCACCCCTTCCATGGCGGTGCCAAGATCCTGGATCATAGCCGCCTGTTGTAAAACGCGCTCCTCCAGTGATCCCGTTGGCACCGCCGCTCCTGCTGACTCCATGTCGTGGTGTGTTATTCTGTCACAAATGTCAGTGTAATGCGGTGGAAGAAGTCAGGCGCAGGACACAGAACTCTAAGAAACGTACTTTACTAAACGAAATAAAGAACACAACACAGAAAACCTCCACACAGGGAGGTACTAACCCGCTCACCAACGACACACGTAACAATAAACAATAACACACAAATTCCAAATGAGAGACAGGGGTAAATATAAGGAATACAATCAAACATAATGGGGAACAGGTGTAAACAATAAAAACTAGACAAACACCGAAACATCGATCGGCAGCAGCTAGTACTCCGGGGACGACGAACGCCGAAGCCTGCCCGAGCAAGGAGGAGGAGCAGCCTCGGCTGAATCCGTGACACCCTAACCTTAACCCTAACCCTAACCCTAGCTCCTAACCCTAACCCTAAACCTAATTCTAACCCTAACACTAATTCTAACCTTAACCCCAAACCCCGTAGAAATAGAATTTTAACTTGTGGGGACTAACAAAATGTCCCCAGTTTGTCAAATGTTTGTTCATTTACTATTCTTTTGGGGAATTCTGGTATAGTAAAACATGTCCACACACACACACACACACACACACACACACACACACACACACACACACACACACACACACACACACACACACACACTAAAACTCTCAGTGAGCCTGCCTTTAAGTTGTTTCCAACCTCCCCTCAGCTCTGGTCCAATCAGTCTATTTGAATGTCAGTCCATAAGTTAGTGTCTGTCTGTCTGTTGGTGGTTTTCCACAGTGTTAGGTATCAGGTGGAGTTAAAGGTCGTGCAGTTCACACAGCTCCCTTCACCTCCACACTTTCAACTAGCTCTGGCCTTTGATCTGCTCTGCCTGCCTGCCTGGCTGCCTGGTGTGAGGATTAATTGCCTCTCGATTGGATGGAAAGGAGAGAGAGTGTGTTGCTCTGTTCTGCTCTGCTCTGCTGTGTTCTGTTCTGCTCTGCTCTGTTCTGGTCTGTTCTGCTGTGTTCTGTTCTGCTCTGTTCTGCTGTGTTCTGTTCTGCCCTGTTCTGCTCTGTTCTGCCCTGTTCTGCTCTGTTCTGTTCTGTTCTGCTCTGTTCTGCTCTGTTCTGTTCTGTTCTGTTCTGTCCTGCTCTGCTCTGCTCTGCTCTTTGTGTCAAAAGACACAGCCTGGAGACATTCAAAACACGTCCATAAACGGTAGCCTTTGCTGGCTGAGGCTTTTTTTCATCTTTCAAAGTTTTTCCACAGCACTGGAGGAGGGCTGGCTGATTTAGCATTCCTCTGCAACAGAGAGAGAGAGAGAGTGAGGGAGAAGAAGAGAGAGAAACTGGGTGAAGAGAACACATTTAAAGATAACCAGAGGTAGTGTAATTCTCCCATCTGTTGGCCCTGTATGTGCCAAGAAGCTCTATTGTTCCTGAGACACTGAAGGCGTTAGATTACTGAGCCTGATATCACAGTGCCACTCTCAGCCTCTCCATGGCTAAAAGAACAAGCGTTTTCAGCTCCCCTCTCTCCTCCCCCCTCCCCCCTCCCCACCAAACAAGGCTTTACTCCCCAGGCTTTTGGTTCCATTGTGGGGGGAACAATGCATTACAGCGGAAAGGCAAGCGACTGGTGCGGTGAGTGTAATCTCCCTGTGTTGTGTTGTGTTGTTCTGTGCTTTGTGGAGAGGAGGAGAGCGAGTCAGAGCAGGCATGGGGACTGAGGCGGACGGCGGGGCTATGCTGTGGCCTCTTCTCTGCTTAATTGAAGCGTAAAGAGACTTGGCAGGCTTCCTGACACAGCCCAGTCATGTGGGGGGTAGGATAGGGGGTGAGGGGGGTGGCTGGGGGGAATGTAGAGTACTGTATAGAGCCCCCTCCCTCTCCTCTCTGCTCTGCTCCTCCCATCTGGGCCACCCTGAGCTCACATGGTGGGCCACAGTCTTAACGCGACGGTGGGGGTGGTTCTGTTCTGTGTGGGCCCCACAATGTGGGGAGTTTATGGGTTGTGGTTTGATTTGGTTGGAGAGGAAAGGGGGGGTTGAGACTGAGCCACCCAACCTCCCCTCTCTCTCTCTCTGGGCTGAGTTAGGATCAACACCCCTCCTCTCTCTGTGGAGCATGCAGGATTGAGTCTGGCCATGCAGGATTGAGTCTGGCCATGCAGGGCTGAGTCTGGCCATGCAGGGCTGAGTCTGGCCATGCAGGGCTGAGTCTGGCCATGCAGGGCTGAGTCTGGCCATGCAGGGCTGAGTCTGGCCATGCAGGGCTGAGTCTGGCCATGCAGGGCTGAGTCTGGCCATGCAGGGCTGAGTCTGGCCATGCAGGATTGAGTCTGGCCATGCAGGGCTGAGTCTGGCCATGCAGGGCTGAGTGTGGCCATGCAGGGCTGAGTCTGGCCATGCAGGGCTGAGTCTGGCCATGCAGGGCTGAGTGTGGCCATGCAGGGCTGAGTGTGGCCATGCAGGGCTGAGTCTGGCCATGCAGGGCTGAGTCTGGCCATGCAGGGCTGAGTCTGGCCATGCAGGGCTGAGTCTGGCCATGCAGGGCTGAGTCTGGCCATGCAGGGCTGAGTCTGGCCATGCAGGGCTGAGTCTGGCCATGCAGGGCTGAGTCTGGCCATGCAGGGCTGAGTCTGGCCATGCAGGGCTGAGTCTGGCCATGCAGGGCTGAGTGTGGCCATGCAGGGCTGAGTGTGGCCATGCAGGGCTGAGTCTGGCCATGCAGGATTGAGTCTGGCCATGCAGGGCTGAGTCTGGCCATGCAGGGCTGAGTCTGGCCATGCAGGGCTGAGTCTGGCCATGCAGGGCTGAGTCTGGCCATGCAGGGCTGAGTCTGGCCATGCAGGATTGAGTCTGGCCATGCAGGGCTGAGTCTGGCCATGCAGGGCTGAGTCTGGCCATGCAGGGCTGAGTCTGGCCATGCAGGGCTGAGTCTGGCCATGCAGGGCTGAGTCTGGCCAGCACGCTGACAGATGGAGGCCCTCTGATTCCCCAATGGCCCTCCTCCAGACAGCAACAATATACACGACCACATCAGAGCTACATGTGCCCATACAGTACACAAACACACACAGATTATAAACTTGACTTGACTTGATACCCCACAGTTCACAAGATCAATTAATGTACTCCCCAGTCCCTGTTTCATATCGAATCGCACTTGCCACCTATTTTACCTGTCTGTGAATATTCACATGGCTAGTTTGTAAATGTAGTGTACAGATTGTTTGCCTGCAGTGTTTGTGAATTAATCATGGTTGGCCACCATGTTAACCCTTTACACTCGTGGGAATTGGCCTATATGGAAGGGCTAAATTGAAATGTTTTATGACACTTAATGACTTTATTGACTCTTCAACTATCAGGTACTTTTTTGAGCTCTCCTGCTGTGCCATCGGGGAACTAGATCCTGCATCTCCGCCATCACACAATAACTGTTGTTGTTTATGCAATCCAAAAACGGCCCATTATAAATCGTAATCTGGTTCAGGTGGGCATGATTTGAAAGCTTGTTCTATTGCCAACATGACTAGCTAAGTTATAAAATAAGATCTTACAGGCTTTCACAAGGCAATTCAGAGAAACAGATTATAATGTTGGTGCGCATAGAAGTACACATTTGGACTGTGTTTGGCTTGCTTTTATGATATCAAAGTGATATTTATTATATTCTTCAACGTCTCATCTTTCAAAATACATACACTTAATTTAGAGCATTTCCCTCACTAAGAAAACAAAACATTTGCAAAAGTTGCCCCATTACCGGGAGGGATAGGTTCATAACGGCTGTCAGTCAAAACCCATACAGCGCTGTGAAGCGCAGAGCCAGAGCTCTGACGTAATGTATAGCATGTTACTGTACAGCCACTAGGGTTGAATATTTTCCCGGTATTTTACAAATGTTTCATGCCGAGAATAAATCACTTTTCTCCCGGGTAACCCGGTATTTCCCGCCCAAACTGGAAGTGTCATTCTAAAGCATATAAAGCATATTAATATGTTTGGATTTGATTAGAGCTTTGATCGGCATGAAAATGCAAGTCTGATGCTACCTGAGCCTGATGAGCCATACATTAAAGACATTTTATGAGCCCAAGCCCAGAAAAGCCCAAATGATTGTCCCGTTATCCAATACAGCATATACTGTATACTGAACAAAAATATAAACGCAACATCCAACAATTTCAAAGATTTTACTGAGTTACAGTTCATATAAGGAAATCAGTCAATTGAAATAAATTCATTAGGCTCTAATCTATGGATTTCACATGACTGTGAATACAGATATGCATCTGTTTGTCACAGACACCCACCCAAAAAAGTAGGGGCTTGGATCAGAAAACCAGTCAGTATCTGGTGTGACCACCATTTGCCTCATGTAGCGCGACACACATATATATATATATATATATGATATAATGCCATTTAGCAGACGCTTTTATCCAAAGCGACTTACAGTCATGTGTGCATACATTTTTACGTAGGGGTGGTCCCGGGGATCGAACCCACTACCCTGGCGTTACAAGCGCCATGCTCTACCAATTGAGCTACAGAGGTCCATATCCTCCGCATAGAGTTGATCAGGCTGTTGATTGTGGCCTGTCGAATGTATTCCCACTCCTCTTCAATGGCTGTGTGAAGTTGCTGGATATTGGCGGGAACTGGAACACGCTGTCATACACATTGATCCACAGCATCCCAAACGTGCTCAATGGATGACATGCAGGCCATGGAAGAACTGGGACATTTTCAGCTTCCAGGAGTTGTGTACAGATCCTTGCGACATGGGACCGTGCATTATCATGCTGAAACATAAGGTGATGGCGGTGGATCAATGGCACGACAATGGGCCTCAGGATCTCATCACGGTATCTCTGTGCATTCAAATTGCAACAGAAAACATAAAAGCCCATAGATGTGGCAATCCTCTCTTGGGTAAATAAATGAAACAAGCTCCAGTAAGCTAATATTTTTGAGTGTGGACTATATTACTGTACTGTATTGTATTATACTGTATTATATGGACTGGAATTACGCACCTTCTTTAAACCATGAAGCGAACCATGAGAGAACATGTGATGTTGATGCTGTACATGTGGGCTACAAAGTTACAATTATAGGCTAGCAAATTTGATTTTAATTTTGAAATATAATTGGGCCTATTTAAATGTTTATAATTAGTAGGCTGACACATACAGTACCTGTCAAAGGTTTGGACACACTTAATCATTCATGGGTTTTTCTTTATTTTTACTATTTTCTACATTTTAGAATAATAGTGAAGACATCAAAACTATGAAATTACACATATGGAATCATGTAGTGACCAAAAAAGGGTTAAACAAATCCAAATATATTTTATATTTGAGATTCTTCAAAATAGCCACCCTTTGCCTTGATGACAGCTTTGAACACTCTAGACATTCTCTCAACCAGCTTCATTCCTTCCTCACTTTCAACAGCTAAATGAAATAAGTTGTGTTGTCCTTATCTTCATCATTGTAATGACCTGTTTGAATAATATTAGAATAAGATGCAGATGGCTTTCACTTCTCTTCACCAAGATTGAATTGTTATGGGTGACGGGTCTGAATAAAGAACTGCTATAACCTACCACCATCACGCGTTCTCTCTTCATTCAAACTCCCCGTGAGTTAAATTGGCTGCTGTATTTAACATTCAGTCTATTAGTATAAGAAATGCAACAAAAAAAATGTCCAGCAAGCTATTCTAGTCTAGCTTTTCATGGGACTCCAAGAGCTAGGAAGCATTTTTTTAAGGAGAGAGGCCAGTGGAGAGCAGGTGCGTATTGAGCAAGAGAGAGAGGCTATAAGTTAGAAGCTTATGCATAACACATCATTCATTACCTAAATATATGGCTAATACTGCATTGCATTTATTACCTGAAAGAGGTAGGTTAGGACATCTACATATATAAATATTGAACAGGACTATCTATTTTGGATGCAATTTGAATGGAATTGATGGAGAGAGAGAAACATTGCAATAGAGTGCTCGCATATGCACTGATTTAAAGCAACGATATTCAGTGATAGACTGTTTTAAAACTCTGCAGCTGCAAAAAAAAACTAAAAATACTTTACAATTACAACATAAGGTGACCCCCGAAAGCCAGATGGAGATGTGTAAATTAGACGAGCATTCTACAGAAAATGTAGGCCTACCTGTCACTAGAAAATGCTTTGCCATGATGAGATGGTACATGCATCGTGAACTGCGCTCCATACTGAGATGGGCTGTCTGTCCCCACCCTGAGCGTTGATGATTGATCATGCAGATGGCAGAGACAAGGCCATTGAGAAGCCAGATTTAGACATCACATATCATTTCCTCTCATGCTGTTGATAGAAATAATTTATAATAATTTACCGGTTTCTCACAGTTATTTATCTCGGGAAAAGGGAATGGGGTTGGACGGTAAATTTCGGTAACGTTCCAATTTAGGTGCTTATTACTGCCCAAATTTGCAATTTTCAACCCGTATATGGGTACGGAGTGTAAATGGCTACATGCCAAATGCAGTCAAAAATGTGTGTTTTATTTTCCTGTGTTTTATATATATTTCCACTAGGAGGTTGGAATAATACTGTGAAATTGTGAAAATTATGATAATGTCCTTTTAGTGTAAGAGCTGTTTGAAAAGTCCGCCTGAAATCTCAGCCTGTTTTAGTGGTATGGAGCATTGGCCTGCCTGGTGACATCACCAGATGGTAAATTAGTTAAGAGACCAATAAGAAAGTTCCAAAACTCTCTGCCAATAACAGCTAGTTTTCAGTTTTCCCCTCCCCACTCAGATCACTCCCAGACAGTCCTATCAAAATTCTTGAGAAATTGCTCTATGCTAATAAGTTATTTTGGTTTATTTTTGACCATTTTAATTGAAAACAATCACAGTAAGGTACTTAATTGTTACCCAGAAATGAATTGATATTTAGATAAAAACGTCTGCATTGGACCTTTAATGCATGGTCACAGTAAGTGCATCTGATTTAGTCTGTATGTGTGTGAGAGTCAGTCCCTGAATCTCTCCGGTTGTCTGTGTGTCTTAATGCATGTCTACATACATATGTGTGTGTCTACAATATCCATATGTGTGTCTCAGGTGTCAGCTCCATGCTCCCCTCCCACCCCCTCCCTCTCTGACTGGGATTAGTCCACTCAGGCCTGTCAGTAGGCAGCTGTGGGACTGCATGGGGCTGTACAGCTGTGTGTGGAGCTGAGGGTGTGTATGTGTGTCTGTGGAGGGAAAGAGAATTGGGCCACTCCTGGTCACCATCTGAGCCAAGCACGAGTTGTTTTGGCTTTGATATCACAGAGGGGCCCTTTGTGCTGTGGGGTGAGAAGCGGTCAAAAACAGGGAGTGTGTGTCTGTGTGTCTGTGTGTGACTGTGAGTGTATGCAAGTGTTAATGTGTGTGTTAGTGTAATACGACATTCAGGCTGCTCAGAATGTATACAACCATTATGTTGAGGATCTAATCTACACCATGTCTCAAACTGAGGGATTTCTCTAGAATGACAGTTTTCTCAACTCTATAGGTTCTCATGTAAACGTAGGCAGTGGTTTTATGGCTTATCAGTGCTGTAGTCTGTAGTGCCCATTGTGTTGACTGATCATTGACTCTCTGCATTCTGGGAAATAGGAAGTTCTCTGAGGGGTTGAACAGTGCAGCTTATGACCTATGACATCAACACAGGCTCTTGCTCTCTCTCTCTCTCTCTCTCTCTCTCTCTCTCTCTCTCTCTCTCTCTCTCTCTCTCTCTCTCTCTCTCTCTCTCTCTCTCTCTCGCTCTCTCTCGCTCTCTCTCTCTCGCTCTCTCTCGCTCTCTCTCTCTCTCTCTCTCGCTCTCTCTCGCTCTCTCTCTTGCTCTCTCTCTCTCTCTCTCTCTCTCTCTCTCTCTCTCTCTCTCTCTCTCTCTCTCTCTCTCTCTCTCTCTCTCTCGCTCTCTCTCGCTCTCTCTCTCGCTCTCTCTCGCTCTCTCTCTCTCTCTCTCTCTCTCTCTCTCTCTCTCTCTCTCTCTCTCTCTCTCTCTCTCTCCTCTCTCTCTCGCTCTCTCTCGCTCTCGCTCTCTCTCTCGCTCTCTCTCTCTCTCTCTCTCTCTCTCTCTCTCTCTCTCTCTCTCTCTCTCTCTCTCTCTCTCTCTCTCTCTCGCTCTCTCTCGCTCTCTCTCTCGCTCTCTCTCGCTCTCTCTCTCTCTCTCTCTCTCTCTCTCTCTCTCTCTCTCTCTCTCTCTCTCTCTCTCTCTCTCTCTCTCTCTCGCTCTCTCTCTCGCTCTCTCTCTCGCTCTCTCTCTCTCTCTCTCTCTCTCTCTCTCTCTCTCTCTCTCTCTCTCTCTCTCTCTCTCTCTCTCTCTCTCACTCACTCACTTTCTCACACACACACACACAAACACTCACACACTCACACACACACCCACACACACATATCCACATATCCTCAACACACCTGTCTTCCCTCCTCCTCTCTCCATTCATCTGTATCCTCAGTCAGTAGTGTGATGTGTTTTGGGCTCCATGTCCCTCTCTGCCTGCCCTACATTTATCCATCCTCTCACGCCTCTTCATTGTGCTTCTCCTCTGTTTAATGTGGGATAGCGAGGAGCGGCAAGAGAGCAGCAATGGGTTTGCCACTCCTTTGATGAAACATAACACAGGGGTTAATCCAGCAGATTAAAGCCCATTTGAAAGCACTGAAATGAATGGATAATAGTTAGTGCTCTGATACATTTGAAAGGGTGGATTAAACATCTCTAAAAGCCCAGCTTAAAGAGACTCTGAAAGTCACATGCAAGGTTAATTGTTTTCCAGTGAACGTTCCGCCATCTCCATGTTAAAACCTGGATCAATATGGAGAAACTGTGAAGATAGCATTGTGTTGCTGATGCTACTTGGTGAAATGCTAAATTGCAATATGGCTTTGGGAGATGGATGTATTGTGTTCAGATACTCAGATGTCGGTGGTTTGACTACAGGGCCATACCCCTATAGTGTTCTGCATAGGATTTCTCAGCATGGTGTGAATGGTACATTTTAACCCCAAGAGGAGGAGATGGAAAGCTTCTGCTATTGGATGGGCTTATGCGTTTGACTGTAATGCCAATAAACCTAGTGCCCTATTTAATCTTTCTCACACACAGGGTCTAAGGCCTGTCACGGAGGTGGCTGTGTTACCCACCAAACTCACCCTAGAATGTCCACTTCCTCTTCAATGGAAAATGTCTGCACCCTCTCTCACTCCTCCTCTGGCCTCCTGATTCCTACGTCATTAAGAGTTGTTAATGCATTTAGCTCTGGTGACCACCCCACTGTCAACTCTGCTATGACATGCAATGTGTGTGCCAGAACACATCACAGACTTACTATGTGACCATCTGCATGTAATCATATTACCACACACACACACACACACACACACACACACACACACACACACACACACACACAAACACAACACAACACAACACTGTCTAGGCACGCATGGTATGAATGAAACACAACAACATACTCTGTCCATGACATGAACACTTCAGTGGCAGCTGACATGTCTTGCTGATAGTAACTCCTTCTGTTGGCATGCAGTAAAGCTGAATGGACAGACTGACAGTTATACAGACAGAGAGGGAGACCCCTAGTAGCCCCCCTTCCCCAAAGACCATCTGCCCATTCTGGAGACCGCAACCTGAGACAAAAGGCAGGACAGAGGGAGGAGAGAAGAGTAGGACACTCCCCATGCACTCCTGTGCCAAGCCAAACAGCCCACTGAGCCCGCTGGTCGTGTGTCTGGGTGCCAGCGTGTGTGCCAGCGGCTTTACGCCCAGACAATGGGCAGAGAGACATAGACAGAGAGAGAGGGATTAGGAAGGAAAGAAGTTGAGTGACGGAAGGATAACTGATTATTGGATGGCATGTGACTTGAGGTCCTGAAGGTGTGACATTGGTTTGAGTCTGACCCAGGCCTGCCTCTCTAATATTGCCTCCACTGCTGGGCTGGGCAGGCCTCCCCACCATGCCCTCTGGCCTGGCTGCATGTAACCACACAGCCATCTGACACACCAACCAGGGACACATCAATCAGGTCTAATACAAACACTACACTCTTAGAAGAAAACATGCTATTTATAACCTAAAAGGGTTCTTCGGCTGTCCCCATAGGAGAACCCTTCGAAGAACCCTTTTTGGTTCCAGGTAGAACCATTTTGGTTCCAGGTAGAACTCTTTTTGTTTCTATGTAGAACCCTTTCCCCAGATGGTTCTACATGGAACCAAAAAGAGTTCCACCTGGAACCAAAAAGGGTTCTCCTATGGGGACAGTCGAAGAACCCTTTGGAACTCTTTTTTCTAAGAGTGTATGCTAACCCCCAAATGGATAGACCTCTCATATTCTGCATGTTTGAATTTATGGATTTGTGACTAAACAGACAGCTGTGCTAGATTGGAGTTGTATGGAATGCATGGACTGAGAGGGATTGAGAGCAGAGTTTAGAGAGGAAAGTGCAGATGAGAGGAAGCTGAGTGGATATAGAGAGCACAGAGGCACTTGAAGTGTTTCCTGTGGGCTCTCTCCCTCTCTCTATGTCTCTTTGTCTCTCTCTATGTCTCTTTGTCTCTCTCTCTCTCTCTCTCTCTCTCTCTCTCTCTCTCTCTCTCTCTCTCTCTCTCTCTCTCTCTCTCTCTCTCTCTCTCTCTCTCTATCTATCTGAATGAGGCCAGCCACCCTCAGTCAAGCCCCTTTGTTTAACCTCCTAATTGGACAAAGTCCTGCTTAAAAGTTGGAGAGTCTCTATGCACACTGTCATGTCTGACACCATCTCCCCTTGCCCCGCCTCCCCTAGTGTCTGTTGGGCTTCCAGGCGGAAAGTCTATTGATGCCATGGGGCAGACAAACTGCCTCCAAGTCCCATCCTAACTCTCCCACCCTAGCCCCTTTGTGTGTGCGTGTGTGTGTGTAGGTGTGTGTGTGTGTGAGAGAGAGAGAGAGAGAGAGAGAGAGAGAGAGAGAGAGAGAGAGAGAGAGAGAGAGAGAGAGAGAGAGAGAGAGAGAGAGAGAGAGAGAGAGAGAGAGAGAGAGAGAGAGAGAGAGAGAGACAAACAGACCCCACAGAGCCCCAGGACAACAACACAATTAGACCCAACCAAATCATGAGAAAACAAAAAGAGAATTACTTGACACATTGGAAAGAATTAACAAAAAAACAGAGCAAACTAGAATGCCATTTGGCCCTAAACAGAGAGTACACAGTGGCAGAATACCTGACACTGTGACTGACCCAAACTTAAGGAAAGCTTTGACTATGTACAGACTCAGTGAGCATAGCCTTGCTATTGAGAAAGGCCGCCGTAGGCAGACAGGCTATGTGCACACTGCCCACAAAATGAGGTGGAAACTGAGCTGCACTTCCTAACCTCCTGCCAAATGTAAGACCATATTAGAGACACATATTTCCCTCAGATTACAGAGATCCACAAAGAAGGGGAGAGAGAGAGAGAGAGAGAAGAGAGAGAGAGAGAGAGAGAGAGAGAGAGAGAGAGAGATGCTTGTGTGTGTCTGTGTCTTCTCCCTCTATCAATAACTGACAATGTAGTACACAGAATAAACATATTAGAAATATAGTCAATGGAGTGTGTGAGTCAGTGTAAAAACATTACTCTCCCTATTGGTGAGGCAGAATGGAAGTGGTATTATTGACTAGTATAGTTTGATTCTCTCCTCTCTCATTCCCTCTTTTAATCTGAGCATCCATCTAGAGCAGCAACCAATCTACCTGCAGCGCAGCAGACATTGTCTCACTGACTCACAGTCAGAGAGAAGGGAGAGGAGAGAGAAGACGCAGCCACATTTTAGAGAGAGAAAGAGAGAAAAATGAACAGACAAAAATATCAAATTATCTCCTGCAATTAATTATCTGCAAGTAGAAAGACACAATATAAGTGATAAATGCCTCTTTATCTCCATTTTAACAGGGAAAGACGGCAGTGGCATGTTATCACCTCCTTTGTATTCAGTAGAAAACATTTCCTTTGCCATTGCAAAGTAAATGATTTGGGTTTATCGGATTAGGGATCTCTGGGTAATGAATACTGTTGTTTTATTTCCCTCCCCTCCTTAAACATGATTACTGTTAACAATTTGGCAATATTATTACAACATTTCTATGGCAGCGCTCATTTGCATAATGCATTGCTGTTGAAATCACTTGAATCTACTGGCTGAGGGAAGAGAGGGAGGAGAGGGAAGAGAGGGAGGAGAGGGAAGAGAGGGAGGAGAGGAAAGAGAGGGAGGAGAGGGAAGACAGAGAGGAGAGGGAAGAGAGGGAGGAGAGGGAGGAGAGGGAAGAGAGGGAAGAGAGGGAGGAGAGGGAAGAGAGGGAGGAGAGGGAAGAGAGGGAGGAGAGGGAAGAGAGGGAAGAGAGGGAGGAGAGGGGAGAGAGGGAGGAGAGGGAGGAGAGGGAGGAGAGGGAAGAGAGGGAAGAGAGGTGAGAGAGGGAGGAGAGGAAAGAGAGGGAGGAGAGGGAAGAGAGGGATGAGAGGGAAGAGAGGGAGGAGAGGGAAGAGAGGGAAGAGAGGGATGAGAGGGAAGAGAGGGAGGAGAGGTGAGAGAGGGAGGAAAGGGAGGAGAGGGAAGAGAGGGAAGAGAGGTGAGAGAGGGAGGAGAGGAAAGAGAGGGAGGAGAGGGAAGAGAGGGAGGAGAGGGAAGAGAGGGAAGAGAGGGAAGAGAGGGAGGAGAGGGAGGAGAGGGAAGAGAGGGAGGAGAGGAAAGAGAGGGAAGAGGGGAGGAGTGGGAAGAGAGGGAGGAGAGGGAGGAGAGGAAAGAGAGGGAGGAGAGGTGAGAGAGGGAGGAGAGGGAAGAGAGGGAGGAGAGGGAAGAGAGGGAGGAGAGGGAGGAGAGGGAAGAGAGGGAGGAGAGGGAAGAGAGGGAAGAGAGGGAGGAGAGGGAAGAGAGGGAGGAGAGGGAAGAGAGGGAAGAGAGGGAGGAGAGGGAAGAGAGGGAGGAGAGGGAGGAGAGGAAAGAGAGGGAGGAGAGGGAGGAGAGGGAGGAGAGGGAAGAGAGGTGAGAGAGGGAGGAGAGGAAAGAGGGGGAGGAGAGGGAAGAGAGGGAAGAGAGGGAGGAGAGGGAAGAGAGGGAGGAGAGGGAAGAGAGGGAGGAGAGGGAGGAGAGGGAGGAGAGGGAAGAGAGGGAGGAGTGGGAAGAGAGGGAGGAGAGGGAGGAGAGGAAAGAGAGGGAGGAGAGGGAAGACAGAGAGGAGAGGGAAGAGAGGGAGGAGAGGGAGGAGAGGGAGGAGAGGGAAGAGAGGGAGGAGAGGGAAGAGAGGGAAGAGAGGGATGAGAGGGAGGAGAGGGAAGAGAGGGAGGAGAGGGAGGAGAGGGAAGAGAGGGGGGAATGTGGCAGGAAACGTAGGGTAAACTTCTGACACACTGGGAATGTGATGAAAGAAATGAAAGCTGAAATAAATAATTCTCTCTACTATTATTCTGACATTTCACATTCTTAAAATAAAGTGGTGATCCTAACTGACCTAAGACAATTTTTACTAGGATTAAATGTCAGGAATTGTGAAAAACTGAGTTTAAATGTATTTGGCTAAGGTGTATGTAAACTTCCGACTTCAACTGTATATTAGCTTCTCTCTCCAACCTCTTTCCAGCTCTTCTCTCTATCACTTTAGGCTGTACCAGTTCTATACTCAATATATGCTGTACTGTACATCATGAGGCCATCCCAGGTCTTTGACACCACTGATTGTTTTAAGTGTGTGTGTGTGTGTGTGTGTGTGTGTGTGTGTGTGTGTGTGTGTGTGTGTGTGTGTGTGTGTGTGTGTGTGTGTGTGTGTGTGTGTGTGTGAAGTTTGTTCCTGGGTGGCAGTGCCCTTTCTGGCTGCAGTGGTCTCCGCCACAGAGTTCCAGGGCTTTTCACTCCTGCATCCTGCTCACGTGAGCTGGCAACAGGCTGTACATACACAACGCCCATTGAAATAATTAAAGTGTGTGTGTGTGTGTGTGAGAGAGAGTGTGTGTGTGTGTGAGTTAGGCAGCCTGGTTGCCTGTACATACTAACTGATGGAGATTAGATCAGTATCTGGGTTTGGAACAAAGACCTCTTCCTGCTCAACAGAGATATCAGTGTCCTGGCTCTACTGCTCTACTGCCGAGCTGTCAGGGCTATACATACACACTGACCAGACCAGCCATGGATGTGTTTAACTATACAAGAATGGTAAACAAACAAAAGTTTGACCAACTGGGGACATTTTGTTAGACCTCACGGTCAAATGCTATTTCTAGGGGGTTTAGGGTTAGAATTAGGTTCAGGGTTAGGAGCTAGGGTTAGTTTTAGGGTTAGGGTTAGAAACTAGGGTTAGGTTTAGGGTTAGTGTTAAGGTTAGGTTTTCGGGTTAAGGTTAGGATTAGGGTTAAGGTTAAGGTTAGGGTACGGGTTAGGTTTAGGGTTAGGGGTTAAGGAAAATAGGATTTTGAATGGGACTTAATTGTGTCCCCCCACAAGGTTAGTTGTACAAGACTGTGTGAGTGTGTGTGTGTGTGTGTGTGTGTGTGTGTGTGTGCTAGTGTGAGTGTGTGTGCATGACTGCATGGGTAACGGGGTGATGCAGGGGGGTGCTTTCTGTGTATGTCATGTAGGACATTTCTCGGAGGCAGTAAAAGTAGAAAAAACATATTTCCATAGAGAAAGGGACAGGGTGAAGAGGGTGAAGGAGAAAGGACATCCTCTTCCGTCTTGACAAAGACGGCCATTATAACCTCCCCTGTTTCCCACAGCCTCCTATAGTATTGTGGCTGTAGGCAGCTCCAGGCCCTGTCTGTCTGTCTGTCTGTCCACCACTAGTCACTGACATCCTGGTGCTGGGCCACATGGCCCCAAGCTAATCACGTTAGCGCCGGAGACAGAGTTGATAAGTTCAAACCCTATTATCACAGATGAAGGCTCAGCTCAGCTCAATAGATTCCGGTGGCATGGCTAACCAACAGACACAACAAACACTGACACTACAATAACAATACTCCATCTCACTGGCTTGGTGTCAATATAACACACACCTTCCATCTCACTGGCTTGGTGTCAATATAACACACACCTTCCATCTCACTGGCTTGGTGTCAATATAACACACACCTTCCATCTCACTGGCTTGGTGTCAATATAACACACACCTTCCATCTCACTGGCTTGGTGTCAATATAACACACACCTTCCATCTCACTGGCTTGGTGTCAATATAACACACACCTTCCATCTCACTGGCTTGGTGTCAATATAACACACACCTTCCATCTCACTGGCTTGGTGTCAATATAACACACACCTTCCATCTCACTGGCTTGGTGTCAATATAACACACACCTTCTTTCTGTTTATCAGACCCCCCTGACTCTCTCACATGTATAGTACATACTACCCTGACGCTCTCACCCTCTCATATTCATATAGTCTATAGAGTAGGCTTCTATACACCTGCTAACCCACCACAAATTAGGTCAAATTGGTCGTCATGAGATAATATAGGTGTAGATTGTATTTGAGAGTTTTGATTGATGATCAGATTTACCCGGTATCTCACCCTCTCGTGTTAGAGGAAGATTCATCTAGAGAGAGTTGGACTGAAACACAGCAGAGTTTTCAGGCCTAGGGAGGTTCTTTCTCTTCTTCACGACTTATTCGTCCTATATATCGACCTGCCTCATAATGGTTTTCTTTTTCCTCAGAGTCCCCCCCCTCTCTCCCCCTGTCTCTCATTCTCGCAATTTTTCTCTCTCTATCGCTCTCCTCTGTCTGCCTTTCTCACTGGACCCTAAAACACATTTAATAGTTGCTGCGGGAAAATTGAATGGCTCGTGAAAAAGACACACAGGTGCATTTGTGTTTGTCCAGCCTTGCAGTGAAACAGAAATAAATAGGGTAGAGAGAAGTAGACTATACATAGCACAGTGTGTGCGTTTATATATGCTGTGTGTGTTTGTTCATGGTGTATGCCGCTGTGTGTGTGTGTGTGTGTGTGTGTGTGTGTGTGTGTGTGTGTGTGTGTGTGTGTGTGTGTGTGTGTGTGTGCAGGGGTGGACTGGGACTAGAAATCGGCTGTAGTATTTCTGACAAACCAGCCCGTTTTTGTCCTTGAGGCCCCCCACCGGACCATTTTTTTCCTCGAGGCCCGCATTATTAACCAGATAATTATACTTTTGCGGAGTGTGCAAAGCTGTCATCAAGGCAAAGGGTGGCTATTTGAAGAATCTCAAATATAAAATATATTTTGATTTGTTTAACACTTTTTCCATATGATTCCATATGTGTTATTTCATAGTTTTGATGTCTTCACTATTATTCTACAATGTAAAAATAAAGAAAAACCCTTGAATGAGTAGGTGTGTCCAAACTTTTCACTGGTACTGTATATCTAATACTGGATTCTGCTAAACTACATTCTCTATTCAGGTTCTTCCTCTTGAAGGTGGTGGTTCATAATATGTCAATGCATACAGTATATCATACAGGTAACTGCCAAAATAAAGGAAACACTTCAGTAATTGAGGGATACAAAGTATATTCAATGCAGGTGCTTCCACACAGGTGTGGTTCCTGAGTTAATTAAGTAATTAACATCCCATCATGCTTAGGGTCAGCGATTCTTTTGGCCATTATTTTGGCTACCATGACTATGCCCCCATAGGATGACCCGCATCCACAGGGCACGAGTGGTCACTGAAATGATGTAAACCATATGCCATGGCCATCTCAGTCACCAGCTCTCAACCCAATTGAACACTTCTGGGAGATTCTGGAGCGGTGCCTGAGACAGCGTTTTCTACCACCATCTACAAAACACCAAATTACGGAATTTCTTGCGGAAGAATGGTGCCGCATCCCTCCAACAGAGTTCCAGACACTTGTAGAATCTATGCCAAGGTGCATTGAAGCTGTTCTGGCTCCTGGTGCCCAACGTCCTATTAAGACGGTTTATGTTGGTGTTCCCTTTATTTTGGCAGTTACCTGTAGCTACAGTATTATAGTTTGCACATCACAGAGTCTGATATTGTGAGTCTTAATCCTCCTTGTCCGTAATGTGTCATATGAAGTAGCTCACTATGACAACAAGTATGTCCTTGTGTTAACCCTACTCCCTGCCTCTATCCCTCTACCCAATCTGCTAGAGATTGTCTCAGTACACAGAGAACTAACCCCAGCCACGAGAGGGACAGCGCCATCCTCCCAGCAGGCACTGTGGCAGGAAACGCAGGGTAAACAAATCTGTTTCGGCGGAACAGATGGCACGAGGCTATTATTCCCCTAAGCCTTGTCAGGGGGGTCCTTCAGGATTACGCTAATCAGGACCTCTCAGGCCTTCATTCTCCTCCTGTCCCGTACCCCTCCACAGTCATCGCCATGGAGACGTCTGTCACTCGCCCCCTCTCCACCTCTCCACCTCTCCACCTCTCCACCTCTCCACCTCTCCACCTCTCCACCTCTCCACCTCTCCACCTCTCCTCTGCTGACAGAGAGAAAACGGCAGTTTGTCAGTTAGTCTTTTTATCATCTATACTCAGCCTTGCAAAATGGCTGCCATCAGGCTCTTTTGGCTCAGTATAAAAGTGCCATTGAGTTGTTTTCTCTGTGAACTTGCGGTGTAGATTTCCAGGGAAATGAGGATTGACCTTGACAGTTGGGAGAAGAAAAGCGGATGTTATTTAAATCCTCATTGAGCCGTCTAGAAGGCCAGGTGATTCTTGAGAACAAGACAAATTCTACAGCCTTCTCTCTCTCTCTCTCTCTCTCTCTCTCTCTCTCTCTCTCTCTCTCTCTCTCTCTCTCTCTCTCTCTCTCTCTCTCTCTCTCTCTCTCACAGGCCTTACTGCCATGATCAATCAGGCTGAGGTCCTGTAGTTAGGTACTGATATATGACCTGTTTGTCTGTGACACAATACTCTCTTTCCCTGCACCCTGCTGATGTAATGTTACACCAGCCCTTCAGTGCCTATAAAAACTTTTCTTACTTCCCATATGAACAATTATTTATTCCAGTGCCTTGACTTTGGCTTTGCTTCATGGCATACATTGAAGGGTCTACCCTACTGCACAATGGCAAGGGGGGGGGTTGTTTGAAAATGAGAGAAAAGGGAGAGAAAAAAAAGAGATTAGAAGTGAGAGCAAAGCCACGAAGCCATAGAAGAATATAAAGGTAGGGCCAGTGGAGCGCAGAGAGCTGAAGTTCCCTATATTTGTTATGGGGACGGTAGTGGTGTTGGTGGTCTGTGTGTGGGTCAAAATCCCTCTTGTGTCCCCATCTCTTTCACATGTAGATGAGCTGAGCCTCTCCAGCCCTGGTAGTTCATCTGTATTGAGTCCTTTCTGCCTGGCTCTGAGGGGCTCTGAGGGGCCTGATTAACCCTCTCTGTAGAGCCCTCGTGCCTCCCTGCCCCTGCTTTGTCTCCATGCTGGAGTGGATGCTGCCTGTCTGGCTCATCACTGGGACCCGCTCCATGTTAATAAAGCTGCCGTGAAGGGGTTGGCTAGCGCCTCTATACGTCCAGTAGTGTTCCTGATTGAAGACCCTAGCTGGCTGGGCTGGTCCTTTTCCACACATTGGGTGTGATTGCTGTTGAAGGGGTTTTTTGTTGGTCCTTTCCTCTGACACATGAGAGGGGTTATTGTTACAATAGTCATATTGTTGTAATCAATGGTTGTTTTGTGTTTTAATTCCTGGGTGGGGTGAGAGAATGCAATAGGATGAACACCACTACGGTTACTTAATAATACATGTTTCCCCAATGTCCCTGGCTTCCTGCTCCTCAAGTCTGGTAGTGACACATCATCCCTTCTGTGTCTCCCTCCTATAGATACAGGGTCAGGTAAAGGTCTCTGCTTTAGAGACTTGGGGGCAAAGCCATTCATCATTCATTGAAAGCACCTAATGAACATGATCCTTCCAGGACTAGGCTGCAGCTGGCTCTGATGTGAGCTGGGGGGTGGGGTGTGGGAGGTAGTGGATAGAGGATGCAGACAGAGAGCCTGGTTGGTTCCTCTTCTAAGCCCTGGGTTCTGTCGGTTCTGTTCTGCCTGCAGTCTAGCCACCACTGTGCTGTGCTGTGCCCTGCTGGTGTTGCCTGGTGTCTCCCAAGGCATTCTGGGAGCTGCAGTCAGGCTTGACTTTTCTTCTACAAAACGCTGATTACAATGACAGGCAATTTGTGTCCTAACCTCTGGGGTCACACACACATCATACACACAAGGCCACTTTCTTAAAGGGGAATACACACACATACTGTCATGCCTTACAGGGGACCTAGTCATAACTCTATGATACCACAGGCCTAGATCTAAATCTGAATAGCTTACAGTGGCTTAAGCCCTGCATATAAAAGGCCTTTGTTCTTTGCTAACAGAGCCAAATCAAACTCATGTGATAGCAGCAACAGTTTCTAAACATCCTAATGATTGAGATACAGACAAATCACCATTAATATTGGGACCTTCTCTCTCTCTCTAACGCAGCTGACAGAATCATTCGCTCCTCATTAGAATCCCTGACTACAATGTCCTCCAGATATAATTGAAAGACTCCAAGCAGACAGGGAAAAAGGCAAATGTTGCTTTAATGTAATTTGCAAGTGAACAATTGGCTTGGGACTACGTTAACTTGATAAAAGTGGCTTTTTAATGCAATGAAATTTAATGAGGTAATTTGTGCAGCGCTGGATGGTGGAGGTGTCCTGCCGAGCTCTACACCAGCATTGTGAGCAACACGTACTCGCGTGCACGCACACACACACACACAGACATACACACACGCAGACGCACGCACACACACGTACGCGCGCACATATACACACACACGGGTACACACATACACACACACACACACACTCATACACACTCATAATGAGTGAGGGAACCAAGGCAATATTGAGTTAGGACAGAGTTTCTTTTTAATTAGGGTAATATAAATAGCTAGTCTGTTTGTATCTATTTCTAGATACAGTCAGGAGCTGTATTAGCCAGTGGCTGCAAAACAAACCTTTTTGCCACATTGTCTATTGTGTCTATAGCAGTAGCATTACTCTATAGGGTTGGGCGGTATCCAGATTTTCATATCGTCATACCGTCCTTCTCTCATCCCGGGATTTACAGTATTACCGGCTTAGTACAAAAGGGGGCGCCAAAAAAACAAACAAAAACTGCACATTTCCAAATATGCAAATTTCTAAATATGCTAATGAATGCAAACGGAAATCAAATAATTGCATAGACAGGCAATTCAGCTCATAAAGTTATACATATATAGGTAGGAGCTACAGAATGTCATTTGTTAGTGAGTTTGGACATTTACAAGCAAATGAACAAAGTTTTGACGCATGCTTGTCTGAAGGAAGAACAGTATTTGCTCTGGAGCAGCATGTGTACACACTGTGTCTGTGTGGAGTCTGGAGTCGCTAGGAAAACGGGCAGACAGGCCGAGAACGGAGAGGGGAAAAAACGCAAGCAAAAGCAGTGGCAGCCGTACAGATAACTCATCCAAAGGGCTTTGACTTCTCAAACACAGCAGAAAGCTAACACAATATAATGCCCCGTCACCTTATTAATTCAGCCATTTACTTAGATAACTAGCAAGTTAAACTTAGGGGTCGCATTAACACATAATTATCTTTCACGCAGGAAGAAAAAATAAAACGCATAAGAAATATCTTGCTGCGTCTGGTAAATGCAGATGTAAAATGCTTCTTATTGTAATTTCTGCTCGGCATCAGAATAATGTTGTGCTTCAGTTGCACTTCTCCTATCTGATGAGAATTCACCAACAGCATTCTATGAGCAGACTGCGCTCTGACTGATATGTATCTACTTTTCTCCGGCACTACTTTTCTTCAGTAAGATGCAAGATTAACTTTAAGCAAAACATTACTAAATGTAGCTGGCTACATTATTTATATGATAACATTAGAAATATGGTGGCCATGCATCGTTTTTGCAAAAAATACCTTGCCTTTTCGTTGTAAGCTCAGTTACTTGTGTGGCTGCCAGCCAAATAGTGTTGCACTTCTGTTGTCATCATTTTCTGCCGAATGTGTTGCACTAATGTATTTTCTGTAAAGGAAAACTACAGCTGCACGCCCCTGATCACTCTATTGAACAATAAACCACTGTAAAACACGACCCCTGTCAATACACAGCTGGACTCACCTGCTCCCGCTTTCTCCCATTGTGCTATTTACAAACAAACACATGACTGGTTCAACTGTTCTGGGGAACTACGGTAAGCTTCATAATGTAAAATAATGTGACAGCTGAAATGAAGAACGCGATCTGTTTTATCTCCTAATGTATTGCATAAGTTGACTGCTGGTATTTACTTAAAAAGTAACTACAAATATTACAATTGATTGGAAAACTTCAAATAAATAGTTTAAACATTTTTGACGGTATTGAAAAACCATCCCGTGGCTATTTCCAAATACCTCGGTATAGGGTATATACAGTATACCGTCTAAGCCTATTGCTCTATTCTGGCAAGGTATATGAAGTCATCTCCAGGTCATCCATCAATCACATGTGGCTCAGTGATCAATAGGTCTAATAATTGATGGCTGTATTAATTGTGGCCCCTGTGCCTCCTGCCAGGAATTTAATTAAGTGGAATGCTTCAGATTTACCCTGAAGGAAGGGTCATAGTCTGCTGGAGATTACATGTCCCTGTGTGGGTAATATGCGTGTTGTATGTGTGAGTGGGTACTTGACATGCACATAGCATATTCAATGTATTATTTAAAAGACTTTGAGCTATGGAATTCATACTTTTATTTTATGGTATGAAGTCCATTTATCCCCAATACTGTAGTTCTTGTTTTTGTCCTCTTATTCATAATTATTATAGCTGATGGGGAGACAGACGTGTGTGTGTGTGCCTGTGTGTGTGGGCAAGTATCTCTGTGTGGAGGGTGTGTGTGTGTGTGTGTGTGTGTGTGTGTGTGTACGTCTGTGTGTGTGTGTGGGCTCTGCCGTCTGACACTTGCTCCATTCCTATCCCGTCACAAAGCGGCGGCTGGGTTCTAGCCTTTTGATCCTGAGGTGCAAACATGTTTTAGAGGTGTTGCTGTGTGTCTCTGTTTGTGTGTGTGGACTCACTTTGTATCTGTGCCAGTTGGAGTGTGTGTGAAGTAGAATATATTGCCACAGGATGTTGAGTGGATCAAAGGATTGGACAGACAGTTAATATTCTATTATATTATTGGCAGAGCCATGTCAATATATTTGTTTTAAATGTATAATCTCTACTGATAATTCTGTTCTATATTCTCTCTTCTGGCTAAGTTCCATGTGTCAAGACAAAGAACTGAGCTAGCCGACTGAGAGAGAGAAAGTACTGACTGAGTTGTGGTATGAGATAGTGACAGGGGCGTGTGATGGGATAGCCTTTGTTTTCATTGGACGAGCTTCAAACACACAGAGATTAAACCAACATTTCATTGTTTAAAAAAAGGGCAGGAGAGCAAATAAACTCCATCAGTCTCCTAATGGTGCCGCTGACTTTTCCCAGCGTTGCATCATCTGTTTGATGTGCTGAGCTCTGCTCACTATGTCTGGTGGCAGGCTACTCTTCTCCCTCCCATGAAGCAAATTACATTTAAGCCCTTGAGCCAGTTCTAATGTGCTTCTGAGCAGTTGAAATCCTAGTATGATAAAATAAAGAAATGTCAAGCACTTTGCTGATGCACTTTGTACATTCAGCTGTTTTTCTTCCCAGTTATTTGGGCACCAGTCCAGAAAAGGATGGTTGAGTTTTCCCAGTTTGATCTGGTGACAGTCACAGTGAGGCAGCCTGGGTATTCACTCCTTAAGATAAATATCTTGTGGTGTATTGGAAACCTATTGCAGCAGCTGATTGGATTCCTTGCAGGCTCTCGATGTAGGGTTAAGCGATACTGTTGTGTTATTCTGCAGGGCCTCATCGGTTTGCTCCAGGCCTTGTCTCCTCTGCTGCCAAACCACAGAGCCTGGGTAACAATCTATAGTCCGGGGCAGCACTACCACTATTGCTACCGCTACCGCTACTCAAAAACAATCTAGCTTCATCCTCACTCCACCTCTGAGTACAGAGGAGAGGAGGGGAGAGGAGGAGAGGAGAGGAGAGGAGAGGGGAGAGGAAAGGAGGAGGGGGGGAGAGGAGAGGAGGCTGCTGCGGGTGCTGTTGCCAAGTCCCTATTGATCACGGGTCACTGCAGGCTAAAAGGACCCGGCGCTCCAGAAAAGTCTAAGTCCCGGAAATGCATTAGAGCCTAAACAACTTCTCCCTAACCGCTCAGTTAGAAGGATAAACTGGAGGGGGATGACATGTACCCGTCCGTATCCCCCCCTCGGTAAAATATCAGCCTATCATTTCATCATGTTGTTAGGCCTCATTAGCTGAGATATGAGCTGGGAGAGACATTACTTTTAAAAGAGTTCCTTAACTCGTTAGTAATATCCTCCATCATCTAAATCTATCTGATAATCAATGGTGCTCCTCCTTGTGTGAGAGGAGGGAGGGGTATAGAAGGGCTGCAGAGTGGGAGATATTTGTGGGTTGCACTGTTCAGTAGGCTTGGGCAGTATCCAGATTGTCATACTTTCATACCGACCTTGTGCCATACCGGGATATTCGGTAATACCGGCACTGAACACAAGGGGTGCTGTTCAAACCCCACTGATACTCTGTAATCCGAAGGTTAGCAATGCTAACAAATATATGTAATATCCCATAGAGAATGATAACTAAATGCTAACGAGCGCATTGCGAACACTTTGTACAATTTCTGACCTAAACTATACAAGTGACAAAAAAATGCTACTCACAGTTTGATACATGCACAAAACAAATATTAGCCAGCAAGGCTCTTGATCCAGGAGGGGGATTCTCTGCTGTTACATTTACATTACATTTTAGTCATTTAGCAGACGCTCTTATCCAGAGCGACTTACAGTTAGTGAATACATTTTTTTTTTTTTTTTTATACTGGCCCCCCGTGGGAATCGATCCCACAACCCTGGCGTTGCAAACGCCATGCTCTATCAACTGAGCTACATCCCTGCCGGCCATTCCCTCCCCTACCCTGGACGACGCTGGGCCAATTGTGCGCCGTCCATGAGTCTCCCGGTCGCGGCCGACTGCGACAGAGCCTGGATTCGAACCAGGATCTCTAGTGGCACAGTTAGCACTGCAAAGCAGTGCCTTAGACCACTGCGCCACTCAGGAGGTTAACCAAGCAAATGCTTGGTTTTGGAAGAAGCTAACCACTTAGCTAGATAGCTAACTAGCTACTAAATTAGGAAACCAAATGCACAACTGCAGAGCATTTAGCACATTTTAGAGAGTTAACTTAATTGTAATAAGATATCTAGCTGGCAAACATAACGTTGTGAATTCCATACTGCGCATGCTGCACAACAGTGAGTGACTCACAAGGCTCCGGTCACTGGTCGTTGGGTACTTATAAACAAACACCACGTGTCACGTGACTGGGGACTACCATAAGCTTCATAATAATGTGACAGGTGAAATTAAGAATGCAATGTTCTTTATCGCCTAACGTATTGCAGGTATTTGCCTGTAGGTATTTACTTAAAAAGTAGCTACAAATTCAAATTTATTAAAAAACTTCAAATAAATAGTTTCAACGGTATTGACGGTATTGAAAAACCATCCTGTGGCTTTTTCCAAATACACCGGTATACGATATATATACGGTATACTGCCCAAGCCTACTGTTCAGTGAGGTTGAAGGTCGAGGTGGGATCTGTAATGGATCATGCAAGGCAGCAGCAGACAGGGCCGTTCCATCAGAGGGGGGGTTGTGACGGAGGGAGGGCTGAGGAACAGCCAAGCAGGAAATGAAGGGCACAGGACTGGATGTGGGTCGATTGTCTCCCTCTTTAAATAGACTGTAGATAATTTAATTTACAGGGGCATCCAGCCAGATAGATTGTTTATCTAATAATCGTGAGGTCTATTCTTTCCTTTTGGTTTCCTCTGAGTGGAACTGAATGGTCCATTGGTTAGGTGGTTTTAGTAGACTGAAGGATTGAGGGTTAAATACATGTGAGGAACAGCAGTATTAGTTCACTGGCTTGAATCCAGCTTCATAGCACTGCTTTAAAAAGAAGAGCGGAAGGGAGAGGGGGAGGGAATCGAAAATAGCACCTATAATGAATAGGTTGTTATAAAAAATAAAATAAAAAGAGGGAAGAATAAAGAGACAGAGAGAGGGATGTTTAGAGGCTGAAGAGAGAGAGTGTGATGAGGAAAGAGAGACAGAGTGATATAGAGCTCTGAGGCTTGTGATTTCTTCTGAACCCATGCAACCAATGTCACAATGTGTTTCACTATGCCAAGACGTAGACACTCTTCCCCATGTGATGTGTCTAAAATGGTCAGCTGCACCATCATCTGTACCATAATGTGCACCATCATTTGCACCATAATATGTACCATCATTTGCACCATAATCTGCACCATAATCTGCACCATAATCTGTACCATAATCTGCACCATAATCTGTACTGTAATCTGCACCATAATCTGCACCATAATCTGTACCATAATATGCACCATAATCTGCACCAAAATCTGTACCATAATCTGCACCATAATCTGTACCATAATCTGCACCATTTATCTCCTATGTAGTCGTCTCAATGGTAATCTCCCTTGTCTACCCCAGATAACTCTCCGTGACCCTGTTTCATGATGTCATAACGCTATAATATTGCTCTTGTCCTCAATTTGTCTATGTGTCTGTTTTGTGGATGCCTGCAAGTGTGTGTGCGTGTGTGTGTGTGTGTGTGAGTGTGTGTGTGTGTGTCGCCTGCCCTGAGGTGAATATGAAATAGGCCTGTGTGTGAACTGGGGTTCAAACTGATGTTCATTAAGAGGGACTGCCAGGATGTACAAACTCCTTCACATCCCGTCCTAATGAGCTGCTTCCAGGCTACTGGAGCTGTAAGCTCTGCTATCATTCAGGTAGTTAGCTAACAGAGCTCTTCCTCCTCTCTCTCTCTCTCTCTCTCTCTCTCTCTCTCTCTCTCTCTCTCTCTCTCTCTCTCTCTCTCTCTCTCTCTCTCTCTCTCTCTCTCTCTCTCTCTCTCTCTCTCTCTCTCTCTCTCTCTCTCTCTCTCTCTCTCTCTCTCTCTCTCTCTCTCTCTCTCTCTCTCTCTCTCTCGCTCTCTCTCGCTCAAAGACTCTCAGTCGTTCCCTCTACCAGGCCCAAAGCCCATTTCCATTAGTAATGTAACATTATTCTGCCAAAGTTGCCTTTTAGCCCCACCATTTCTCTGTTAATTGTTGCAAGTGTTTTTGGAACGTTGTGCCGTTGGGTGGTCCCCCTCCCTCTCCTCCTTCCTCCCCTCACACACCTTTGCTCCATATGTTGGCAGCTGGCTAGGACAGACAGCTAGCATCTAATTGCTATCTTTAATTTGCTAATTGGGCCCGGTTGTATTTCAGCGATGCCTTGATCATTCTGTTTTTTTCTCTCTCCAACAATTCTCTGAGGATCTTCCTAATAGTTACAGTAGAGCCTTAGGGTATCTCTGGCTGTGTGTGTGTGTGTGTGTGTGTGTGTGTGTGTATGTGTGTGTGTGTGTGTGTGTGTGTGTGTGTGTGTGTGTGTGTGTGTGTGTGTTATCAGTGTATTTGTCAGAAGTTTACATACACTTAGGTTGGAGTCATTAAAACTCGTTTTTCAACCACTCCACACATTTCTTGTTAACAAACTATAGTTTTGGCAAGTCGGTTAGGACATCTACTTTGTGCATGACACAAGTAATTTTTCCAACAATTGTTTACAGACAGATTATTTCAATTATAATTCACTGTATCACAATTCCAGTGGGACAGAAGTTTACATACACTAAGTTGACTGTGCCTTTAAACACCTTGGAAAATTCCAGAAAATAATGTCATGGCTTTAGAAGCTTCTGATAGGCTAATTGACATCATTTGAGTCAATTGGAGGTGTACCTGTGGATGTATTTCAAGGCCTACCTTCAAACTCAGTGCCTCTTTGCTTGACATCATGGGAAAATCAAAAGAAATCAGCCAAGACCTCTGAAAAACTATTGTAGACCTCCACAAGTCTGGTTCATCCTTGGGAGCAATTTCCAAACGCCAGAAGGTACCACGTTCATCTGTACAAACAATAGTACGCAAGTATAAACACCATGGGACCACGCAGCCGTCATACCGCTCAGGAAGGAGACGCGTTCTGTCTCCTAGAGATGAACGTACTGTGGTGTGAAAAGTGCAAATCAATCCCAGAACAACAGCAAAGGACCTTGTGAAGATGCTGGAGGAAACAGGTACAAAAGTATCTATATCCACAGTAAAACGAGCCCTATATTGACATAACCTGAAAGGCCGCTGAGCAAGGAAGAAGCCACTGCTCCAATACCGCCATAAACAAGCCAGACTACGGTTTGCAACTGCACATGGGGACAAAGATCGTACTTTTTGGAGCAATGTCCTCTGGTCTGATGAAACAGAAATAGAACTGTTTGGCCATAATGACCATCGTTATGTTTGGAGGAAAAAGGGCGTGGCTTGCAAGCCGAAGAACACCATCCCAACCGTGAAGCCAATGGGGTGGCAGCATCATGCTGTGGGGGTGCTTTGCTGCAGGAGGGACTGGTGCACTTGACAAAATAGATGGCATCATGAGGAAGGAAAATGATGTGGATATATTGAAGCAACATCTCAAGACATCAGTCAGGAAGTTAAAGCTTGGTCGCAAATGGGTCTTTCAAATGGACAATGACCCCAAGCATACTTCCAAAGTTGTTGCAAAATGGCTTAAGGACAACAAAGTCAAGGTATTGGAGTGGCCATCACAAAGCCCTGACCTCAATCCTATAGAAAATGTGTGTGCAGAACTGAAAAAGCATGTGCGAGCAAGGAGGCCTACAAACCTGACTCAGTTACACCAGCTCTGTCAGGAGGAATGGTCCAAAATTCACCCAATTTATTGTGGGAAGCTTGTGGAAGGCTACCCGAAACGTTGGACCCAAGTTAAACAATTTAAAGGCAATGCTACCAAATACTAATTGAGTGTATGTAAATTTCTGACCCACTGGGAATGTGATGAAATAAATAAAAGCTGAAATAAATCATTCTCTCTACTATTATTCTGACATTTCACGTTCTTAAAATAAAGTGGTGATCCTAACTGACCTGACAGGGAATTAGTTTTTGTGTGTTGTGTGCGTGTGTGTGTGAGAATGCCGACATTGTTCCCAATTCTAGACTTGACTCATTTAGTCTGTCAGGGCACACAGTGTTTCGTTTCCACAGCCTACCATGTGGTACCATTGTGACTGGGATCACACCTCGTTAGTCATGAAATCACAGTTTCCTCTGCTCTGTGACCTCGTCCCTCCCACTCCACTTCCTGTCTCCTCTGGCTGGAACCCTGTCATGGCTGTGAGGGGAGACAAACCAGTTCTGGACAGCTAGCTCTGCCCTGAGGGACCAGCCCTGGGCTCTGCTCTGCTCTGCTCTGCCTGGTATAACCAGTTCTGACCTGGGCTCACTGTGGGTGGTATGTGCCCTAGGGCTGTGACGATTATGGAATTTGGGGTAACGATTAATTGTCATGGAAATGGCAACGGTTATTATCATAATTGTCATTTTTGTTGAAAATCGTTTTGAGCTTGTAATGCGTCTCTGAAAAATAGCTACGACATTCCTAATGAATACAACACAGCTTTGGTGACACCCCTGTCTCAAAAACCAATGGTTTTGACCGCTTGGAACTTTTTGAAATGACGCTTCTCCTCCCAATGGTGCCGTTCTGCTCGTATTAAGATGATTATGACAAACAAACAAAAAATGTGTTCACGGTTATTGTCCATAATTGTCTGTTACACGATTATACGATAATTGTGCCAGCCCTAATATGCCCCACTCTGCTCAGAGAGGAGGAGAGTAGAGGAGGAGATTGGAGGGAAAGACTGGAGGAGTGGAGAGTGGCAGAGTGGAGGAGGGCAGGAGTGTAGGAAGGAGGGAGGATTAGTCCTCTCAGAGCTGGATCAGGGGTGTCACCTGGCACCACTACACCGCTGACTGGCAGTGCTGGGCGCCCTCCTGCTGGCGCTGCCCTGCCCGGTGAGATCAAAAGACCCGTAATGACAGAGTCCACCCGGAGAGAGGAAGAGACAATCAGGAGACTCAGCCTGCCCAGTGCACATTCCATCCAGCTTACTGCTGCTTACCGCCGCTGTTGCCACAGCTCAGCCAAGGCAGGCGGAAAGAGACCCTGAAAGAAATTCCAACTTCACAGTGGAGATAAGCCATGCGACTTTGAACAATCGTACTACTGTTATTAACCAGGCAGCCATCAGAGAGGAGAGCAGACACACCTCTGGTGCCTTCCTTCCTAGCACACTCTGCTGCTGCTGTAGAGATCTGTCCAGGGTATAGACCATTTAGTCACCAGCTTTAGATGTCTGGTTGCTGCTGAGCTGAAGTTGTAAGTCTGTCTTTTTGAGCCCCAGTAGCTTTCCCTAGTACTGTTCTTTCCCCATCCACAGTGAGGTGGGATGTTATATTGTGACAGGAGAGAGGCCTAGGCCCGTAGATGTACCTTGCCGTGCCGTGCCCTGGATAGTGACTAGCAGACCAGGGTGATTTTACATGGACTGACTGCACCACTTAAAGTGGGTCATGAGCTTGTCTGTCAGCAGGGAACACAACAAGTTTCAGGCCCTATCTGAACCATGTGACTGCACAGTTGCCCTCGGACTTGTTTTGCAGGGTGGAGGTGACAGCGCCACTTCCATCACATGGGAACAACTTTAGTCTGGTGGTGGTGTTCCCAGCCCGGGGCCCCAGTGCAGGGGGGCCTCGTGAAACCAGCTGTGCCCAAGGACAGTGCTCCGTCAGCGGGTAGCGCGGGTAGGACAGAGACGCCACTTTGGTGCTCTCACAGTGTAGGAGGGAGAGCAGAGCGACAGAGCCTGAGGAGACTATCAGTTTAAATAATGACAGCCTTTCACTTTGCTTTTCCCTTTCTCTCCCTCTCAGCCTGCTCTATTTGTTTGGACTTTTCCTTTAACCGCCGTCTTGGCAGAACGTTCATAGGCCATTATGTTAGGCTTTGACATGGTTTTCCCTTCAACACTAGACTGCCTGTATGGAATGTGATGTGTAGAGGGGGTAGTTCACTGCTCTTAAACAGGGGTGTCAGTGGCTGCGTCCCAAATGACACCCTATCCCCTATATAGTGCACTACTTTTGACCAGAGGCTTATAGCCCGGGTCAAAAGTAGTGCACTATAGGGGATAGGGTGTCATTTGAGACACATCCAGTAGCTGTGCCTCTGTGGCCTCCCCTCCCTCTGGGTCGGTGGAGAGTGGTGGAGCTCAGTTATGGGTGATGCTCTAGAGGACTGTGGGTAATAAACCTGCTTATAATGGCCTCTTTAAAAAGCAGGAGACAAACCGAGCACTCAGCAGAAATCAACACAATGACTGGGCTGGTGACTCATCTAATCACAGCAGTGGTGTGGAGCTGTCGCTATGGTCGCTGCTGTGAGCAAGACACACACACACACACACACACACACACACACACACACACACACACACACACACACACACACACACACATACACAAACCAGTTCTGTGGTGGGTTTAAACCAGATTGGGTCAGATCAAATGAGTCAAATGTTGATAATTCAGTTTACCAAACACATTGATTCAGGTTGTGTATATCACTGCCCAGCTCCGTGAGGAGATTAGCGGTCATGAGGTTGGTGTGTGTGTGTGTGTGTGTGCCTGTGTGTGTGTAAGTATAGGATGGAATGAGGTTGACATCAAAAGAGACAACTATTAGTGTCCATCTGGAGCCTAGTCCCAGCCTGCCCTGCCCTGCACAGGCCCTCTCCTCTCCCTCCATACCCCCCTTCTGTATGCCCTTACCTACTCATCCACCCTGCCCTGTTCAGTGCCCAGGGTAGCCTATTGCCTGCTGCTGTGGTCTGTCTGTTGGCAGCAGGGGGTCGGCATCTGCCAGGCTAACAGGGGATATCCGTCCTGGCCAGAGTAGGTGAGGTGGCAGGGGAAGGCTGGGCTTCTGTCTGAATGTCTGTGTACCATTATGTTGCCAGGCAGGGTGTGTGTGTTTGCCTCTCATTGCCTGCTGTCGGTGGTATACCCGGGCAGGCTGTGTTTACTAACAGGGCTGTGTGTTTGCTCTGTGTACCAGAGAGGTGCCATTGCCCCTGTGTGTGAGCCCCTGCATCCTGCCTCCCCTCCAGCTGCCAGTCTACCCCCCAGTGCTTTCATCTCTCACTGCTGCTCTACTGAACTCTACCAACACCCTCTCACCTTAACCCCCCTAAACCCCCCCAGTCCTCTCACCCCTCTTACCCCTCTAAGCAGAGCAGCAGTGGTTCAGAATAGGCCACAGAAGAGAAAACATCACACAATCTTACCAGACTAACATCCATTGAAATCCCCATGTTGGTCTTGTCCTCTCCTCTCTCCTCCTCTCCTCATTGTGATGACTGTAGTGGATTGCAGTGCACTCTGAATCTACCCCTGCTATCTAGTGTTTATTAGAATTAGAATTAGAATTGTCTCATGTTACCCAAAGTAACCAATAGTAACCAGCCCTGTCCTGTTCCAGCCCTCCAGAACAGTGACAGGTTGACAATGAGCCTCTGACCTCTGACCCCTGAGTCTGGGCTGTGACAATGACATAATCAATCCATCAGTAGATAGCTCCCCACCCACCCACCCAGGGGATAGGGCCCCTATCTCTGCCTGGCCCTCCACTATAAGCATCCCCCTGTGCTGTTATCCTATAGCCTGTTACAATATATGTCCTGGCTTAGTGCTCTGTGTCTATAGGGGCCTTGAGATCTATGTCTTTACACTAACTCATTATCATCAGAACCATACACTGAGTGTACAAAACATTAAGAACTCTTTCCATGACATAGACTGACCAGGTGAATCCAGGTGAAAGCTATGATCCCTTATTGATTTCACTTGTTAAATCACGATTTATAAGCCATGAGACAATTGAGACATGGATTGTGTATGTGTGACATTCAGAGGTTGAATGGGCAAGACAAAATATTTAAGTGCCTTTGAACTGGGTGTGGTAGTAGGTGCCAGGTGCACTGGTTTGTGTCAAGAACTGCAACGCTGCTGGGTTTTTCATGCTCAATGCTTTCGACACCTTGTAGAGTCCATGCCCAACGAATTGAGGCTGTTCTGAGGGCAAAAGGGGGGAGGGGGGGTGCAACTCAATATTAGGTGTTCCTAATGTTTGGTACACTCAGTGTATGTCTGTGTAGTACATTGGACAAGCTTTGCTAATCATTCATACCCTCTTGTCTGTCACAATCCCTTATCCCATATCTGAGAAAGATGAAGGTAAACCCATACAGATTTTGAGGGACAATTCATGCAACCCCTTGAAACAGCCAGTGAAATATTGTCTCTTCCGCTCCCACTCCAGGCCAAGGTATGGAAGAGCAGGGGCAGAGAGATGACAAATGAAGGGCTCTCTCCTCTCCTTTACACTCTGTTTGAACACTCTGTTCACACTCAGTCCCGAACGTCCGTTTCTCCAAGATGGATGTAAAATAGGTTCTAGTCTGTAGCCGCAGGCAGGCAGGGTAGGAAGACAGGGTAGGAAGACAGGGTAGGAAGACAGGGTAGACAGGCACCCTATTCATTTACAATCATATACAACCATTCATATTAATTTACAACCTGCGTGTGGCACCATCACCACGGGAACGCCTGAATGCCTGGCAGCTGACTGACACAGCCCTCAAATATTACACTTAGCCCACACACTCCCACCCCTCCGTCCACACACACACTCCCACTCAAGCTTACAAACACATATTCACTTACATACTCCCCCTCACACTCACCCACATTCACACACAATTCCCCTCACACTCACCCACATTAACACACAGTCCCGGCTAGGTTTGGGTGTAGGTCATCGTGACTCTGCAGTGTAAGGAAGGCAGGGTAGCCCTCTGAGGTCACCGCCCCTTTAATGGCAAGGGAGAGAAGAGTGAGGGAGTGAGGGAAAGATGGAGAGAACAGGAAGAAGTAAGGAGATAGATAGATAGAAAGAGGAGGAGAGGATGTGGTAGAGAAGAGAGGGAAAGGTTGTGCTGGCAGAGGAGGGTTCTGGTGGTTTCAGTTCAAGTATGGACTGACAGGACCAGGATCGTGTAACAACAGCGATTAGATTGATGGATAGATTAGGCCTCTGTGGAACCGTATTGTTTGTACTTTGTAAATGAATTGCCACATGACTTACAGGCTGTAGCTACCCGTGGGAGAGCTGTCAGAGATCACGCACAGGTGCGCACACACACACACACACACACACACGCACATCATACACACACACACACACACACACACATATACTGTAGATAGATACTGTATACAGTAAAGCCAATGGTCGATGATTTCACAGAGTCAAGCCCCAGTGGGTTGTGATAGAGCTAATATAATGTCTCTTTAAGACTTGGAAATGAATACCATGCATCATTAGTGGGTTCTCAGGTCACACTATTGGTTCCTCCAGCTTTCCTTACTGTCTGACTGCTTTGATGGTAAAGCCTGCTGTAGGATGTCCATAATATTTCTGGAGGTATATATGACAGGATGTTATGTGAGATTATATGTTATGGTTAATGTGGAATGTTCCTTGGGAATGTTTAAGGGCGGTTTCGTTTGTATGTATTTGTTTGTTTGTGTGTGTGTGTGTGTGTGTGTTAGTATTCCTGTGTGTAAGACAACGCCAGGAGGGAGAGGAAGATTTAATTTTCTGTTTTCATTTCTCTGGGTCTGTGTCTGTCTATGAATGTGCTCAGATTTGTTGGCAGTCCCTTCTATGTCAGGAGGACATTCCACCACAGACCACAAAATTACAAACTTTCTCTTCTCCTTCCACTTTTTTTCTCTCTCTCTCTCTCTCTCTCTCTCTCTCTCTCTCTCTCTCTCTCTCTCTCTCTCTCTGTTTTCCCAGAGGGTCTGGGTCTTTCCTGTCCTGCCTCCCAGGATGAAATCCTCTCTCTACTGATGGGTTGTGGGAGTTTAGGGGGAGTGTGTGTGTGGTTGTGAGTGGGGGGAGACTTGGGATACAAGATTTGTGTGAGTTATACAAAGTGCTTGTTTGTAGCCTATGAATGCCGGATGTACAGTACAAGTCAAACGTTTGGTCACACCTACTAATTCCAGGGATTTTCTTTATTTTCTTTATTTTCTACATTGTAGAATAATAGTGAAGACATCAAAACTATGAAATAACACATATGGAATCATGTAGTAACCACAAAAGTGTTAAACAAATCAACATATATTCTTCAAATAGCCACCCTTTTCCTTGATGACAGCTTTGCACACTCTTGGCATTCTCTCAACCAGCTTCACCTGGAATGCTTTTCCAATAGTCTTTAAGGAGTTCCCACATATGCTGAGCACTTTTGGCTGCTTTTCCTTCACTCTGAGGTCCGACTCATCCCAAACTATCTCAATTGGGTTGAGGTCGGGGGATTGTGGAGGCCAGGTCATCTGATGCAGCACTCCATCACTCTCCTTCTTGGTAAAATAGCCCTTACACAGTTGGGTCATTGTCCTGTTGAAAAACAAATGATAGTCCCACTAAGCCCAAATCAGACAGGATGGCATATCGCTGCAGAATGCTGTGGTAGCCATGCTGGTTAAGTGTGCCTTGAATTCTAAATAAACCACAGACAGTGTCACCAGAAAAGCACCCCCACACCATAACACCTCCTCCTCCATCCTTTACGGTGGGAAATACACATGCGGAGATCATCCGTTCACCCACACCGCGTCTCGCAAAGACACGGCAGTTGAAACCAAAAATCTCAAATTTGGACTCCAGACCAAAGGACACATTTCCACTGGTCTAATGTCCATTGTTCGTGTTTCTTGGCCCAAGCAAGTCTCTTCTTCTTATTGGTGTCCTTTAGTAGTGGTTTCTTTGCAGCAATTCGACCATGAAGGCCTGATTCACACAGTCTCTTTAAAAGTTCTTGAAATGTTCCGTATTTACTGACCTCCATGTCTTAAAGTAATGATGGACTGTAGTTTGTCTTTGTTATTTGAGCTGTTCTTGCCATAATATGGACTTGGTCTTTTACCAAATAGGGCTATCTTCTGTATACCCCCCCTACCTTGTCACAACACAACTGATTGGCTCAAACGCATTAAGAAGGAAATAAATTCCACAAATTAACTTTTAAGAAGGCACACCTATTAATTGAAATGCATTCCAGGTGACTACCTCATGAAGCTGGTTGAGATAATGCCAAGAGTGTGCAAAGCTGTCATCAAGGCAAAGGGTGGCTATTTGAAGAATCTCAAATAAAAATATATTTTGATTTGTTTAACACTTTTTGGTTACTACATGATTCCATATGTGTTATTTCATATTTCTGATGTCTTCACTATTATTCTACAATGTAGAAAATAGTAAAAATAAAGAAAAACCCTTGAATGAGTAGGTGTGTCCAAACCTTTGACTGGTAGTGTACGTGTGTGTGTGTGTGTGTGTTTGCGTGTGTGCAAGCAGTTGGGTTCTGGAAGAGAGATATCTGGTCTGATGATGTCTAGTAGTTAACATGGCCTATCTAGCAAGCCCTCAGTAACTTCCTCTCCTTTCCCTGTTGAATATCCCAGAATTGAGCAGCAGCTGCTGCAGCAGCAACCTCTCCGCTCTGACAATATGTTGTCTCTTATACCTCTCTCTCTCTGCACCTGGGGCATTGGTTGTTATCAGGTACATCTACATAACATGCAGGCAGGGGATGGGACAACACAGTAGGGGACTACTCCTATGCAATGTAAAGGGAAAAAGCAATGACACAGGGAATCTGGCATTGTTTAATTCCGTATGGCTGTTTTAAATGGCAATTTGAAGCTTGGGTGGCTCTATAATTAGCTGTGCGGGACCCACAGGAAAAGGCTTATCGTCTCCTTTGTAATTACACATCTGAATAGCGAGGAGGAGGCGAGGAGGAGGCATCCTGCGCTCTCTCGCTGCTCCCTCTTATCTGTGTTGACGCGCGCTCCCTCCGCCATTTCAGCCAGGGCCTCTGTTATGCATCTCATTACAGAGGAGGTACAGTATGTACCCGGAGGTATGGAGGGGAGTAGAGGAATTGTCTTTTGTGAAAGGCTTTAGTGGAATTGCAAATGGACAATGGTAAGAGAGAAATAAACCCTCCATGTCCCACCCCAGCAATCTCAGCCCTGACAGACCAACACACTCCCCCTGTCACTGTGTGAGGAGAAGTTCCAGGGACACACTTTTATGCACTGCCCCTAAACTCCCACTGTTCCCAGTGTGGGGGAGAAAGGGAGTACTCTTACTAGTCATTAATCAGGCTGTTCCAGCTCTCTCTCTCTGGTCTCAGACAGTCACTGTGGAAGGAGCTTATTCCTCCTCTCCTCTCCTCCATCATAGGAAGAAGGGAGCGTGGGAACTCCCCATGGGTGAAGGATGCGACCCTCTCTCTGACTTCCTCTATCTTTAATGGAGACCAGGGAGATGACAGTAGCACAGCAGCAGGATCAAAATACATTACCCTGTCAAGCTGATCTCAGAACAGGGCTTATAGCTCCAGAAGATTGATAGCAGTTCATGGTATTATAGATGTGGAAATAGAGCAGGTCTGGGAACAGTCAGTGTGTGAGGGACTGAGGCCTGCCTATCAGTATCATGGCTGACGGCTCTGTACTGTAAAGCTTTGATGAAGCATCATTCTGTGTGTAATCCCACTGTTGACTGCATTCCTGAAAAATATTTATCTCTGTGCTTCCCCAGGCAGCCATATCCTTTATCATGGACCAGGCCTCGGAGCTGCCGCGGTAACTTAATGACTTAGTGTCCATTGTAATACAGAACAAAGACTTGGGCTAGAGGCATAGCCACAGAGAGAGAGAATAAGAGAGAGGGAGAGAGAGTGGGGAGAGAAGAAATAGGTGTTTACTGAGAACATGTGGATTAAAAGCCATAATGTTGATGGATTGTTTTAATTTGCTGGCCCCGGACCACAAGATGAGATCTGTTCTGTGCTCTCTGGGATTGAGGATGTCTGGGTCTGGATCTGGGGCCACTCCCCTCTTCTGGCTGGAGTGGTCATTACAGCCTACCATCCCACCACCCCCTTAATGCAATCCAACACAATCCCTTTCTCAATTCATTAAACAGAAGAAGTGTCAGTGTGTGTGTTTGTATGTGTGTGCGCACACGTCTGTGCGTGTGCATATGTGAGTTGTTTGATGACAAGGATGATTTATAGACCGGATTGTAAGTTAATCATAATCTTTTCAATACTTAGAAAGTCTCTGTTCACCACTCAGTAATAGGGATTAGTGGTCAGACTCAGAGAGGCAGGAATGGATTTAACAGTGAATTGGAACAGACAGAGAGATAAACTGACTTTACTGTGTTAGTTCTATAGCTATGACATGATGCCTGCTTTTCACTGGAGCATTGCCAGGGCATGACATTATACTCAGTTCTCTGCTCTCTCTCCCAGACTTCAACTCTCTCCAGCTTGCTTTTAGGGGTCAGGGTCAGCCGGCAGCAGGCTGTGGTCAGCGGGACACAATGCCTCCATATCAGTATTACTCAGCTAATTCCCCTTGCCCTGACCCTTCACGCCTCCGTGCCTGGCTGCCCGACGATTAGCGCTCGTCGCTCGGCTACATCAAGAAGCCTTTGTCCTGGTGGAAGCTCTAGAGGAGCTCTGTCTGTCTGTCTGTCTGTCTTTAGGCCTCCTCTCCATGGTGTCTGTCTGTCTGTCTGTCTGTCTGTCTGTCTGTAGGCCTCTTCTCCTCTCCATGGTGTCTGTCTGTCTGTTTATCTGTCTGTATGCCTCCTCTCCATGGTGTCTGTCTGTCTGTCTGTAGGCCTTCGCTCCTCTCCATGGTGTCTGGCTGCCTGGCTGTGCTGTGACTGTGCATATGTAGGCAACGTTCCCGATGTGTGACCATGAAGTGGGGCAGCAGCAGCACCTCTGAAGGAATGGAGCTGGTGGTAAAATATAGATGTTAGAGGGAGACTATAAAAATACAAGGTATACATATGTTCCCCCCATGGAGTAGTGAATGTGGAGCTAGTTACAAGCTCAAAGGCAGTAGGACAGACTCTTGCATATTTCCCCAAAGTAGAGTAGTATACCCAGCTGTAACTGGCAGACTTGTAGTCAGTCCTGTACCCATCATACCTGTGCACCCTACTATGTCTGTGTGCTGTACATCTATGTGTATGTAGCCCCCTACACTCCCCTGCACCCCGCCACTCGGCACAGCTGTTGTGGGAGAGTGAGCCGGGCCCAGGCAGGGCTGGATGGAGGAGCTGGAGGAGCTCATCACTCATTGGTTTTGTGCTGACAGGAAGTCTGTGTACTCCCCGGCTCCACCTGGGTCTCTGTGTGTCTTTGAAAGGAGCAGCAGAAGAATGCAGCATGCAGGGGTTGGCTGGCTGGCTCTGGGCTGGCTATCTTCTTAGTAGAGCTCCATCTGGCTCTGGGCTGGCTATCTTCTTAGTAGAGCTCCATCTGGCTCTGGGCTGGCTATCTTCTTAGTAGAGCTCCATCTGGCTCTGGGCTGGCTGGCTATCTCCTTAGTAAGCTTCATCTGGGCATGGGCACAACACTGTCAGCCATGGAACCAGCTCTGCCTGTGTCTGTCTCGTCTCTGTTGAAACTGGGTCGTTAAGAAATCTCATAAATCATTGACTATGGAGTGTTTTTTCTCCTTGAGTTTAGATACATGTATATGCAGTAAGCTGTATGTGAGAGTGTGTGTAGTGTAGTGTCAGAATATGGATTTTGGGGGGTTTCTTTTTGGATGCACAGGTCCACAGAGGTTAAGAGGTTATGACGTGTGGGCAAGTACATCTGTGTGCGTGTGTGCATGTGCACGTGTGTGTATGTCATGTGTGTGTGTGCTGGCTGGGTGTTTGGCAGTGATAAGCTTGCGGCCTTTGAAGCAGGGCAGCCTGACTGTAAGCCTGGCTCACGGCGTCTCTCCACTGCGCAGCGCTGAGACCAGAATTAATCACCTCGCTAGCCAGCCAGATAAGGCTACAAAGCAACAGGCCAGGCACACAAAGGCAGCCTGCCTGAGAGTGAGGGAATTTATCACCATCTCAATACCAGCCATCCGCTCACAGCGTTCGCCACTGCTCTCTCTCTCTCGCCACGGACCTCTCACCCTTATTTATATATTTATTCATTCATTTGGGCCTTTGTGTAATCATTTATACACAGCTTTTTAATAATGTGTGCCTCTTTGACTCTCTGTTCCATTCGTTTTTATGGAGTGTGTAGGAGTGTGTTTATACACGCAGCTTAACAGAGCTCAGTCAACAGCAGGGTCCTGACCGCACTCTCCTTCAACGTCAACACTGAGTGGCAGCTACAGGAAACGCTGGCAGTGACGAAGTACCCGTCCACGGCGGCGGTGGCATTGCTCCTTCAGTCAGGATCAGGAATGATCTTAAGGCATGGTGGTGGTGGGATAAGGAGGAAGATGAAAGCCTGTGAGCTGCAGACTGAGAACTCAGGTCTGTGTGAGGAGAGCTCTTCCCAGAGGCAGCAGCAGCCCAACTGTGATTGTGATGCTGTCTGTCTCTCAGTGAAGCTCACTGCTCTGTCCTCCTCACTGTAGCCTAGCACCTCATGGGCTACTGCACTGAGTAGTGGAGGATATTAGGATTAATGGTTGACCATTGATGTTGTGAATGGTAATTCAATGTTGTGTAATGTAGTGAACATTTCAGCACACACATGCAGATACCGCTTGGGCACACACACACACACACACACACACATGCATGCACACACACACACATGCTAAGGTTGAATTAGTGGGAACCAGGTTACCGAGATTTACCGAGATTTACCGTCAAAACCCTCTTCCTTTTCCCGGGATAAATAACCATGAGAAACCGGTCAATTATAATACAATTTCTATGAACAGCATGATGTGAAATGGAACTGTTAAATTATATGCGATGTCTAAAGCTGGCTTCTCTACAGCCTTCTCTCTGCCATCTGCATGATCAATCATCAATGCTCAGGGTGGGGACAGACAGCCCATCTCAGTATGGAGCGCAGTTCACAATGCATGTATCATCTCATCATGGTAACTTTTTTTCTTGTGACAGGTAGATGCATAGCCTATGCTACAGTAATATAAGGACTGTCTAATTTACACATCTCCATCTGGCTTTCAGGGGTCACCTTATTTCTTTCTTGTAAAGAAGATTTTTTTAAATTGCAGCTGCAGAGTTTTAAAACAGCCTTTCACTCGAATATTGTTGCTTTAAATCAGTGCGCACGCGAGCACTCTCTCGTAGTCTTTCGCTTCAAATGGCATCCAAAATAGATAGTCCTGTTCAAGATTTACAGTTGAAGTCGGAAGTTTACATACACCTTAGCCAAATACATTTAAACTCAGTTTTTCACAATTCCTGTCTTTTAATCCCAGTAAAAATTCCCTGTTTTAGGTCAGTTAGGATCACCACTTTATTTTAAGAATGTGAAATGTCAGAATGATAGTGGAGAGAATGATTTATTTCAGCTTTTATTTATTTTATCACATCCCCAGTGGGTCAGAAGTTGACATACACTCAATTAGTATTTGGTAGCATTGCCTTTAAATTGTTTAACTTGGGTCAAACGTTTCGGGTAGCCTTCCACAAGCTTCCCACAATAAGTTGGGTGAATTTTGGCCCATTCCTCCTGACAGAGCTGGTGTAACTGAGTCAGGTTTGTAGGCCTCCTTGCTCGCACACGCTTTTTCAGTTCAGCACACACATTTTCTATAGGATTGAGGTGAGGGCTTTGTGATGGCCACTCCAGTACCTTGACTTTGTTGTCCTTAAGCCATTTTGCCACAACTTTGGAAGCATGCTTGGGGTCATTGTCTATTTGGAAGACCCATTTGCGACCAAGCTTTAACTTCCTGACTGATGTCTTGAGATGTTGCTTCAATATATCCACATAATTTTCCTTCCTTATGATGCCATCTATTTTGTGAAGTGCACCAGTCCCTCCTGCAGCAAAGCACCCCCACAGCATGATGCTGCCACCCCCGTGCTTCACGGTTGGGATGGTGTTCTTCGGCTTGCAAGCAGCCCCCTTTTTAATAATAAATAATAATAATAATAATATGCCATTTAGCAGACGCTTTTATCCAAAGCGACTTACAGTCATGCGTGCATACATTTTTGTGTATGGGTGGTCCCGGGGATCGAACCCACTACCTTGGCGTTACAAGCGCTGTGCTCTACCAGCTGAGCTACAGAGGACCAAACATAACGATGGTCATTATGGCCAAAGAGTTCTATTTTTGTTTCATCAGACCAGAGGACATTTCTCCAAAAAGTACGATCTTTGTCCCCATGTGCAGTTGCAAACCGTAGTCTGGCTTTTTTATGGCGGTTTTGGAGCAGTGGCTTCTTCCTTGCTGAGTGGCCTTTCAGGTTATGTCGATATAGGACTCATTTTACTGTGGATATAGATACTTTTGTACCTGTTTCCTCCAGCATCTTCACAAGGTCCTTTGCTGTTGTTCTGAGATTGATTTGCACTTTTCACACCACAGTACGTTCATCTCTAGGAGACAGAACGCGTCTCCTTCCTGAGCGGTATGATGGCTGCGTGGTCCCATGGTGTTTATACGTGCCTACTATTGTTTGTACAGATGAACGTGGTACCTTCAGGCATTTGGAAATTGCTCCCAAGGATGAACAGGACTTGTGGAGGTCTACAATTTTTATTCTGAGGTCTTGGCTGATTTATTTTGATTTTACATTACATTACATTTTAGTCATTTAGCAGACGCTCTTATCCAGAGCGACTTACAGTTAGTGAATACATATATATATATTTTTTATACTGGCCCCCCGTGGGAATCGAACCCACAACCCTGGCGTTGCAAACTGAGCTACATCCCTGCCGGCCATTCCCTCCCCTACCCTGGACAACGTTGTGCCAATTGTGCGCCGCCCATGAGTCTCCCGGTTGCGGCCGGCTGCGACAGAGCCTGGATTCGAACCAGGATCTCTAGTGGCACAGTTAGCACTGCGATGCAGTGCCTTAGACCACTGCGCCACTCAGGAGCTCTATTTTCCCATGATGTCAAGCAAAGAGGCACTGAGTTTGAAATAGGCCTTGAAATACATCCACAGGTACACCTCTAATTGACTCAAATGATGTCAATTAGCCTATCAGAAGCTTCTAAAGCCATGACATCACTTTCTGGAATGTTCCGTGCTGTTTGAAGGCACAGTCAACTTAGTGTATGTAAACTTCTGACCCACTGGAATTGTGATACAGTGAATTATAAGTGAAATAATCTGTCTGTAAACAATTGTTGGAAAGATTACTTGTGTCATGCACAAAGTAGATGTCCTAACCGATTTGCCAAAACTATAGTTTGTTAACAAGACATTTGTGGAGTGGTTGAAAAATGAATTTTAATGACTCCAACCTAAGTGTATGTTAACTTCCGACTTCAACTGTATAAATATATATGTCCTAGCCTACCTCATTCAGGTAATAAATGCAATGCAGTATTAACCGTATATTTAGCTAATGAATGATGTGTTATGCATAAGCTTCTAATTTATAGCCTCTCTCTCTTGCTCAATACGCACCTGCTCTCCACTGGCCTCTCTCCTTAAAAAAAGCTAGACTAGAATAGCTTGCTGGACATTTTTTTTGTTGCATTTCTTATACTAATAGACTGAATGTTAAATACAGCAGCCAATTTAACTCACGGGGAGTTTGAATGAAGAGAGAACGCGTGATGGTGGTAGGTTATAGCAGTTCTTTATTCAGACCCGTCACCCATAACAATTCAATCTTGGTGAAGAGAAGTGAAAGCCGTCTGCATCTTATTCTAATATTATTCAAACATGTCATTACAATGATGAAGATAAGGACAACACAACTTATTTCATTTAACTGTTGAAAGTGAGGAAGGAATGAATCAACAATAGAGAGAGAAAGAGGAGATAGGCTGATACGCATGTCGCACAACATTAGGGAAATATTATGAAAGGTAGCTTATATATGCGTCAGCCTACTAATTGTAAACATTTAAATAGGCCCTATTATATTTCACTATTAAAATCAAATTTGCTAGCTTATAATTGTAACTTTGTAGCCCACATGTACGGCACCAACATCATTTGTTCTCTCCCAGCTTCATGGTTTAAAGGAGGTGCGTAATTCCAGTCCATATAATACAGTATAATACAACACAGTACAGTAATATAGTCCACACTCAAAAATATTAGCTTACTGGAGCTTGTTTCATTTATTTACCCAAGAGAGCATTGCCACATCTATGGGCTTTTATGTTTTTCTGTAATGCTTAATGTGCTGTAGCCTATCATAGGCTATGTATTGGATAATGGCACAATCATTTGGTCTTTTTTGAGCTTGGGCTCATAAAATGTATTTAATGTAGGGCTCATAAAATGTCTTTAATGTATGGCTCATCAGGCTCAGGTAGCATCAGACTTGCATTTTCATGCCGATCAAAGCTCTAATCAAATCCAAACATATTAATATGCTTTATATGCTTTAGAATGACACTTCCAGTTTGGGCGGGAAATACCGGGTTACCCGGGAGAAAAGTGATTTATTCTCGGGATGGAACATTTGTAAAAGACGGGGAAACTATTCAATCCTAACACACACACACACTCACACACTCACACACACTCACACACACACACACACACACACACACACTGGTACATGCAGTTGTACAGTCTTCACACTTGAACATTCTAATTGACATCCCCTCCCTCACAAACACTCTCTCTCTCTCACACTCTCATACTGTACATAGTTGTAGAGGATGTTACCACTTCAGCAGAGAGAGAGGCCCATTAGTAGCCTGACTCATAGAGCAGTCTAAACAACAGTCTCCGGCTGGCTGCTCCCTCCAGCTGGCTCCAGCTCTAAGTGATAAAGTTCTGCCTCCTCTCACACACCAAACCACAGCCATGCTGCTCAACAGACCTGTGGTCAGATTGATGGTCAGTTTGATATGGCTTGGTCGCTGACGGGGGAAGTTTTATGTGATTCCCAAAATTGCTTTAGCTGGAAGCTCATGGATTAGAAATATCCAATCAGCATGTACAGTAGGGTGCCACCTACCTACAGTAGCTAGCTGTGTTGACTCAGTGGCCCCAATGCTGTTCTCTCCACCCTTTCTCCCCCCCTTACCTTAGAGTCTCCTGGTAGCTCCACGTGGCACCTCTCTGTAGAGACTGTTTTTAGACACACCTCTGCTATGGGGGTAAAAAACACACCAACACAAGGCCTGCATGTTATTCTCTACAGCAGTTAGCTAGTTGTTTTTCTCTCCTAGTCAGACAGACACATCTCTCTCTCTGTCTGTCTCTCTCTCTCTCTCTCTCTCTCTCTCTCTCTCTCTCTCTCTCTCTCTCTCTCTCTCTCTCTCTCTCTCTCTCTCTCTCTCTCTCTCTCTCTCTCTCTCTCTCTCTCTCTCTCTCTCTCTCTCTCTCTCTCTCTCTCTCTGTCTCGGTCTCTCTCTGTCTCGGTCTCTCTCTCCAGGTTAATTTCCTCTCCCTTCATTCCCGTGTCATCCCTGCTTACCTCACTGAGGCTTCTCAGCCATGGCTCTCTGCTCTACATTGTTGTTTACACAGGGTCTTGATGACAGTACACAGTTTCTCCATTAAACTTGACATTATTACCTTGTTGGGTACTCTTGATGAGACAGAGGGAATGGGGCTATTTCAGGGTGACTGTGTTTTTAAGGGTGGTGTTTGCTAGATGTTCTGCTTGTTCAGGAACACTTCATTAACTCATAGTTTGCATCTTATTGAAAAATATATATAATTGAAGTACAAAGACAGATTGCTGTACAAAGGCTGATTATATCCTATTTCAGAGGAACATATTGTCCTCCGTGTTGCCTTGCTAACGTTCAGAGAGCTGGGTAGAACCATGATATGCTCTGTTTTGCAGGGCTGACCTATATTCTCTGTCGAAGTCATCCAAGGCTAGTGTGTGATGGTGAGGGTATTCACCCGTAGTCTTGCATCTGTTCTGTTTGTTTCTCTACTCTCAGCATCTTGAGCGAGTGGAAGGAACCATCTCACTGAAACAGGAGATAAAGGTGAACAATGTGAGTCTGGCATTTAAAACGGATACAGTGTGTCTCTCCTAGTTGTCTTTGTATGACCCATATCTTAAATTATAAATGTACTGTATGCATTGGCAGATGTACTATATATAAACCATAGCCAAAGGCGCTCTGTATCTTGTGTCATTCCCCCCCCTTTATATTCTATGAGTTCCATTAGTCTATTTTTCCTCCTGTTCCGCTAAGAGACTGTTCTATAGTTGCTCCTTGGTTCCACAGCACTGTTCTTGACAAATGGAGATGGCTTGGAAGTAGTTTCTCTACTCACTGCAGGGCAAACCTTGCATTCTTTTCCCCTGGTTTAAACAGTACAGTGTGTTTCGCTTGACTGCCGGTGTGCGTCGGGTATGTCAAAGAAAGTAGAGAGGCAAGTTTAGAAAGGGAGGAAATATAAATGGAATTCTTTGTAATGCTCTGAGGATCCGGTCGGCATTGTAGACCCAGAGCCAAATCAGATATTGCAGGAGGAAGGGGGAAGCGAAATGCAGCGAGAGCAGATCACATAGAAAAGGCCCTCATCTAGGAGGTGTCATAATGAAACGCTTATGACTGGGGTTGTGAAAACAAGAGCTAGGTAGGAGCCTGGAGACCACCACATCAGAGGCCCTATGATTAGTCCACTCCCCTCCCCCCCTCACCGACCCTGCTTATTTCCTCCACCTCTGGGCCGGCCTGGTTTCCCCTTCACACCCGTCTAGACCAATGAGAGTGTTACTACCATGACCAGACCTTGTCACCCTTGGCACAGCAATACCCTCAGGGATAACAGGGACTGGTGGGGCCTGTTAGCCCTGCTGTATGTACGCTAGTACTGATGTTTTGTCTTCTCTGCCTGCTCTAGATCCACATGAAAAATAACATTAGCACACAGTTCCATCTGTGTGTGAGTGAATTACATAGACTTTTGTGAGGTGGAAAACAAATTGGGCGGTATGACGGGAGGAATGGAGAGATGCATTGGGGTACTCAGAGAGGGGAGAGGTCAGGAGATGTGCTGATGACCTGGTTAGGGGGTGTCTGGTCTCAGCTGTCGCCAGGGTGGTTTTAATCAGAATGCTGGCTCCTCTCTCCTCTGTGGGGCTGCTTCCTCATCAATCCCTCTTCCCTTTCGTCATCCCCTCTTTATTTTCCTGTCCACTACAGGAAATCCCTTCTTAATGAAGATAAAATTCAACCAGATGTTGTATCAACACAACACAAACACCACAGCAGCTAATTTAGGCCTAATAATTGTACATTCAGCAGCAACAGTATTCAGGGACTATTTTTCTTCTTTGCTAGCATGTAACCTACTTATAGTTCTTCTAACGTTGCTGTAATGCTATGCCGAGGCCCCAACCAATTAATCATCCTCTGAATCTCATTGTCACAAAACTGTGTCACCGAGACACATGTTCCAGAGCGTCTGTTGTCTGCCGTGCCATGGTGCTGCTGTGTTCCCTTCCCTCAGGGGACAGGCGACTGGCACAGGCGGGCAGACATGGGCAGTGTTGAGGACTGACTGGTGGCAGTGGTTCTTGCCCCCTCCATCTCATTAATTAGCCAGTGATTGTGTTCAATCAGATGCAGATCTCCACTTCAATGGGCCCCATATCAAAGGCAGGAGTCTAGCGGATAGCTGCTATATTATGCACGGGGAGACCTAGTTATGTCAAGAGCGCCAGCGAGCGGAGCCGTGGTTGTAGTGGCAGCGCGGGGAGTTAGCAGCGGGGGTGACAGTCACAGGAGAAACTCTACCCATCAGGCACTGAAAGATTAAAGAGGGTTTAGGCTGAGACATGCCAGCCAGTCCCCTAAGGACTAGGCTGCATGCACTTTCCCCGCTCTGCTACAACAGATGCAGCCCTGATTAAGGGGGGGGAACTTCAAACGCAGAGAGAGGGAGGAACAGAGAGAGGGAGGGAGGGGTGGGTGTATTCATGCCTTTGTCTTTCTCTCATACAGAGACACAAACCTGCCTCTTGTTGTATTCTTATTGTTAATGACGGATTCCAGCAGAGGCGTGCATCAAGGGGAGGTTGTCCTGTGACATGCTACCCTGGGGCTACATAATTGTGGCTGTGTGTCTGTCTGTGGTGCCCTGGGCCTTGGGTTGTTCTCCTGTTGTGTGACCAGTGGTGCAGTCAGTGAAAGATGATTAATTTCACTGAGTAACCTGTCTCGCTGATGTGGCTGATACTGTGTGTGTGCTCGTGCATATGTGTGTGTGTGTGTGTGTGTGTGTGTGTGTAGGTGTGTAGTGGTGGCACAGAGGAGGAGATGCAGACTGTGCAGTCAGCAGGTGTGTGATACTCTGGATGCCCTCCAGAAAGGAAGGGTCACACACACAGAGACAGACAGTAGCACAAGGTGTCGTCATTCTAGACAATGTCTAACAGTGGGCTTGATTAGTTTAATAACCATATAAAAGGGTTGATGTTTTTGGCTCATTGAATTGAACAGTTGTGGTAAAAGTTTGACAAACATTGAGTGGGCTTCAGGGGCTTTGAGCGTGGATTTTTAAGCAAGCTTTGTTGATGCTCTGCAAAGTATTTTTAAATGATCACATTGATACCATGTTTTTTCTATAAGTGCAAAGATGATAATAGTCAAAAAAGGGGGCAAAAGTGACACAATATCAACTATTACACTTGAGCCCTGCCTTAGTATCGATCGTCATCATCACCCCAGCCCAATATGTTGATGGTGAGGAAGGAAGCACAGGAGAGCAGTCCATAGCATTACACAGCACAGCACATCACTGGGGGCATAATGAAATTGGTTCCAGTCTCATCTGGGAAGTGCCCCTATTTGATTTCATTAGCCAAATGTCTCACTGTGTCCCTCTCTAAGCCAGAGTAAATAGATTTCCAACAACTGGGATTTGAAGGGTCACTGGCTGCTGCTGTAGTGTCTGGCACGGACACAGAACAGGCAGGGAGGGAGGACATAGGAAGGGAGGGAGGACATGTGGAGGGAGAGAGGACATGGGGAGGGAGGACATGGGGCGGGAGGGAGGCGACAGGGATGGATCAAAGCACCTGTCATTCACTTGTCTTAATCTCTGCAGTTATTTCCTGCCTGGTGTTGTGTTGCATGGCGACCACACCGCTGGCTTCCTGTACTGTACCAGATTGTCAGAATAACCCCTCCCCTTCCACCGCTGGCTTCCTGTACTGTACCAGATAGTCAAAATACCCCCTCCCCTTCCACCGCTCCGCTCACAGAGTCTAATTTAATAGAAGATGCCAGCAGTGGAAGGAGCCTGCACTTTGACTCTGGATAGAGATCCAATGCCGAGAAGGGACACTTGACTACTGCTTTGTTATAGCGTGTGCATGGGTGCATCCCTTCCTCTCTTCCTCCCACTATTGACTTACTCTAATTTGGTTATGTCACTAGCAGACATCCGAGATGCTCTGGAGCTGCACTAGACAGTAAGGTTTGTCTGAGGCTGTGGTGGTGTTTGGTTGGCTTGTGAGCAGCCAAGGTGCGACCTGGTGGTGAACTCACCCTGACCTTAATCCTGGCTCATCTGGAGACCAACAGCAGCCCCATAGCCTACAGCACACAATACAGTCAGCACGGCAGGGGGGAGCAGACTTCATTCATGCTCCTCTCTGTTTTCATTTTACTATCTAATCCTTCACTTCCCCTCCACCTCCAATCAGCTACAGTTCCCAGAGAGAGGAGGAGGACAGCCAGGGAGTAGGAGGGAGTAGCCAAGCCTTAACCCCCCCTCCCTCTCTCCCTCCCACTCCAATAAAATAGATTGAGGAGGGTTGTACCTTAGGAACACCTGCCACGCATTGCACAACTGTACATGTGAGGGCTCAGCAGTGCAGACTGTTCCATGTTGACTTAATCCTGTATAGTCTGTTGTTCTCTACTCTCTGGTAAAGCCCTGGCTCTGTGTGTACGTGTATACTTGTCTGTGTGTGTGTGTGTGTGTGTGTGTGTGTGTGTGTGTGTGTGTGTCTTTCTCTCTGTGTGTGTATATGTGTATATGTTTTTTGGTTTTACTATCAGAAGGACATATTTTAGGTTTAGGGGTTAGGTTTAGGGTTAGGGTTACAATTAGGGTTAGGGGTTAGGTTTAGAGTTAAAATTAGGGTTGGGTTAAGGGTTAAGTTTTAGGGTTAGGAATTAGGGAAAATAGGATTTTGAATGGGAATCAATTGCTTGGTCCCCACAAGGATAGTAAAACAAACATGTGTGTGTGTGTGTGAGTGTGTGTGTGTGTGTGTGTGTGTGTGTGTGTGTGTGTGTGCGTGTGTGTGTGTTTGTGTGTGTGTGTGTGTGTGTGTGTGTGTGTGTGTGTGTGTGTGTGTGTGTGTGTGTGTGTGTGTGTGTGTGTGTGTGTGTGTGTGTGTGTGTGTGTGTGTGTGTGTGTGTGTGTGAGAGAGATCCTCCAGTTGAAAAGGATGCCAGGGTAAACAAAGGCCTGTGCTGAAGTGAAGCGGTGGAGGAAGCTGGCTGGAGCAGTAGAGCAGTGGAGTGCTGTGACCTCTCCTTGTGATTGAGCACCATTAACATGGTATCTACTGTGGGTGTTATGTACTGTATGACAACAGCAATAAGCCTCAGTATGGCTGTAGCACCATGGTCGCTCGACTGTGCCCGCGCTCGCCACGTTTAAAGCCTCCAGCCCGGGGGGATTTAATTGGTTTTTGTCTTGACCACCGCCCCCCGCCACTCCATATCTCTCGACACCTTTATGAGACGAGACCGACTTGAATGCAGTGAATTTATCCACTCTCCCTCTCCCTCTTGCAAAACTCCTGGCTCGTGTTCAAGAGGCTATTATTTGAGCAATCTGTGGAGCGCTCTCCTCTCTCAGCACGGCCCTGGCTGTGTGTGGGTGTGGGTGTGTGTGTGTGTGCCTAGGAGACCTTCTTACAGGATATTGAAATAAGATATATTTTTGCGCTGCAATTGTATAGTAAATGGATGTGGGGAGGCCAGTTATGCATTATCATGCATTATACTCCATTATTAGCTTGGGCTAACTGTTAACCATAGGGGTCCGTCTTAAGTAAAAGTAGAGGGGGAGGGGGAGATGTGCTATATTCCTTCTGGGCCATTCCTTATGCTGGAAGTAGAATATTCTACCTAGCAACAGAGAGAGAAGTTAGAGTAGGGTAGTGCAGAGAGAGTACAGTATGAATCAGGGGAGAGGAAATAGGTGCCTTCAGCTTCCTGTTTGTTCCCTCTAATATAACCTTGCCTGCTGATTCCCATTCTATTCATTAAAGTAATAGGACACAGCGTCAGTCCCCATCCCCCCCCTTCCTCTCCCTCCCTCTTCCTCTCCTGAAGTGTATTTTCTGATCACATTTTGGCAGCCTCCCTAGGAGAGAGAGAGAGAGAGAGAGAGAGAGAGAGAGAGAGAGAGAGAGAGAGAGAGAGAGAGAGAGAGAGAGAGAGAGAGAGAGAGAGAGAGAGAGAGAGAGAGAGAGAGAGAGAGAAGAGTAAAGAGAGAGAGAGAGAAGAGAGGGAGAGAAGGGTAAAGAGAGAGAGGAGATGCAGTGTCCTTGGTATTATCATCGTTGGCTCACTGGCTCTGTAATGAGACTTGTCCTGTAGTGAGAATCTTGGGGGGAGGGAGGATGCCACACGATCACAAATCCCAGGCCTGCTAGCCACTTTATCATCCCACTCTCCCGTCCTCCTCCAGAACAGTCTACTGGATGACCCCTGACTGTGGAGCTCCTCTGGAGAATACAGCACTATAGCAGGTGTTGGGGAGATTTGGAGTTAAAGACCATAAGGTTGCCTGCTGGTCTGGCTCTGTGTCCTCCTGAACCATTTGACCCAAATCACTTCACTGTGCTGTGCTACAGGGCAGGACACTTCCTAAAATTAGGAGCAGGCTGACTGATGTCAGAGGGCCTATGGAGGTGGGGCGTGTGCTGGGGGGCGCCGTCTGCTCTCCTCTCCTCTCCTCTCCTCTCCTCTCCTCTCCTCTCCTCTCCTCTCCTCTCCTCTCCTCTCCTCTCCTCTCCTCTCCTCTCCTCTCCTCTCCTCTCCTCTCCTCTCCTCGCCTCGCCTCGCCTCCCCTCCTCCCTCACCTCCCTTCCCCTCCCCCTCCCTCCCTCTCCTCTCCTCTCCTCTCCTCTCCTCTCCTCTCCTCTCCTCTCCTCTCTCTCCTCTCCTCTCCCTCTCCTCTCCCTCCCTCCCTCTCCTCTCCTCTCCTCTCCTCTCCTCTCCTCTCGTCTCCTCGCCTCGCCTCGCCTCGCCTCGCCTCCCCTCCCCTCCCATCTCCTCTTTCAGCCCTCTCTTCAGTAGTGGTGAGGTGGGGCTCAGGGTCTGGGACTGGTGTAGTACTTGTGGTATCGTCAGGCCCAGTCAGGTAATGTCCTCCCCAGTGCCCAGGCAGATCGAGAGAGCGAGGTAGAGACAAGGCGGGCCATTAATCAGGCTGACCTGGCACACATCATTAGAGCCTGAAATACGAGGGGACAGGGAGGTCACGCTCCCCCAACCTCACATCAATATACCCACAAAGGTAGAGGGGGGGGGGGGGCAGCTGTTGTTGGACCATTTGTGTTAGTGAGTTAACCCCCCCTTAAAATAAAGGCACACAGGCCCGGTGCGGTACGTTCGCTAAATGCCTGTATTGTCCACTAGACCCTGAAGAGGCAGTGAGACTGCAGTGTGTTGTTATGATATCTATAGCCAGGCAGGCAGGACTCCAGGCAGGACTCCAGTGGGACTGCTGCACTTTAAGGACAAACACAACAGTAATAGCTGCTGCTGCTCGCCCCCTAGCAACCAGTCAAAGGGCAACACACCTCTGATTGATTATTATTATACAAAGAGCTTCTACTATACAGGGAGGCATTTCTGGAGGCAGAATAGCTGAATATGTATTAGACCTTTGTTTTGATTTTTTGAGTACTTGCTGAGTACCTGGTTCGATGCAGATCATTCATTAGGTATTCTGTTGGAAATGATCATCCCTGCATGCATCAGCCATTACAATGCTCACATCATTCCTTTGTAATAACACCTTAACATGATGAAGATGGATGAATTGACACTTTCAGCTATGCAGAAATGGAACAGTTGGTCAGTCACGATAGAGGAGTGTGTTTGTGTGTGTGAGAGAGAGGAGAGAGAGAGAACAAGAGAGTCAGAGTGATAGAGAGAGAGAGTGTGTTTGTGTGTGTGAGAGAGAGGAGAGAGAGAGAGTGTGTGTTTGTGTGTGTGAGAGAGTGCAGTTTATTTTGGGGAGAGTGCAGCAGCAGCAGCAGCTTGTAAAGTTGTCTGATGATTGATGGTCGTGGAGCATAAATAGACAGTCAGATTTACAGAGGTCTTTGGTTTCCTTTATGTTGTGGCTGGGATGCTCCACAGAGCTCTATCATTCTGTCACCGACATTAGACACAATCCACTTTTATTTGGCCATGTAAGTCTCACCATTACAGAGACTACCTGCCATATTTCTATTTTTACCTGTCTGAACTTTCCTGAGACCATGTACCGTAAGAGAGTATGGACTGTACTACACTGTACTGGTGACTGTGTCCTGTCCTGTGACTATAATGATGATTGCGATTGTGTGTTATCCTGGCTTGTGAGTGTACTGTGAGTGTAATGATGACTGTACTGACAACTATGTCCTTTCCTGTGTGTTTCAGATCCTGGTGAACTCCATCAACCACCCTGCCATGCTGTATGAGAATGTGGTGGTGAGCGAGGGGAGTCCCATCCACAGAGACCTGCTCTTCAGCCCAGACTACCAGCACATCTATGCCCTCACAGACAAACAGGTACAAGCTTCACACACACTATAATATAAATAAAAAATATTTTTTTAACAATCATACACTCTCACGGCACCGAACTGTCATATTTATACAGTACCCAAACCAAATTGTTGTGTGTGTGTTCCTCTGTGTTTTTCTGCCATTCCAGCACTCTATGTGATTACTCATGTTTGATTTCCAGTACTGAGCCACCCCCCCTGCCCAGCACCCTCTCCCCTCACACATGTTCCTCCCCCAGTCAGCACCCTTCATCACAGGCAACAGAAGAGGAGAGGGGGTCTCTCTGTGATCTCCTTTGATGGAATAAGTTTCCAAATTCCCTTCTTTTAGCCCCACCAAAGCACCAGTGGAAAGGGAATTCTCCCCTCTTTACTCTCCTCCTCTCCTCCTCTGCTCCTGTCCTCCTCTCCTCCTCTCCTCCTCTCCTACAGTTATTTGTACCCTTCTCCTTTTCTCCCTGATCTCTCTGTTCTTTCATGTGGTTTCTCCCCTAAGCTCTAATTGGATGTCTTCCTCTCACTCATTAAAGACGTTTCCACCATCATTACTGGAAGACAACCCCCCACCACCCCTCTATCCCTCTCTCCCTCCCAGCCTCTCTCTCTGTATCAGAATGGAAAAGATGGAATTGGTTAGCAGGGTGATGAGAGATGGGAAGGCCACCAGGCTTACTGCTAAGGATTCATCTCGGAGGTTTAAATTGAAACGGCTTCTTCAAAATGCCCTCTCTCTCTCTCCTCTGGATTGCTATTTAACACCACATGCCCCCCCCTCCCCCCCCCCTCCCTTCAGCCCCAACCCCCCTCTTAGCCTGCTCTGTCCTCCCACTCAGACACCTGTACAGTTAAGTTAAAGTGATAGATGTCTATATCTACCATGCAGTATTACATAGTTACATGTCAGAGCAGACATGTAGGTGTGTGTGTTGAGGTCTCCTGACTGCTCTGAGGCATAGTAACATGAGGTAACAGGGGTAAGGACTGTCAAGCTCTTTGACACTGCCTGGCTCTGTGACACTCTCTATTCCTGATAATGCCTTAGTTATGGGACAGGCAGACTGATAGACGGCTTACCAATGCACACCATTGTAACGCCGCCTGCCTGCAGCCCTCTCCGGCTGTATCCCCTCCTGACAACCCCAGAAAGTGATGACTGAATATCAATAGCCATTTTCCATCAAATGATTTGGGAGGCGGGCTCCATCCAGGCGGGACGATCTCTGCCACAAACACGGCGCCCGTCCTCTGAGGAAAATCACCCAGTGCCGTTTAAATCAAATCAAATGTATTTATTTATAAAGCCCTTTATACATCAGCAGATGTCACAAAGTGCTATACAGAAACCCTGCCTAAAACCCCAGAGAGCAAGCAATGCAGATGTAGAAGCACGGTGGCTAGGAAAAACTCAGTAGAAAGGCAGGAACCTAGGAAGAAACCAAGAGCGGAACCAGGCTCTGAGGGGTGGGCAGTCCTCTTCTGGCTGTGCCAGGTGGAGATTATAAGAGTACATGGCCATTAAGGCCAGATCGTTCTCCAAGATGTTCAAACGTTCATAGATGACCAGCAGGGTCAAATAATAATCACAGTGGTTGTAGAGGGTGCATCAGGTCAGCACCTCAGGAGTAAATGTCAGTTGGCTTTTCATAGCCGAGCATTCAGAGGATGAGACAGCAGGTGCGGTAGAGAGAGAGAGAGAGAGAGAGAGAGAGGGAGGGAGGGAAAGAGAGAGAGGGTCGAAAACAGCAGGTCCGGGACAAGGTAGCACATCCTGTGAACAGGTCAGGGTTCCATAGCCACAGGCTAAACAGCAGAAACTGGATCAGCAGCATGACCAGGTGAACAGGAGTCATCAGGCCAGGTAGTCCTGAGGCATGGTCCTGAGCCTCAGGACTACCTGGCCTGATGACTCCTGTTCACCTGGTCATGCTGCTGAGAGAGAGAGAGAGAGAGAGAGAGAGAGAGAGAGAGAGAGAGAGAGAGAGAGAGAGAGAGAGAGAGAGAGAGAGAGAGAGAGAGAGAGAGAGAGAGAGAGAGAGAGAGAGAGAGAGAGAGAGAGAGAGAGAGAGAGAGAGAGAGAGAGAGAAGGAGTTCACACAGGACACTAGATAAGGCAGGATAATTTCAACAGATAGGACATACCAACCCTAGCCCCCCAACACATACACTATTGCAGCATAGATACTGGAGGCTGAGACAGGGGAGGTCGGGGGACACTGTGGCCCCGTCCGACGATACCCCCGGACAGGGCCAACCAGGCAGGATATAACCCCACCCACTTTGCCCCCACACCACTAGAGGGATATCAACAGACCACCAATTTAGTACCCTGAGATCTCCTTCACCGCATGAGCCCGAGGGGGTGCAAAACCGGACAGAGAGGGGAGCCGACCAGGCAGAGACAGCAAGGGCGTCACACCAGTGCCTTGCCGTTCACCTTCGCACCCCTGGGCCAGACTACATTCAATCATAGGAACTTCTGAAGAGATGAGTCTTCAGGAAAGTCTTCAGGAAAGACTTAAAGGTTGAGACCGAGTCTGCGTCTCTCACATGGATAGGCAGACCATTCCATACAAATGTAGCTCTATAGGAGAAAGCCCTGCCTCCAGCTGTTTGCTTAGAAATCCTAGGAACAATAAGGAGGCCTGCGTCTTGTGACCGTAGCGTACGTGACAAAAGCATGGATTCGCTTTTCTGCATGATTTTTGGACAAAATGTTTCTGATTTCTGCAATGTTACTAAGATGGAAAAAAGCTGCCGTTGAAATATTCTTGATATGTTCGTCAAAAGAGAGATCAGGGTCCAGTGTAATGCCGAGGTCCTTCACAGTTTTATTTGAGATGACTGTACAACTTCCACATCTGACGGGTAGAGGAAGAGAAAAATGGAAACTAGATGAAAAAAGGAGAGGTAGAAAAAGGACAAACGTATACAATGTGAACGTGTGGTTGAACAAGGCCTTTCCTCAGAACGTGTGGTGGAACAAGGCCTTTCCTCAGAACGTGTGGTGGAACAAGGCCTTTCCTCAGAACGTGTGGTGGAACAAGGCCTTTCCTCAGAACGTGTGGTGGAACAAGGCCTTTCCTCAGAACGTGTGGTGGAACAAGGCCTTTCCTCAGAACGTGTGGTGGAACAAGGCCTTTCCTCAGAACGTGTGGTGGAACAAGGCCTTTCCTCAGAACGTGTGGTGGAACAAGGCCTTTCCTCAGAACGTGTGGTGGAACAAGGCCTTTCCTCAGAACGTGTGGTGGAATTATCTGCTTTTCGTCACTCTCTCTACTGTACTGTACTTTACATAGTCTCTGTCTCTCTACTGTACTGTACTTTACATAGTCTCTGTCTCTGTACGGTACTGTACTTTACATAGCCTCTGTCTCTCTACTGTACTGTACTTTACATAGTCTCTGTCTCTGTACTGTACTGTACTTTACATAGTCTCTGTCTCTCTACTGTACTGTACTTTACATAGTCTCTGTCTCTGTACGGTACTGTACTTTACTTAGCCTCTGTCTCTCTACTGTACTGTACTTTACATAGTCTCTGTCTCTGTACTGTACTGTACTGTACTGTACTTTACATAGTCTCTGTCTCTGTACGGTACTGTACTTTACATAGTCTCTGTCTCTCTACTGTACTGTACTTTACATAGTCTCTGTCTCTCTACTGTACTGTACTTTACATAGCCTCTGTCTCTCTACTGTACTGTACTTTACATAGTCTCTGTCTCTGTACTGTACTGTACTTTACATAGTCTCTGTCTCTCTACTGTACTGTACTTTACATAGTCTCTGTCTCTGTACTGTACTGTACTTTACATAGTATCTGTCTCTGTACGGTACTGTACTTTACTTAGCCTCTGTCTCTCTACTGTACTGTACTTTACATAGTCTCTGTCTCTGTACTGTACTGTACTGTACTTTACATAGTCTCTGTCTCTGTACGGTACTGTACTTTACATAGTCTCTGTCTCTCTACTGTACTGTACTTTACATAGTATCTGTCTCTCTACTGTACTGTACTTTACATAGTCTCTGTCTCTGTACTGTACTGTACTTTACATAGTCTCTGTCTCTGTACGGTACTGTACTTTACATAGCCTCTGTCTCTCTGCTGTACTGTACTTTACATAGTCTCTGTCTCTGTACTGTACTGTACTGTACTTTACATAGTCTCTGTCTCTGTACGGTACTGTACTTTACATAGTCTCTGTCTCTCTACTGTACTGTACTTTACATAGTCTCTGTCTCTGTACTGTACTGTACTTTACATAGTCTCTGTCTCTCTACTGTACTGTACTTTACATAGTCTCTGTCTCTGTACTGTACTGTACTTTACATAGTCTCTGTCTCTGTACGGTACTGTACTTTACATAGTCTCTGTCTCTCTACTGTACTGTACTTTACATAGTCTCTGTCTCTGTACTGTACTGTACTTTACATAGTCTCTGTCTCTGTACGGTACTGCACTTTACATAGTCTCTGTCTGTCTCTGTACGGGACAAGGTAATACTGTACTTTACATATTCTCTCTGTACTGTACTGTACTGTACTGTACTTTACATAGTCTCTGTCTCTGTACTGTACTGTACTGTACTGTACTTTACATATTCTCTCTGTACTGTACTGTACTGTACTGTACTTTACATAGTCTCTCTCTGTACTGTACTGTACTTTACATAGTCTCTCCCTGTACTGTGCTTTACATAGTCTCTCTCTGTACTGTACTGTACTGTACTGTACTTTACATAGTCTCTCACTGTACTGTACTGTACTTTACATAGTCTGGCCTTATGTTTGAATGGAGAAGAAACAGGACCCTGCCTTATCAGTTTGTAGGCTATGTTAAGTCCCCTCAGACCAGCCATAGCCTTATCTGACCCACTGACCAGCCTCTATCGGTAGCACTTCAACCTTTACAGTAACCTTACTCCAGATAGAGCTTGAAAAGTCATCCAGTGGAAATGCATTGTTAGATCATGTCTCTGTCCCATCTTCTCTCAGCCACCTTAACGACCACTATGGTGTGATGGCTCTAGTACAGACACCAGGCACATAAATACCTCACACACACACGCTATAGTTTGACTCGCTGCAATTTACCAGCGATTAGAGATAATCGACATCCTTGTGTCTAAATCTTTAAAGTAAAGATGGGCTGTAATTGATACAAATGGATTTCATATGAGTGGCCCTGACATAGGAAATGGCTGAGTTCGATCACTACACGGCCAAGTCCAAGCAGAGACCTCTCTCTTGTCTCCACTCTCTACCACAACCAGGGCTGTAGCCAGCGCTCAACCTCGACACACCCAATACATGGGATAGCTCTTTTACCGCCTCCTTAACAGTATCCAACATTCAACACTCTGGAATGAGATTGCTTTTGCTCAACCTATATACATAGAGGTAACTGCCAAAATAAAGGAAACGAGTAAATGAGGGATACAAAGTATATTGAAAGTAGGTGCTTCCACACAGGTGTGGTTCCTGAATAATTAAGCAGTTAACATCCCATCATGCTTAGGGTCATGTATAAAAATGCCCAGTTGCCTATTATTTTGGCTACCATGGCTAGAAGAAGAGATCTCAGTGACTTTGAAAGAAGGGTCTCAAAGGAGCATAGGGGGTTTAAAGGGTGTGTGTGTGTGTGTGTGTGTGTGTGTGTGTGTGTGTGTGTGTGTGTGTGTGTGTGTGTCAGTCACCAGATCTCAACCCAATTGAACACTTATGGGAGACATCATTTTCCACCACCATCAACAAAACACCAAATGATGGAACTTCTCGTGGAATGGATGGTGTCGCATCCCTCCAATAGAGGCTTGTGGTGGCCCAACGCCCTTAAAGGTCCAATGCAGCCGTTTTTAATTCAATATCAAATAATTTCTGGGTAACAATTGAGCACCTTACTGTGATTGTTTTCAATGAAAATTGTCAAAAATAAACAAGAATAGCTTTTTAGTAAAGGGCAATTTCTCAAGCAAGAATTTTGATAGGATTGTCTGGGAGTGGTCAGACTGGGGTGGTGAAAACTGAACATTAGCAGAGAGGTTTGGAACTCTCTTTCTTATTGGTCTAGAACAGGGTTCTCAAACCATGTTCCTGGAGAGCTACCGTCCTGCAGGTTTTCGATCCAACCCCAGTTGTAACTAACCTGGCTCTAATTATTAGAATCAGCTCCTTTAGATTAGGGTTGGAGTGAAAACCTACAGGACGGTAGCTCTCCAGGAACAGGGTGGGAGAGTCCTGGTCTAGACATTAATTTACCGCATGGTGATGTCACTGCACTTGCATTGCATTGAGCTCTGCTGTGAGGGTTAGGTAGTGTGTGAATCAAGGTCTTTCCCTGGGTAGCTGCAGTAGTTATGCCCAGTGTGGTTTAGTGGGAGCCTGGGAGAGGGTGGGGACCTCTGAGGCTAGTAGCTCTACAGCTCCATGCCTCATGCTCTGCTGGAGCAGAGGACTATTAGCACACTGACTCCACTAAGTTACTTTTCTCCCCTCTCCCTTCTCTTAGTACTGCAGCTATCTCCTTCCCCATGAGGACCTGACCTTGTACCCTATACCTCTCCCCAACCCCCAACAGTGTACATACTGTACACTCACACATTCCCTCACTACATCTGCTACAGTGCTGCTAGAATAAATCTCATTGGTCGCATGGATATTGTTTTAGTCATATGAATATGATTACCATTATGGGTGACTTCCATTGCAGCTGTTCCTATGATTTATTAACGCAAGGCTGTGTAATATAGATGAGCATGGATGGCCCACTGGTACGTCACCTATGTCATCTAGATGTCCATGCATGTTAGGGTGATATATGGAAGTTTCATGTAGGGATCTCCATGGCCTACTCTCCTCACAGTGAGGCTATTCCCTGGCCATGGCCTCGTTCCTGGGATGAGTCAGATGAGATCTCACCCCAAAGGGCCTAGTTCAACCACCTTATTCTGGCACAGCCTTTACAGTGGCACAAATAAACACCTAAATGCACTCTCACTGTCACCAGAGACAGCCTGGTGTGTGTGTTGTCCTGTCTCAGCTGTATATATTGACGAAGCAGATCACATTTGACTGGTTTTAGCATCTCAACAGGCAGCAGTGACAGACAGATAAGGTTCTGAATGAGTCTGGGATTCAGAGCCAGCTCCAAACAGCTTTGCACACAGCTCCCTCTCACCCGCACCCGCACACACACACACACACACATAGGGAAAGAGTGATGAGGAGAGGTGGGGAAATTAATTGGTTTGAAGAGATTTCTCTCTTTCTCCCACTCTCTCTATCTCCTCTTTTAGAGCCTCCGCCTCCTCCTGCTGAACGAGTCAATGGGCCCCATGCCCCTGGGGAGCTTCTCTCTTTTCTCTACTCACTCCCTCCCCCTTCCTTTCTCCCTCTCGCTCCCTCTCTCACCCTCTCCCCCACCATCTCTCCTTCTTCCCGTGGCCCATTCTGAGAGGAGAGTAGGAGGAGAGCTGAGTGATGGCTATTCTCTCAGAAACAGCCTCCAGCTAAAGAGATGGATAGAATCTTACCTCAGCTGTGGAATGGAGTTTTACACTTAAGCTGTGTTCGAATACTTATACTAGCCGCACTAACCGTACTATTTGTGACATAAATTGAGTATGTAGTATGCTTATTGGTCATAGTATGGATGTAGTAAGTATGTTAAAAGTTCCCGGATGTTGTACTACGTTTGCCAAAATTGAAAGTATAGAAGCAGTGGACACTATTTCCGTGCTTTTAGGGCCCATAATGCAATTCTTCAGAAAATGGCCGTGGCTTCACATAATTTCAAGTTCAAGTTTTATTAGTCGTATGTACAGGATACACATGGCATAAACGGTCCAACAAAATGCTTACTTGCAGGTTCCTTCTCGACAATGCAACAACAATAAGAAATAATAAAAGATACGAATACGAACATAAAGTAAATGGCTCAGTAGAATAGATTAAACATATTAGCTTAATTATAATACAGGAAGGCACAATTTATAGTACATTATTTACACTTGTTATGGGGAAGGGTTTAATGGGGGGCAAGTGTTTAAATTGTGCAGTATCTAGCAATCATAACAAGAGTCTCGTAGCAGAAGTTGTGATGTGTGTGTGTAGCGTGACTGTGTGTGTGTGTGTGTGTGTGTGTGTGTGTGTGTGTGTGTGTGTGTGTGTGTGTGTGGATGAGTATATATCTGTGTGGGTTTTAAGACAACAATCACCAGGATCTTTGTATAGTGCCTCACTAAGCTACAAAGCAATGTTTTAAGACGTGAGCTTTGTTGACGGTATCAAACGCCTGAGAAAGTGTTTGGCTGTCACTAGACACGAATGGACAATATCTCTTTCTGTTGTTCTCTTTCACAGAGATATTTACATTGTAAATGTAGCCTTCTTCACCATATCAGATTCACTTAGCTACTGCTGTTACTGAAGACGCAGCATGATACATAACAGTATTAACCACTCCACAAATTTCTTGTTAACAAACTATAGTTTTGGCAAGTCGGTTAGGACATCTACTTTGTGCATGACACAAGTAATTTTTCCAACAATTGTTTACAGACAGATTATTTCAATTATAATTCACTGTATCACAATTCCAGTGGGTCAGAAGTTTACATACACTAAGTTGACTGTGCCTTTAAACAGCTTGGAAAATTCCAGAAAATAATGTCATGGCTTTAGAAGCTTCTGATAGGCTAATTGACATCATTTGAGTCAATTGGAGGTGTACCTGTGGATGTATTTCAGGGCCTACCTTCAAACTCAGTGCCTCTTTGCTTGACATCATGGGAAAATCAAAAGAAATCTGCCAATACCTTTTTTTGGCTGATTTCTTTTGATTTTCCCATGATGTCAAGCAAAGAGGCACTTAGTTTGAAGGTAGGCCTTGAAATAAAAAAACTAGTCCTATATCGACATAACCTGAAAGGCCGAAGCCACTGCTCCAAAACCGCCATAAAAAAGCCAGACTACGGTTTGCAACTGCACATGGGGACAAAGATCGTACTTTTTGGAGAAATGTCCTCTGGTCTGTTGAAACAAACATAGAACTGTTTGGCCATAATGACCATAGTTACAGTGAGGGAAAAAAGTATTTGATCCCCTGCTGATTTTGTACGTTTGCCCACTGACAAAGAAATGATCAGTCTATAGTTTTAATGGTAGGTTTATTTGAACAGTGAGAGACAGAATAACAACAACAAGAAATCCAGAAAAACGCATGTCAAAAATGTTATAAATTGATTTGCATTTCAATGAGGGAAATAAGTATTTGACCCCCTCTCAATCAGAAAGATTTCTGGCTCCCAGGTGTCTTTTATACAGGTAACGAGCTGAGATTAGGAGCACACTCTTAAAAGGAGTGCTCCTAATCTCAGCTTGTTACCTGTATAAAAGACACCTGGGAGCCAGAAGCAATCAATCAATCAGATTCCAAACTCTCCATCATGGCCAAGACCAAAGAGCTCTCCAAGGATGTCAGGGACAAGATTGTAGACCTACACAAGGCTAGAATGGGCTACAAGACCACCGCCAAGCAGCTTGGTGAGTTGACAACAGTTGGTGCGATTTTTCGCAAATGGAAGAAACACAAAATAACTGTCAATCTCCCTCGGCCTGGGGCTCAATGCAAGATCTCACCTCGTGGAGTTGCAATGATCATGAGAATGGTGAGGAATCAGCCCAGAACTACACGGGATGATCTTGTCAATGATCTCAAGGCAGCTGGGACCATAGTCACCAAGAAAACAATTGGTAACACACTACGCCGTGAAGGACTGAAATCCTGCAGCGCCCGCAAGGTCCCCCTGCTCAAGAAAGCACATATACAGGCCTGTCTGAAGTTTGCCAATGAACATCTGAATGATTCAGAGGAGAACTGGGTGAAAGTGTTGTGGTCAGATGAGACCAAAATCGAGCTCTTTGGCATCAACTCAACTCGCCGTGTTTGGAGGAGGAGGAATGCTGCCTATGACCCCAAGAACACCATCCCCACTGTCAAACATGGAGGTGGAAACATTATGCTTTGGGGGTGTTTTTCTGCTAAGGGGACAGGACAACTTCACCGCATCAAAGGGACGATGGACGGGGCCATGTACCGTCAAATTTTGGGGAGAACCTCCTTCCCTCAGCCAGGGCATTGAAAATGGGTTGTGGATGGGTATTCCAGCATGGCAATGACCCAAAACACACGGCCAAGGCAACAAAGGAGTGGCTCAGGAAGAAGCACATTAAGGTCCTGGAGTGGCCTAGCCAGTCTCCAGACCTTAATCCCATAGAAAATCTGTGGAGGGAGCTGAAGGTTCGAGTTGCCAAACGTCAGCCTCGAAACCTTAATGACTTGGAGAAGATCTGCAAAGAGGAGTGAGACAAAATCCCTCCTGAGATGTGTGCAAACCTGGTGGCCAACTACAAGAAACGTCTGACCTCTGTGATTGCCAACAAGGGTTTTGCCACCAAGTACTAAGTCATGTTTTGCAGAGGGGTCAAATACTTATTTCCCTCATTGAAATGCAAATCAATTTATAACATTTTTGTTGTTGTTATTCTGTCTCTCACTGTTCAAATAAACCTACCATTAAAATTATAGACTGATCATGTCTTTGTCAGTGGGCAAATGTACAAAATCAGCACGGGATCAAATACTTTTTTCCCTCACTTTATGTTTGGAGGAAAAAGGGGGGAGATTGCAAGCTGAGGAACACCATCCCAACCGTGAAGCACGGGGGTGGCAACATCATGCTGTGGGTGTGCTTTTCTGCAGGAGGGACTGGTGCACTTCACTAAATAGATGGCATCACGAGGAAGGACAATTATGTGTATGTATTGAAGCAACTTCTCAAGACATCAGTCAGGAAGTTAAAGCTTGGTCGCAAATGGGTCTTCCAAATAGACAATGACCCCAAGCATACTTCCAAAGTTGTGGCAAAATGGCTTAAGGACAACAAAGTCAAGGTATTGGAGTGGCCATCACAAAGCCCTGACCTCAATCCTATAGAAAATGTGTGGGCAGAACTGAAAAAAACGTGTGCGAGCAAGGAGGCCTACAAACCTGACTCAGTTACACCACAGAGGGAACACTTATACACAGACTAATTAGGGGATGAGCACCAGGTGTGTGTGATTGACAAGACAAGACAAGTGGAGTGATGAGAATGGGAGCAGCAGTAGCTAGTAAGCGGGTGACTTGAACGCCGAAACCTGCCCGAACAAGGAGGGGAGGCAGCCTCGGCGGAAGTCGTGACAACCTGTGTGCAATCTAAGTGTCACATGATCTGTCACATGATCTCAGTATATATACACCTGTTCTGAAAGGCTCCAGAGTCTGCAACACCACTAAGCAAGGGGCACCACCAAGCAAGCGGCACCATGAAGACCAAGGAGCTCTTCAAACAGGTCAGGGACAAAGTTGTGGAGAAGTACAGATCAGGGTTGGGTTATAAAAACATACCCTAAACTTTGATCATCCCATGGAGCACCATTAAATCCATTATTAAAAAATTTAAAGAATATAGCACCACAACAAACCTGCCAATAGAGGGCCGCAAGGAGGGCATTAATCAGAGAGGCAACAAAGAGATCAAAGATAACCCTGAAGGAGCTGCAAAGCTCCACAGCGGATTGGAGTATCTGTCCATAGTACCACTTTAAGCCGTACACTCCACAGAGCTGGGCTTTACAGAAGAGTGGCTAGAAAAAAAGCCATTGCTTAAAGACAAAAATAAGCAAACACGTTTGGTGTTCGCCAAAAGGCATGTGGGAGACTCCCCAAACATATGGAAGAAGGTACTCTGGTCAGATGAGACTAAAATTTAGCTTTTTGGCCATCAAGGAAAATGCTATGTCTGGTGCAAACCCAACACCTCTCATCACCCCAAGAACACCATCCCCACAGTGAAGCATGGTGTTGGCAGCATCATGCTGTGGGGATGTTTTTCATCAGCAGGGACTGGGAAACTGGTCAGAATTGATCCATTTTAATTCCAGGTTGTAAGGCAACAAAATAGGAAAAATGCCACGGGGGGTGAATATCATTTGAGACACAGGTTCCCAGTAGACAGCCCTGGTCTTGTCTTGTCTTGGTTTAGACTAAGAGCATCTGAAGGGGATTGTGCTCCCTTAGTGTTGAGATGCGAAAGGCCTACATGTATCTATTCATCATTGGGGACGGAACCATATCTAATCAATGTGAATAATATTAGTCTCATTCTCTCATACATCTTGTCTCCTGAGGGTGTTCAGCAGGTGTGATGGATCACCATTAGAAAATGACATTAGAACATGATTATCTCCCCATACTGTAAATTACCTGATGGCGGGGTGGTGTACTCCCAATACCTTTTTAATGTAATACTCCCAATCCGGGGCTAATCCAATTTAATCTCACCTTTTATTTGTCCTATTAGTTCCTATAGGGACAGGGTTCCAGATAAATCTGTTTGAGACAGGTATGTAAACCATTCCCTGCTCAATGTGTAATTATTGTGCTTTCAGGAGAGTAAGGGTCGGTGGCGGGGGCGAGAGAGAGAGAGAGAGAGCGAGAGATAGAGAGAGAGAGATAGAGAGAGAGAGAGAGAGAGAGAGAGAGAGAGAGAGAGAGAGAGAGAGATAGAGAGAGAGAGAGAGAGAGAGAGAGAGAGAGAGAGAGAAGCACTATTTTTTTACCTATCCCCTCCTGCCTTTTCTCTATTTGTCTCTCCTCATTGGATAATAGAAATGCCATTGTGGAAGGCCGGTGTTGTGCCTCAAACATCAAAACTCAATTTCCCAAGCTGACAGAACAATTTACTATTCCCCATATTCACAAGCAGTTAATTAAAAGTTCCAGATAGCCCATCGTACATCTCCCCACTGTAAATGCTGGGACCGGAGAGAAATATAAAACTGTCAGTTTAGCTGCGAGGAGAGAAATTTCGCTTAGCGTGCGTTGGATTTATACAGGGCAGTTCGTCTCGCTGTTGTTCTGACAATAAAGACACGCAGAGGAGAGCTAGGTTAGTCCAAAGCAGGACTAAAGTTTTCTCTGGGGAAGAATGTTCAATAGACTTTATGTATAATCATCCTTGACCTCAACTGTCATGTAGATGGTCTTGTTTCTAATGTACAGTATCTATGTATGGATTAACTGAATTATATACCAGAGTCAATGATGTTCTGACTTATGTCATGTTCCTTGCTGTACAGGATATGATTACCGTGGTAATAAAAAAAAGAAAAAAAAAAGTTTTATTGTCACAAATGGTGACATAATGTGACTCATTGGTTGTAATTGGCCATCACAGGGCTTACATAGAGAGTATACTGCTGTAATGAAGAGAAGATGGCCCTGGTGGTATTGATTTTGGTATGGTAGAGAAGAGTGGAGAAACATTAGCCCTGTCAGCACATTCAATTAATAGCAGCTATTTGAAGGTCTCTGTTTGATGTGGAGTTTTTTCTCTCTTCTTTCAAAGAATAAGGGAGGAAGTATCAGCTGACTGAAATCTGATTTGTGAGGCGGACATCTTAATATAGTTGAGAGGATCACTGTGACTCCGGTTTGGAGGATGGAAATGTGGCAAAAGTTGATTTGCCTGCCGTGCATGTGTGCTTCCTCCCGTAATCTAATATGTTCTATCGTGTTAGGTGCCGAGTTAGTATGAGAATGTGTGCATTTGAAAAGAAAGTGTTCTTTATCCCGTCAATGAGCTTACCGGGAGAATAGACACATTCTTTGCCTTGATAACTATGGAACTTTCTTCCTGAATAGCTGGGACATTGTCTCTAACCCAAGGCTAAGCTTGGTCAGCCCAGGCTCCTTAAAACAACCACTATCTGGTTTTGTTGATATGGTAGCAGCATGCGGTGGTGCATCACTCCTGCTGTTGGACAATACAGTAGCATCTCTTTCTCCACTTAGTCCTTTAATGGTCTCATGTTGATGAAGAGGGGTAAAGCTATTGAACATGGTGCAGGCCAGGGAGGTGTATTGAGCTGAGCGGTTAGAGCTTGTTAGAGCAGTAACAAGCTGTCCTCACTGGAGCTAAAATGTTCCTCCTCACTGAAGTATGGAGCTAAAACGTTCTTCCTAACTTCCTCCAAGCTCTTAGCTCTACTCCTCTACTTCTCTACCAGGCAAAGTGTTCTGTCATGACCCTCGCCTCTCCACACATCCTGTCTGCAATCGGATACACTCTTATGGGTGTATAAACGACACTGATGTTTACTGGCATTGAGGTTGTCTTCACGAGGAGTGATCGTCGAGGCTGAAGCACATTAATGGCAAGCGAATGACTGCTTGGTGCCTCATCAGCTATGACAGATTCCTGGTGCTGTGTCAAGAGCCATGTGCAGCAGTTACAGATACAGAGCACACACACAAAAACACACACACACGTGCCTAAATACGGGCAGCATTGTCACCAGATGGAAAGGTCTGTGCTCGACCCTTGATCGAACATTCTTGTTTTATTAGCGCTGTGATCTCCTCTTCCCAACTTAATCAGCAGCAGATTGCCAGGATCTCAGAGTAAGAAAGGAATCACAATGGCCCTGTCAGTTTCATAACCAGAGGCAGCTGGAGAGGAACTAAATGTTTCTGAACTCTAGAAAGATGATCTGAGGAGATCAACTCTCAGCAGCTTCTGCTCCTTTATCATTGTTTCCTACATAACAGTCACAGAGACAAAACAGTCACAGAGACAGAACAGTCACAGAGACAGAACAGTCACATGGACAAAACAGTTACAGGGACAAAACAGTCACAGAGACAGAACAGTCACATGGACAAAACAGTTACAGAGACAGAACAGTCACAGGGACAGAACAGTCACAGAGACAGAACAGTCACAGGGACAGAACAGTCACAGAGACAGAACAGTCACATGGACAAAACAGTTACAGAGACAGAACAGTCATAGGGACAGAACAGTTACAGAGACAGAACAGTCACAGGGACAGAACAGTCACAGAGACAGACCAGTCACATGGACAAAACAGTTACAGAAACAGAACAGTCACAGAGACAGAACAGTCACAGGGACAGAACAGTCACAGAGACAGAACAGTCACAGATACAGAATAGTCACAGGGACAGAACAGTCACAGGGACAGAACAGTCAAAGGGACAGAACAGTCACAGATACAGAACAGTCACAGGGACAGAACAGTCACAGAGACAGAACAGTCACAGAGACAGAACAGTCACAGAGACAGAACAGTCACAGAGACAGAACAGTCACGGGGACAGAACAGTCACAGGGACAGTATAGCAGGGAATGTGGATGAAACCAGGGTCATGTTACTCCATTGTCTGAATACAGAGGAATCAGGGCTAAGCAGGAGAAAGTGATTTGTCAGGAAGGATCAGGGACACAGTAACGCAGCAGCTTTTTGTGCTGTGATTAGCTGGTTGTTAGCCTGTTGGCCCTCGTCTGATACCACAGAACTCTTTGAGGTGGATGTCATTGATTCAGTAGGTTGTGACCAGTGGTAGACATGAAGGTAAGTCACCTGCCTGTTTGGTCAGTGGCATGTGTGAGAGTGTGCTGTTCCTCTCCCTCTGTGAGAATGTGGTGGCCGCCAAAGAGAGCGGCCACCCCCCCCCCTTCTCCCTCTCTCTCTGTCTCTCAAGGCTGTGTCTGTGTCAGTGGCTATGATGAATGGCCTCATTTGCCATGTTTCTCTCTATGCCCAGCCAAATTCAAGACATATGAGAGGAAAAGGGATGAAAAAAGCCTCCAGAAGGAAAAGTTTGTTGGTGTGAAATGAAGCCTTGTGGTTTTGGGCTGTGCAGAGGGATGACCTGTTCTGTGTGACATCATGGGGCTGGTTCTGAGGGGTGCTAACAGAATAACCCATCCATCACAGTGTTGTGCTCTGATAGCACATTCCATTTTGGCGCAAATTACAGAGATGGAGCAATTACAGTAGGCCTGCCTGCCTGGCTGTGCCCGTGCCGCTGCCCCTATTTGAAATGAAATATCAGAGTTTCCCTCCCTCGCTCCCTCCTTCCTGTGGCTGAATAAGACGCTCTCCATTGTGACCTAAATGAGAGAGGCTCATTTGTGGGGTTATTTATTTGTAATAAATCTCTCCCTGAGATGAATAGTAGTATCTTTTCCTCCGCTGCTGCCTGCCTGTAGCGGTAAATAGGCCAGGATGAAAATGCATTTTTTTTATATGAATAGGTGCTCTCAGTAACATACCTCTTAGTAAGACAAAGGACTCTGGCGGGGAAGCTAAGATCTTCCTTTCTATTATTTGCTTTCTAAAATAATTGAAATGGTCCATTTTTAAATATGATCTTTCCCTGTATCACCAGGCCTATTAAATAAACTATCTGCTCTGGCTTTTATGTTTTAATGTTATACAGTATGTGTGACTGCCTCAT